>NC_138560.1:18137372-18737372 GCF_964273705.1 Natrix helvetica
ATTTCCCCTCAGAAGCAGCGTTAGATGTTTGTTTGTTGTTTGTAGCAATAATTAGAAGAGGCCAGGTTGTCTCTTGCTCCATTCTAGAAAATATAGATTGGATTTTTGTAAAAAAAAAAAAAAAAACAGTTAAATAGAATAGAATTCTTGGCCAAGTGTGATTGGACGCACAAGAAATTTGTCTTTGGTGCTCTCAGTGTACATAAGGAGAATAAAAATACATTCATCAAGAATAAAAAAATGCACGCTTAGTGATAGTCAAGGTTATTAATAAGCTATCAAATCCTACAAGGAAACAATTAAATACAATATAAATTGAAAGATACAAGCAACATGGTTATAGTCATAACCATGACTAAACATAAAAATATAAATATAAAAAAATATAAAATAAACATAAAAAATAGAGAAGAATTTTAAAAATAATAATTTTCTTTCTTCTTTCTTTCTTTCTTTCTTTCTTTCTTTCTTTCTTTCTTTCTTTCTTTCTTTCTTTCTTTTTCAGCCATTTGGTTTAGGTGATGTTTCAGCTGAAATCAGAGAATGGGTCAATTCAGTGATTGACTTTTGTGACTCTGTCTTCCTCCTCAAAATATCCATTGCCAAATTATTTAGTAGTTGCTTGAGAAATGGAGGATTTATACGATCTGAAAAGAAACCAGAGTATGGGAATGGAAGAGGGCAGAGTAGTTTTTGATCTCCTTCACTTCGGGAGTGGGGAGGGGAGAACTCGGTGGAGAAGTCACAGGTTTGAAGAAGTTGGGTGTGTTATTTCGAAAAATAAAACAACTTTCCCCTCTTCCAAGAAAACCTCTTTAGAAGCCCCAGCTTTGAGGTTATAGAGGCTAAAAATGAAAAAACAAAAAAACACCACAACCCTGCCCTGGTTTACTTTCATTTTTAGAAACATTTGAAATGTCTGGAGGGCGAAAAGCACTTCAGATAGATTAATCCCATAATCCTCACCAGAACTCTCTGCGGTGGAGCTGAGCAATTATCTATGTCCCGTTGTTCTTGCAGGCGGTGGACGAGGCCAGTATGAATCTTTTGGACCAATCGGTGATCAAGAAAGGTAAGGGGATGTCCGTGGCTTGGAGCATTTGGTAGTGGGGAGCAGCTGGAATCTGAAAGTCTGAAGTGTCTGTACGAGAGAAAGCCAGCTCGGTTTCTGAGCCCTGGTTATCTCGGATTTGTATTTCTTTTCCTTTCTGCATTCTGAACTAAGTTACTGATTTGGGGAGAAAGGAAGGGGTGCAAAACTAGTGAAGGTGAGGACAAGTCAAGACCGAATCGATACATCTGGCACAAGCCCCTTGCATCCTTGACAGATAGGAAGTTGGTATCCGTTCTTGGAAGCTGCTGATACTTTCAGGAACTTTATTTTGGCCTCCCTGCTTTAGCTAAGTCAGGGGTGTCCAAACTTGGCAACTTTAAGACTTGTGGACTTCAACTCCCAGAATTCCCCAGCCAGCTGGCTGGGGAATTCTGGGAGTTGAAGTCCACAAGTCTTAAAGTTGCCAAGTTTGGACACCCCTGAGGCTAAGTGGATGTGCAGGGAGCCAAAGCTCCATTTTGCCGTCTCTTTGAAGTTGAGTCCATCTGAAAAAAATCAAAGGCTGTTCATGCGTCATATGAAGCGTAATTTCACTTGGCTTTGAATTTAGCTTGTTTTTGTAAAACTACCCATTCGGCTAGTTTTTGGCACTTTTGGACTTCAACTCCCAGAATTCCTCAGCCAGCTTTGCTCCACAAGTCTTAAAGTTGCCAAGGTTGGGGACCCCTGAAATAAAGGTAACTTCAGGAAGTGTGTGGACCAGGGGTGAAATTCAACAGGTTCTGATGGGTTCTGGAGAACCGGTAGCAGAAATTGTGAGTAGTTCGGAGAACTGGCAAATATCACCTCTGGCTGGCCCCAGAGTGGAATGGGTATGGAAGTTTTGCAGTATCCTTCCCCCGCCATGTCCACCAAGCTATGCCCACAGAACCAGTAGTAAAAAAAATTTGAATTTCACCACTGGTGTGAACCCAGTTATGACGAGTCCTTGACCCATCAATTAAGCATTAATTCAGGATTTCACAGCCCAGTGTCACCCAAAAACATTAGGCTTTACTTCCCCGCTGCCACAGCTAACTTAGCAAGGGATGACGGACACAGCCATCCCAAACTTTGGGGTGGCATCCGATTGCTTGCTTTCTGCTGTCAGATCAAATTTATGATTTTTCTAAGACCCGGGGTGAATGTTATTTGTTTTCTTGTAATGTGGAGATAATTCGTCTGGGAGCAAAGCCCACTGAATAGTTTCCAGAAAATCAGGCAGAACGAGAAGGGAGGAGAAAGGGGGAGAGAGGGAAAAAGGGACTGGAAAGAACGAGGAAGAAACAAGAGCATCAGAAGTTTGTGGATCTCAGCAAACTTCGCTGTTATTTCTTTTGAGGAGGCATGTTATTTGCTGTTGTGTTAGATGGATGTCCTGCCTTTTCTCCAGAAGTTCAAAGCAGCTTAGATGGGACCGAATCTCGCTTCATTTTCTCCCTCCGCCCCATAAAATAGGGTGAGTGGAGACCATTGGGCATGGGATTGACTATGTCTTTTTTCTAAAGGGACATGGTGGCTCAGTGGTTAAGACACTGAGTTTGTCGATCAGAAAGGTCAGCAGTTAGGCGGTTCGAATGCCTAGCGCCGCATAATGGAGTGAGCTCCCGTTACTTGTCCCAGCTTCTGCCAACCTAGCAGTTCAAAAGCATGTAAAAAATGCAAATAGAAAAATAGGGACCACCTTTGGTGGGAAGGTAACAGGGCTCTGTGTGCCTTCGGTGTTTAGTCATGCCAGTCACATGACCACGGAGACGTCTTTGGACAGCGCTGGCTCTTCGGCTTTGAAATGGAGATGAGCACCGCTCCCTAGAGTCGGGAACGACTAGTACATATGTGCGAGGGGTACATTTATCTTTACCTTTTACTTCTTCAGCCAACTTTTTAACTGCTATTCCAAATTGGGTTGGGCCTTTGCTTTTCTAAAGCTGCCTGGAGTTCCTAAAAGGCCCAGAGATAAAAGGTCCAGTTGCTACTCCTCAGGAACATCTCACAAGTGAGTGGCTGGGGTGAAAGAATGTGGCCTCCCCCCTGTGGTCATGCCAACTTGGAAGCTTCCGACTCCAAGAAAACCTCAGCCTAATGTTGGATTTACTATGTGATTTCTGCTGTTTCCAGGAAACTCAACCAGTAGGGATAATGGAATGTTGCTTCATCTGTGCTGAATTCTCTGGAGGCAAACAACACTCTCTCCTCTTCCTATCTAGGTTCCCCCCCCCCCAAATATTTCTTTATGTGTAAATTCCAAGGCTAACATTCCTGTATGGGACATAATGTATCTAAATGCACAGAGGTTCATGGAATGCAATGGCATTCAGTTTTCCTGGCAATTGGAACAATTAATCAGTGAAAGGGATTGCTTTCAGAAGTTCTGAATGCTCCCTCACTGGAGGTTTTTAAGAAGAGTTTGGAGAGCTATTTGTCCAGAATGGTGTAAGGTCTCTTGCTTGAGTAGGGGGTTGGACATGAAACCTCCAAGGTATCCTATCCTATCCTATCCTATCCTATCCTATCCCTATCCCTATCCCTATCCTTATCCTATCCTACCCTATCGTATCCTATCATCACATTTGGCATTTGAGTGATGTGAGTCAGCAGTGCATATCAATAAGTTATGGGTGGTGCCAAAGGAAAACCAAAACCAGATTTCATTTGCATGCAGTTCAAGACATTGTTACTTTTCATTGTTGTATTGAGTGGCGTTGCGGAGCCCCTGAGATTTGATTCCGGGAAAGTCCTTTGGCACATGAATATAGTTGCCAGCTGCTGTTTTTCTGGTGAGAGTGAGACAGCTGCAATACTGGAGAAAGATGCAGCTGCTTTAAAGAGTCCCGGACACTGTTGCTTTCACACTTCTAAAGCATCTTTTGGGATCTCTATCCCATCGTCTTAACACTTAGTAATCTCCCCCTTTTTCTCTCTTTAAAAAGTAATGTTTGATATCAGCCTTCAGAATTTTATGGCCATTCCTAATGAGGGAATCACAGGCTGTGCTTTTCTGTTTGGAAAAATGGGGAGGGAAAGAAACACTCTTGTCCCATTCAGCATCGTTTAAAAAGTTATGGTGATGTTTAAGTCTCCATGTGAGGCTTACAGTATGCAGTCACTATAATGGGCATATTTTCTGTTACTTTTACAAAAGCACTAATACTATAGTTGTTGTGTAGATAGGAACGTCTGTGTGTGTGTGTGTGTGTGTGTGTGAGAGAGAGAGAGAGAGAGAGAGAGAGAGAGAGAGAGATTGTAAGTAGCACTGCATAAAATAAGAGTGAACATTAAGTATAAAATTAAATAAAAATTAAATTCTTGCTTTTAAAAAAAAGACAAAAGTCTCGGTTTGTGAGAAATGGCAGCTGCTCAGTTTGGGTCGATGTGCAAGCCTCAGTAGTTTCAATTGCCACATTAATCAACCACAGCCCAGGCTGATTGATTGGTTAGGGCCCCTTATAATAGGCTACACCAGGAGCCAGCTCTGGATTCTTTATTTTGCTACGAACAAAACCCAAAGCATTAAAGAAGGACTTTCAGCTGAATGAAAACTGGGAGCAGGGGGATGTTGTGAAATTCATTCTCAGGCACAGAATTTAACTACATTTTTTTTTTCAAAAATGGTTTTATGTGACTTCTTATGACTGTCCAGCTGCAGCTATGTGACTCTGGGCAGTAACAAAACAACAAGAAAGCGAAACAAAACGAAACAACAAACATACAAACAAAAAGAAAGTTACAATGAATACCAATGCATTTGTTTGTTTGTTTGTTTGTTTGTTTCCAACATTTTAAACCAGTGTTTCTCAACCTTGACAGTTTTAGCATCGGTGGATTTCAATTCCCAGGATTCCTCACCCAGCCCTTCTCCATGAAGGCACATGGCAGTACCCTGCCCATTTATAAATGCTTCAATCCCACAGTTGCAGCCACGATCTTCACTTTTTGAATTCACCTGGACATTTTGGCTTCTTTATCTGTCATGGAAACTGCTGTCCTACAGTAGTGGGGGCGTGTATAAGTGCACTAATGTGCCTATCATCCTTGCCAGAAGTGGTATTCAGCCAGTTCCGACAGGTAGGGGAAATTTCGAGTAGTTTGGAGAACCGGCAAATAGGCTGCCTCCACCCCCGCTGCCTCCCAGCCTCCCAGCTGATCTTCCTTTGTTGCCCTGAACAGGAGAACGAAGCTGGAAAGCAGGTTAGTGGGATGGGGAGGGAATGGGGATTTTGCAGTATCCTTCCCCTGCCACGCCCATAAAGCCACGCCCACAAAGCCACGCCCACAGAACCAGTAGTAAAAACTTTTGAATTCCACCACTGATCCATGACATCGTATTTTTATTCTCTTATTCTTGTTCTCATTTTTGCTTGACAAAGTTCAATAAACAAACAAACAAACAAACAAACAAACAATGAATGAATGAATGAATGAATGAATGAATGAATGAATGATTGAATGAATGTTTTGTTTTTGTCTGTCGGCTTCGTGGGTTAAACCAGATAGAAATCACAACCAGATGAGCTAATTCCACTTTATTGGCAGAACCCTTGCAAATATGAAAGTACAATTCTCCCACTGTTTGCAGCTGGAGAAACTAGGGAGAGTTTCTTCTGAAGCTTTTACCCCTAGCTAACTGTGGGCAATTTTGTCTCTTAACTGAGTCCTATTATCTACCAGCATTGGCCATATTTACTGGGGCTGATGGGAGATGAAGTCCCCAAACTGCTGGAATTCCCAGGCTGCCTATCCCTGGTTCATATCAGCATCTCTGCAAAGGATGCTTTGAAGCTCCACTTTATAAAGCCATTTTGAGTGTGAGCGATGGGAGTTGAAGCTGGTGGAGTTGCAGATGAGGCTTAGTTGGTTCTGCTAAGTTATGAAACAATGGGCATCCCAATTGCCAATCATTCTTTCTTCATTGCTGCAAGAGAACAAATTGAGTTTATGGAGATGAAAAAATGTGCTTTTTCAAAAGGCAACAGGGAGGAGTTTGACTCGGTTGCCATCGAGGATTTGGACAGGTTGCGTGGACGTCTGCGACCTACCACATGTTTATTGGACCCGTGTCCCTCCTGGCTTGTACTGGCATCCTGGGAGGTTACGCGCGACTGGCTCCTGGGCCTAGTGAACGCTTCGTTGGGTGAGGGGTTTCTACCGGCCGCCTTGAAAGAGGCGGTTGTGAGGCCCCTGCTCAAGAAGCCTTCCCTGGACCCAACGGATCTAGTCAATTATCGTCCAGTCTCCAACCTTCCCTTTTTACCGAAGGTTGTAGAGAGTGTGGTGGCACAACAGTTTCCACGTCACCTGGAGGAGAATGATTATCTAGACCCGCGCCAGTCCGGCTTCCGACCCGGGCACAGCACGGAGACGGCCTTGGTTGCGTTGGTTGATGATCTCTGGAGGGCCAGAGATAGGGGTTGTTCCTCTATCCTGGTCCTATTAGATCTCTCGGCGGCGTTCGATACCATCGACCATGGTTATCCTGTTGCACCGGCTAGAGGGGCTGGGAGTCAGGGGCACCGTTTTACGGTGGTTTGGCTCCTACCTCTCTGGCCGGATGCAACGTGTGTTGGCAGGGGAGCAGAGATCGACCCGGAGCCCCCTCACATGTGGGGTGCCACAGGGGTCGGTGCTCTCGCCTCTCCTGTTCAACACATACATGAAACCGCTGGGCGAGATCATCCGTGGTTTTGGGGTGGGATATCATCTGTATGCTGATGATACTCAGCTATACATTTCCACCCCGAACCACCCCAACGAGGCTGTTGAAATGATGTCCCGGTGCTTGGAGGCCGTACGGGTCTGGATGGATGGCAACTGACAAAAACTCAACCCTTCCAAGACGGAGTGGCTGTGGCTTCCGGCCTCCCGGTTCAACCAGTTGCTTCCATCTCTGGCCATTGGGGGCGAGCAACTGGCCCCCATGGAACGGGTGCGCAATTTGGGCGTCCTCCTGGATGCCCGGCTGTCCATGGATGACCATGTAACAGCCGTGGCAAGGGGGGCGTTCCATCAGGTTCGCCTGATGCGCCAATTGCGCCCCTTATTGGACCGGGATGCCCTACGCACAGTCACCCATGTGCTGGTGACGTCTCGCCTGGACTACTGCAATGCTCTCTACATGGGGCTTCCCTTGAGATGCACTCGGAGACTGCAGTTGGTCCAGAACGCGGCGGCGCGGGTGATTATGGGGATGACTAGATACTCCCCTGTAACACCTCTCCTGCGCGAGCTGCACTGGCTTCCTGTAGTCTACCGAGTGCGTTTCAAGGTTTTGATTATGATCTTTAAAGCGCTTCATGGCACAGGACCTAGTTACATGCAGGATCGCATCCTGCCCCATACATCCCTACGACCAATCCGCTCACACAGAGAGGGACTTCTTCGGGTGCCGTCCGCTAAACAGTGTCGGGGGGCGACACCCAGGAGCAGAGCCTTCTCTGTGATGGGCCCAGCCCTGTGGAATGACCTCCCCCATGACATCAGGATTATTTCCGATCTCCGCTCCTTCCGTGTACAGCTGAAGACCCACCTCTTTCAATTATCTGGCCTGGCTCAACTGTAAATTTTTTTCTTATTCCTCCTGACAGTCCTTTTAAAATTTTTAAATTGTGGTATTACTAATGGGGTATTTTAATGGTGACTTTTAACTGTCTAAATGTGATGTATTACAATGTATTACCTCCTCCGTGCATGTATGTCTTTGTATATGTGTGTATTTGGATGTTTATGTGTTTGCACATATGTTTTATGTTTTATATGTTTTATTGTACGCCGCCCCGAGTCCTGTGTGGAGAGGGAGCGGCTAATAAATTCAAATTTTATTATTATTATTATTATTTTGAAGTTCAGGTTTTTTTCCTTGAAGACCTCTCGCTTCTCATCCAAGAAACTTCTTCAGTTCTGTCTGAGCTGAAAAAGCTTCTTGGATGAGAAGCGAAACGTCTTCAAGGAAAAAACAAAGTCCAGTTTCCTTTTGAAAAAGCACCTTTGGGCAGGCAGTCCTCAACTTACAACACTTCCTTGAGTGACTGTTTGAAGTTGCATTGGCCCTGGAAAAAGTGACATGACTATTTTTCAGACTTATGACCACGGCAGTATCCCTGTGGTCATGTGATCAAAATTCAGGCCCTTGGGAACTGGCATGTATCTATGACGGTTGTGGTGTCCCAGGGACCTTTTGGGATCTTGTGACAAACAAAGTCAATGGGGAAGCCAGATTCATTTAACAACCATAAACTGCAGTCATTCACTTAACAGCTCTGGCAAGAAAGGTGGTAAAATAGGGAAAAAACTCATTGAACTGTCTCACTTAGCAATGGAAATTTTGGGTTGAATGGTGGTTGCAAAGCGAGGACTACCTGTAAAGCTCTCAAAAGTTTTTTTGGTCCACCAGCAAGGCAGCTTCCAAGCAATACCTTTTCGAAGCAAAGCCAATTATGCATCAGAAGCAGTGGTGAGATTCAATTTTTTTTACTATCAGTTCTGTGGGCGTGGCTTTGTGGGCATGGCAGGGGAAGGATACTGCAAAATCCCCATTCCCTCTCCACCCCACTAACCTGCTTTCCAGCTCCGTTCTCCTGTTCAAGGCAACAAACAAAGATCAGCTGGGAAGCTGCAGGAGCAGGGCCAGTCTATTTTCCGGTTCTCCAAACTACTCAAAATTTCCGCTACCGGTTCTCCAGAACCTGTCAGAACTGGCTGAATACCACCTCGGTATTTATGCATCAGAAAGCAGAAGGCAGCTTAAAATTAGACTTGAGATAACTTATTTTTTCTTTTTTTAATTACCATTTCCTCACACATGCATTTAAGATATTTATCAAAGTATCATCTATGAAAACCACAGATATATATGTATTTGTGCTGATAAATAAATAAAGGGAGACTAGTATAGATCCATTTCAAGCTAATATGTAATACAGCCCTGGTTCGAATCCCAGTAAGGGTATGGCTAGATGAGAGCTAAATAGCTTGAAATGGATCTATACTAGTCTCCCTTTATTTATTTATCAGCACAAATACAACACAAATATAAAAAGGCAACATTAAAAATAAAAATATGGTTTTCTGCCTGGATGGTCTTCTGTGATGAGCCGAATGACAGAAAGAGGGAGTAGTGAGCTCCCTCCTATATTTGGGCATACCAGGGGATGTAACACAAATACATACATACATACATACATACATACATACATACATACATACATATATGTTTTCGTAGATTTTCACAGGTGTAGGTATGCTGGTTTTGTTGTATTCGGGTCTTTTCCCGTGTAGGATCCTACATGGGAAAAGACCCGAATACAACAAAACCAGCATATATATATATATATATATATATATATATATATATATATATATATATATATATATATATATATATATATATATATATATATATATATATATATATATATATATATATATATATATATATATGTGTGTGTGTGTGTTGTATTTGTACTGATAAATAAATAAAGGGAGACTAGGATAGATCTATTTCGAGCTAATTAGCTCTCATCAGCTAGCCATACCCTTACTGGGATTAGAACCCAGGCTGTATATATCTTAGGCAGGAGTCTTAACCACTAAGCTGGTTATATATATATATGTAATCTCGAAGGCAGAGCTCCAGCACAGGCTGCCCTTGTGGTCCCTGATAGCAACATTTTTAGACTCTTCCGGATGGATCCTTTAAAAGGAATGAGGACTAGCAAATGCTTAAGAGGAGGCAGATCCAGACTTCAATTTCAATAGTGCAGAAGAGAAAAAACTGGGATGGGAGAGGGGAGTCTGGGGATTAAATCCAATAATGTTTTAGTCCAATGGTTTTAGGATGAGCAATTCTCTTCCGATTCTCTCTGAAATTTACTGTTTTTTGTCTAGCATTTGAAATTCTTTTTTTCTTTCTTTCTTTCTTTCTTTCTTTCTTTTTCTTTCCCTCCTTCCTTCCTTCCTTTTCTCTTTGTTTCTTTCTTTCTTTCTTTCTTTCTTTCTTTCTTTCTTTCTTTCTTTTTCTTTCTCTCTCTCTATCCCTCCCATCCAATATCTTCCATCCATCCCACATATATACCAAGCCTTCAAATTTCTCACAATAGCCAGGCTTACTTGATTTATTTATTTTAGAATTTTTTATCCCACCTCTATTATTTTTATAAATAACTTGAAGCAGCAAGCATACCTAACTCTCCTTCCTCCTTCAGCCTGTGAGGTGGGTTGGACTGAGAAAGAGAGGGATTGGCCCAAATCACCCAGCTGACTTTCTTTGTAAGGTAGAGCTAGAATTTACAGTCTCCTGTTTTTAGCCTGCTGCCTTCACCACTCTGTTCTGGGAGTTGAATTGCCAAGGTTGAGAAAACACTCAGTTAGTTGGTTCATTGGTTTGGGAATATTGGTATCTTTTGCTGCGTGTCTTAAAATATTTTGAAAAATTATGTATGCTATTTTAGAAATATTTCTGGAAGATAGTATTTCTTTTTAAAAAAGGATTCTTAAAAGAACATATCCTACCCAGCTCCTAAAAGAGAAAGCAGTAAATCCAAAAACTCACAGCCATATAAATGGGGCAAATGTCACACACACTTGACTGTTGTGAATTGTTTGCTAGAGCAACCTGACAGGGTGCCTGAGGAGTTTGCTACCTGGAGGTTAGCCCTACTTAAAGGGCAGCGTGTTTCTCAACTTTAAGAAGTGTGGATGTCAACTCCCAGAATCCCCCATCCGGGATAGGGAATTCTGGGAGTTGAAGTCCACACCCCTGAACGATGCCCCGATTGAGGAAACACTGTTAAAGAAAGTGGCTTCCCAAGTTGGTAGCTTTTTCCCCTCTGGGTGGATGAGAAATGAAGTGCCCCATTCACGATGCCAGTCTGCAGAACTCACATGACTTTCCTCACCGGATGTGGGTGGCAGAGTGACAGCCCCGTTTCAAGTTAAACCAAAAAGTTCTTACACAGAAAATTGAGGGTGGGGCATTCAAGGTTATTTCTCTTTGGAATGGATGAAAAGATCTGGAGAATTGGACTTCATTTTTAGAGATTTTACTTAAGACTAGAAGGGCATGCTGGCTCTTTTTATAAAAAATCTATTGTTTAGTGTTTTGGTGGTGGGAAAATGGAAAATGACAATATTTGGACAGATTTCAAGTTCAGGAAATAATTTCGGGAGTTTGCAAGGTTTTCCCTCGGAGAAGGGGTATCTTCAGATGAGAAGGAAAAGGAGCCCAGATGCACAAGAAAGCAAAACGGAACAATCATTTCGATCAAAATAGGACTGGGTTGTTTTTTTTAAAGGAAATTTCCTAGTCGGCAATCTTTCCCAATATCTATTCCGCTCTCTCATCATCCGCAACCGACCTGCGAACGACGATGAAAGTGAAATCCAAAACCTTGGGCGCTTATGGGTCTCGGAATCCACCCCTAAGAGTAAAACTTAGAACCTCTCCAAGATGGGAAAATACCTGCGCTTTTTTTCCCCCGGATAAAATTGATCTCGATCTTGGCTGGAAGAGGTCCCGTGGATTTCAGGGCGCTTCCCCCGCCCCCGGGGGAAAATGTGGTCTGAGGAAGCGGCTCTCGGCCTGCTTTTGCTCTGGTTTTGGGTACGGAAACGGCAAGAAAACGAATTCCGCAAAAACGCGCGTGGGGAGCTAAAGGCGCTCTGATGCAGCCGCTGCATCTTGCGGCTTTCCCAGCCCCCCCACTCGGTCTCGGAGGGGGGAGTCGCCCCCCAAAAAAGAGACTAGACTAGAATAACAGAGTGGGAAGGGACCTTGGAGGTCTTCTAGTCCAACCTCCTGCTTAGGCAGGAAACCCTACGAGTCTGGGAGAGTTTAATTCGCACCCCCCCCCCCCAGTCCCTTCGTCCCGGGGGCTTCTTCTTGGGAAGAGGGGCGAGAAGGGCGAAGGGTTGCGAAGCGAGGCGGCTCAGCGGGGTCCCAGCTGTGTTCGAACTCGCTCCGCAAAATTCAGGCGGGTCCGAGTTTAGCGGTCACTTTGGCTTCCGTTAAATCGGGGTTGGATAGGGTGGGTTGGGTAATGTTGGGAACCCAGCTTTCTTGGTTAGCATTTGGCTTTTGAGGATGGTCCTAACAACCACATAGCGTTTCTGGAAATGGAGTCAAAGGTTTGTTTGAAATCAAGAAAGGCTACGAAGAGTGATTGGTGTTTGTGTGTGTGCGTGTGTGCGTGCGTGCTATTTTTTAAATAGGTACTAAATGATGCAAGGATAACTTGTGATCTACTGCTGATCCTTCTTCTCGGAAACCTGGCAGTTGGTCTTGGATCAAAGCCTCCATTTCAATCTGGTCTTGTAAGATTTAAATCATTAGCATATTGCTTGCTGACAATACTCAGAAGGCTAATAGGCCTGTAGTAGTTTACCGAGCTCATTCCTGTTAGCCTTTTTGTCAATTGGGACTATTATAGTTGCCCCAGTCCCTGGAAGATGATCGGTCTGGTCTATAACTGTAAACAGGGATATAGGTCCGTGGAGATTCTCAGTCGCCCAGGCCATAGCTGTCTCAAAGGTCTTTCTTTCAAAAGGCAACGTCTATTTTTTATTTGAAGAAGAAGAACAAAACATTTTGGTTTCTCATCCAAGAAACTTCATCAGTTGTAATGGCCCAACGTAAGGCAGGGGTCTGAAAGTTGCCAAGTTTGAAAACCTCTGACATAGGGGATCAAACCCCTCAGGACAAGATTCAGAGGTCCATTTGCATTTGAAAGACAACGGTTGCTCTTGAAGGCAGGGAAGCCCACATTTTGGACAGAGAGAGAGAGCTGGGAGTGAGTGGGGTACAAGCAAAACTGTGCATGCATGGGATCCAGGTTGCACACTCCTCCCCTCACTTTGCCGGTCCATGGAAAAATTATCGTTAAGGGGTGGGGAGAACTGGTGCCCTATGGCAGAGCTCTCCAACCAACTCCCAGGATTTGCTGGGGGCTTTGAATTTACACCAGATGGCTGTGACTGCTACCTCATCTCACTTATTTCGGCTTCAGAGAGAAATTCAACTAGCTTTAAGTCCACGTTCTTCCCTACCCGAGTGGGTGAAGTGTGTCCCATCATATCCGGAGGGAATATTTCTCAACCTTAGGAACTTTTAAGAGGCAGGGACCTCAACTTCAAAGCGTGCTGGCTGGGGAATTCTGGGAGTTGAAGTCCACCAGGCTTAAAGTTGCCAAGGTTGGAGACCCCTGGAGTCTATGGCCTTGGGAACTTTTTTTTTTGAAAAAAAAAGTTTTTTATTTTTTATTTTCATATGGATATCCACAAGTATACCATTACATTGTAACAAACACTATTATGTATTATCCAATATTATATCAATTCTTCTACTCACGATAACTCCCTTCTGCTCTTCTGCTTTCCATACACCATATTACACCCTGTTCCACAACAGCACTACCTCCTCTCCCTCTCTACTCCTCCCTACCTCCTTTCTTCCCTCTCCCATCTCTCTCTTCTCTCCTTCCCCTTCCTCTCTCCTCCTTGCTCCTCTTTCCACTCCTTCTCTCTCTCCTACTCTTTTCCTCACCTCTGCTTCCCTCTCTCCTCTCCCCTCTCTTCCCCTCCTATCCTCTTGGGAACTTTAAGAGGCATGGACTTCAACTCCCAGAATCCCCCAGCCAGTACGCTTTGAAGTCCATGCCTCTTAAAGGCCTTCCTAAGGTTGGGAAACGCTGCTCTACGGCAAAGCCTTGTCCTGCTCTTCCTGATTCCCTCCAGATGTGATGGGACACACTTCACCCACTTGGGAAGAACGTGGACTTAAAGCTAGTTGAATTTCTCTCCGAAGCCAAAATAATGAGATGATGAGGCAGCAGCCACAGCCATCTGATGTAAATTCTACCAATGTTAGTTTTGGGGTTGGGTGGTTGTTTCATAGGAGCTCCACCTCCTTCCTTGAATAAATATACATTCATTCTCCAGAAATAATCACTGGATATAATAAGTTCCGTGCTATCTTCCTTCCTTCCTCCATGCATAGCAACCTTTCAAAAACATTCAAACCACGAGGTTTTTTTTTCTTTTAAAAATGTTGATCTGTCCTCACCCTGAATTAAAATAAGGAACATATGTTCTCCCCAGTGACTGGGAAAAATAAAATACCAGTACTAATATGGGACAAAACGGAACATCTGGGCAGAAAGATTTGTTATATCATTGTTTTTCCTTGATTTGAGCTGCTTTAGATGTTGGGGTGAAAAGATGGGGTGGAATTATTTTTTTAAAAAAACATTCCCGCCTTCCTAGAGATGGAGGATTCCTGCAGGCAAGAATTTTCCGTGTCACTAAAAGAAATCCATTCTCAAGTGGTTAACCATCTCAGCCATCTCGGGTTTTGCATAAGGTGCCAGAGGACCGGCGGTTGGGAAGGAATGGGTGTATCTACCCAGGGTGGGGGAATGGCAGACCTGCATCGACAATTCAGAAGGCGACTGTGAAGCGATTAACATATTTTTCAAAAACGACACAAACAATATTTATCTCTCCGTGTGATGTTTTAAAAATAACTGCTGCGTAGGCGGGACGAATTAAGCATGTGGCTGATTGGCCCAATTCGGAAACTTGCATGGAAAGCAGGAGCTTAAATGAAAGGAGATGCAGTCTTCCCGCCCAGGAGTGGCTGCAAAAGGTGGTAGAGGAATATCAAGTTCCTTCCCCCACACCCCTCAACCACATGGTCAAAGCCCCCCCTCCCCCGACTCTTTTTGACATGTATGTTTGGCGTAGTGGTGAAGGCATCAGGCTGGAAGCTGGGAGGCAGAGAGTTTTAGTTCTGCCTTGAAGTTGGCTGGATGGCCTTGGGGAAGTAGGGAATGGCAAACCGCTTCTGAAAAACCTTGCCAAGAAAATTACAGAGGCTTGTCCAGGCATTCTCCAAGAATCAGACACTTATGGCCCTAACTGAGCCTTCAATTGATGGGGTTTTTTGTTACAAAATTAGGAAAATGGAGAAAATGTGCCCTTTGCAAATACTTATACATAATTTCTAAGAATGCATAATGCTCTCTTGGTGCTTTATTATCTGTTGGGGATTATGTGATTACAAAAACAATTTGAAATAATAATAATAATAAGTTATTGGAGTAGGAATAATAAGTTTTTGAGTACAGCAAAAATCACTGGGACCATCAGGTTGAGAAGGTTTTAGAGAATGAGAAAGTCAAGATCTTGTGGGACTTCAGAATCCAGACTGACAGGCACTTGGCCCACAACACACCTGACATAACAATAGTTGAAAAGAAAAAAGTATGGTTCATTGACATTGCAATACCTGGAGATGCACGAATTGAACATAAACAGCAAGAAAAAATCACAAAGTACCGGGACTTGCAAATTGAAGTTGAGCGACTGTGGAAAAAGAAATTGTCTGTTGTCCCGATTGTAATTGGAGCCCTTGGAGCAATACCTAAAGGACTACCTCGCTATTTGGAAATTCTAAATTTATCAGATTTGAACATTCTGATTCTACAAAAAACCGCCCTACTTGGAACAGCCTATATCCTTCGACGTTACCTTGACAGTTCCTAGGTCCTTGATTAGGACTCGAGCTGTTGAGCTACTAACCAGCCCCAAAGGCTGTGAATCTCACCAAAGATTAACCAAGTAATAATAATAATAATGATAGAAGTAGAATATAAAGATGCAAAAGTACTCTGAGACTTTAGAATTCAAACAGCTACCTGATGCATACGGTAATGCCCCAGACTTAACAGCTGTCAGTAAGAAAGACAAAAAAGTCTGGATAATGGATGTGGCAGTAACAACTGAAAGGAAGAAAAAGAACTGGGGGTGTGGGGAATACAAAATAAAAAGACAACAAATATAAGTGGGATGGCTGTGGCAAAAGAAAGCAAAGATACTATCAATAGAAATAGGCACTTTGGGTACCTTGCAAAACATCTGGAGCACCACTTGTACACTATCAGCATTGACAAGATCACCATTAGTCAATTGCAAAAGGCAGCTTTACTTGGAATAGCTCACAACCCGCGATGATATTTTGATAACTATCAAACAACAATAATGACCTATCTTGGGTCCTTGGGAAGGATTGATAGGTGGTTAAAATGCCAAATCCTGCCTAAACATCTGGCTGATTGTGCGATCAATCACAATATTAATAATAGTAATTGATCAGGAGATACAACGGGAAGGGAAATTCGCAACCTGAGACCCCAGAAATCTTTGGGTACATCAAATTATAAATGTTACTAAGAAAAAGAATTGGGGGAATTGTTATATTTTTGAGGACTTAGTTTATTTAGTTTTGATTCTATTTTTACTTCAGACAATTCTATCTTAGTCCTGGTGTTGTCTCAATGTATCTGGCTGTGTCTCTACTTGGAAGACGGTTGAAAGATTCAGCGAATCTGTTGCTTCATTTAAAAAAAGCTACACACCTCATGTTTTTATAAATGCGAGGAAGGTTGTATAATGCTTGCATAATTATGAAGGGAGGGTCATGTTAACCTCTCTGCTCAAACTGTGTTTGTATTTTTAAGTGGTACATTCCAAACTTGTTACTTTTGATCACAAATATTGTTGTGACAGGGGTCTCCAACCTTGGCAACTTTAAGCCTGGTGGACTTCAACTCCCAGAATTCCTCAGCTGGGGAATTCTGGGAGTTAAAGTCCACAATGCTTAAAGTTGCCAAGGTTGGAGACCCCTCTCCTGGAAGATGCAGGTTGATTTGAATCCTGGAGGATTTTCAGCTGCTGCTCCAAAAGTATGAATTGAATTGAAATCAGAGGGGCACTTTAGGGCAATCCCATTACTTGTAACACACAAACAAACAAAATGCAATTCATTTTTATAGGTAGTCCTCAATTTACAACTATTCATTCAGCAACCATTCGAAGTTACAAGGATACGGGGGGGGGGGGGAGTGCTTTATGGCCAGTCCTTGTACTTATAACTGTTAGGGCATCCCCATGGTCACGTGATCAAAATTCAGGTGCTTGGCAATTGGTCGATATTTATGATGGTTGCAGCATCCTGGGATCATGTGATCACAAGCAAAGTCTATGAGCGAAGCTAGATTCGATCAACAACCACATGATTCGATTAACAATTGCACGAATTGGTTTATATGGCAATAAAGGTTGCAAAACCAGTTGCGACTCATTTAACAACCACCTTGCTTATCTGTGGAAATTCTGGTCCCAGCTGTGGTCACAAATCAAGGACTACCTCTATTTATCATCCTGGGATGGGAACTGGTGTTTTTTGGAGCGCGGTAGAACTTCCAGTAATATATTTACAGCCTTCAGTACTAGACAACTTGGCCTTTTAAAAACCAGCACCAAGAATATCTAAAACAGGGGTGTCCAATCTTGGGAACTTTAAGACCTGTGGACTTCAGCTCCAACTTCATGATTGCTGTGGGAGATTCTGGGAAGTTGAAGTCCGCAGGCCTTAAAGGTCACAAGGTTGGATACCTCTGGTTTAAAAGATGCAACCTGACCTTTATATTCTCCTGCTTGTTTTGCTCTCCTGCAACAAGGTGCCATGGAATTTATTTACAGCACAAAGATCTTTCTCTCTGTCTCGTGTGTGTGCCCTGTTTGTGCCACAAAGGCCTTTTTTTGTTGTTAGTTGTGAAGACGTGTCCGACCCATCGAGACCCCATGGACAACGTTCCTCCAGGCCTTCCTGTCCTCTACCATCCTCTGGAATCCATTTAAGCTCACACCTACTGCTTCAGTGAATCCATCCAGCCACCTCATTCTCTGCCGTCCCCTTCTTCTTTTGCCCTCCATCTTTCCCAGCATGAGGCTCTTCTCCAGGGAGTCCTTCCTTCTCATTAGGTGGCCAAAGTATTTGAGTTTCATCTTCAGGATCTGGTCTTCTGAAGAGCAGTCAGGGTTGACCTCCTCTAGGACTGACCGGTTGGATCGCCTTGCAGTCCAAGGGACTCGCAGGAGTCTTCTCCAGCACCAGAGTTCAGAGGCCTCAATTCTTTAGTGTTTATTTTAATTTTCCCAGCCATGTTGTAGCACAAGTCTCCAAGCGTTCCACAGAGAGGCTGCATGTGACCATCTCCTCCCTTTTCATACCCTCCTGAACACATCACCCCACATCATTTAAGTCCCTCTCTCTGTGTCCTGTGATACCTAATGGAGATGGCAAAATACAGTCCTTCTTCCTGGCACTTGTTTAAACATTTCCTCGTTCTCGCAGGACCGCTCCTTTCTTCCCAGACCTGCAACCCCCCCCTTCATTTCTTTCACACCCCTAGGCCAAATTCCTCCTCCTCCTCTCCTCCTTCCTAGGACAATGCCTGCCAGGCGTTTTAATCATTTCTGTAGCTTTTCCTTGAGAGCTTTCCAATTTGTCTTAAGGCTTGGCACAAGCTAACCAGAATGCACCACCTTGGAAAGGGAGGTCAGTTGGACTCTCTCTGCCCGGAAGCTTGGCTCTTTCAGCAGAGCCATGCCAATCATTAATCAGTGCCCGTTTCACATCCTTAAAACAAGCCTTGGAGCCGACGTCTGCCCATCTCATTCTGCGTAGCCTGACATCCCCTGGTAAGGCAACACTTACATTTTTTGTCTTTGTTTGCCACAGTGTTACTCGAGGCTCAGCCACTCTTCCTGAAACAACTAAAGCCCAATGCTAGGAATGAATTGATACGGGATGTTTTTATGGGTTTGGATGGAGGGATTACCAGGTTCAGTGGAACAGATGTGTCAATGTAACATCAGTTGAACATGAATTTTGATCATATGACTGTGTGATGGACATAATAGCAATAGCACGTAGACTTATATACTGCTTCACAGTGCTTTGCAACCCTCTGTAAGCGGTTTTCTCTTGCCCCCCCCCCAACAATCTGGGTCTTCATTTTACCAACCTCGGAAGGATGGAAGGCTGAGTCAACCTTGGACTGGTCAGGATCGAAATACTGGCAATCAGCAGAGTTAGCCTGCAATACTGCATTCTAACTGCTGAGAAGGAAAGAAGGAAGGAAGGAAGGAAGGAAGGAAGGAAGGAAGGAAGGAAGGAAGGAAGGGCAATAGCCCTTAGACTTATATACCACTTCACAGTGCTTTCCAGCCCTCTTTAAGCGGCTTACAGAGTCAGCATATTGCCCCCAACAATCTGGGTCCTCATTTTACCCACCTCAGAAGAATGGAAGGATAAGTCAATCTTAATACGTTTTTATTTTATTTTAATATAAACAATCCATCTTCCATTAAACAGTGTGCCACAAGTCTTAAAGTTCTCAGGTTTGGACACCCTGCATTCGAGGCTTCAGTGTGTATGCATGCACCAACCAGCTGGTGTTCGGATTTCTGGCGCTCCGGCGCACGACCATGCATGAATGTTCCAGTTTCTGGCACGTGCATGCACGCTGGCCATTTGGTTTTTGCATGCGCCAGAGCACTGGAAACTGGCTGGCACACACGCGCCTGTTTTTTGGCCGTTTAGGGGGCCATTTCCGGCCTGAAAAATGGTCCAAAAACAGCCAAAAAACATGTCTGAAAAGGGCCCCCAAAATGGCCAAAAAACACCCCATAAAACAGCCTGTATTTGGGTGGTTTTCAGGCTGTTTTCTGGTGCTCCGGCGCCCGCAAAAACCAGCTGGCCAGTGTGCATGTGTGTGCCACAAACCAGAAGAGCAGCTATCGATGGCACGTGTGCCCACAAAGAGGGCTCTGTGTGCCATAGGTTTGCCATCATGGTTCTAATGGCTTACCCTGTCAGTGTTGGTGGGAGTGAATTTAGCCGTTCCTTGATTAGCTGTCGTTTGCAATTAGCTTGTTTGTCAGTTCCTCGGCCGTTCCTCCACTGGAGTATTGTTTGCTTTGAACAAGGCAAATATACGTGTCGCATGATAAAGTTGCGGGATCCAATCACAGTAAAACCAGAGATTCTTCCAAGCTTTTGGACTCATGCTGGGATCCATCCTCAGGGAACCTCTCTCTCCATTGTATGCTTCTTCATTGTCGGCCTTGTGTTAATCTTGCCGTTAATTTCTGTTCATCTAGGTGTTGGTTGCTAATAAGGAAGTGTTTTAGTCGCATTTGTTCCCTTTCTGGCTTTTGGATTGTCTCTTTTGAATGGTATGTAGATGTTGTTTATCTCTATGTATCTGTTGATTGCGGATGTGTCAGAGTGTCAGGCCTCCAGGAATTCTCTAGCATTTTTGTACTTGCTGTCCATTTTGGGAGATGCTGTTTATACTGCATTGCTCTGGTCAAACAAGTTTGGCAGCTCTGGAGGACTTTAAAATTCTGCTGGAGCCGCCTCTCAGGGGCAGAAGTGGGTTGTGTATGCACCTACCTCTTTCCAGTTGCTACTATGCTCTGGAAAACAAACCTCATCTTCATCATAAAAATGAGTGTTTAAGAAATATGCCAGTGGCTGCACCTTCAAAGAAATTTGGATCAGAGCAAAGTAGATGCCAGGGTGAAAACCAAATGTGATTTGATTTCAGTTACAGCACATTAAAATGTCATTAACATTAAAATAAATGCCTTTGATGCAACTGCTCCTCATGTTTAGCTATTTGACATCCATGATTTCCAGCTCACAGCAGTGTGGTGGTGGGAGGGGGGAATCAGATCCTATGGCCAAACTCTTCCCAAATATCTGAAGGCTCAAGTGGTAACATTCTTAGAGGATAATGAATTGTAGGAGTTGCTCTGGGCATCTTCTTGAAAGGAATCTCGATGCATCAGGCTAAAGTGGAATAAATGTAAGAAAAGATCAGGCATGTTGGAGAATGGAGTTAAATATGTCATCAGTTTAGAGTCCTTGTGTTGCCACCAGAGACCCAAGTCCAATCTTTCCTGAATTCCGTTGACTCTTCTCTGGTGATCAATTCAATGTTGATCAAATAAAATTCAATTTAATGTTGATTCTTGGGTATAGGCTTGAATAAATCTGCTAGGTTGCAGCTTTACGAATGGTCCTGGATTCTTTGGGCCTGACAATGAACCATCAAATATTTATTTTCCTCCTTCGATAATTTATTTATTAAATTTGTTTGCCGCCCATCTCACCACAAGGTGCGATCTTGACAATCATCATTTTGGGCCATCTTTTGGGGTGGCTTGGGGGTGTTCAAGAATTCTGAAGAGTGACTGATATTCCAGCTGTGCTTGTTGGCTTTAAAAGTTCTTCCTTCCACCAGGCTCATACTACCATATGTGGTGGGCATGCCACAAAGCCAAAAAATATTGGGGGAATATATGTTGGCTGGAAAATATGATAAGACAACAAAGATCTGAAACCTGAGACATTTTTGTTGGGCATGCTTCCAGGAGATTTATAACAGGGGGAACACATATTTGGTTCTACGCATCCAACAGTAGCTAGGATCACATATGCACAACGTTGGAAAAACCCAGAAACTCCTGCTGACGATATTATAATTAAAAAAATTCTGGAATGTGCAGAGATGAATAGGTTAACCCTAAAAATTAACGGAAAAGAAGATTCGGACTATTTCATAACATGGGAACTATTCTATAAATGGTTAAATGACGGATATTGCGGTTAGAGGAGTGGAATTAGGTGAAATATGGTTTATAGGAGAAAGAAAAACAGAAGAGTAAATATTTTTGACAGTTATACAAGCGATACTATAATGGAAGATAATATATGTTGTAATATGATTGATGTTATTGCATATTTGTCTATATATTGCCACATATTTGCATGTATGTATATATGTGTATGTATATATGTATGTGTATGTATGTGTGTGTGTGCATGAAATTAATGGGATATTTTTCACCCGTTGCATAAAGGCAGCTGTTTAGGTGTAGGACACATCTGGTTAAATGTGTTGTGTGAACTCAGCTCCCGTTTTCCATCGCAGAGAGTTGCCAAAGTCAATATGTCACATCGTAAGCATAACAGCCATCCTTATTTTTTAAAATGCATCCTTACACGATGGAGGTTGAAAGGAGAGATAAATAAAATGTAACAGCAGTTAGCGAGCTGCCAGTAGGCTGCATTAGATTTTCCAATAAATAAAAATTGTTCTTCTAGATTAAAACATCATTCTGTTAGAGGGGAAAATGCAGAAAGAAAAAAAGCAAGATAAACACTAACAACCATAACGATTGGTTACTTGGTTTCTGGTTTCTGGGTTTTGCTTTAATTAGAACATAACAGGCTTTTCATTAAATACTGCTGAATAAGAAATACCAGCTTGGTACACAGTGTGGGCTTTACGCATTTATTTCGTGCAACTATTCGTATTTTTTCTCACCCCCTTTTTTGGGGTGGGGTGGGGTATTCAGATGCCAAGATAACACAGAGAAAATGTGTTTCAGCCATTATTAATTTATTCTGCTTCTTTTTTACAAGACCGGAACATTTAGTTGTAATCGCAGTGTGGTCCAATTTTTTGTCAAAATTCATGATCATGTAGAAAACAAATTCACTTTGCTGTTTGGCTAGAGGAAAGAACTGTATCCAAGATCTGAAGATTGGTTTAAAGGAATATAATTTTTAAAAGCTAAGCATGTTTGCCAATTGGACGTGTCTGTACTTTTGCTTGTTCTTCTTAACCTAAAGAATTTAGGCTTTTTTTTTTTTGGCCAATTCCAGCGCAAATTTACTTAACTCACACTTCTTGAATCAACATACAAACCAAATGCTTTTAATTCCCATAATTCTCTGAATTTTGTGATGCCTTTTTCTTTAAAAAGACACAGCAATGTGCAGACTACACAGAATATGCACAGTAAAGTATGAGAGAGAGAAAAACCCTCTATATCATGGAGAAAAATAGCTTGTTACAAAATGTCAGGTCAAATTTCCCTACAACAACTACAACAACAACAGCAACAGCAACAACTATAGTGGATGTGGCAGTGCCTGGAGACAGCAGAATAGAAGAGGAAGAACTGGAGAAGATAACAAAATACAAATACCTACAAATAGAAATAGAATGACTATGGCAAAAGCAAGCAAGGGTAGTACCAATGGTAATAGGCGCCTTGGGTGCAGTCCCAAAACAACTGGAGTATCACTTGAACACTATTGGCAGTGACAAATTTGCCATCAGTCAATTGCAGAAGGCGGCTTTACTTGGAACAGCTTCCATCCTGCAACAATATCTGTCACACCTTCAAACATCCAGATCTGCCTATTCCAGGTCCTTGGTAAGGATTCGATAGATAGACAAAAACGTAAAATCCAGACTGAATATCTGGCTGACTGTGCAATGAATAATAATAATAATAATAATAATAATAATAATAATAATGATGATGATGATGATGATGATGATGATGATGATTCTACCAAAAACACCCTACTTGGAACAACTTATATCCTCCGACGTTACCTTAACAGTTCCTAAGTCCTTGGTTAGGAGTCGAGCTGTTGAGCTACCAACCAGCCCCAAAGGCTGTGAATCTCACCAAAGATTAACCACATAATAATAATAATATACTTATATATCAGGAGGGTCCGCAAAATATTAAAATCAAAGCTGAATGCTGGAAACATAATTAAAGCCATTAATACATGGGCAGTTCCAGTGATACGCTACTCAGCTAGAATCATCAACTGGACTTTGGCTGAACTGGAAAACTTGGACCGGAAAACATACAAACTTTTGAATATGTACCACGCTTTACATCCACGAAGTGACATCAACAGGTTGCACCTGCCAAGAAAAATGGGGGGCAGGGGGCTATTGCAAATCCATCAAACTGTAGAAGAAGAAAAATGAAGTTTGAATGATTATGTGAACCAAAGTACAGAAAAATTGCTGCAGGCTGTGAAAACGGAGAACAGCATAAAAACAACAGAAACAAAGGCAGAATACAAGGAAAAACAGCTGGATGACAGATTAAATAGATGGAAAACCAAAGCTTTGCATGGACAGCACTTAAAAAACATTGAAGGAAAATGCGATGACAACTTGACATGGACATGGCTTAAGATGGGACCTATCAAGAAAGAAACGGAAGGTTTAATACTGTCTGCTCAAGAACAAGCACTACAAACTAATGGCATGAAAGCGAAGATACAAAAATCCACTGACAACCCAAACTGCCGACTTTCCAATAACAAAGTTGAAACTGTTTCACATTTAATATGTGAATGCAGCAAAATTGCACAAACTGATTACAAAGCTAGACACGACGGAGTTGCTAAATTAATCCACTGATCATTATGTAAAAAATATGATTTACCTGCATCCAGAAAGTCATAGGAACATAAAGTGGAAAAAGTTATTGAAAATGAGAAGGTGAAGATCTTGTGGGACTTTCGAATAAAAACGGATCATCATTTGGAGCACAACACGCCAGATATCATGGTTGTAGAGGGCTGAAATGTACAGTTTATTGTTATTGCTGTTCTCGGAGATGCCAGAGTCGAAGAAAAAGAACTAGAAAAAATAATGAAATATCGCGACCTGGCCATCGAAACCACCCGATTATGGATGAAGCATGTAACAGTGATACCCATTGTCATCGGGGCACTTGGCACCATGTCCAAAAATTTTATAAGATACATCAACAAATTGCAGCTTCCTTCAATAACACCAGCAGAACTGCAAAAAAACTGCGCTACTCGGAACATCTTATATTTTAAGAAGGTACTTGGTTGCTACCTAGGACGCTGGCAGCAACCCGTATCAACCATTAGCACCAGTCAATGGTATTTGTGATGCATTTTTGAATGTTCAGTTGACTGAGTTTCATGTTTAATGGATAAAAGAAATAATAATAACGCACATGTTCTAAGAAATGCTTACAAAAAGGTGTATATAGTTTGTGATGGCTTCAGGAAAGCATTCTGGAAACTGACAGGAGTGGAAAAGATAATGAAATAAGTAGAAACTGGACTATAGGGAAAAGTCCATTTTTTGCTTACAACCAGAGACAAAATACTGAGCAGTTGGGTTATACTTCCTTCTGATATAGAGGTGCACAATGTAGTGATATGTGTACACGTACACCCCCCCCCATACACACCCCACAAACACACAGAATTTCAGTCTTAAACTGGATTTGGAGTGAACAGTGCTTTAAATCAAAGGTCGTTTCAATTAGGAGATAGAAAAATAGGGACAATAGGAGCATCAAATGTGTGGGGTCTTTGGTGCTCTCTGGCTTTGGTTGTCCGCTTGCAGATGTTTCATGACCCAGCTAGACAACATCATTGGTGCACTTGTATATAAATAAATAGAGTGCAAATGCCACTCCCTTCTGGTATGGTACTGAAGATGTTACCTAGTCGGGTCATGAAATTTCTGCAAGAAAACAACCCATCTCAGAGAGCACCAAGGACCTCACAGTTCAACCGTGAGCTACACGTATTCTCTTCTATCAGTATTATCAAATCTGGACTGCACAACTCTAGATGATCAGCAGAGAGATATTGTACAGAAAAACCTGTCTTCTTTTCTACCAGCTAGTGGTCATCCACACTTTTCAGCCCCAAAATGGTAGCCCTCAAAAGCCCCAGGAAGAAACCCCTTTGAAAATGCCACTTTAGAAAACTGCAGGGATTTGTTCATATAGTTGCCAGGAGTCAATTCTGACTTGAAGGCCCCTCCCCCACAAAGGGAATGAAAGAGGCCACCCTGAATCATAATCAGCATGAAGCAAAATGAATTCCATTGCAACGGCATTTATCTCCGGGTGTTGTTATTGCAACATTTGTCTCTGCTCATCTCACCTCCACCTTTGAAGAAGCCGCTCCGGTAAGTTTCCCTAGGGGAATGGAAGGCATTCTGGAAGAGGAAGCAAGCAGAAACCATTGTTTGATGACAGGAATCCAGTAGCCCAAGGGGACCGTGGCCTCCCAGAGTCTACCTGGCCAGCTCATTCCGCTGGAGGACTGGAGCTGATGAGGGACCCAGGAAGGAAGCAGGGATACAGTGAAAGTCCAGTGTGTGCTTGAATAGAGTCACATCAAACTATATATTGACAGCAGAGATTCCATCTGTCTGTCTGTCTGTCTGTCTGTCTGTCTGTCTGTCTGTCTGTCTCATTTATAATCTCTCTAACTTACCCTGTGATAAGATGGATTGCCAATAAATTTTACAAATAATATCTATCCATCCATCCATTCATCTATCTCCATCCAACCATCCATCCATCCATTCATCTATCTCCATCCAACCATATGTCTCCTTCCTTCCTTCCTTCCTTCCTTCCTTCCTTTCTTTCTTTCTTCCTTCCTTCTCTCCCTCCCTCTATATGTAGGTATGTATGCACAATATCCATCCACCTATCCACCCACAGTCATATCTACCTTACTCACCCACCCATCCATCCATCCATCCATTTATCCACCCATCTCTCTCCTCCCTCCCTCCCTCCCTCCGTATGCATGTGTGTGTGTATGTATATGTGTATGTATATGTTTGTGTATACTGTATATCCATCTGCCTATCATCTCTCTCTCATCTATCTCTATCTCTATCATCTCTCTATCTCTATCTCTATCTCTATCTCTATCTCTATCTCTATCTCTATCTCTATCTATCATCTATCTATCTATCATCTATCTATCTATCTATCTATCTATCTATCATCTATCATCTATCTATCTATCTATCTATCTATCTATCTATCTATCTATCTATCTATCTATCTATCTATCTATCTATCTATCTATCTACCATGTCTGTCTGCCTATCATATATCGCCCGATTACTGAATTAGCTTATATTTTTTGCATCGCATGCTGCATTGAACTCTAGACACTGGATTTACACTAAGAGGTTAACCCAACCTTCTTCCACAAGATGAATATGAACCAGGAAGCTGCTATGTTTGTAGCTAGCCAGGGGACGCATGTTTTGTGGACTTTCAATTGATGAATTGATGAAGTCTCCTATGTCATTTTTAGCCTTCGGGGCTGAAGATGAAAATGTGAAGAGTGTTCCAGCTCAAGAAGACAATGTGGAGGGACCCCAAAAGGGAAGAAAGTACCAGTGATGGTCACTCAGCCAAGAAAGAAAGAGAATCCTGGCACAAGTCGAAGTGGTGGCCAATACGGAAGATCCAATCCACATATAGACAAACATGACTTTGGTGGTGTTTTCATGGCATCCATCGTCATTTTTTGAAATTGTAGACACGCCTCCTCTTATTAAGTGATCTGAGATATCTTTTCTCAGATGTACCTGCCTAGGCCTACCTTAAAGACTTTCAAAGTGTCCCATCAGGTGAGACAGGCAAGCTAGAGGGTGGTGGGAGAGTTTCCTTATCAATAGTGCCTCAGGATTGAATTTTTCACACGGTCGCTTCTGGCTTTGTTATGTGGCTGCTTTGCCTTGCTCTTAATCTTGTATTCATTTCATAACCTTACATTGTATTTTGCAAGGAGTATTGCAAGGAGTATTCAAGCATTCTGAATATAAATAAATAGATATTGTCTCTCCCTCCTTTGAACGCATCTTAGCTGTTAGCCCAATGCCACATCTTGTGCCAGCAAATTCCATGAAAAAATTGTGTAAGGATCAGTCTTGCATCTACATCTAATCAGGTGTGGATTAATCCAATATACTAAAATTATGGGAAAAGGAAAATGCAACCTGTCATTCTTAACCTACCTTCCTTTCTTTCTTTCTTTCTTTCTTTCTTTCTTTCTTTCTTTCTTCCTTTTCTTTCTTTCTTCTTCTTTCTTTCTTTCTCTCTCTCTCTCTCTCTCTCTCTCTCTCTCTCTCTTTCTTTCTTTCTTTCTTTCTTTCTGCCATAATCTAGAATAGAAAAGAATAGAACAGAATAGAATTAGAATTCTTTATTGCCCAAGTGTGTTTGGACATACAAGGAATTTGTCATTGGTGCATATGGTCTCAGTGTACATAAGGAGAATAAAATACATTCATCAAGAACAAAAAGATACAACACTACAATACAATAGTCAAAGTTACTAATAAGCTATCAAATCGTACTAGGAAACAAATAAAAAATATATAAATTGAAAGATACAAGCAACATGATTATAGTCATACGTGAGAAGAGATAGGCACTAGGAAGGAAGAGAAGAATAATAGTAATACATTCTTAGTAAATTATTACCAGTGTTGTGGGAATTAATTGTTAAGCAGAGTGATGGCATTCTGGAAGGAAAAAGCTGCCCTTGTGTCTAGCTGTCTTGGTGTACAGTGCTCTATTGTGTCATTTTGAAGGTAGAAGTTGAAACAATTTATGTCCAGAATGTGAGCGGTCTGTAGTTATTTTCACAGCCCTCTTTTTGACTCGTGCAGTATACAGGTCTTCGATGGAAGGCAGGTTGGTAGCAGTTGTTCTTTCTGCAGTTCTAATTATCCGTTGAAGTTGCAGAGCCAAACCAGACAGCTATGGAGGTGCAGATGAATAGAATAGAATGAACAGAATAGAATAGAATAGAATTCTTTATTGGCCAAGTGTGAATGGACACACAAAGAATTTGTTATACTTATTCCTATACTCCCACAGCACATTTAATTACTAACTGTTCAAGCTGTTTTTTAGGATATGGGGTACAGGTTGTCCTCGACTTATGACCAGAACAGAATTTCTGTTGCCCAACCTTTGCTATGGTTGTTAAGCGAATCATGCAGTTATTAAAGGAAACCTGCTTTTCTCATTGATTTTGCTTGTTGGAAGCTATTGGGAAGGTTACAAATGGTGATCATATGACACTGGGATGCTGCAATCATCATAAATATATGCCGGTTATAAAGCGCAACAATCGTAAGTGCGAATGTAAGTCACTTTTATGATGCCATTGTAACTTCAAACAATGGGAGTGATGCGGTGGCTTAGAGGTGGAGCTCTTGCTTGACAATCAGGTGGCTGTGCGTTCGATCCTAGGTAGAGGCAGATATTTTTCTCTCTGGGTGCAATGAGACTGTCAAGTTTCCTAACGATGCCGTAATTGATTCATAATAATCGAGCCAATTTTTAATACAAAAACCAGTGATTTATTAATAGCTTCATTAGGCCAGATAGATTCGCAGTCAAATCTTTGCTTTGTTTTATTTGCTTTTGAACTTTACCCCTGCTCCTTCCCTCCCCTCAGTCTGTGTCATAAATCACGTTGCCCAATAGATACACCCCTCCCAACCCGGCAGCAGTAATCTGAGATCCCATTCCAGCCGACAGTATGCGTGGAATGCACTCTCACTCATTCAGTCCCTATGACAACACGGAGAGTTGACATAGAATATATCTGCTGAACAAAACTCCACATTGGCGACAGGAAGGGCATCCGGCCAGTAAACACTCAGCTCCATTCAGTTGCCCAGAATCCATCCCATGAGGGATTATGGCAGGGGTGTCCAAACTTGGCAACTTTAAGACTTGTGGACTTCAACTCCCAGAATTCCCCAGCCAGCTCTGCTGGCTGGGGAATTCTGGGAGTTGAAGTCCACAAGTCTTAAAGTTGCCAAGTTTGGACACCCCTGGATTATGGGGTTGTTAAAAGAAGATGATGATTGTAACTTCAAACGATTGCTAAATGGATGGTTGTATGTTGAGGACTACATGTATTCCAATATTAATTTCTTAAGATTTGCAATCTCAACAGCCATCTTGCCTCTTAATATTCCTTAAAAAGGAGGAAAATAGCTCCAATTTGGATGGAGATCAACCATAAGGAGAAATCTATCCATATTTGAGATTTCTATCCAGAAATATATTTGTACAGATGAAAGTCATTTGTTTCAGGGGTGGCGGTGGAGAATAATATCGTCAACTGACTTGATGAGTACAAACTGTTTTTATTTGTAAGTCTTCAAAGCTCTTTGCTGTTAGGTCCAATTTCTCAGCTAATGCAATTTTCCACACGTTCAAAAGCGAGATGTACTTTTCCAGTTTTGCAACAGTTTGTCTGGCAGCTAACAATAGGAAGGGAAGCCATTTTTAAAACATTACACAATGTATTGATCTTTAAAAAAAAACTTTTGTGAACAAAAAAACAAGATGCCTCTGATTGCTGAGTGATCATAGACTCCGAGCATGGGAAGAAATGTCTCCAGGTCAGTGTTTGTCAACCTTGCAACTTGAAGACGTATGGACTTTAACTCCCTTGTTGGCTGGGGAATCCTGGGAGCCGAAATCAAGACTTTCTTCAAGTTTGAGAAACACCGCTCTAGGCTCAGTCTAGGTCCAACATTCTGCTCCGTGCAGGAATTCAGACAAAAGGATCCCAAACAAAGCTCCATTTAGCTTTGTCCCATCCAGAAGATTCACAGTCACCATGTCTAACGCAATTGATTCTACCACCCAACAACTCTACTTGCAAGATTTTCTTACAGCTTGTCTGGAATCTGTTTTCCCATTACTTTGGGAAAGTAATATTTTGGTCGCCACGATGTAAAAAGGATGCTGAGACTCTAGAAAGAGTGCAGAGAAGAGCAACAAAGAGGATTAGGGGACTGGAGACTAAAACATATGAAGAACGGTTGCAGGAACTAGGTATGTCTAGCTTAAGAGAAAGAAGGACTAGGGGAGACATGATAGCAGTCTTCCAATATCTCAGGGACTGCCACAAAGAAGAGGGAGTCAAGCTATTCTCCAAAGCACCTGAGAGTAGAACAAGAAGCAATGGGTGGAAACTAATCAAGGAGAGAAGCAACTTAGAACTGAGGAGAAATTTCCTGACAGTTAGAACAATTAATCAGTGGAGCAGCTTGCCTCCAGAAGTTGTGAATGCTCCAACACTGGAAGTCTTTAAGAAGATGTTGGATATCCAATTGTCTGAAGTAGTGTAGGGTTTCCTGCCTACGCAGGGGGTTGGACTAGAAGACCTCCAAGGTCCCTTTCAACTCTGTTATTATATATTATATATTAAATGAACAGGGTCAACCTATTCTCCAAAGCACCTGAAGGTAGAACAAGAAGCAATGGGTGGAAACTAATCAAGGAGAGAAGCAACCTAGAACTGAGGAGAAATTTCCTGACAGTTAGAACAATGAATCAGTGGAACAGAAGTTGCCTCCAGAAGTTGTGAATGCTCCAACATTGGAAGTCTTTAAGAAGATGTTGGATAGCCATTTGTCTGAACTGTTATAGGGTTTCCTGCCTAGGCAGGGGGTTGGACTAGAAGACCTCCAAGGTCCCTTCCAACTCTGTTATTCTATTCTACTTAATTCCTGCACAGGTAGTCCTTGACTTCATTTAGTGACCATTTAACACTGAAAATGATCATTTTTTGTGATCATTTTTCACACTTATGACCGTTGCAGCATCCCCATGGTCACGTGATTAACATTTGGATGATTGACAACTGGTTCACATTTATGACGGTTGCAGTGCCCCAGGGTCATGTGATCAACTTTTGAGACCTCCTTGTAAGCAAAGTCAACGAGGGAAGCCAGTGTTACTAATTTAAAAACTGTAGTAATTCACTTAACAACTGTGGCAAGAAAAGTCCTAAAATGGGGCAAAACTTACTTAACAAATTTCTCACTTAGCAACATAAATTCTAAGCTCAATTGTGGCCATAAGTCGAGGACTACTTGTACTCTTTAAGATGAGGCCAGAAACGTTCTGATCTTCCATATGATACTTCTTTAGGCACTTGATCCTTCTCCAGAGTAAGAAATCCAAATTCCTCAAACGGCTCCTTGTAAAAACGATTTTCCAGTCCATGCCCTTGTGATGTCCTCCTGGCTAATTAAAGTTTCCTTAAAATGTGGTGGAACAAGGCTGGAGGCTGCACTCCAAGTGTTATCTGATCAACGCAAACAGAACGGAATTGTATTTGGGGGTCAGCAGATGTGTTTCATTTCTTCAAAGATTGTGTGTCAAAATGAACCACAAATGGACCACTGACATCACTGATGCTACCCTGTTTCCCTGAAAATAAGACCTCCCAGATAATTAGCCCAAGCGGGCTTTTCAGCGCATGCGCTAAAATAAGGCCTCCCCCGAAAATAAGCCCACACCGAAAATATTGCAGCACAGCAGCAGCCATGAGGTGACCACGCTCGCCGCCTCCTGCACCTCAAAAATAATAAGACGTCCCTGAAAATAAAGCCAAGCGCTTATTTTTTTGGGGGGGGTCAAAAGAAAATAAGACCCTGTCTTAGTTTCGGGGAAACACGGTGTGCATTGTGCTTACAAGCCCTCCAACATAAGAAAAAAAGGAAATCGATGACATAAAGCAGGGGTGTCCAAACTTGGCAACTTTAAGACTTGTGGACTTCAACTCCCAGAATTCTGGCTGGGGAATTCTGGGAGTTGAAGTCCACAAGTCTTAAAGTTCTCAAGTTTGGACACCCCTGACATAAAGGCAGCCATTGACTTACAGTGAAAAAGTGGCTTATGACCATTTTTCATGCTTACGACAGCATCCCCCTAGTTATGCGATCAAAATTCGGACACTTGGCAACTGGCATGTATTTATGAGGGTTGCAGTGTCCTGGAGGCTTGTGATTCCCTTCTACAATCTTCTGACGGGGGTGCCAGATGCACTTAACAACTGTGTTACTAATTTAGCAACTGCAGTGATTCACTTAACAATTGTGACATGAAAGGTTGTAAAATGAGGCAAGTCTCCTTTAACCATTTCTTGCTTTTGGGCTCAATTCTGGTCATAAGGCGAGAACTACTTGCAGGGCAATTTTAGAGGCATTTAGAGATGGCTACCCATTATTTTTAGGGTGAAGTCATGCCAACTTGCTTAGATATGTAGATGTGAAAGTATTTTCGGTCAAGAAACCCTTCCAAGCATCGAGTTCAAATGATCTGAGGCTTCCAAAAAAGAAGGAAGAGTTTTGCATCAAAAGAAAGAAAGGAAAGTTGTACGTTTGAAAGAAGAGTTCGCCATAAGGTCGAGGTTCCCCAAATGCAACTAACGCTTTTAACAAATCAGTTTTTGATGTGTTAAATTTGTTAAATGCCAAATTCAGCTTATGAATGTTATCAAAACGTTCTGCTTGCCGTTTGGAATCACGTCTTTGTAGAATCGGTTCGCCAGTAACAGCCATTATTAGATATCCTATCAAATCCTCATTAAGCACAAATTTAGCCTTGTACTTAAAAACAGAGCAACCCAGAAATTAGAAAAAAGCAGGGGAAATTAGGAGTGCATTTTGGTTTTCAGCATCGCCTTATTTCTACAGGGTCTCCCACCCTGTACCGGATGTTTCACTTTCTCTTTCACTTTTGCCCAAATAGGAGGGCATCTATTTGGGCAAAAACAGAGCTAAAGAAAAGGGAATTCTTGCCACGAGTGACCTGAGCTCAAGCTTGTAAACAAGAAGAGTTGCCTGTATGAAAACCCCCTGGGCACAATGTGCCTGCCTCTTTAGTGCCATGATATAATTATAGATCTAGTTGGAGCAGACCCATATTCCCATAGCACAAATTGATACTTAGACTGAGTCGGTGAGAATTTAACACAATCTGTTTAGCACTGGAGTGATTGAACTGGAGGGCAGAGGCTGGCTGGCAAAACCCCTTGGTTTTCTGCTAGGGTCCATGCCTGGTTACCTTCTTCCCTCTGTAAAATGCAGACCCTGGTTTCCCAGGAAGACCATGCATCCTTGTCTCTCTAGTGTGCGTCTCAACCTGGGCCATTTTAAGATGTATGGACTTCATCTCCCAGAATTCCCTAGCTAGCATGCTTCTTTTTTTTAAAAAAAGTGTTTTTTTCAAATGGCAACTGGACTTTCTCTGTTTTTCCTTGAAGATGTTTCACATCTCATCCAAGAAGCCTCATTGATTCTGGCAGTATGGTGGTGGTGGTGGTGGTGGAGATGGAAGGATTGGTTCTGACGGTGTCCTGCACTTTTTAAATTTAGTGTCCTGTACTCTTAAGATGATGCCAAAAGCTTCTGATATTTCGTATGATTTGTTGTTGTTAGTTGCAAAGTCGTGTCCGACCCATTGCAACCCCATGGACAATGTTCCTCCAGGCCTTCCTGTCCACTACCATTTTCTGGAGTCCATTTAAGCTCACACAGACTGCTTTGGTGACTCCATCCAGCCACCTCCTTCTCTGCCGTCCCCTTCTTCTTTTGCCCTCCATCTTTCCCAGCATTCGGCTCTTCTCCAGTGAGTCCTTCCTTCTCATTAGGTGGCCAAAGTATTGAGTTTCCTCTTCAGGATCTGGCCTTCTAAAGAGCAGTCAGGGTTGATCTTCTCTAGGACTGACCAGTTTGATTGCCTTGCAGTCCAAGGGCCTCGCATGAGTCTTCTCCAGCACCACAGTACAAAGGACACAATTCTTTGGCGCTCAGCCTTCCTTATAATCCAACCTTCACAGCCATCCATTGCAACTGGGATACTTCTTCAGATACTTCATATGACATTTCTTCAGATACTTGACATTTCTCCAGAGTAAAAACTCCAAATTCCTTGTAAAATCAGTGCCCAGTCCATTGCCCTTAATGCTCACAATTTGATCCAGTTCATTTACATCATTCTTAAAGTGTAGCGTCACAACATGACACTGGAGGCTGTACTGATCAATGCAAATAGAATGAAATTGTGTTTGGCTGATCAGCAGATGTGTTTAATTTCTTCAAAAATGGTCCACCCAAATGAATCACGAATGGGGCATTGATGTCACTGATGCTAAGCCTTTGCTTACCATTCCTCCAACACAAGTTAGAAAAGAAACCATTGATATTATGCAATTTAAAATGTCATGGAAAACACACACTCAGCAGTTGCTGGAGTACCCAATTCACATGTAATTTTCACACTGACTTTGGCTTGTTACCCCAATAGCTCCAAATTTTGGGGGGGTGGGGGGAATGTTTGAATTAGAGTGCTACAAGTACCCAAAACTAAATCAAACTTTATGAGATTACATTATTGCATCTATTTATGTAATTTCTATACCATCTTCCTAAGGAAGTTGTTTTCCCAGTTGATGAGTGGCATTCAAATGAGGGACGCAACAGAAAATCATGAGATTAGCTGTGATGTCTTACTGCCTTAATCTCCATTGTGCTTTGATTGAATAATTTAGTATGGATAGTATCCCAGAATAAGAAGTAGACTAAAGCGGCACTGATTTGAGGAACCTTGGTTCCTTCTTAATTAAAAATATTAATTTTAATTTAGAGTTTAAAATGTTTTTTAAAGTTTTTTTTAAAATGCTAAATAGAAGCACTTGCTTGAAATATAAAACAAGTAGTAAGCCCACCATGGTGTTGGATCCTCATCACAACAATGCTGCAGTGTGTGTGACCACCACACACATTTTTTCCATCTGTTGCCTCCTCTCGTATCCTGTAGCAGACACCATAAAATCATCCTTGGAATTTCAGACCTTGTTTACTTTTTACTGTTTTAGCTCCTGGACGGTTCAGGATTTTCCACATTTTGCAATGTGTCAACCGACTTTCTCCATAGGATGCAGTCCCTGGAACATTCTCTTTAGGGAATCTTGGCCAAATCATGTTCCTATTGTGTCACTTATAGAATAACAGAGTTGGAAGGGACCTTGGAGTTCTTCTAGTACAACTCTCTGCTCAGGCAGGAAGCCCTACACCAATTCAGACAAATGGTTGTCCAATCTCTTCTTAAAGACTTCCAGTGGAGGCCAGTTCTTCCACTGATTAATTGTTCCAACTGTCAGGACATTTCTTCTTAGTTCTAAGTTGCTTCTCTCCTTGATTAGTTTCCACCCATTGCTTCTTGTCCTGCCCTCAGGTGCCTTGGAGAATAGCTTGACTCCCTCTTCTTTGTGGCAACCCCTGAGATATTGGAAGACTGCTATCATGTCTCCCCTAGTCCTTCTTTCTATTAAACTAGACATACCCAGTTCCTGCAACCGTTCTTCATATGTTTTAGACTCCAGTGCCTAATCCTCTTTGTTGCTCTTCTCTATGAGGTGCCAAGAGCACCCATGGGAGGAGCGAGTGTCAAAAAAATCAAGATGGCGGCTTCAGCTGCTTCACTGAAGCCCCACTTCGTTTTATACACCACAGATATTAAAAAAAACATGGGGGCTTCTCTCACACAGCTGCAGTTGTCCTTTTCACTATTTTGAGCTGCCTGCAGCTTCCCATTCCACCATAATGTGTTTTTTATTTGTTGGTTTTGGCTTAATATATTGTTTAAACTCATCCGCAACAATTTGTGAAACTGGGTTTTATGACTTAGTGCAGGGGTGTCCAACCTTGGCAACTAAGGCGTACGGACTTCAATTCCCAGAATTCATGGGAATTATTCCGAGAATTCTCATGGCTGGCTGAGGAATTCTGGGAGTTAAAGACTGCAAGTTTTAAAGTTGCCAAGGTTGGATAACTCTGAGTTAGTGTGAATCATAAAGAAAACATGTTCTAATGCGGTGTTTTTCAAAGTTGTCAAAGATGTGTGAGTTTCCACTGGTTAGGGAATTCTGCGATTGGAAGCCCACCCGTTTTAAAGTTGTCAAATTTGTAAAACAGCATCCTAGTTCAACATGTGAAGCAAATCTCTAAAGGTCTAAAAATGCCTTCTTCTCAACATTATGGAGGGACATGGTGGCTCAGTGGCTAAGACGCTGAGCTTGTCGATCAGAAAGGTCGGCAGTTTTGCGGTTTGAATCCCTAGTGCCGCATAACGGAGTGAGCTCCCGTTACTTGTCCAAGCTTCTGCCAACCTAGCAGTTCGAAAGCACGCAAAAATGCAAGTAGAAAAATAGGAACCACCTTTAGTGGGAAGGTAACAGCATTCCGTGCGCCTTTGGCATTTAGTCATGCCGGCCACATGACAATGGAGATGTCTTCGGACAGCACTGGCTCTTTGGCTTTGAAACAGAGATGAGCACCGCCCCCTAGAGTCGGGAATGACTAGCACATATGCGTGAGGGGAACCTTTACCTTTAGTAGATTATGCCTGGCTTCCTACAAACAGGTGTTAAAATGTAAATTCAGAAGGATCTGAAAATAGTTAAGTGCAACTTTTTGATCCACAAAACATCAGAATTTCAAAATCACCTTGGGCTCAAAATTCCTATGTAACCAGTCCAGTGGTGGGTTTCAATTTATTTTACTACCGGTTTGCTTGTACGTACTCACTCACACGCTCGCGAGACACTTCTCCACATGCGCAGAAGCATCAGGGTAGCCGGAGCCTCCTACTGCCGCCACTGATCCGGGGTGAACTGGCTGAAACCCACCTCTGAACCAGTTCCCATTTGCCAAAAAATTTTTCTCAGATTAAGTAGCTGTGATGTGAAGCGATCTGGAGTGTGAAAGGCTGATGGGCAACTACTTGCCGTGGTGTTTCCCCATCACAAATCCAGCAATTCATCCAAAAATAATGTCATGCAACTGCCTCCCCCCCCCCCGCCCAACTCTCTGAGGCGGACTCTTCTTCTTTTCCTCCGTGTAAAAATATCTCATCAGCAAAACAAAGAAAACTTGAAAGAGAATTTTCTCCCTCAGGGGCCAAGCTTAAACTGCAACCCCCCTTTTTAATATGATGTTTATAATGCTTAATTAAGGCGAATAGAGGAAGCAGCCAGGAATGCGTGTGCGTCTTTTGGGGTGTGCATGTGTACACAAGATAAAAGTTTTCTGGGCAACGTGGAAGGATTCGGAGGCTTCCTTCTCCGCTTTCTCGTGCCTCCCAGGCAATTGGTGTCTCGCTTCTACTACTTTGTTACAACTTGTCTAATTAGAGGTGTGTATATGTTCACAAATCAGGGAGGGTTTCGCTTTAGGTACGAGTACAGTAAAATGTTGACAAAAAAAAAATCAGAGGTTTGGTGGTGGGGGGTTTGGCACAGGATTTCATCCGCAGCACTTTTATTTATGCAAAGCTGGCAGTTTTTGTCAGTTTGAAGAAACTGGGCCTCTGGAATCGTTTTGCTTCAGGGGCAGCAGATTGCAGAGTGCAGGAGGCGGCTGGCTGGGATCTGGCATTATGGGTGTGTGTGCGCCCGCACGCGAGCATGTTTGCCCCCCTGTATTTTGGAGAGGGAGGAAATTCTATTTATTTGTTCATTCCATTTCTATGGCCACCCAACTCAACTGACCGACTCTGGTTGAGCTCACTGTTCTTAAACGCCGAGTTTTCTGTGAGCTGCTAAGCGGTGGTCTGTCAGAATGATGGCTTATGGGATGAGCCAGTCAGTATTTTATGGAGAGCAAAGAAAGTTGGCTTGTTTGATCCCTTGTTAGGATAGAGTAGAGTAGAGTAGAGTAGAGTAGAGTAGAGTAGAGTAGAATAGAATAAAATAGAATAGAATATTGGAATGAAGAATGGAATGAAATAGAATAGAATATTGGAATGAAAAATAGAATAGAATAGAATATTGGAATGAAAAATAGAATAGAATATTGGAATGAAAAATAGAATAGAATAAAATATTGGAATGAAAAATAGAATAGAATAGAATATTGGAATGAAAAATAGAATAGAATAGAATATTGGAATGAAAAATAGAATAGAATAGAATATTGGAATGAAAAATAGAATAGAATAGAATAGAATAGAATATTGGAATGAAGAATAGAATAGAATAAAATATTGGAATGAAAAATAGAATAGAATATTGGAATGAAAAATAGAATAGAATAAAATATTGGAATGAAAAATAGAATAGAATATTGGAATGAAAAATAGAATAGAATAGAATATTGGAATGAAAAATAGAATAGAATAGAATATTGGAATGAAAATAGAATAGAATAGAATACTGGAATGAAGAATAGAATGGAATGGAATAGAATATTGGAATGAAAAATAGAATAGAATAGAATATTGGAATGAAGAATAGAATGGAATGGAATAGAATATTGGAATGAAAATAGAATAGAATAGAATATTGGAATGAAGAATAGAATGGAATAGAATATTGGAATGAAAAATAGAATAGAATAGAATATTAGAATGAAAAATAGAATAGAATATTGGAATGAAGAATAGAATAGAATAGAATAGAATATTGGAATGAAAATAGAATAGAATAGAATACTGGAATGAAGAATAGAAGGGAATGGAATAGAATATTGGAATGAAAAATAGAATAGAATAGAATATTGGAATGAAGAATAGAATGGAATGGAATAGAATATTGGAATGAAAAATAGAATAGAATAGAATATTGGAATGGAGAATAGAATAGAATAGAATAGAATAGAATAGAATAGAATAGAATAGAATAGAATAGAACAACAGAGTTGGAAGGGACCTTGGAGGTCTTCAGGTCCAACCCCCTGCTTAGGCAGGATATCTTACACCACTTCAGACAAAGTGTTAATTTGTTAATTCGTTTTCTCCCATTCTTCGGTGTTGCTGTGGGATTCTGTATTTGATGGGATGCAAACACAGACTAGGAGAAAGAGGAAAATTATAAACTTGGCCATTGCACAGCCATAAACCAGCCAAAGCTGCTATTGAGACTGGAAGGGGACAATCTTGTGTTAGTCCTAACTAATATATAGGTAATTCCAGCTGAAGTCGTGGTTAGGCATTTATTTATATATTAAATTTATATTTCAGTGGGGAAATGATCCAAGCTTCTACTGAGTTTTCTTTCAGGACTCCTGCCTTAATTTGCAACTGACATGACACTTTCTTTGGCAAATGAAGTCATAATTTTTATTGCAACTTGCCCTTAAAACAACCTTGCGATTAAGCATTTTGCAGATAAAAATAACTGGAGGCTACACAATTGAGTCCCAGTTAAAATACAAGGATGAGGGTGTGTTGGGAAAAAATGTCTCTGTCTGAAATCATGCAGGCTGGTGTCAAAGCTGAGCTGACTACAGCAACAGCCTTCAAACTTGGCAACTCTCAGACTTCTCCAAACCATCTGAGGGCAGGAGAAGAAGCCATGGATGGAAACTAATCAAGGAGAGAAGCCACTAACTAAGGAGAACTAAGGAGAAATTTTCTGACAGTGAGAACAATCAATGGGAACAACTTGCCTCCAGAGGTTGAGGGTACTCCAACACTGGAGGCTTGTAAGAAGAGATTGGATAACCATTTGTCTGAAAAGGCATATGGTTTCCTGCCTGAACAGGGAGTTGGACTAGAAGACCTCCAAGGTCCCTTCCAACTCTGCTATTCTATTCTATTCTATTTTATTCTATTCTATTCTATTCTATTCTACTCTACTCTACTCTACTCTACTCTACTCTACTCTACTCTACTCTACTCTACTCTTATCCCTATCCCTATCCCAATCCCACTTTAACTCCCATAATGCCTCAGCCAGCCATGCTGGCAGTTGAAGTCGACAAGACTTAAAAGTTGCCAAGTTGGGAGACCCCTGGAGTACAGGAATATCCAGAGCTGCCTTCCCACTGAAGCATGAGTGCCATCTACCCTATACAGTAATTCAACAGTGGGCTAACCCTCTCCGGGGTACAATCTGATTAAGATTCCTGAAATGTTGACAGTCTTACAGGTACAGCTTAATGCAGCCATGGCATTACTGTACGTTTAGATCCAGTCTAACACAGTGGCAGAAACTCGAAGTGGATGCACCCTGATTTCCCTATCCCCTTAGGATGACAATTAAATCACCCACAGAACGTCTGCCTCAATCAGCTCATCGTTTTAGATCTGCCAGGGAAGATGTGCTGCAGGTAATATCAGCTAAGGGCTTATGTCTGGGGGCTTCCAGGAAATGTATCTTCTCCGCTGTAGTACCTGCCACCACCACCCAAATTAAATCAGCTCCATCCTTTTTGGTATTGCAGAAGACCCTCAAAATCTGTTTACGTTATCAAGCTGGTGTTCCCAGGGAACTGAAGACATGTTTAGATGCCTCCATTGATCAGTGGGCTATTTTGATTCCCTCTTTGCCTAGAGCAGTGATGGCTAACTTTTTTCTCCTTGCATGCAGAAATCGTGCATGTGCGTACCCACAATGCAATGCGCCCACCCCCTGTGCATGCAAGCACACGCACACACGCATGCATGTGCAACCTCCATGTGCGGTCTACCATGCCTCCTGCACCATGGGGGGGGGGGGCGTTTTCACCCTTCCCAAGCTCCGGAGTCTTTCTTCGAGCCTCTGGGGGGATGAAAACGGCCTCTCCCGGGCTCCGGAGGCCCTCCCTGAAGCCTCCTGGCATCAAAAATGGAGGGCAGGGGGGTGCGCTGCACCCCTCTGTGCTCTCCCCACCCCTGTGCATGCGTGCACACCTCCCACATGTGTGGCAGAGACCCGAAAAACAGCTGGCTGGCGGGAGGTGCGCACGCATGCACAGTGGGGCTGAGTTGGGCGACGGGTGGCATGCCTGCAGATGCTCGCATGCCACCTGTGTAATAATACAATAACAATTTGTGTGTGATTTTTATCTTTATCTTTCTTTTTTTAATATGCTTTCACTTAACTGGTTGTGCACTTTGGTAAGATGGATATATAAAGAGTCGCTTTTGGTGAGATGGCTATATAAATTTGATTAATAAAATAAATAATCCAATATGCACCAAAATGCAGAATCTGCCCTCCTGATGCTCTTTTTCGTTGGGTGGGGGTGGGGAAATCTGTTTTTTTGTCTTTGTCTTCAGTCTGGCTATTTTTATGAATTTGTTTTGTGAAAAGCCTTGCTAAGTACCCATTTCAGAGTGTGTGGGAGAGCTGTGTAAGTGTACGCTGGTCAAAAAAATGGGATAGATGAATCTGGGGAAATGAGCTGCAACTCATTAAAATTTAGGCCTTTTAATAAAATAAATTGGAAAAAGTACTAAACCAGGGACATCTGATGTTTCAGAGTAGTGGTATTGCTAGTGGGAGGCTACTGAGATAGGATTCACACAGCTTAGAGTCTGTAAGCAAAGAACAATCAACCCTGGGAATTTTCTGCAGATGTTGTGAAACTGTCTAGAGGTTCTTGAACAAAATTGGGTTGTGAAATTGACTGGAAAATGAGGTTGCTAAACTGACTAGAGAGAGCAGACATATTATTAAGGGAAGGATAGGAGGAAGCAGAGATCTCAAGTCCTTGGTTTTCCCAAGGGCAGAAAAGGATATGTTTCTTTAAACAAATACAAAATAAAGGAAGGAAGGAAGGAAGGAAGGAAGGAAGGAAGGAAGGAAGGAAGGAAGGAAGGAAGGTAGGTTGGTTCAAAACTGCATTTTTTGCAGGGTGAAAATGGACAGAAAATAACCCTGAGAGTAATTTGTCTATTGGACACCAAAATTGTGTAGCACAATAAACACAGGTTGTATTTATTCTTGTAAATATGTACAAGGTTCAAAGCACACAGCCTGGTATATCCGATGGTTTTGCCCACGCCAGCAGAACAGAACAATTGCTTTCATACAAAAGAGGCTCCAATATGGGTTGGGTTTTGGTGTCTGGACTCATAGATTGATTTTCCAAATTTAGCTTCATAGCTATGTTGCAATCGCCAAACAATTTTTCAAACTAGCAAGTGAGTTATCGAAGGCATTTTGGGGAGCCACCAGAGGTGGTACTCAACAGGTTCTGACCAGTTCTGGAGAACTGGTAGCGGAAATTTTGAGTAGTTCGGAGATCCGGCAAATACCACCTCTGGCTGGCCCCGCCCCCATCTATTCTCTGCCTCCCAAGTCACAGCTGATTGGGAAGAAATGGGGATTTTGTAGTAACATTTCCCTGCCATGCCCACCAAGCCACACCCACAGAACCGGTAGTAAAAAAAAATGAATCCCACCATTGCAACATTATTTTGTTTTGTGTTTTTCTAATCTCCCATGCTAGAGCTTCCATTTTAGGCATATAATTTTCAAGAACTTTGAATAGTTGAACTTCAACTCTGAAACAAAACAAGAGCACAATAAATATCCTTTAATTCCTGACAGTGAGAACAATGGAATCAGTGGAACAGCTTTCCTCCTGCAGTTGTGGGGGCTTTCAAGAAAAGACTGGATAATCTTTTGTCCAGGATGACATGGGGACTCCTGCTTGGGGCAAGGTGTTGGACTAGAAGACATCCAAGGTCCCTTGCAGCCGTATGATTCTTAAGTTTTCTTTTCCAATCACAACATCTTCAGATTTTGGTCTGGATGTTGTGGGAAGCAGAATGGGATTCGTTTGGATGGCATGTGACTTCAAACCATGAGTCACCAATAATTTTAATACTGTATAATTTTATATGCTGCTTTTCTTACAAACAATGGAACTGAGATGCATCCAAATCAAAAGAATTGGACCAACAAGGAGATACTCCAGAAAAATGAGCCACTAATTCTGCATTTATCTTCTAGAATAGTAGATACCTCCAGCGAAGCAGGTTGTGCAGGACCTAGTAACAAAAAAGCCAAAATGATGGCTACAACAGTATCATTGAGGTTGAGCCTTTTATGTGCCTAATTTTTTCCCGTTACGTGCATTTTGAGGTGCATTGCCAGTGGTGGGATTCAGCCAGTTTGCACCTATTTGGGAGAACCGGTTGTTAACTTTCTAAGCAGTTCGGAGAACTGGTTATTGGAAGAAATCTCCTTTTGTTTTTTCCCACTTTACAGGGCTAATCCTGTAAGGAAGGCAGGAAGGAAACATTCTGGTGTTGTTTCTAGCCTAATCTTTGTTGCCCTGCTTACAGAAACTGCCTCTCTGGTCAACCCTTATTATATTGTAACAGCTAAAGTGAAACGCCCATCAATTTGAGTGACGTTGAGTTGACCATGCCCACAGGGTCACATGACCACCAAGTCATGCCTACCCAACTGGTCATTAGGGCAGAGAACCAGTTATTAGATTATTTGAATCCCACCACTGTGCATTGCGTATAAAGTCACACTGTTGTGGCTGTTAATTTGACTAGACTTCACATGCCTGTAGGCTGTGATGAACATAGGAGCTGCTTTCTCTTCTGGTGTTTTCTCCAAAGTGCCCTGGAAGCACCGGAGGCTTTAGAGATAGTCCTCAACTTACAATCTTTTGTTTAGTGACCGCTCAAAGTTGCAATGACTCTGAAAAAAGTGACTTAAGACCATTTTTCACACTTAAGACCGTTGCAGCATCCTTGTCACATGATCAAAATTTGGGCTCTTGGCAATTGACTTATATTTATGATGGTTGCAGTGTCCCAGGGTCATGGGATCCCATTTTGCAACCTTCTGGTAAATGAAGTCAATGGGCAAACCTAATTCACTTAACAACTGTGTTACTAACTGCGGTGATTCACTGAACAACCGGGGCAAGGAAGGTCCTAAAATGGGGAAAACTGTAGGAGATGAGCAGGCTGAATATGAGGGAGGGGTCAAATGAGTCATCAGTCTCGAGTCCCTTCACACCCACAAGAGATCTATGTCCATCCCACCTTGAATTCCATCGAGTCTTGTCTACCACCAATTTGCTTTGACCGTTTAGTAGTTCAGATTCTTGTAGAGAGCAGAAGCTCTCTGATTTTCCCACGCTTGATGAAAACTCACTTAACCGCTTAGCGATGGAAATTTTGGGCTCAAATGAGGTTGTAAGTCAAGGACTACCTGCATTTCATTAGCCGGGATAGCCCTAGATCAGTGTTTCCCAACCTTGGCAACTTGAAGAAGTCCGGACTTCAACTCCCAGAATTCCCCAGCCAGCGCTGGCTGGGGAATTCTGGGAGTTGAAGTCCAGACTTCTTCAAGTTGCCAAGGTTGGGAAACACTGCCCTGAATGGAGCTTACGTCCATGAGTCTGGCTCATCCCCCTCAAACAGCAAAGGAGCTGGCCAATCTTGGAAGGCAGGGTGGTTCCTGGAGGAATGAAGTTGATCCGGAATTAGATTCATCCCCAGGAAACTCCCTTCAGCTATTAGAAGTAGCCCTGCATTACCTTTTGACATACCTGCTTACTTTGGTGTCAGATTGTCTGAACTAGCAGTCCTGGCTGCTGGTAAAGCACTATTTGCCATGCTTAATTAATCTCGGGGCCTCTCTTGAGCAACAGGAGCCTCAGTTCTTATTACGCTGACACCAGTCGGAAAACAGGAGACTTGGACGGGTTTGTTCTGACTTAGGCTTCCCCCAAAAGCACGAAGCAGAGTCCTGGTCCCGACAAAACCCCTTTTATTAAACGAATGTGATTCACATTCAGCAAAGGCCTGGCAAACAGTCTTTCAAAGGTGAAGTTATGACCACAGACCTTATCTAGCTTGGAAATCTGCCATGTCAATATTTTTCAAAGGCAGTGCTGTGTAAGGAAAGACTTGGCACAGAGTCTCTGAGATTCACGGACAGATCTTCACACTCCTGAAAGGAACGAACTAATGAATTGTTTCCTGCAAAAGCCCCCTCCCCTTTCCCTCCTCTTTTATTCCCTATGGGAGGGGCCATTCATCGTCCACCTGTGGCTTTACCCCCAAGTCTACCCTGATTTCTGAGCTGTTCTTTTCTTCTGGCAGCTCTGCACATGCGCACGCTGGGAACAGGCTCCAGCTGTTCCTCTGCCTCACTAATGTCTAGCTCCAAAGGCAGCTAAGATCTGCCAGACGGCTTTGGCCCCATCTCTGCCTCTGATGCAGAGCCTTCGTCCGAGCCTTCCCCAGTTTCCAGAAGTGGCCCATAGTCCTCAACTTACAACAGTTCACTTAGTGACCGTTCAAAGTTACAACGGCACTAAAAAAGTGACTTATGCCCGCTTTCACAATTATGATCGTTGCAGCACGTGACTTACATTTGGATGCTTGACAACTGACTCCCATGTATGACGGTTGCAATGTCCTGGGGTCATGGGATCCCAGTTTGCAATCTTCTGATAAGCAAAGTCAATGGGGAAGCCAGGTTCACTCTTAACAATTGTGCTATTAATTTAACAACTGCAGAGATTCACTTAACTAACGTGGCAAGAAAAGTCAAAAAATGGGTCAAAACTCATTTAACAAATTTCTTACTTAGCAACAATTTTGGACTCAATTAAGTGTGTGTCCCCCCCCCCTCCCGGTAAAACCAGTTTATCAGGGCAATCTGGTCTACCGAACTATGGGGTGGAGCACTCTGCTTCCGCTTTCGCCTTTCAGCCCCAATCAAGGACCCTTCGCAGGCTGTCGCTTTTGCGACAGACTATTTTGTGTTGAATTTTACCGACAAAGAAATAAAAGGAGACTAGTACTAGTAGAGATCTATTTCAAGCTATTTAGCTCTCGTCAGCTAGCCACACCCTTTTCTGGGATTTGAACTCTGGCTATTTGCATATTTGGGCTCAATTGTGGTCATAAGTTGAGGATTTCCTGTAAAGGTAGTCCTCAACTTACAACCATTTCTTCAACAACCACCACGGTTACAATGGCACTGAAAAAAGTCACTTACAACATTCCTCAGCCTTACAATTGTGCCTCATACTTACAATCACCGCAGCATCCCCCCAGTCACACATGAGCAAAATTTGGGTACTGGTATGTATTTATGGCAGTTGCAGTGTCCCGGGGTCATGGGATCACCGGGGCTTCCAACAAAGTCAATGGGGGAAGCACAGTTCACTTAATGACTGCATGATTCACTTTACGACTGTGGTCATTCACTTAACTGGGGCAAAAAAGTTTGTAAAATTGAACATGACTCAACTAACCGCCTTGCTTAGCAACAGAAATTAGTGGTCCCAATTGTAGTCATAAATCGAGGACTACCTGTATCTAAAATCTGCACTGCTTCTTTTTTTCTGGAATGATCCACAATATCTAATGGTGGCGCACAGTTATCACTGTTGGCGCACTGTTTATAAGTGTCCTCCAGTCCATTAATAAGAAACAGCACATAGCAAATCACCCTAAAAATAAACCAACAACTGGTTTAAATTAAAACGAGCAGTGGGTTTGAGCCAGTGGTGGGTTTCAATTTTTTTTAGAACCTCTTCTGTAAGTGTGGCCTGCTTTGTGGGAGTGGCCTGCCAGCCATGTGACTGGGTAGGCGTGGCAAACTTGTAAAATGTGGTGAAACTCACTTAACAACAGTCTTGCTTAGTAACCAAAATGTTGACTCAGAAACTCTGGCATTTGAAGCACGCAAGTCTTAAAGCTGTCAAGTTACAAGACCCTTGCACCCCTAACCCTTTAGGGAAAAAAACCCCCAGGGGTGTTCAAACTTGACAGCTTTAAGACTTGTGGACTTCAACTCCCAGAATTCCTCCTCTCGCTCTTCATCTTGATGATGTGCGGATGGGCGGGGGGAGGGAGCTGGAACTGGTTCTAAACGGCCCTGTAGATTTGTGGAACCTCTTCTATAGAAGAGGTTAGAACTGGCAGGAATCCACCCCTGGTTTGAGCAGAAACTCTAAAAAGCTTACTTTTTAAAAACTGATCTTAATGCTTGCTCTACTGTAAGGGTGTAACTTTGGCAGTTTTAAGACCTGTGGACTTCATCTCCCATAATTCCCCCGCCAGCCATGCTCGTGAGGGCTGAGGAATTCTGGGAGTTGAAGTCCACAGATCTTAAAGACAAGGTTGGCAACCCTGCTGTGCAGTTTTCCTGTACTTCCTGCCTCAAAACTGCAAAAGGGTGTGAGAGAGATCTGTGCTGCCAGCTTTCACCAGCCATGACTTGGGATCAGGTTAATAAAGGAGCTGCAGTTTGCCCACCTGTTTTCAGCTGCTTACTGAGGCTCCTTTTATTTAAACCACAAAGATAATTAAGAGTGTGTTCTTCCAGAAGAGAGCTAGCATTCCAGACAATCTGCTGTCTTGCATCTTAAGCTTAACAGTATGAAATGTTGGTAATATGTATTGCCTGGGAAAATTACAGCAAAGAAATTCTACAGTGGCAAGTGGAAAAGGCATGCCCTTTTGGGAACCATCCAGAGTTGGTTATAAGATGGGCAGCTATTACAAATGTTTTAAATAAATGAATGAATGAATGAATAAAACAAATGCTTGAATTCTGAAAACTGCAGCTGTAAGGTTCTTGCATCAGTGCACTGTTTTTCTATCTTGGCATCTTAAAGTTGTGTGGATTTCAATGCCCAGAATTCCTCATGAAATGAGAAGGTGATAAGCCGACTGGGAAAGCCAAGGGAAATCATCAAAACCATTAAAAAAAGCAAAAGTTAGAATATTTTGGACATGGGATGCGACACCTGGAAAAATACGGCATCCTTCACTTAATCCTCCAAGGAAAGATTGAAGGCAAACGAGGTCCAGGCAGAAGAAGGACATCATGGCTTCAAAATCTAACGGTCAAAACTCAGCAGCACTTTTACGTGCGGCTGTTGATAAAAAATAGGATCGCCAACATGATCGCCAACGTCCGATGATGGATACGGCACAAGAAGAAGAATTCCTCAGACAGCTTTTTGTGGCTGCGGAACTTCAACTCCCAGAAATCTCTGGGGAATTCTGGGAATTGAAGTCCACACAGCTTAAAGCTGCTGAGATTAGAATGGAGTATATCTTTATTACAGTCATAGACCAGCAATAGACATCACTTTTTACAATATATTTAAAAAAATTAGTACTGACATTAATAGTGGATAATAACATCCCTGTTAAGAAAATGCATGTTCTCAAACTGTTACGGTCACTCCCTAGTTTACGTGGGTGAAAATCCGATAAGTATGTGAGTAAATATAATGTTCCAAACATTGAGATATCTCCAAAAAATTGGTACAAGTTGACAGCTATAATTCTGTAACCATTTTTTTTTCTTGGGGACATTGCAGCAAGCTGCTGAGGCTGAAAAACTCTGATCAAGATGGCTTGTAAACATCGATATCTATTCCTACCTCTCTTTTTCCCTCTATGTCGATCTCTGGGTAGCATGCTAGCTGGGGAATTCTGGGAGTTGAAATCCAGACGTCTTAAAGTTGCCCAGATTGGAAAGACACTGCCCCAGAGCCTTGTAAATTATCTGCCTGCTGGTATTGCAGACAGGATGATACAAGGAAGATTGCTAGCGTCATTGTTATTCACCATGCAGTCAACTTTGCTGAGAGATACGCTTGGCCGTGGGAAATGAAAATGCATGCAAGCAAAAGGAAAGGTCCACACCCATGGTGAGAAGAGCGGCCTGTCTTCCAAAGCCAACATTATTCCTGCCATTTGCATTCCTGAACATCCTTACAGTTCGTAGATGCCCAACTGAGCATGTCCAGATTTTTCTGCAGAAAGTGCTTTGAGTACCTGATATGTGATAGTAGATGGTAGTTTATAAATAACCCACAGAAACGCTTCTTCTGTATCTGATTGAGCTGCATCTAGAGCAGCGATGGTGAACCTTTTTCGCCTCAGGTGCCAAAAGCACACACATACTAGCGCGCCCGCACGGCCACTCCCATAATTTAATGCCCCCCACTCTGTGCCCTCTGTGCATGCATGACCCCCCCCCCAATGCACGCACAGCTTTCCTGGAACCTGGAGAGGGCAAAAATGGCTCCAGAAGCTTTCTAGGAGCCTGGGGAGGGCGAAAAATGGCTGAAAATCAAGGCTGAAAATCAGCTGGCCAGCGTGTGCATGCACGCTGGAGCTGACAGGGCAATGCCTCGTGTGCCCTCAGAAATGGCTCCGTGTGCCACTTGTGACACGCGTGCCATAGGTTCGCCATCACGGGTCTAGAGTTTGTTGGGGTTAACTGAATGCTCAAGGGAAGAAAGGAAACCAAATAGCCAGGATTTTGTTTAAAGGGATAGGAAGACGGATGGCCCAGGGATCTAGAAGCAGGGAGAATACTGAAAGGCATCTTGACCCAAATGAGACATTTCTTTCCTTTGATTTCAGCAAAAGATAGGTAGTCCTTTGTTTACAGTTACAATGGGGGCTTATGATTGATCCTCACAGCATCCCATAATCACGTATTCTAAAACTGGTTGCTTGGCAGCCAGCATATATTTATGATGGGGGTTGTAGGATTAGCATTTGGGGCCTTCCCACCGGGCTTCTGACATTCGCTTAACAGTGGTGTCATTCGCTTAGCGACCAACCATAGCAAAAATGCCATTGTGCTTCCCTTGAATAAGTTAATTGGACACGACTCACTTAATAACGGCCTTGTTTAGCAACAGGAATTCTGGTCCCACATGTTTAGAATTAGAATAACAAAGTTGGAAGGGACCTTGGAGGTCTTCTAGTCCAACCCCCTGCCTAGGCAGAAAACCCTACACTACTTCAGACAAACGGTTATCCAACATCTTCTTAAAAACTTCCAGTGTTGGAGCATTCACAACTTCTGGAGGCAACGTCTGTTCCACTGATTAATTGTTCTAATTGTTCTCTACTTAAAGTGTTTCTTGGCAAAGGAAGGAGCGGATTCAGGGGAGAACATTGCGGACAGCATGGAATTAATTATTGAATGGGGTGGGTTTGTGATTGCGCAGAGGCCGTGACGAGAACTTCCCTCAGATGCCACTGCGCCATTTTGCACTGTGGTGACTAGCTGTGAAGGCCATTGATTGAGACCACACGTTCTATTTTGGGTGAGCACAGAACTACAGTCTGTTTTCTCCTTGGGAAAAATGAGAAATTCAGCCTGAACTAGGGTAGGTAATATGGTGCACACAGGTACCAGTATACTGTAGATTTTTCCTTAGGTGGCAGGCAGGCTCCTGGCCTCACTTTAATGGTTTATCAGATTTTTTTTAATCTTAAAAAAACCAAATGGTAGGGAATCGTTTGTGTCCTTCAGAAACACTAGAGCAGGGGTGTCCAAACTTGGCAACTTTAAGACTTGTGGACTTCAACTCCCAGAATTCCCCAGCCAGCTCTGCTGGCTGGGGAATTCTGGGAGTTGAAGTCCACAAGTCTTAAAGTTGCCAAGTTTGGACACCCCTGCACTAGAGGCATTTTAAAAAAACAAAAATGGTGGCTGTAATCTAAAGTTTGCTTGGAAATTTGCCTACAACATGAAAGAGAAAAGAAATAACACGAAGGTAAGAGGCAGCATTTGAGAGTTGGGGGGGAAACAGATGGCAGAAAGCAGCTTCCACAGTGTGTCTTTGGGTTTTGTGTCTCATCAGAACTACGATGACAGCTGTTCCTGCCTTTTGTGCGCTCTCAAAATTCCAGGCCTTTCCAGTTCTACATAAAGTAAAGATTTAATAAATAAAGATAAATCATTTCTTAATTTTGCAGGCAACTTTCAGCGAATGATATACGTATATTGGGATCTACAGGTCTCCACAATCTTGGTTGCATTGTTTGAGGGAAACATTGGAGTGTCTCCATTTAACCACCTTCAAAGCAATTGAATTTCGGTCCGTGATATAAAAATTCAGATCTGTTCAATTTGGAAGAAAGGTCTTTTGGCACTTGCTTAAAAGCAACTGAATGTTTGAATGAATTCTATCCGGTTCAGTTTTTTTGGACTGATTCCAACAATTTAGCAAACCAATTTGCTTTGTTAAAGATTTGAGGGCTGCATAAAGCAGAATAAAATTCTAATTTTCTACTTCTCATTATCCCAGTTCAAGTCCCATTCATTGGCAGCAGGCAACATAAAAATATGGGATGCAACAACTATCTATTAATCAAATCAAGTTTATTACAATCAAAGACCAGAGAACAGAATAAATAAAAACACTCAAGGAACATCCAGTTAAAAATTCTAGAATAAAATAATAAATAATAGATAAAATCTATAAATTTTAAAATCACAATTTGGCATCCAATCTATCGGTTACACATGGCCCAATTATACTATAATATCAATCAATTCGGATGCCAAATTGTATTTTTATTTGTTCTCTGATCTCTGTCTTTGACTGTAATAAACTTGATTTGATTTGAACTGTCTATTACAGTATATTAACTGGAAAGGAATACAATAGTTCTCGACTTGCAACTATTTCTTTAGCAATTGTTTCAAGTTACAACAGCACTAAGAAAAGTGACTTACAACTGGTCCTTGCACTTACAACCATTGGGGCATCCTCACAACCACACGATCAAAATTTTGGCATCCAGCAACTGAAAGGTATTTAGGACATCTGCAGCATTTCAAAGTGATAAAATCAGACACAACTCACTTAACAGCTGTCTGGTTCAGCAATGAAACTAATTATCTGGTCTCAATTCTGGTCCTAAGTTGAGGATCGCCTGTACAATTTACCATTACAATGAGAAGTTCATTTTAGATCGATTTGCTTGGCCAAGTCAACAGCAAACCAGATATCTGTCCAAAAAGTCTGTTTCATCAATTTTTAATGCTGGTTTGTTTTTTGGCTGTGCTTGGATGAGTCAATTTTATCGTGTTGTTTGAACTCAGGTCATTTGGTTAGTTTATTTATTCCATTAATTTTTTTTACATACTTTTGTTTCTCTTTGACTTTTCATGGACTCCTAAACATTTATACAAACTATTGCAAAATTATAAAACTCTCCCTAAAGGTAAATGTTCCCCTTGCACATATATGCTAGTCGTTCCTGACTTTAGAGGGCGGTGCTCATCTCCATTTTAAAGCCGAAGAGCCAACGCTGTCCAAAGACGTCTCCGTGGTCATGTGGCTGGTGTGACTAAATGATGAAGGTGCCCAGAATGCTGTTACCTTTCCACCAAAGGTGGTCCCTATTTTTCTGCTTGCATTTTTAAATGCATTTGAACTGCTAGATTGGCAGAAGCTGGGACAAGTAACTGGAGCTCACTCCATTACGCAGTGCTAGGGTTTCGAACTGCTGAACTTGTGACCTTTCTGACCAACAAGCTCAGCGTCTTAGCTACTGAGCCACCGTGTCTCTTACTCCCTACCACCAGCTAAATCCAGTAACATTCAACAGTGGCTACCTTCTTCCTAAAAAGTTCCATGTTCAAAGCCCTCTGAAGAATGGTTAGTGGAGGTTACTGCTAGTGGAGGAAGAAACTGGCCTAGTGGTGAAGACGCTCGTCTCCCACTTGGAAAGTTGAGAGTTCAATCCTAGGTAGGGCAGATGTTTCGCTCCTAGGGCATAAAGGGAAAAAAAGTATCTGCTGTGAACTCCATGCCTGGCATCAGGAAGGGCATCCAGGCCATTAATGCTCAGCTCCATCTCGACTCTACTCCAAATTAAAGGATTAGAGGGTCCTAAAAAAGGATGTTTTTTTAACTGTTAGTGAAGGAAATGAGTGAGAGGAAGGTAATGGAAGAGGAAGATTTGTTTCTGTCTGATCTTCCTTTCGAGATGGTTGCATTCAATTCTGGGTCATTTTTCTTTCTTGTAAATACTTGCTCACTTGACCTTTGGAGGCATTCTTCCTCTGCCCCAAACAGAGTGACCCATGAGCCCCAAAGCACAAAACTAAAACTTGTCTGACCAGTCCCCCTGCGGGAGAAGTCCTGCCACCCTTCTCTAGCAGCTCAGTCCTTCTGATTTCCTTAGGTCTCTCTAGGGTGATATTACTGGAACATAGGAAAGTTGGGGAAATGGCTGGCAGGAGAATTCTGGGAGTTGAAGTCCACACATCTTCAAGCTAACATGGTTGAAGATGTGTGGACTTCAACTCCCAGAATCCACCTGGGAGAATTCTGGGAGTTCTCAGAGAGCATTCTGGGAGTTCTCAGAGTATTCTGGGAGTTCTCAAAGCATTCTGGGAGTTCTCAGAGAGCAGTAGAAATGCTGCTCTCTATATTTATCTCTCCATGACTATCTATAAATGATAAAACAACAGAAGAAAAATCTGTTTTAAAATGAATTCATCAAAAGAAAGATAGCATCAAGATCACGTGCCGCTTTATACTCCACTGAAAAGGCCACCCTTGGAATACTGCATCCAGTTGTGGTCACCAAAAAAGATGTTAAGACTCTAGAAAGAGTGCAGAGAAAAAAAGCAACAAAGGTGATTGAGTAAACTAAAGGCTAACCCGCACAATGGATGTTTGTGGGAATTTGGTATGTCTAGTCCAGTGTTTCTCAAACTTGGCGACTTTAAGTCCTGTGGATAGCTGGCTGGGGAATTCTGGGAGTTGAAGTCCACAGGACTTAAAGTCGCCAAGTTTGAGAAACACTGGTCTAGTCTAGCGATGAGAAGAACTTGGGGTAACATGATAGCAGTCTTCCAATATTTGAAGTAGCAGAAAAGAAGCCGTCAATCTATTCTTCAAAACACTTGAGGGCAGGACAAGAAGTAATGGATGGAAGCTTATCAAGGAGAGTAGCAACCTGGAATTAAGGAGAAATGTCCTGACAGTGAGAACAATTAACCAGTAGAACACCTTGCTTTCAGAAGTTGTGAATGCTCCAACACTGGAATTTTTTAAGAAAAGATTGGACAGCCATTTGTATGGAGTGGTACAGGGTCTTCTACATGAGCACAGGATTGGACTCCAAGGTCCCTTCCAAGACCTCCAAGGTCCCTTCCAACTCTGTGTTCCTGTTGTCAACATTTCAGGTCTGTTGAAAAAGACACCTTTCAAACTCTGAAACTAACAAAGACGGGGCTAACTAAACTCCAGTGGCAAGTGGCTCCAGTGATTAGAGCTTTCCTGGGACCTGAACGTAAATGCACCTTCTGCACCTGGTTAGATCATCAGATGTGATAAGCTTCTTGTAGGCAGGTTTTATTGTTATGGAAGAATTCTGCAATCTTAGCGTTTGGCAAGCTTTCTTCCTCCTTGGCTGCGTGACATTTGTCCTACCTGTTTGGCTCCTTCCTTTCCCCCCTGCCCCCCCCCGTCCCAAGCACCTGAGATATTCGAGGGATGCAGGAAACGGTGTTACCTTCCCACTTCAAAAGAAGAGGCTTCAGCTCTTTTGTTCGCAACCTCAGATTACAGCTTTTAGATAAGGAGAGCAAATTTGAGAAAAACAGAAGCAAAACCCTTCAGGGAAAAGGAGAAATTGCCAAGGACAGGCTGAAATATGGCCGAGGCCATTGACCTCTGCAGACCCCGCCATAAATACCTTCCATGCCATCAAAAGGGAGGCAGGTAAACTCTGGGCTGCTAGGGAGCAGAGAGGGGTTACGTGGGGGCTCAAGAAAAAAAAAGTCAAGGCAGCAGCTGCCGCTAAGCAATTGAAACCCCAATTCTGTTCAACGTGCATGCCCTGCTTTGCATTACAGGTTTAAGGCAGTCCCAAAGGTGCTTTTTTCAGGAGGCAACTGGGCTTTCTTCTTCTTTCTTTGAAGACGTTTTGCTTCTCATCCAAGAAGCTTCTTCAGTTCTGACTGGATGGTTTGGTTTAAGCTCTGAAGAAGCTTCTTTGGGTCCGACCTTTGGTTTAAGGCAGTGGTTCACCACCATGCTGACTTTAAGAGGCTTGGACTTCATCTCCCAGAATTCTTCAGCCAGTTGAGAAACATTGGTTAGGAAAAGCTGCCTGTGCTGGATGATAGATCTTCTGTCATGAACATAACCCATCCATATTTTCTATCTTCCCCCATGATGGTAGCAAGGAATACCCCAATTAACAGGTAAAACTCCGGTCCAGTGTAGCCTTTTTGGGGAGAGGGTTATTTATATGCATATGTATTTAAATATATTGTGAGGTGGCTCAGTGGCTAAGACGCTGAGCTTGTCGATCAGAAACGTTGGCAGTTCGGCTGTTCGAATCCCTAGCACCATGTAACGGAGTGAACTCCCGTTACTTGTCCCAGCTTCTGCCAACCTAGCAGTTCGAAAGCAAGTAAAAATATGAGTAGAAAAAACAGGAACCTTCCCTTTGGTGGGAAGGTAGCAGCGTTCCGTGCGCCTTTGGCATTTAGTCATGCCGGCCACATGACCACGGAGACGTCTTCGGACAGCGCTGGCTCTTTGGCTTTGAAACGGAGATGGGCACAAGCTTCCCTAAGGTTGGGAACGACTAGCACGTATGTGCAAGGGGAACCTTTACCTTTACCTATTTAAACATATTATTGATAAAATATACATCCTGCACCTTTCGGTTTTGTTTTAAGAATAAACCCCCAAACCCAGTTTAAAACTCAAAAAGGATAGCAAGTAGAAGCAAGACTGTTTCGCTCTCCCCACTCCGTCCCCATGAATTCTTTCATCATCTCTTGTTGCTGCTGCTTTGTTCCAAATCACTCCAAAGCAGCCCTTCTGCGAAACAGCAGCTGGCATCTCACGTGCAACTTTGTGCGATGAGTTTGTCTATCGTTTCAGGATCCTTTTGGAAACTAGATTTGGGGAGGGGGAGTTGTCTGGCAATTGCTGAGGGAAGCAGCAGCAGAGTAGAGAGCATGTTAAGGTGCCAGATAGAAGCGGATGAAAAAGGATCTGGTGGGTGTGTGCAGATATTTATAAGTGGCTCTGCCCTATCGGAGTGCTGCAGTAGCTGGAGCCCCCATCTGCCGCTGAGCTCCCTCTCCAAAGATACCTGTCTTCCCATCCTTCAGGGTGCAATCAAATCAAATCTCTTTTCCATATGGTCACAGATCGGGGAGGGTGGCACAGTGACACAGCAGTTAAGACACTGGGCTTGTCAGCTGGAAAGCCGGCAGCCCAGGTTTGAGAGCCGAGCTCCACCCTACAAAGACGAGCTCCTATCCTCACGTCAGCTCCTGCCAACGTAGCAGTTCAAAAGCATACAAATGCAAGTAGATAAAGAGGTACCACTTCGGTGGGAAGGTAACAGTGGTGGGTTATGACCGGTATGCCCCGGTTCGGGCATAACGGTGCCTGCCGGGAGCACCAGGTACTGGGATGGTGTTCCGGAGATCCCACCCGCCCACCCGCGCTCCTTACCAGTATTTGAGCTGTTTGGGGCTTCCGCACACATGCATGGAGACTACGGCACTTGCGTGATGCTCTGCTGAACAGCTGGAGCATCATGGAGGTGTCAAGGAGCGTCACAGGCGGTAAGTACGCATGTGCGTGCTGCGCGCATTCATGTTGTGGACGCCCGGCCCCGTTGCACTGTACCGGTTGCGATGGGATCCGGAACCCACCACTGGAAGGTAACAGAGCTCCATGATACCATGCTGACCACTTGATGGCGAAAATGTCTTCACACAGCGCTGGCTCAATGGCCTTGAAACAGAGATGAGCACTGCCCCCTACAGTTAGCAACGACTAGCGGAGTAAATCCCGCAGGATCTCCTTTACCTTTTTTACATAGATCAGCATATTGTAAAGGAACAGGGTTCAGTCATTAGGAAGCAATCTCAAATGTAAAAAACACTAAAAATTGTAAAAGTAAAAAGCTGAATATATGTACGGTGCATGGGGGCATGATGAATTGCGGTTAAACACTCTAAGCTTGTCAGATGGAAAGCTGACAGCCCGGGTTCGAGACCTGAGCACCGCATGACAGAGTGAGCTCCCATTACTTGCCCCAGCTCCTACCCACCTATCAGTTCAAAAGTATGCAAATGCGAGTAGATAAATAGGTACCACTTCAATGGGAAGGTAAGAGCGTTCTGTGCGTCTCAGCGTATAATCCTGTGGGAGATGAGCACACACACCCTAGAGTCAAGGCACGAGTGGACAGGGGAAACATTTACCTTTCGGTAGAGTACGTAAGAGATATAAAAAGTGAAATTGTGTTATATTTAGTGTGAGAGAGAGAAAAAGCCAGGAGGAGACTTCTTTTGTGCCTTTGAGGCAGTGTTGACTCCTGGCGGCTGCCCTGACTAGTCCTACAGTTTTCTTGGCAAAATTTTGGAAGTGGTTTGCCATTGATTGCTACCTAGAGCTGAAACAGAGTGACTGGGTCTAAGATCACCAAGCTGATTTCATGCCTAAGGGGAGACTAGAATTCACCATCTCCAGATTTCTACCCTGATGCTTTAATCACTACACCAATCTCTCTCTCTGCCCCCCTCTCTTTCTTTCTTTCTTTCTCTCTCTCTCTCTCTCTCTCTCTCTCTCTCTCTCTCTCTCCCCTTCCCTCCCTCCCTCTCTCACTCATAGAATGTATAAAAGAAATCAAATCTAAAGTATATAGTCTAATATAGTGGTGGAAATCAAATAATTTAACAACGGGTTCTCCCGAAGTGGTACAAACTGGCTAAATCCCACCACTGATCTAATAATATTTTTTAGGCAGAAAAGATGTCAAACATATAAATCTCCTTTCCAAATAGAAGGCAGGCTAATAGAAACAAACCATTCCTTGAGGACACTCTTACTTCCTTTTCGAAACATTCGTTAGCAAGCAATACATCTATGCCTTCATCCCAAACCAACTCTTTGGAGGAGAAATGAGATCCTTTGATGGAATCAGGAGGACTGTTGAGATAGCAAAACTGGTTGCTGGTGGCGGGTCAGGATTAAAACTAGGACCTGCCGTTTCCATCACTACCCATCAGTGGCTATTACTTTTAAAAATTAGGAATGTGGTAAGAGAAGACTGTCAGGAGCAAATAACCAGGAGCATTCATTGAGTTCAGAGCACAGAACAGCTTATTAAGTGCATTATAATATGATAATAGAATAATCTTGTCAACTAATGGTCAAAGCTAGGTAAGGGTCAACAGAATTCACAGAAGCTGGGCTTAGTCCTTTTGTGGCAATGCAATGATTCCAAACTGATGACAGGTTTAAGCCCACCTTCCAGCTCAGCCCCTACTACAAATCCTAAAAACCTAATAGAAGCCACAATGACATCACACGTGCCATGATATCCTCCTACGAATGGCATGAATTATGCAATGAACAAATAACCTCGTTTGTCTCATTTGTGCACCGATGTCATGGCCTCCGTGGCAGCATTTCCCTGCCATTTCCCTCTGGGTTGCAGAAAATAAGCTGCCAATTAGATTAGAGTAGATCTGGATTGCTTTACTTCCATCGCAGGATATGTGTAAGTTATGAACTACTTCATACATATGTTAAACTGGCGGAATAAGGTATGATGTTTTTTTCATACATAATGACATTAGACTGGTTCTAGAACAAAGTAAGCAAAGGCGGCCTATAAAAAGGTAGCGCCTGAAAGGTTTCAATTGCACTTCCCAAGGCCAATAAACTTCAAAGCAGCCAAACGGGTTTTCTTGACTTGCTGTGACCTATCTAATAGCTATGGGGGGGGGAGGGGGGACATAATTTGAATCTTCCCTCAAATAAATGTGCCTAGAAATTGGATTATTCATAAGGTATCGCCCTATAAATTCCATTTGTCAAAACAATTGTCAAGGCACATTGTCTGTTGCTTTGAAATTAAATTCTGCTCCAGCTGTTTTACGCTGGGATTCAAAAGAAACTCAGCAATAAGTGGGTCCTTAGTCTTGACGTCTGACTGGCCTTGTTTGGCCCTGGAATGAAGTAAACCAAAGAGAATCAAGGTGGGACAAACTGGGTTTGTTTCTGAAGCTTTCTTATTTTCCCAGGCTGCCTTCATGTTTTGCTAATGCCAAATTCCTTCTCCAAAGTCATCTCAGTGCTCCTCTGCAGCACCCACACCTTCCTCCGTAGCTTTTAATACATTAGAATGTATTAGGTGTATGTATTAGGTTTAAAATATTTACACTCCATCTTTCCATTCATTTCAGTCCAATATTGTTGCTTAACTTAACCCATGCATAAAACCGTCTGTAATTAAACAAGGACAAACCCCAAATACCATCAAAGCCAACAGGAATAAACAGGGTTACAGAGCCTGTAGAGACAGACTTTGTGTAGTTTTCTTCATTTGATCCCCACATTCCCAAACATACGTGTGTGTGTGTGAGAGAGAGAGACTGGGGGAGGAGGGAGGAGAGAGGGGGGAGGGAGGGAGGAGGAGAGAGAGGAGGAGAGAGAGGGGGGAGAGAGAGAGAAAGAGGGAGGAAGAGGGAGGGAGAAGGAGAGAGAGGAGAGGGAGGGAGGGAGGGAGAGGGAGGGAGAAGGAGAGAGAGGGGAGGGAGGGAGGGAGGGAGAGGGAGGGAGGAGGGAGAGGGAGTGGGGAGGAGAGGAGGAGAGAGAGGGAGAGAAAGGGAGGAGGGGAGAGGGAGGGAGGAGAGAGAGGGAGGGAGGGGAGAAGAGAGGCGGAGAGAGAGGGAGAAAAAGGGAGGAGGGGAGAGGGAGGGAGGAGAGAGAGGGAGGGGGGAGGAGAGGAGGAGAGAGAGGGAGAGAAAGGGAGGAGGGGAAAGGGAGGGAGGAGAGAGAGGGAGGGAGGGGATAGGAGTGAGAGGGGAGGGTGGTGGGTGAGGACAGAGAGAGACAGAGAGAGAGACCCTAACAGACCAGACAAGAGAAATGACTAGATTCCACTTTATTATAAGGCTACATTAAAAGAATCCCTTCAAATCAGACAATACAAATCTCGCCATCTTTTTACTACATGATTAATTAGGATGGATCCTTTCTAAGTTTCTCTCTTTGCCTGTTAGTCGCTTGTGGGCTCCCCCAACTTTTATCTGATTCTTCCTAGGGAGCATCTCATCCCACAGTCTCCCCGAGTCATTCCCACATACTATTACATTGCATGCGCATGTGATATGGATGCATGTGCAAACAGGGTGGAACTTGGATTGCACGGCTGCAACCTCCATCTCGCTTGTGTGAGTTCACTCCTCTCTGTGGATGCCACTGGGGCGTAGCCTGTTGGAGGGCTGTCTCATGTCAGAGTGCCCAAAAGTACATTGCGTTACTTAGCCAGGCTCTGGCTAAGAAAGTAGAGAATCTCTACCATACCTTTCATACTTGGCTAGAAAAGACTCCAGCACATACCGCTACTAAACATAACCAACAATGTTCCATTTTCTCTCTCCAAAAGAAGCACCTAAAATAGAATCCATTTCTAAATATTTCTTTAAAATTGTGCATGAAAAGGAATTAGCAATTCTAAAAGCTCAGTACAATCTTAGGTTTTTAAAATACAGGTAGTCCTCAGCTTACGACCTCAAATTGAGACCATGCTTGTTGAGCAAATCACTGCAGTGATGCCAACTTGGAGTAAATCTGGCTTTTTCCGGCGACTACGCCTGCCAGAAGTCGGATGAGAAGGAGGTCACAAATGGCCATCACATGTCATCTATTCTCTGCCTCCCGAGTCCCAGCTGATCGGGAGGAAATGGAGATTTTCCAGTATCCTTCCCCTGCCATGCCCACCAAGCCATGCCCACAGAACCGGTAGTAAAAAAAATTGAATCCCACCACTTGTCAGTTGTAAGGGTAAGAACTGGTTGTAAGTCACATTTTTCAGTGTCACTTTAATTTTGAAGTTCACTAAATGAATCATTGTAAGTTGAAAACTACCTGTAGTTTCAAACTCTTTTTTTTTTTAAATGTCTTTTTATAGCATCAAATTAATTAGCGGTGCAGAAAGAATTGCATGCTACAGTTAACAAAATATTGTTTTATAATTAGGAGAGCAAGGAAAAAAACTATCTCAAAAACAAAACAACTCCCAAAATTTGATCCTTTTTCTGGGCTCTTTGAGCAATTCACATTTTGACCGACTGTATGAATGTTGTGGCTGCAAATCAGTCTGTAGATATATCCTTCCAATTTTGGATAGTAATTATTTTAACCATGCCTGTGCACAAAACAATTACAATATCTCAAATTTAGATACAGGGAATCTACCCTACAAAATACAGATTTCCCTTATGTACAATTGATCTAAAATCATATTGATGATGATTATTGTTGTTGTTGCTGTTTATGTTGTTGTTATTTAAATCTATTTTCCACCTATCTCTCTGTGGAGCTACTTTATCTGTTTACAATCATAAAAAGGAAGAAAATGAAAGGAGTGTAAACAGAAGTAAAACAATAGTACCATAAAATAAACAATAGAAAAGGAACACGAGACTACATCAATATTTATAGTCCTATACATTTCAACTCTGAATGTGGTATACAAAATCAAAGTCCAGACCATGTGAATTAATATTTCAATTCCTGAACTGCATCTCCAATAAGCAATAACCCTTATTAAACATTCCCTTGGATATCCAGAATATGTGAAAGAATTTTTCTGCTGTGTTAACCTCACTTAAGATAAAAGGAAATGACTTTCCTATACTTTTAAAGCAACCTTCCGCTGGTTTAATAAAAAGAGAATGTTGTTATTACAAAGGCTGCGTAGGGAGGGAGTTCATATCCATCCTATCAACTTCCTTCAACTTCTTAAGAAAAAGATCACTGCTTTAGGAACCTTCAAAAGGCCATGGGATTTCAGAAGGAGATCAAAGCAAAACAATCTGAATAAAAGGGACTTAAATAATATAGGAAGAAGAATTCTCAGGGAAATCAAAATCAGTTCTAAGTTCTACAAACATTTTAACACAGCCCTATCAGAACAAAGTTGATCCAAAATAATGAGATTATCAAAAGCCCAATTAACCCTAATCCTGATAGGGCTTTACCAACTATTGTTTGTCTTCTTTCCATTGTGTCTCTATTTAATATACTAGCTGATAACCTGGCATTGTCCAGGTATTTATTTATAGCGGGAAAATGTCGGAACCAAACATAATTTCTAATGTTGGATTTTCCCCCTTACCAGAGGGAGCCCCCTTGTGGAGCACCATGAAGCTATTACCATGGCAACTCCACAGCGCTGTACAATAGAAGCCATTTTATGAGAGTACAGTAGAATCCATTTTAAGGCACAACAGGCTGTATCTTAATGGAACACACACCCAGAGGGGTTTTAGGGGTGCCTTACCCCCACAGTATTTTTTTTCCAGAGAGTAAGTCATTGGTTGACTAAAATAATATTAAACTGCTTAATGTATGTGGAGATGCTCAGTCATAGTTGGATGAGAAGCAATACGCCTTCAAAGAAAAACCAGAAAGTCCAGTTGCCTCTGCAAAAAGCACCTTGGGGACATTTTAATCAGCTTGTTTATCTTCTTTCTGTTGTGTCCCTATATACTATGTGGTAAATTTACCACTTGTGAGAGTTTCTAGGAATCTATTTCCAGGTAAACAAAGCATAAACATAAATCTCTATAAAACATCTCCATACCATTCTTCTGCTTTCCCTGTTATAGATCTGAAGGAACCTGGCAACAGCTTTTCAGACTAACAAAATCTTGTTAAAAGACACGGGTTCATTTAATCAGAGGCATGGATTGTCTATTCTGATGTAGGATTTAAATTGGCATAAGAGAAAAAGAAAGGAAGGGAAGACTGGTTAGTTATGCCGATACAGGTTATTTGTGAGACAGATTATAAATAATTTATATTATAAATAATGATTGTAGCAGTGAAATACCATTGCAATCTAACCCAATATCTGCTTAATGATACTGACAATGTATGGTCTCTGCTGGTCTACGACTGTAATACATTCTGATTGATTGATACTGATAATATTTCATTTTTTCCACAATGATTAATTAGAGTTCTGCAATAAAGTATTTTACAAAGTTCAAATGTTATCATCCACCATTATGAGCTTTTTAATAATTTTAGGATTTCTGATAGTTCCAGCAAGAACTATTAAAATAAAAAATAAAAAAAGAACATTCTTGACAGACTTAGCCCAGAAGGAGACATACCATTACTAACCAGATGTGTTTACAGATAATTCAAAACATGTCAATTCAGAATATGTTTAAAACATGGGACAGATCCATAACACCTGTTTCAGAAACTTCCAAAAATGCCATAGCAAAAGTTTCCTCAGCATTCCAAAAACTTGTGGCTGCTGGATTCTATCTGCTTTGAATTAAAGGAATTATATCAGTTACAAATCTAATATGGTATTATTATAATCTGGACTGTATATAAACCCAATTTGAACTGCGCTCATGATAACTGAAAGTACAAGAACTAAAGCAGTAACCAAAGTAGCTATTAAAATCTTAAACACCCAAACTGATTAAAGAACTAGGTTGAAATTGAAATCAAGTCAGGTCTTCATCCAGTTTAAGGAAGGTGAAAATTCATATTTATAAATGTGAAAATTCATATTTATAAATGTGAAAATTCATATTTATAAATGTGAAAATTCATATTTATAAATGTGAAAATTCATATTTATAAATGTGAAAATTCATATTTATGTTTATAAATCAGGATGTACATATCAAAGAAATATGCATGCATTAAGATAAACTGAATTATTCAAATATTGCATTTTAGGAGAAGTTGCAAATGACAAATGAAGTTGGTTTTATTTTAAAGGGTCTTTTAAATTTCATGAAACAAGCAAAAAGCATTACAAGATTTTTTAAGTGCAGCTTGTAATTTTTTTTTAAAAAAAAGCACACCAGGGAAATTCACCTGAAAACTATGTACAAAACTGCAGGATCCTGTGGCATTATTATTTTTCTTGGCAAAAGCTGTATATTAGGCAAAATTGCAAACCAAACGGGCATGTTAAAAGAATTATGCACAGAATGACCTAACAATGACCTAATCCTCAAATTATGACTACAGCTGAGACAAGAATTTTGGTTGCTAAGCAAGGCAGTTGTTAAGTGAATCACTGCAATTCAGGGAACTGTGGGATCATTGCGAATCTGGCTTCCCCCATTGACTTAGCATGTCAGAAGCCAGCTGGGGAGGTCGCAAGTAACAATCATATGATCTTAGCATGTTGCAACCATTGTACATACATGCTGTTTGCCAAGCGCCCGAATTTTGATCACGGGATTGTGGAGATGCTGTGACAGTCAAAAGTGCGGGGGACAGTTGCGTGTCACTTTTTTGAGTGCTGTGGTAACTTTGAAAAATCACTAAATGAATGGTCATAAGTTGAAGATGTCTGAAGTGCATACTTTAAAAATCAAACTGAAAGAGGATTCAGTGAAGAGGTGGCATTCAGCCGGTTCGCACCGGTTCTCCCAAACCAGTGGCAGAAATTTTGCCCAGTTCGGTGAACCGGTATCGATGGCCACTGGCTACGCCCCCGAACTGGTCCTCTTGTCGCCAGTTGCTCACCCTGCTCGCCTGCTCGCCGCTCGCTTGCGCCACCTCTTTGCATACTGGCTCTCAAAGTGGGCGGTGGCTGGCCGCTGAAAAGTCCTCCGGTCGGTGAAAAAGCGGCTGCCATCGCCGCCATCTTCTTCGCGCATGTGCATCCTATTGCCTTGCAAGTCCACTTGGGCGTGAACGTGAATGATGTCAAGTTGGTCATGCCCACTCAGTCACATGCCCCCCACCTAGCCACGCCCACCAAACCGGTAACGAGAATTTTTGAATCCCATCACTGATTCAGTGAGCTTAGAACATTAGAAAGGAAGACAAACCGCAACTGACATATTTCTTCATCCTACCTAGCCTGAGCCAATGTGGAAATATTAGTTATGATTCCTGCCCCCCCAAAAGGAGGATTGCTTTGAAAACCAACACTCCTTCTCTACCATTCATATAAGCAACCCTGATTGGGAAGCCATGTTGGGACACGGTCTTAAATTCTTAATTCATACTTCAATATTCATGATGAGCTTATGAATTCACAATGGTACATTTTATTGGCTGCAAAATGACTCACGCCACTTAAACAGATATCTATCCTTTGCTGTGTAAGAACTCTAGGTTATGTAAGTTGTTTTTGTAAAACTGATTGTACATTCCCAGGCATTACATACTATACACGGCGTAGAACTTGGCAACTTTAAAATGAGTGAATTTCAACTCCCAGAATTCCTCATGCTGGCTAGGGAATTGTGGGAGTTGAAGTCAGAAACATGACAAGTTTGAGAAACACTGAAGTAGAGGAAAAGAACTTCTGTTCCTGATCTTGTTGTCCTTGGTGCTCTCTGAGTTTGATGGTTTTCTTGCAGACATTTAATTATCAAACTAGATAATATCATCAGAAGGAAGTGGGATTTGCTCTTATTTTTATATACTAACGTGTTTCCCCGAAAATAAGACAGGGTCTTATTTTCTTTTGATCCCTGAAATAAGCACTTGGCCTTATTTTTGGGGAGGTCTTATTATTTTTGAGGTGCAGGAGGAAACGAGCGTGGTCAACTCATGGCTGCTGCTGTGTTGCAATATTTTTGGGGAGGGCCTATTTTCAGGGGAGGGCTTATTTTCAGGGAAACAGGATAGTGTTGGTAGAAGTATTCTCGGTGTTTCTTTGATGGTTCTTTGGTGGTTTTAAGAAAGTTTTGGCCAGAAACTAAATAATAAGATTTGGACTTATTCATTTATTGTGCATACAGTATATTGTATTTTTCTTTCCAAGGAAGCTTATGCAGGCTTCCCATCATTTTATCCCATAAAAGCCCCCTGAGATACATTGGGGTGAAAGGCAGAGGCCTGAAGTGTGCAATTTGATCCTGGGCTTCCTTGTCACTCTGAGTTCAATGATAAGGTGCTACTTGGATGCCAATGGGGATGGTGGAGTTCTTGTAATCCAAAGATCTGTTCAGATTAAATCAAGCCATTCATATTCAGGAATTATCTTGGCAATTTCAGGGAATTGAGTTCCATAGCTTGTGGTCCCATGGCAGGTGTGGATGTCAAAACAATCTAATTGCTATTCTCATCCTTCCAGTTCAGACTCAACCTATCCCAGACCTTTCTCCCCTTCTTCTCCACTCAGTTTTCCGAGTTCTCCACTCAATAGCTGCCATTGTTATTTCATTGAGCCCACAAAGTAAGGATAAGAAGCTTCACCTCCCTACATACACATCCTATGTGGTTAAAAAAGTTCACATTCTCAGTTTGTCCTATGACAGGGGTCTCCAACCTTGGCAACGTTAAGCCTGGTGGACTTCAACTCCCAGAATTCCCCAGCCAGCAAATCAGATTTGTGTCCTTCCCAACTGGGTCCCCGTCAAACAAAATTGGGTGGGGAAGGGGAGTAGAAGCTGGATTCACTTAATGATTGTGGTGATTTTCTAAACAGCCATGGTAAAACGGTCATAAAATCAGGCACAACTCATATAATGACTGCATTGCTTAATGACATAAGTTTGGAAACCAATTGTGATTGCAAGTTGAGGATGAGCTGTAGATTGTTTTACTTTCTTACAAATAGTAAAAGAGTGACCTGCCACATTGAAAGACCCCGCAGGTCTGGGAGGGCAACTAGGGCCCCTTTATGACTAATGGACTTCAATTCCATGTTGGCTCATGTTGAATTCTGGGAGTTGAAGTCCATAGTTCATAAAGCAGCTGTAGTTGCCCTCCACTGCACCAGATCATTCTTCTTAGAAACCCTGGAATGTTGTCCCCAAATCCTACTTTGATGTAAATCATACCATGTAATTTAACTCTGATATGAGTCACTAGAACATAGGAATGGTGCAATTCTGTCACAGTGGCATGTCGATCTACATAGGTTGAAGATGAGAAATAGTATTAATTGAAGTTTGTTCTAGGTTGTCAATCTCCTTCAGCTCCAGGGATGTCCACAGGCCACATTCAAAAGAGTCAAGAGGGGAGCCACAAGTGCCACATCTGTGGATACCCCCTGCTGAGCCTCAACCAGACAAGACAATGATAGGCTCATGAGAATTGCAATCCATCCACAACTGGAGGACTAATATTGTCGCATCGCTCAGAAACTGGCAAATAGCAATTGAGTTAATTGGGATTGATAAATATTATTGGAATATATTCCAATAATATTGGAACCTCAAAAAGAAATCTACTCATTCTGCTGTAAAACCAATAAAATTTGTTTTTAGAGGCAATGATCTTATATTAGACACGACTTCTCTGCCAAATGTGTCTCCTTTTCCAGTTTTGAAAAATCTCTTTTAGAAGTTTATTTTATGCTGAAAAGGTATTCAATGTTTACCCTTTGTCTTTGCTTTTACTAGTTAATGCTGGTTTTTCTCACAATCATTTTTCAACGTCAAACATTTATAAAAACAAAGGTGAGAGGTTGGACATCTTAAAGACTGTATGTCTCCACTACTGACAAAAATGTTGATGAATTGGAATGATGTTGCTGAAAAATTGTTCTCCATACCCATGTTTCCCCGAAAATAAGACACGGTGTTATTTTTTATTGACCCCTAAAATAAGTGTTTGGCTTTATTTTCGGGGAGGTCTTATTATTTTTGGGGTGCAGAAGGCGGCGAACATGGTCACCTCTTGTCTGCTGCTGTGTTGCAATATTTTGGGGGGAGGGCTTATTTTAACGCATGTGTTCCAAAGCCCAATTGGACTTATTATCCAGGGAGGATAATATTTTGGGGGTATTAAATAGGGTATTAAATCTGGTCTGGTCTGGTGCCCTAGTTAAGATTCTTATTCCATGGCTGTGTTATTATGGCTCCTTAATCCTAAATGAACCCATGCTTCGTCACAGCTGTCACTCCTTCATTCTTTGTTCTGATCTTCTAGTGCCCATCCCTTCGAAGGCCAATGGGACCACCATCTCTTCCCTGACCATGAACAAGGACACCCTGATAGGAGGGGTGACCAATCCAAACGAAGTCTTCTGCTCCGTTCCTGGACGATTGTCCCTCCTCAGCTCCACCTCCAAGTACAAAGTGACAGTCGGTGAAGTTCAGAGGAGACTCTCACCCCCAGAATGCCTCAACGCTTCTCTCCTTGGTGGTGTCCTTCGGCGGTAGGAATTCACAACATGCATTTGTTTCGTTTGTTAAACTGTGATTGAGGGGTGTCTGTTTTTACAGTCATGAATTTGCGATGGATGACATATAAACTGAATAAATAATTAATTAAAAAATAAATGAGAAGCTGGTCAGCCAAAGTATCTTGGTAAAATCTTACCCAGAACAAATTGCCCCCAGGTTTACATAAGACTACAGGCCTTTATAGGACTATATAGATAGTTCTAGGGCCTAGACAAGGGATGCAGTGGCTCAGTGGCTAAGATGCTGAGCTTGTCAATCAGAAAGGTTGGCAGTTTGGCAGTTCGAATCCCTAGTGCTGCGTAATGGAGTGAGCTCTTGTTACTTGTCCCAGCTTCTGCCAACCTAGCAGTTCGAAAGCATGTAACAAAATGCAAGTAGAAAAATAAGAACCACTTTTGGTGGGAAGGTAACAGTGTTCCTTGCGCCTTCGGCATTTAGTCATGCTGGCCACATGACCACGGAGATGTCTTCAGACAGTGCTGGCTCTCCGGCTTTGAAATGGAGATGAGCACCGTCCCTTAGAGTCGGGAACGACTAGCACATATGTGTAAGGGGACCGTTACCTTTACAGTATATAGGTAGTCCTAGGACCCAGACTTCCAACTGTAATTGAACCCAGTATTACAATCATCAGTTGTGGTGTCCAACAGTGAGTCACCATCTGACCGTGCCTGATTTTACAAACTTCTTTGCAGTGGTCATTAAGCAAACACCACAGTCATTTAATAAGCATCAGAATTGTTAAATGGATTCATTTGACTCAGTGGGCATTTTTTTTTTTGCTAGAAACTGGAAGCAAACACTGGAAATTGGCAAGAAACACCAAAAACTGCAGTCACTTGACCATGGGACATTGCAAACAGATGTATATGGAAGCTGATTGCCAAGTGCCAAAAATGGGATCACATGACCAATGGGTGGGGTGGGGTGTGTGCAGTCATTAGAAGTCCACAACTGAGCTCAGGGGTGGTCTGGTGTAATTTGAATGGTTGCTAAGTGAGCAGGTAAGCAAGGACCATCTGTATGTATTTTTATATTAATTCTGATGCATATAAGAAGTCGTTACCAAACCATGAACCCCTATCATAATTTAATTGCAAAGTTTACAAACAGTCCTATGACTTTTCCTAGAACTGTTGAAGAACAGATTTTGGAAATTAAGGGTGATTTGGTTCCTTACTTTGTTTGTTTGTTTTTAAATCTCCTTCGGATTGTTTCATTCTTCCGCTTTCCCGTTTTAGGGCAAAATCTAAAAATGGTGGAAGATGTTTAAGAGAAAGGCTGGAGAAGATTGGGTTAAATCTACCCGCTGGAAGGCGCAAAGCAGCAAACGTCACCTTATTAACGTCCCTGGTGGAAGGTAAGATTATTTGTGTTTGGCCTGTCTTTTGGAGTTGTGTAGGGATTTAAAATGTCTTTATTTTACATTAAACCAGAGGTGGGTTCCTGCCGATTCGGACCTGTTCGGCTGAATAGGTAGTAACGTGGCAGTCTGGGTCGCTGGAACCGGCAGTGACCCAGGCCTGCCATGCCCCCAAACTGGTTCTCCTACAACGCCGCCATCTTGATCTTCGGTTCTGCACATGTGCAAAACAATTTTCATTGCAGAAATGTATTTTTCCCTTTTTTAACGCATGGACAGACATTTTTAGGTGCAAATACCCACGCACGCGGAGCAAATTCTTTTGCGCGTGGAACTGGCAGTAATGCTGATTAAAACCCATTTTGAATGATTTCTCTAACACCCTGGCTGATGGATTGACTGCCTGCCTTCAGCCCTGCATCACTTTGACTCACCTTTTCAAGGGGTTCACAGAAAGAATTAAAATTAAAACACCAAATTAAAAAAAACAATAACTTTAGGAGGAAAATAAAATAGATCAATTTAAAAAAAGAGACAGAAATGGGGTTATCTGAAATATATGACTGAAAAAGTCAAGATGGTTGTTGCAATGCTATAATGGAAGCTCTACTTGTTTTTTTAGTGTGTCAAGGCAGAATTTCAATTGCATCAATTGATGCATGCCATTGCAATTGCATTCAATTGCATCCTTTCAGCCACCATCTTGACTTTTTGGACTGTATTCCATAGACAATCCTGAATAGAGGATTCAAAAGGAGACTATTTCAGTTTAATTCAAAGTCTGATGCTTACTTATTGGGGTTAAGCCATCACCATCTCCTTAAAGCAGGGGTGTCAAACTCAAGGCCCGGGACCCAGATACAACCCGGAGGTAGGGTACTTAGTTCTGGCCCACTGGGCCACCCTCGAAACAGGGAAGAACTGGCCCATGGTGCTTCTGTCTGCAAAAACGGACTCCCAAGTTCCGTTTTCTGCTGCTACGGCCTCCTGCAACCCTCTGCCAATGAAAACGGAGCTTTGGAGGGCTGCATGAAAGCTCTGTTTTCATTGGCAGAGGGTTGCAGGAGGCCATGGCAGCTGAAAACGGAGCTTGGGAGTCCGTTTTTGCTGGCAGAGCGCTCAGGCCACCTCCCAGGATCCCCGACAGGAGTAATGTTGAGCTGGTCATGCCCCCCCTCTCCACGCCCCCTTCCTGCCCCCCAAGGTCAAACAGAACCCTGTTGCGGCCCGCAATGAACTGGAGTTTGAGACCCCTGCCTTAAAGCAAGAGCGAGCCATCTATAACCTATTTTCCACAATCTGGCAGCCAAGCGTGGATGAAATGGAGGCATGATTTCTACTGACCTTTGCGAAGAAATAGCAGTGAAACTCTGCAATCCGTGAGGCAGAATTTGCATTATTTCCCCTCAAATAAAACACGCATGCGATACACTCAGCCGAGAGTGCAATCACTGCCTTGCTGCTTTATCACGGCGGTCAATTCTAAAAGTTTCCTTTGGTGGCATCCATAATCCGTGTGCCACCAGTGAAGAGCATGTATCACAATGTCCCCTAAGAACGCAACGTGCTACAGAGACAAGTTCTCAGAGAGGGATGCAATTAGCGGTGTTGCTATGGAGCAGAGTCCTTCACACATCTTAACCCAAGATCATTAATCACAGGGACAGGCAATTTGGTGGTCTCCAGAAGTTTCGGACTTTCATTCCCATTAGCCTCTGGCTGTAGGAGCATTGACAATCAACTGTGGGAATTACAGTCCAGAGCATATGGAGGACAGAGGGTTGACGGGGGAAAGCAAGGATACCGAAGTCCTCTAGAGGGCATCTCAACTGTAAAATCACTGCAGTCTGGACTTGTCTTCTCCTGCACCACGCCATGGTATTGCCATGAAGAGAAATGGACTTCAAAGGACAGCCTGTTTGGAGAGTGTATCAGAAAACCATTCTGATCAAACAGCTCAAACAGGCTGTGAGAAAGAAGCTGTCTTTGACCTTAATATTAATGGCAAAGATGGTATGTCTAGTTTAATGAAAAGAAGGACTAGAGGTGACATGATAGTAGTCTTCCAAGCATCGAATGGGCTGCCACAAGGAAGAGATGACCAACCTATTCTCCAAAGCACCTGAAGGCAGGATAAGAAGCAGTGGATGGAAATTTATTAAGGAAACAAACTAGAACTAAGGACATTTCCTGACAATGAGAACAATTGACCAACAATTGGCTTGCCTTCAGAAGTGGGTGCTCCATCTGGAGATTTTAAAGAAACGATTGGACAACCATTGTCTGAAATGGTAGAGGTTTCCTACTTGAGGGTTGGACTACAAGACCTCCAAGGTCCCTTCCAAATCTGTTATCCTGTTCTGTTATGTACCCCTGGCTTTCTACTTTGTTCCTGGGAAGCTTGAAGAGGTCCTCCAAATTTCTCTTGGTAGTGTTTTTAAACTGATTAGATGGTATATAGGTAGTTCTCAACTTACAACCATTCACTTAAGTGACCATTTGAAGTTACAACGGCACTATGGGAGGATCAGAACGTCCCCACGTGACCCAGGGATGCTGCAAACAAGATTTACAACCTTCCCAGCCGGCTTCCAACAAGCAAAGTCAATGAGGGAAGCTAGATTTGCTTCAGGATTGCTTGATTCATTTAACAAATGTAGTGATTCGCTTAATAACCGAGACACAAAAGGTTGTAAAACTGGACGAGATTTCTTTAACAACTGCCTTGCTTAATAATGGACATTCTGGTTGCAAGTCAAGACTGCCCATAGTGGTAAGGTCTGATCATTGCAATTGTTTTGGGGTGTGTTGAGAGGTGGAATTCAGCCGGTTCTCTCCGGTTCAGGAAAACTGGTAGCGGTGGCTGCGGGAGGCTCCATCCATCCGCCCTGACGTAATGCGCGAGCACTGTGCATGCACAGAAGGCCGGCAAGTAGAGGACTGCCTGTAGATAAAAAAGCATCATGCTGCTTCCATCCCTGGACAATTCAATGTTTTCTTCTTGGAAAGCGAATGCCCTTTGACCAGATTGAGTGAGAAGCGGTGAGGGGGAAGAAAAGGCTGCAGGATTTCTCCGCTTGTCACAAGTCCCGTCGGAGGAGTCTGTCACCTGGACGGCTTCGGTGTGAAACGCCACAATGTGTAGAAAGGCCATCCTTGCGTATGGGACAGTTCTGTAATCTATTGTGACGGAAAGGCAGCTGCTGGAGAAGAACAGAAGGAAGCCCCTTCGCTTTGTTGGCAGCAGATGAAACGGGGTGTTGCGGGAGGCTGAGGTCGTTCTTGGAGGCAGCTTTAGGACTGGATGTTCCTGAATGGTTTATTTCCATGAGAGGAAGAGGAGGAGGAGGAGAGCAGGGAAACAAGCATTTTGGGCTCAGCCCAGACAGCTGGGAGCTGTCACTGACTGCTGATCAGGGGGGGTCAGTATAAATGACAGATGATAGCTTGTTTGCCCTGAGGACAATAAGCCCTACCCCACGAAGCGTGGCCCTTCCTTTGAGGAATTCTTAAACGGCAGCCCTTTATATGCAGGGCTCTTCAGGATAAATGAACTCCAGGAAAGTGCATTTAGGGTGGGTGGGCTGGATGATTTTCACCCCTAGTTAATACTTGCAGGCCAGAGGGGGGTGGGCAACATAAACGCCTCCTATTTACTGTCCCAGCCTTTCCAACGAAGGACGTTGCAATACACGAGGGTCTTTTCAAATGAGACCATCATTTTGCATGGCTGCATAAATACCCCAGCATGCTTTGGTCCAGCATTTCCTCTTACTTCCTTTTGTTTGTTTGTCCCCCCCCAAAAAGAAGAAGTTTCTTGGATGAGAAGTGAAATGTCTTCAAGGGAAAACAAAAAAGTCCTATCGCCTCTTGGAAAAAAAAAAGCACCTTTGGGACAACATATGAGCTGGATGACTGAGAATCTCCATCAACTTTTGCTTGTTTGTTTTGCTTTTCAGAAAGGCTTTGCTAGCTTTGAAGCACCGCCAAATCTTATGTTCATGGAATGGCATTCTTTTGGGAAAAGCGGCCTGCCCTGTTAGCATTCCTATAAAGGGTTAACAATCCACCACCATCACCCCTAAAGTCTATGTTAAGTAAAGAAGAATAGAAGCGGAACTGACAAGCTATTAAAACAGATGAAATCTATGTAAATGCCCCAAGTAGCTTTGCTTGTCGTAAGGAAGGGTCCGTAGGAAAGCTGGAGAGATTGTTGCAGTTTGGATTCCTGCACTGAAAGATCGGATGGACTCAAGGCGGCCTCCCAATTCACAGATCTCATGAACCTGCAAGTCTAGTTTATCATTTGATACAGAGTGACAATTGTGGAATGAAACACTGGACGCCCCCACAGGACCCTTGGCCATCTCATCTTTTGCGGAGGGCAGGCAAGATCCTCCCAGGCCATCCAGGAAAATTTCCCCCAAATTCTCTTTTCAGATGAAGCCTTTGCAATCCAGTAGGAAAAAGGGCATAGGACATTTTCTGCAGGGCATTTCTCCCAGGACCTATGCATGGGCACCAGTACTGGCTTAGGGTAGGGACTAGGGAGTAACATCTGCTACTGCTATTATGTGCTGTTCTGACCTAGGCTTTCCAAGAGCATGAAGCAAATTCCTGGTCCCGACAAAAACCCCTTTTATTAATTTACTGTGAATTCTGCTCATTCACATCCAGCAAAGTCTTTCAAGGGAGGATTTACAGTCACAGACCTTCTCTGGCTTGGAGAGCTGCCAGGCCAATATCTGCAAAACTTGGCAAGGAGTCTCGGAGAGTCACGAACCAATTAAGCGAACTAATTGTCTCCTGCAAGCTCCACTCCCCTTTTGCTCCTCTTTTATTTTCTCTGGGAGGGGCCATTCACCGTCCATCTGTGGCCTTACTCCCAAGTCGACCCCTCTTCTTTAGCTGTTCCCTTTGTCTGGCAAATCTCTGCATGCGCACACTGGGAACAGGCTCCAGTCGTTCATCTACCTCACTGAGGTCTGACTCAGCTGATAACTGGCATACGGCTGTGTCCCCCTCTCTGCCCCTGACACAGAGCCCTCATCCCAGCCCCTTCCCCCCCAGAGTCCAGGACTGGCCCATGTTCCTCCCCAACCTCCTCACTGTCCAAATCTACCGCGGGCCACAACATTCGTAGGGTGGGGTGTGGGAGGGAGACTCGGCCTGCCCACCTAGCCTTTGCTTAGAAGCCCCGGATCTCCTTGGGGCAACTGCAGTCTGCAGGAGGGGGGATCCATCATTCTGTGGAAATGCCCCTGCATTGGCGAAATTGATCCAGCTTCAGGCACTGCTGTGGAAGTAATCGGAATGGATGGGCAATCGATCACACCCAGCTCCCGAACTGAGGTTTAAGTAGACAGAGTTAATTCATCTTCCCTCCCCCTGCTGTGCTTCGGGTTAAGCCATCCGTCCTATAATATGTTAACCTAGTTGCTGGCCCCACTGTCTACCTCTCGGTGTGAGGTCTGGGCCTCTTGTCTGAGCAGAATCGGCTATCAGGTCAGGGCACAAATCCTACAAGGTGCTAGCTCTCATGGTTATACAGGCTGAGGCCTATCAATCTTGTAAGAAAGGCAGCCGATAGAAGAGGGTAGGCCAGAGGTCTGGGGAGATCGGCTCAAGTCCAACCACAGAGGAAAGCCCCCTTGGAGACATCATTTCACTTAGTCCAGCCTACCTCACAAGGCTGATGTAGGGATAAGATGGAAGTGGGAATCCTCCATGCCAGTGGTTCACAACCTTTTTTTCACCATGGACCTTCTTTAAATACCTTTTCTGGCCATGGACCTCCAAGACCTAACTCAAGATTTAGATCATAACATTTTTTTTCCAAATCTGGTCTATACTGTATACCACCAGGATCAATTGAAGGAAATGTGAGGTAGAACTACAACACCCAGACACAAATACCTACACACACATGCTATATACATATAGCTACACAATCAGCTACACCGGAGGGGTTCGGGAGAACCGGTAGTGGTATGGCGCCTGAGTCGCTGGAACAGGCAGCAACCCAGGCCTGCCACGCCCCCGAACCGGTTGCCCGGCCGGTGCCATCAGCGCCGCCATCTTGTTTTTAAGTTCTGCGCATGGGCAGATCAATTGTAATTGTATCCAACACACACACACACACACAAATAGCGCACATGAGCGAAGCGGCAGTAAAGCCATCCGGAACCCACCCCTGAATCACACATATGATGTATCCCTCAACTTACAACCAGTTGTTAGTGACTATTCGAGGTTCCAGCTGACCTACCTGGAAGATTCTTATAACCCATATTTGAAGTTCCAAAGGTCATCTTTGGTTTGCTTAACAACCTCAGTGATCCATTTAACAACCGCCACAAAAAATGTGTATGGGAAAATTGTATATGGGAAGATTGCACTGCTATTGTTAGGATTGGAAAAGGAGAATTTGGTTTTAACTTGAACGTGACTGACCTGCTTTATAACTGTCACGAATTACAACCATAGGACAAAACTCGAGGGCTACCTATAAATAAATCCATAGCTAGTATGCTTGTGACAAAGACGGCACTGGCCTACGCATTTTTCCTTTGTAGAATATATATAGCCAAATAAAAACAAAATAATGCAACATAATGAAATGAAATATTAATAAATAATAACATGCAAATATAATAATACCATCATAAAACAAAGTAAAATTTAAATACGTTAAGTAAAAAAACCAAATGATTAATAAAATAATATACAAATAGTATAATAAAAATAGTAAAACAAAAATAACGAAGTAAATTATAAATACTGTAAGAATAATAGCAAAAAAAGCTTCAATGCCATTACGGTATTGTCTTTTGTTTTAATTGTGCAACAGCAATAATAGCACTGAAAGTCAGTGGAAAGTTAAAACCAAATTCTCCTTTTCCAATCCTAACAATAGCCGTGCAATCTTCCTTCTTTGTCTTCCCTTCCTGTTCTCCCCAACTCTACATCCTGAGGGCTCTGTGGTGGTGGCCCTATTTATCTTGCCCTTTCCCCCACGGAGCATAATTTGAAGAGATGCACCCCATCAACTCTTGACAACCTGCTCTGCTTTTTAGAAGGATGGCCTATGTTTATGCAGCACATTTGATCCAAGATGGCGATCAGAAAGCCATGTTAGTCTGTGGCAAAAAAACCTGACATGGAATTAGGTACCGGTAGCATCATATATTTTTTATGATTTATCTGGTTCTCTAATTTAATCTAATTAAATTTATTTATCTAGCCATCTGGAGTTGAAGAGAACTCTAATAATAATTAAATCTATATACCGGTATATAAAAGCCAAATACCACTCACTCATCACAAAATCTCCAGAATCGTAAAGCCTACAAACGTGAAATTTGGCACGTATGTTCCTCTTGGTTTCTAGGTACTCGCTAAGAAAGGATTTTTCGAAATGACCATCAAATCATTAGTATTTCTTATACAATAATTAACACACTCTGATGCTAAGGAGTACTACTACCCCTCCCCACCTGAAAAGAACTCTGTTCCAACTGCCAATTGCCTCACATTCCGTTACCTCAGTTCAAACTGGCAGACGTTCCACTCCTTCACTCAGGAGGGTCTGGGGCTCCTTACAGTACTAAATGTCGGTACCTCAGCAAAATGTCTACGTCTTCCACCTATGGAACTGCTTCCGGATTCAAGGTGGCAGGAGCGATACTCCCTTATGTGTTTCAATTACTGACCATCAGTGAGCCAATGGATTGAACTGGATTTCTCCTGCATTGCCCGATCACATAGTTTTGTCGTGAAGCATGGTTATCCAGCTAGTACATAATAATTTATATAACTGCTCATTTCATTCCTGGGATTTGGGGAAGCACATACAATTAAAACAAAAGCTAACCAGCAAACACAATTCAAACACAACCTCCAAAAAAAACAGTTTAAAAAAGTTTTTTTTTTTAAAAAAAAGATATTCATCCAGACTAACCAATGTTAGTGTCTTCTACATTTAACCAAGTTGGTTAAAGGCGCAGCAGCTGTATTGGCTGAGTTAGCATAAAGCTTGGTTAGCTTTTTTGTGACTGAGTGGGTTGGGTCACTGCAGCTCCCAGTTGCTCTGGCCAGATGGACACTTACAGAAGGGGAGGGAATGACAAAGTGTGAGTTGTGTTGTAAATTCCCTGCTCCTTTTGTGCTTGCCTTGTGACATAACGGGCAAGACTTGGGTCATGACATCTTGACATGCCTCCTGTTATTATGACAAGAGTTCCTTTGAGGGCAGGCGCTGATTATGGCCCAGTCTCCAACCCCTCTGGATCTCACTGGGCTGGGTGGCACAGTGAGATGTCATAGTGGCAGTTTATGAAGCCTTGACCCCATTCACCCTTGAGACAGAGATGCAGGTGCAGTACCATTGGTCTAATCAGTTAATTGGTTAAAATGCAGAAAATGGTTACAGGTAGTCCCTGGCTTATAACCATTCATTCATCATAACCAACCTGTCTTCCATTGAGGATCTGTACACTGCATGAGTCAAAAAGAGGGCTGTGAAAATAACTTCAGACCCCTCACATCCTGGACATAAATTGTTTCAACTTCTACCCTCAAAATGACACTATAGGACACTGCACACCGGAACAACTAGACACAAGGATAGCTTTTTCCGGAATGCCATCACTATGCTAAACAACTAATTCCCACAACACTGTTAAACTATTTACTAAGACTGTATTACTATTATTTTTCTCTTCCTTGCTAGTATCTATCTCTCCCCACTTATGACTATAACCATGTTGCTTGTATCTTTAAAATTTATATTGTTTTATTTGTTTCCTAGTATAATTTGATCGCTTATTAGTAACCTATGACTTTCACTAAGTGTTGTATTTTATGATTCTCGATTAATGTATTCTATTTTATTTTTCTTTATGTACACCGAGAGCATATGCACCAAAAGAAATTCCTTGTGTGTCCAATCACACTTGGCCAATAAAGAATTCTGTTCTGTTCTATTCTATTCTATTGACTGTTTGAAGTGGAAACAACTTCAGAAGTTGTTCCATCATTGGGGGCTTTTAAGAAGAAACTAGACAGCTATTGGTCTGAAATGGTACAGGGCCACCTGGTTGAGCAGGAGGTCCGGGCTAGAAGACCTCCAAGGTCCCTTCCAACTGTGCTACTCTGTTTCAGTGGCACTGAAAAAAGTGACTTAAGACTCTTGCACTATCCCCAATTTATATGCTTGGCAACTGGCATGTATTTATGACGGTTGCAGTTGACCTGGGGTCATGTGGTCACCTCTTGCTTACCTTCTGACGAACAAAGTCAGTGGGGAAGCTGGGTTCACTTAACAACCATGTTACTAACTTAAAAGCTGCTGTGATTCACTCAACAACTGTGGCAAGGAAGGTCGTAAAGTGAGGCAAAACTCAATTAGCAATGGAAATTCAGGTCCCAATTGTGGTCATACGTTGAGGCTACCTGTACCATCTCAGCTGGATTTTCCTTCTTATGGGTGCTCTAATTTTCCAGGGGAGGCTGTTCACCTCGCTCGAGACTTTGGCTATGTGTGTGAAACAGAATTCCCAGCCAAGGCAGCAGCGGAATATCTCTGCCGCCAGCATTCAGATCCCAGCGAGCTCCACGCCCGGAAAAACATGCTTTTAGCAACCAAGTAAGTAATAGGATCGCACCTGTGGTGGAAGACAAGCTAGCATCAAAGTCAGCTTAAAGGATAATGCACACGTTTTTACAATTATGCAACTGATGACAGTGCAGAAAATCCAATAAGTGTTAATAGAAAGCTATATTATTTCTCAAAATGGGGGGGGGGGGAAGGATGGGGGAAGAAATGGATTTGGTGGAAATTAAACTGTTTTAAACAAAGATTTTATTCAGTCCATTGGGAAATCACTTCTGGTTTTTTATACGCAAAATAGGGAGGGGGGAAAGAAATATAGACTTTAGTTTGAAGACTGAATAATTGTGTAATTACAAAAAGTTGAGGCTGTAAATCTAGTTGCTATTTCCTTTTACTCTACTGGAAAGTATCAGAAGTCAATGCTTCCACCTTTCTTTCTTTCTTTCTTTTATCCTGTACCCCCTTTTTATTTTTATTTACATTAATAAATATAAATTTACATTTGTAAAACAACTTCATAAAATATCGGGAATATTTAATGGAAGGATAGGAGTAGTTGCAGGTGGCAAAGTATAAATATACAGACTTCTCCTTTGCACTGATCGTTAAAAATATAGGTAGTACTCCACCTAATACTACAGTCAATTTGTAAAACACCTTCATAAAATATTGGGAATATTTTATGGAAGGATAGGAGTAGTTGCAGGTGGCAAAGTATAAATATATAGACTTCTCCTTTGCACTGATCATTAAAAATATAGGTAGCACTCCACCTAATACTACAGTCAATTTGTAAAACACCTTCATAAAATATTGGGAATATTTCATGGAAGGATAGGAGTAGTTGGAGGTGGCAAAGTATAAATATAAAGACTTCTCCTTTGCACTGATCATTAAAAATATAGGTAGTACTCCCCCTAATATTACAGTCAAGTAGACAAGAAGAAATGGATGCAGCTTATCAAATCGATCCACTTTAGCATTAAGGAGAAAATTTATGCCAGTGAGAACAATTAATCAGTGGAACAGCTTGCCTCCAGATGTGGGCGATCCATCACTAGAGGTTTTTAAGAAGAGTTTGGATAGTCACTTGTCTGAAATGGTATAGGGCAGTGAAGGCGAACCCCTACGGTGTGCATGCCACAGGTGGCATTCAGAGCCCTCTCTGTAGGCACGCCAGCCGTCACCCCACCACAGCTCCACCACGCATGTGCCTCCCGACGGTCAGCTGGTCCTCGAGTCTCTGCCATGCATGCACAGGACGCATGCAGGGGATGGTCATGCACATATGTGCTTGCATTGCATTTTGGGGGTTCGCACGCATGCACGCATCTCCAACATCCTGTTTTGGGCCTGGAAGGCTCCTGCACCAACCTGGAAGCCAAAATGGGGCACGGGGGCACCATCGAGGCCCCTCCTATGCCCCGTTTTGGGCCTGGAAAGTCTCCTGCACCAACCTGGAAGCAAAAAATGGGCCGGGGAGCAGGGTGCATGTGTGGTGGCAGGGTGCATGCGCAGGGGCACATGTGTGGGGTGCATGCCCAGGGGCGCTCGCATTGTATTTTGGGGTTTCATGCATGTGCTTTGGGCACAACACCAGAAAGGTTAGCCATCACTGGTATAGGATTGCCTGCTTGAGCAGGGGGCTGGGCTAGAAAGTCCCTTCCAGCTCTATTTTGATTCTCATTCATTTCCCTTTTTCTCACTCCAGGCAAATCTGCAAAGAGTTTGCTGATATGATGGCTCAAGATCGCTCCCCTCTGGGAAACAGCCGCCCGACACTCATCTTGGAACCTGGCGTTCAAAGCTGCTTGACGCACTTCAGTTTAATCACCCATGGTTTTGGAGGGCCGGCGATCTGCGCGGCGCTGACCGCATTCCAGAACTACTTGGTGGAGTCCCTCAAGGGGCTTGACAAAATGTTTATGAACAGCACGGGCAACGGTCACACGGTTGGTGACTCCAAAACCTCAGAAAAGGATGTTAAGCATCGGAAATGACCCCTTCTGCAGGCTGTGACCCGCCGCATCTCCCCCATTGGAGGGTTCCTTCCCATTTCCAGGATGTGAGAGACAGAAGGTCCTTCAACACTCCTGGAAGTGTTGCAGGGACGGGAGGAGGGAGAGGATTAACCCTCCTCTTTCCTGCAAGGTTCTCCAAACAGTGACGGATGCATTTTTGAAACCGAGTCAATGAAAAAGAGGAGATTGAAGAAGAAGAAGGGGCCGAGCCAACCTCAGCGCGAGAAGAAATTAGTTAGCGGTTTGGGTTGAGACATCTGATTTTCCATAGGAGAGACTGGAAGCCTGGTTATATGTGCAATTATTTTGATGATTTTTATGTCTTTCATTGGAAAAGTCCGTGCTCAGAAATAAAAGGTTGGGAGGTTCCAGGCAGCATCGCCAAGGAGAAAGCCGAGACAAAGAGGCCTTCAGGTAGACTCTAGAGAAGGCCTTTTCAGAATCGAGGCCTGTTTAGAGTCAAAGAGTACTGGATTATTATTATTTTTTTGACTCATGCAACAGGCCTGGATTGTACGGGGGTGGTGGGCTGCTGTGGGTTCGCACGGGTTCAGGAGAACCTCTAGCTAAGAATCTGCCCAGTTTGGAGAACCTGCAACTCCCACCCCTGGCTGGCCCAGCCAACCCCTCCCCTCCCCTCCCTCCCCTCCCAGGAGTCCCCACACGGCCCATTTGGGATGTCAGTTAAGTGCAGGGGTGGCGCGGAGACTCGGGAAGGCAAAAAACAGGCCTCCCTTAAGTTCCGGAAGGCTGGAAATGGGCCTGTTTCTCCCGTCTGGAGGGCCTCTGCAGCCCAGGGGAGGCTGTTTTTGCTCTCCCGGAGGCTCTAAAAAAGCCTCCAGAGCCAGGGGAGGCCAAAAATGCTCCCCTCTCCGCCATGGTGCAGAAGGGCCACGCCTACCAGCCATGCCCACCCAGCAATCAGGCAGAGAACCTGTTTCTGAAATGTTTGAAGCCCACCCCTGCCTGGACATCTGCACCAGAGAGAGAAGGCTCCATCAGCACTTCTTTTAATCATGACCTTACAAATCACCGATTTGACATGGCTTTTCTTTGCCACAGTCTTATGCCCCCACCCACCCCCCAAAAAACCCCACATCCCAGTGATACAATCTTGGAAAATGTTGTACAATTCTGTTTACCGATTTTTGGGGAGTCCAGTTAGACCTCATGGTGGAGGTGCTGATAGAGCCAGCTTGGTAACCCCCACCCCAACACTAAAGGGGAGAGAAATCCCTGCTCTTAGGCATCATCTCTTCTATCAAAGTGTCCTTTGAGCTTCTCTGGGCTAAAGGCGAGAGAGGTGGTCCAGCCCAACCTCCCATCCCAAGTTCTGAAACATCCGTAATGCTATTACTATTAAATAATGGAATAATAAATTAATAATTGATTTGAAGCACAAGACTAGTCCTTGAAGGAGAGGCCAAACGGAACTATAATGAAATCTGTATATATTTATTTATGTGTAATTAAATAAATAAAAAGACGTTTTAACATGTCCAGTGTGCATTATTTAAAATGATTTTAAGTTGGGATTTCTATAGATTTTTTTCTTTTTCGTTATGGAAGATAAAAGTCAGCCCTTGCAATTTTCGGGAATAAGGTTTTGTAACGCACAACAGGGTAGCATGGATTACAGTTTGCAGTGCAAATAAATTAAGACACATTTCAGCACATATGAAATTCTCTCTCTCCCCCCCCTGCCCCCTCCCTTCTGCCTTTTGTACTTCCTGTGGTTTCTCTGGAAAAGCTGCAATCGATGTATGAATTCCACCCAACAAAAATGTCACCGTTGCTATCTGAATAAAATCTCTTTTTATTTACCACCATCTCCAGGCCTGTATTTTGTTATGGCAGTAAATGGTGCGAGTGGAGGGGAGTGATTTCGGCTTTTGCCTGAAGTTTTAAGACTATCCTAAGGCTTTCGCAGCTGCTGTATGGCATTTTCTATTTTATAACGGTGAACACGGGGCGTTGCTACAATTCAGCCGTGCGGCTGGAACAGATCCCAGGGGACATCAAAGCAAAGTGGTTGTTGTATGTGGTCCTGGGGCTTCTCCTGGCTCAGAGAGCCTAATGGAATTATACAAGTGCTGAGCCACAACTTCCCAAATGCAACCTAGATTGGCCAAGTATAAAAGCTCTGCAGGGACCTGAGGGCCTTAGGGATGGGCACCATAACAAACCCCTTTGCCATCAGCCATTCTGCCCATGGAGTTCCAGAAGATAGAAAGATCCTTCCCTCTCTCTCTCCCTCTTCCTTCCTTTCCTCCCTCTCTTCTCCCTTCCTCCCTTTCTCTCCTCCTTCCCTCCCCTTTCTCTTCCTTCCTTCCTTCCATCCCTTCCTCTCCTCCCTTTCTTCTTCCCTCCCTCCCTTTTTTCTCCTCCCTTCCTTTCCTTCTTTCCTCCCTCCCTTCCTTTTCTCTCCTCCCTCCCTCCCTCCCTCCCTTCGCCAGAGGGTGTCTCTCCAAGAATCATCTAAAAGCTATTGTGTTGTAGTGTGGAATAGAAGTGATGGGGATATAAATACAAGTAAATGTCAAAGTACAGGTAAGCTCTCATTTGGTGACTGCCCCACTGAGTGACCATTTGCAGTTATGCCAGTGATGAATAAAGTAAGCAATCCTGGCATTTACGACTGTTGTTAAGTCCACAGAGCAAAAGAAAGCTGAAGATTGCAAGCACGGTCACAGTTTCACTAGTAACCACTTCACTTAATGCCCGAGTTGCCAGTCCCAACTGTGGTTGCTAAATGAGGATGACCCGTACATTAGGGACAAAATTAAAATTAAATGCAACAATAAGATGCTGTCATAATGCTGCTAAAAAACAAAATACTTGAAACTAATCATTATAGAGTTACTTTGCAAGGTATGAGAGTTAGCTATAGGAAAAATGACTGATTTGTACAACATAAACACCTCAGTTACAGGCAGTTCTTGACTTACTAAGGGTCACTTTAGTGACTGAAGTTACAACAGCCCCTCCAAATGTATGACCCAGTTGTGAAGGTCCAATGGTCACTCCCCACTCCCACGATTGTATTTCAGGTGCTTAGCAACCAGGCCACATTTACCGCCATTTGCAGTGTCCCAGTCACATGACCGCAATTTATGACATTTTGGGATTTACTTCTATCGGCAGAAACACCCCATAGCAAACAATAGGTCAGGGGTGTCCAAACTTGGGAACTTTAAGACTTGTGGATTTCAACTCCCAGAATTCCCCAGCCAGTTGAAGTCCACAAGTCTTAAAGTTCCCAAGTTTGGACACCCCTGCAATAGGTTCACTTAACAACTACCAAAAAAAAAGGACATCAAAATCTGATCACAAGGGTGATTCACTTTAAGACAGTCACGACTTTATGATTGTAATAGGTAGTCTCCACTACAGTTGTGAGTTGAAAACTATCTGGAATGGATTTAATCTCGCAATGTGCTGAGCACGGCTCAGTTGTAATGAGAGTGTGATGTCTAGGTGTGCAAACGCACATGCACACTCAACCCACATTCGCAAGCTGTGCAAACCCAGAAGGTTGGTTTAGAAGAGAGCCAGCTTCCTCTGCTGGTTCTCTCCTTTATTATTTTTATTTAGTTAGTTTGTCAAACATGTACGAGATAACAGGTATTAAGTATAAACATGGACATGAGCACATGAAATGAGTACAAATAAATGGGGACAGTAGGGCAGGGACGGTAGGCATGCTGATGCGCTTATGCACGCCCCCTTTAGGGACCTCTTAGGAATGGGGTGAAGTCAACAGTAGGCAGTTTAAGGTTAAAGCTGTGAAGGTTTGAGGAAGTAACAACGGAGTCAGGTAGAGCTTTCCAGGCGTTGACCACTCTGTTGCTGAAGTCATATTTTCTGCAATCGAGTTTGCAGCGGTTTACCTTGACTTTGTATCGATTGTTTGCCCGTGTATTATTGTGATGGAAGCTGAAGTAGTCATCGACAGATAGGACGTTGTAGCAGACAATTTTGTGTACTATGCTCAGGTCAGACCGAAGGCGGCATAGTTCTAGGTTGTTCAGGTCCAAACTTTCGAGCCTGGTGGCACAAGGGATTCTGTTGTGAGCAGAGGAGTGGAGGACTCTTCTCGTGAAATACCTCTGGACCCGCTCAATTGTATTAACGTCCGATATACAGTGTGGATTCCAGGCGGAAGAGCTGTCCCACCAGTGTGTTCTGATCCTAGTTGTGATGCCCTGCTACCTTCAGCCCTGTTAAGGCACTGCAGCAAATGAAGACATCTTCAAAAATGGAAAATGACGTTCTGAGCCATTTGGTCCAGCGCTAATGTGCTATTAAGTAGTTATCCAATAAGTGCATTCATGTAGTTTAACTGGAGCCAGCTGTCCAGAGGAAGAGAGGAAACTCTTGAATGTCAATGAGAGGGGTTGACTTCCCCCCACCCCTCCTCTTGTTTTTAAATAAAAAGGCCCATTCTGGGATTATAAGTATTTGCCACTTCCGGAGTGGCTAATTTCATTAACAAAGATTTGGACAAGGCTTGTTTCAGCCTCTGTATTGAAAAACTTTCTTGACCTGGAATCCAGGGCAGGTCTGTGGCCGGGGGAGGGGAGGGGTGGGAAGAACAGAGGGCTGGGGAGGGGGGGCTAATCTGAAGGGCAGGTTGGTGCCTTGTGGGGTTATTCAACACACTGCTTCCTTGAACGATCAGTTTTCATCAATCAAGGGCACTTTTCTTGGACTTTTAAATTGCAGTTGTACATTAAAAAAATATCTCAGGGGTATTTTATCCCTTCGTATCCTAACAACCAAATTCAACCACCACCACCCGGATGCAGAAAAGGAAGAACATATTTTACGTTCTCTTCCCCAAGGATCTGTTTCAAGGACTGATGTTTTGAACTTTCTTCCAAACTACACAAAGTCCTCGAGTTACAACTGTAATTGAGCCTCCAAGTCATTGCAGTCATTAAGCAGGGAATCACACGACTGTGCCTTTATGACCCCCCCTTTTTTTTCAGAGGTGGTTAGGTGAATGCCATGGTTGCTAAGTGAACCCATTGTTTCCTATGGGCAATTTTTTTCTTGCCAGAAACCAGATGTTTTAAAGATGTGTGCATCTTTTCTATCCTGCTTTACGGAGTGGACAGTTCAAGAGACTAGAAGCCACTTGAAGAGACTAGAAGCATTTGAAATGTGGATTTACAGGCAGCTGTTATGTATAAGCAGAATCAGAAAAGAGGAGGCGATAAGCCACCTGGGAAAGCAAAGGAAAATAATCAAAGCCATTAAAAAGTGGAAGTTAGAACTTTTGGACATGTGATGCGACACCCAGAAAAATATGGCATCCTTCAATTAATCCTCGAGGGAAAAATTGGAGGCAAATGAGGTCCAGGTAGAAGAAGAACATCATGGCTTCAAAACCTAAGGGATTGGTTTGGACAAAACTCATGTGCCTGTTGACCAAAATAGGATTGCCAACGCCCAAGGATGGATATGGCACAAGATGTTGTAAATTGTGATCATGTAACTATGGAATGCTGCAAATGGCTGTAAATGTGGGCTGACAGCCATTAGCACCCAAAATGGGATCACTTGAGGTAGTCATCCCTTTTTCAGGCTCTGTTGTCACTTTAAATGGTCATTAAGTGAAGACTCCTTGCAGAGGGTGAATGGCGAGAGGTCCTTTTCCAACAAGCCAAAGTGGATCCCTTTGGCTGATAACACCAAGCTAGGCAGGGTGGGAAAAATCGAGTAAGGCTTGTTGGTTTAAGGAGATCCCTCCACAGTGATAGAGTTCTAAAGTGGCAGCTGCCATTTCACATGAGCCAATGCAAAGCAAGGTAAAGGTAAAAGTTCCCCTCGCACACATGTGCTAGTCGTTCCCGACTCTAGGGGACGGTGCTCATCTCAATTTCAAAGCTGAAGAGCCAGCACTGTCCAAAGACGTCTCTGTGGTCATGTGGCCAGCATGACTAAACACCGAAGGAGCACGGAATGCTGTTACCTTCCCACCAAAGGTGGTCCCTACTTTTCTACTTGCATTTTTACATGCTTTCAAACTGCTAGGTTGGCAGAAGCTGGGTACAAAAAAAGCCCAATTTTGCTGATATGCAAATGTAAATTGATCTACCAGAAAAAGGAGCTTTGCAGAGAAGTAGGCAGAGAACTCATCCCCGGATTTATTAGGAATGGGAATGAAGGTAATATCGCCACGGACCACATTAGGAACATTCAATGTGGTAGATCAGGGGGGAAAATTGATCAATTTTTTTTTCAAAGATGGCCAAGGGAGACCGTTAGAGAAGTGCAGTCTGTTTAAAAATATGCATGGTGTGTGGAAATTGCAATCCAAGACCAACAACAGATTTTTCTCCTTTATTGAACGCTATGGCGGACTGGAGAATTCTGGGAGTTCAGGTTTCCATGGTCGGTCACCCCAATCTAATACATTGTGAAACTATGAGTTGTATGGTCCTCTGAATGAGCTGATGTCCAGGAATTTAAGGTAAATTGTAAAAGGACAGACAGCATCAGATTCTCAGCAGCTTCTAGTTTTTAAGGACTGTTTGCTACTTTCTGAATTAAAGGCACCTTCCCTGGAAAATGAGCAGGTGGGACAAGGGTGCCCATAAAGGGTGGATGTTGCGATGGTACAACGGAAATGCCATGGACTGTCCTCCTCAGTTTCTGAAGGACACACACAAGCTCAACTAGAGCAACTTTAGAGTTGCTTTGCAAAGTGAGGCGAGTGGCATATAAATTTTGATATAAACAAATAGAATAAATTATTTTTTTGTTCGGGTCCAATATTGGCAATTGCTCCTCCTTGAAATCTTGGGAGTGGGAAAGCTTTTGCTGCATATACAACTAAGTTCAATTACAAATGGCAGTTATTTATTTCCTGTATTTTGCCTCTAGCTGTTTCTTTTTGTTCAAAACACACAGACACACACACACACACAAAAGGTTGAATCGATCAGGTGAATGGAAGAGAAGGGTCTTAAGAAAAAAATCAAGTGACATTTAAGTATAACTTGAAGCTTGATTTCCACCCCCACCCCGGTTCAAAAATAATAGGATAAAGTAAAATAAAATGGTATTCTATTTACATAAATGGCTTGGGAGAACTTGGCAGTTCTTTGTCTGCACCTTAATGCAGGAACATATTTTTTTTTTAAAAAAATTCCCCAAGCTTGAAACTCTGCTTTTTTCCAACATAGCCTTTCCCCATATCTATAGAGTCAGAGGGGATTTTGTAGTTGGTCCGTTGCCCTGAGGCAAAACATATGTTCCATTCTAATCCAACTCCACCAGGCTGTTTGGGGGCGAAATCATTAATATACATAAAACTATCACCTGCCTGTAGGGAAGGACCAACTATGAAACAAACACACACATTTAAACACACACACACACACAGGGTGCCTATCCAATTTAACAGTGGCAATTCGCTGTGCAACACACGCTTACTTTCCAAAAAAGTGTGCGTTTTTTTTGTTTTTGCTTTCCTCTGATCCGCAACAAAGATCATCTTGACTTGCAGCTCTGTTAAATACATTTTCAGCCCGATATTTAATGAACAGAAACCATGACGAAAAAACTCAAGTGTCATCCAAGCATCTGTGACTTCTGGCTGATGACAACATACCCAGAAGCCCACCAGGATCTGTGGTGAAATTAATTAAAAGGCCGATTAAAGGAGCGACATTAATTCAAGGTGAAAAGGGGAGGAGGCTAACAGCATTGGAAATTGGTCATCTTTGCTTTTTTTGGTTTAGGAAGAACTGCCCGTTATAATATCAGTGGACACCCTGGAGATACGTTGGGAGGCATTCCCTGAGCAGGAAGGGCAAAGGAAAACAAGAATCTTGTCACACTTTCAAGACCAAGCAACTGAAGATGGAAAATATTGACAAAAGAAAAAAATGAATTTAGTGTGTTTACTTCTAATTACACCACCCAGAGTTGCTTCTGCTGAGGGATGACTATATAGAATAGATAGGATGGATGGATGGATAGGAGATTAGATAGATAGGATTCACATACCCCAAGACAATGGCTGGGTTTATAAAAGGTACCGAAAATGACTATTGTAGCATTTTCTGCCAATTTAGCGTCAATGTCTAATGTTGTACAGTAATGTACTAAAGTATGTATCCATGTTTCTCAACCTTAGCAATTTTAAGATGTGTAGTTTTTAATTCCCAGAATTGGCTGGGGAATTCTGGGAGCTGAAGTCCAGCCATCTTGAAGTTGCTGAGTTTGAGAAACACTGATTTAGGGGCATGGTGAGACAGATGGATTGGTGCCTGCTTCTCTTGTTGAGTTCATGGTTACTCTATGTCTGTACCCCAGCAATTGTGGTTTGATAAACAAGGCTCTAATGCAGGGGTATCAAACTGGCTGCCCACGGCCTGGATGCGTCATGTGCAGCCCGCACCCGCTCCGCAAAAGGGAAAAACGTAAAATGTCACGTGACAGCAATATGACACAGCGAGTTTGACACCTGTGCTTTAATGGGAGATGTGAACCAATTTGAATAAGGGAGCTTTGTTTACTTGTATTTCATGGAAACTTAACCCACTGTTAGATGGATTTAAAAAAAATGTAAGCTATTTTAAAATCTAAAATTTTAAAACAAAATTTAAAACTTTATTTTGAAAAAAAAAAACATCAACCAGACATAGGCCAATAGCGCTCTCTTTCTCTCTTTCTCTCACACACACTGATCTAACCCCTGTATGAGAAACCATTTCAAAAAAGCCTTGCAAAAGTAGTTAAAAAGTAGGGGAGGGGGGCACCAGGAAAGATTAAATTTTTATTTGCCTTTGGAAACAGAATTAAAGATGTTCTGGTTTTCCAACAAGTAGAAAAAGGAAATCGGAGACTGCAAAGGAAGAAGAGCCTGGAGATTCAGGCCACTGATTTCAGGAGTGGGACATTGGTGACTTCGTGGATACCGTCTTTATCGATAAACCGGGCGTTGAAAGAAGGCAAGTTCAAGATGAAGCGCTTTTGGATCTGTGAGAGGGAGAGAAACCCATTTGGTTCAGCATTTGCAGCTAATCAGGTTAAGATCTGTATGATTTCTCAGGAGCCTCTTTCAATTTCTTTGCCCCATTGATGCCCTAATCCCCACCCACCCCCAGTAAACCCATCTATTAAAACTGTCTTCCATCCTTGCTTTGACAGTTAAGAAACTCAGGTTAGAATCAAATTGCAAACACAGAGAGGAATAGGAATAGATGTTTTCCCACTGCCATCTCCAACTAGAGCTGGGAATTCTGGGAGTTGCTTTCCCAAGATACCTGGAGCATGCTCATTCAAGAAAGGTTGCTTTTCTTTTAAACAAAGACCCATAAAACATTCACGGGGGAGTGCAATGAAGGTGCGAGTCAAAGAGCCATCCTTTACACAGAATCTGAGGATTTTTAAATGGAAAATCACACCGCTGACCCTGCAAATCTCAGCCTGACTGAGAACTGCAAAAAAGAGATATCATTTTAAGAAAAGAAGGTCTTATTTTATATTTCACCAACAGCATGCTTGTATAGTCCATATTTAAGCATCTGTGAAATTAAAGTCAGCTTCAACCTATCAGGGGAATAAATCCAGAAAAGGGGCCTGGTGCCATCTCCCCACAAATTAAGAAAAGCGCTTTGAAAATTCCATTTAAGCAGCATTGATCATCACCTAAAGGGCATAAAACAAACTCAGCCCCCTCTTAGGAATGTTGGAGGTTAGGGTACTCAACACAGAGAATTTCATTCCATGTGCCTCTTCAATGCCTGGTGGTAAAAATGTAGCCCTGCAAATTATATTAAATGCTGGAGTATGGTGTATTGTCCTCTCTGCAATGCTGATGGTAAAAGAACAAGGAACTTACATCTTTTCAGATGGAGGAATGATGCAGTTTGAAACTGAACAAGGTGTCTTCACTTCTAAATTTGGTAGTATGTAGGTCAGTGTTTCTCAACCTTGGCAACTTTCAGATCTGTGAGCTTCAATTCCCCTGGCTGGCTGAGGAATTCTGGGAGTTGAAGTCCACACATTTGAAACTTGCCAAAGTTGAGAAAGACTAACGTAGACGGTATAAGTGGCAGATAAATTTACTTATAAACTGAAGTGAATCAAAGGGATCAGAAGAGAAATGGGGGAATTTTAACATGGCAAGCTTCTTTTGTGTCAAAGTAAAGAATTGGTACATCAACCACCAGATTCATCAGCGCATACTATGGGAAAATACTTTCTGAACTGATTTAACAAAATATGCAAGAAAGGAAAAAGAGTGACAGCAGCTACTGGGCCAGTTTTATACTGAGAAGGCAGCTGGCCTTTTCCTAATCCTGATGGCATTTTAGGAGGTTCTCAACAGCAGCCAGAAAATTTCACCTTCAGACAGAGAATTTTGATTTAGTAATGTCACATAACAACGGGCAGCATAAAAAGGTAAACAAATAAATGTCAATAAATAAACAGGTTCTCATTCCATCCTCTCTGGAAATAGTATTAAAAAGGTTATATTTGGCTAGACTGGGACCTTCTCATGGTCAAACGTCCCCCAAATCCTGCTTATTAAGCGTGCACCGATTTCCATTTTCCCAATTTTCAGTGAAAATGATAACATCACTAAACATAAGAATGAAACAGGCAAAACTCTTGGCCAGAAGAGGCCGAGGGGCAGGCAATTAGCATTTCTTTTCCTGTTTCCTCTTTTTAAAAAGAAAACGTGGAGTCTGGAAGACATGAAGAAAATGAAGATCAGGAAGCAAAGAAGTTTCTTCCCTGGTAACCAATTCCACATCTGGCTGCCTTATAGAGAGATTCCTCCAACCGGCAAGAATATTGTTTTTGGGGGGGAGGGGGAGGGATGAGAATTCAGCAGCAGAAGAGAGGCAAACGCAATGGCTAAACAAAGGGAAGCAAATACTGCATTGGTTTCCTGGGCTGAGGCAGGTCACTCACCTCCTCCAGACATTTCTTGAGAACTTCTATTGCTTCTTCACGGGTGATACCTGAAGGAAGAAAGGAGACCCCGGCAGACAGCTTCAATTAGTGGCCGAGTCTAGGAGCCCCACCCCCTCCAAAAAAAAAACCCTCTTTCATGAAGTTCGAACAGCCTTTCAGTAGTGCACAAAGGAATTGAAGTCCCGTTCCCAGCTCGGAGAAAACTCATTCCACATGTAAGGACGATCACCTGTGCCCCAGCTCTGTGGCCCAACGAGCCGTCCAAAATCAATTTGTTCTGCATTAATGGGAAACCCGGCAGAATTCTGCCTCCCACGGCCAGGGGCTCGGAGAGACTGGGCACCACGGCCTTCTTGGGCTTATTACGGCTTTAAATTAGCTCCATCTGTCCATGCTTGGCTGCGAACCCCTCAAGGGAGCGAGGAGGTGTTCCTCCGCCGACTTTTAGTGCTTCGCTCCCTGTTGGGCGTTGGGTTTTAACAATGGAAGTGGCACGTGTGCAGAGTGCCTCAGCTATTCTTACATTTCAGAAGAAAGCTTCGTCCATGCTGAGAACAACAGTGTGACAAAAATATGGGAGAAGGCGGGGGTGGGGAGGGCGGCCTAAGTCTGTTCCATCACAGGGGTGGGGGTGGGGGATGGAGCTGCAGGAAGAAAAAGGCAGCCAAGAACATCTTAAAACAGCTTAAAAGGAAGGGCAAGCCTGGCACACGCATTGTATTTTTTAATGCTTTCTGCCGACTGAATTAATTGGACGTATATCCCACTGAATTCTGCAGGACATCAGTTAGTTTGAGCAAACTTTTCATACTGATTTCAACAGAAGAGCCAAGGGCAACCAACACAGCACACACTGGGTTGAAACCAGAGCCAGTTTGGTCCAGTGGTTAAGGCACCGGACTAGAAAGCAGGAGATTGTGAGTTCAAGTCCCACCGTAGCCATGAAACTCAGATGGGAGACTTTGGGGCCAGAACCTCTCACACACCAATGCATCACTTAAGGGTTGTTGTTGTGGGGAAAATAAGAGTAGGAAGATGTGATGTATATGTTTGCCACCTTACTTATGATGTAATAATAAAGGCAGGGTATAAATAAACCATCTATGATTTTTTTTTTTAAAAAAATCTGCATTAAGAATCTGGAACCTACAAAAAATTATTTAGGGAAAGTGGGTGGATTTTAAGTTACCAAATTCTATAGAATGTTCTCTACAGATTTTGAGAAGCATTATACTATGTCAGGGGTGTCCAAACTTGGGAACTTTAAGACTTGTGGACTTCAACTCCCAGAATTCCCCAGCCAGCATGGCTGGCTAGGGAATTCTGGGAGTTGAAGTCCACAAGTCTTAAAGTTCCCAAGTTTGGACACCCCTGTACTATGTTATAGTGTGTTAGATTTATTATTATTAAATTTATATGCCGGCCATCTCACAATCCAAGGCGACTCTACTTCCAAATGTCCAAAAATGTTGGTGAGCTCCATGTGCCTAACTTTTGATTGCTAATACCTGACTTACACAATGCCAAACCGGCCTTCTACAAATCTCAATGTACAAAATATTTTTTGCTTTATAAGAGATGAAACCCCTGCTTCATAGTTGTCAAACTCACCTGGTTTATAGTAGCGGTCAAGAATACTGAGCGTGAGAAACGCCCCATAGCCATGGGCTGCAAAGGGAACTTTAGCTAAAGAGGCAAGATAATCCATGTAATAAAGGGCAGGACCATCTTGTTCATCGTAGCCAGCCAGGAGCAGGTTGACATGATAAGGACTCTGCAACAAAACCAAGGGGAAGGATGTCTATGTGTCAATCAACCATGTTGGCTTGAAATAATGGGTCATGTAGACCAAATTATCTGCGAAGGTGAAGACTGAAAAAGAATGAATCAGATTAACACTAAGATACAGTTAGATTTGTGATTGCCATCCTTTAAAGCAGAGGCCCCAAAACTTGGCAACTTTTAAGACTTGTGGACTTCTACTCCCAGAATTCTTCAGTCAGCTGGCTGGAGAATTCTGGGAGTTGAAGTCCACAAGTCTTAAAGTTGCCAGGTTTGGGGGCCTCTGCTTTAAAGTATAAGATATTATCCCAACACCTTTAGAGATCACGAGGCTGTAGGATGGGGTACACTCCAATGTTCGAGTTTTAAAATGAGCTTGGCGTTTGAATGTTAACCCTCCATAAAGTGGACTGGACAAAGTTGATATTTATTTATTTAATGCTAGGTTAGTTGCCACACGTAATGCTGAGCATTACAGATCAGTAGAAATTTTTGGTCTGTTTCTAGGAGTCCCACTTAAAGTTTTAAGATGGAGTATTTGTAACCTATCATTGCTCACGAAGGGAGAAAGTTGAACTGCTAGTTAATAAACGCAAACAGCCAATTTGGGGTGGGGTTAAGGCAGCAGGCTAGAATTGGGGGGAACCTGTGTTCAAGCCATGCTTCTGTTCCTGTCCATATAACCTAATTATGGGAACTGAAGGCCAAGACATCAGTTTGAGGAAGAGACTTCTGTTTGAACCCTAGTTGGACAATATATAATTTTATTCATTTTTCTCCAAAGAAGCCAAGATGATTGAAGCAGCAGACCCCTAAAATGACACAACGTCAACAATATTTCGAATCCCAGGCACAGAAAAGGAGCAGGAAGGCTTCCTCATTTAAACCTAAAACTCAAGAAATGATTAAGATTCATCTCTATGGTAATAAATAAAACTGTGGCCATTTCTATTGAGCTCGCAGCAAGAGGGCTTAAAGTTGAGGTGACCGGAGGCAAAACTGGGTAGAAAAAGTCTTCTCACTTTGATGATTGCTCCAGGTCTCCCCATCACCATTTTGGGATAAATGCATTGGGATCTTTCCCCCCCCCCTTGCTTTTAAAATGGTTAACAGATAATTGAAGACTTATAAGACTTATTTTCCTCCTGAAAAAAAAAAAAGAAGGGAATTGGCCAACTTCCACCAATTGCCCCATGAAATTTGGGACTATGATTAGAGTAAGATTCCGTGGGCTACAGGTTTCTCGCCTCTACCCAGGAGGATATGTTCCTTTTAAGATATTATTAAACCATCAGACTCTGCCGACAAGAGATTATTTTCAGAAAGAAATATGGGGAAATGTTAGAAAGGTTTGGGACGGAAAGCTGCTCCTCAGTCTTGGCATTAATTAGCCCGTGGTAACACTCCTTTATTTACACCTAAGCATCTTGCACATCTAGAAGCCGTCAACACAAAGTTCTACTGTAATTGGTGAATCAAGTTCCGGACCACAAACATGATGGCTTCTAGATGCCAACTTTGAGCCGTGCATGTGTGTCAGATGTCAAAGCATACATACATAAATGATGCACAAGCTAATTAGAGCCAGACAGCTGTGCAGCAACTTGATTGGGAAGGCTGGTTGGGTACAGGGGACTGCAGAAGGCACTCTTTTCACTTTTCCCCTGGTTTGCAGGGAGAGGTATAGACATGGGGAGCTACACTTTAGGGCAGAAGCTGCCCCCAAACCACCTTTCTGCTCTCATTTGATGCCAATCATAAATTCAATTTACCCATGGTCTTGTATACTAAGCTGGGTTCATTTCCATAAGGAAGAGCTGCTACACACTAGCAGCTCTGGTGCAATGCATAATAACAGATATATGCAATAAGCACCATAAATGCGTAAAGAAATTATCTTCTCCTGAACCCGTCAAGGCAGGAACGTCTACCGCTAAGGCATTTTTAAAGAAGCCACAAATGTCAACATTTAATTGGGTTGAGACATGGGGGATGAGAGTGGGATGCTCCCCATATTTTACTCTCAACTTTGGGAAAGAAACTAAGATGTAGGTTTGAAAGCAAACCGTTTGATATATTTGGGGGTGGGGTGGGGGAATTGCATGTCTTTTGCTTTTTGGGGGCTGCTTCGTTTTAATTGTTTTAGTGTTTGGTTTTCAACAATGTTTTCAGCAACTCTTGAATGGAAAAGTGGGCTCTCCAAAAATAAAAGGGAGAGATTGCAAGAGCAGCATTTGTGACATTCCCTAGAGACAAACTGTGGACAAGGCACCAAGATCCCATTGTGGAGGTCCATGGTGTGATTAGCAAGGGTGCCCATGCTGGCGGGGGAGCTGTGGGATTTGGTAGTTGGAAGACACATGGCTGGAGAAGGATGCCAGCTTCCTCTTCCAAAGCGTTTTTCAAACTACAATGCAAAGCCCACCAAGAGGTAACTGAAGTGTTCTAAAGTAAGGAAGGACTGCAACTTAAATGTTTTTGTTTGGAAAGGAAGAAAAGGTAAATGAGCACAGATCAAGACATTATATACTTCTTGAGGAACGGGTCATATAAATCTAGATTATTTAGTTATGGAAGCTCCCTGCTGTTCCCCTGTATCCTTGGTATGAACCTTATTTACTTGCTTCTGATGTAGGAGATGACCAGGCTAAGCTTGAGGGCGGGATGGTGAATCTGTGGCATGCAGAGTTCTGTTTTTGGCATGTGCACCATTGCTGGTCTTTGTGTGTGCCAGAGTGCCGTGCCAGAGCACCAGTCTTTGGGTTTCTAGCACTTTGGCGCACACAAAGACCACCTGGCCAGCGCATATGTGCATGTTCCATTTTAGGCACTGAGTGCCAAAAAGGTTCACCATCACTAGTTTAGAGTCTTTATGCCCCTGAAAGGGATCTAAGTCCCCTTAACCCCCCTTAAAGTCCATTGACTCCTATCTGATGCCAGTTTGCCTTGACCATTAGTATGGGGGTCCCTAATTCCCAGTCTGTGGACCGGCACTGGTCCATAGTATGCCAGCAACTGGGCTGCGGAAACAAGTGAAGCTCCATCCGTGGTATATGGGCAAAACCAGGCCACCTCCGGTTCCCGGGAAAAACTTTCTCTGTGGAACTGGTTCCTGGTGCCCAAAAGGTTGGGGGGAGGGGGGGGCACTGCGTTAGTAGTTCAGATTCTTGTGTCCAGCATGAAATAAAACTTGTAGTACTTTTCAATTTTCTCCTGGTTCCTGACTTCTTGCAGCTGACATCTGGTCTGCCTTTGCTGACAAGGTGGGTACATGTTGACTTGCTGGGAAAAAAATATAGCTGGTCCTCAGGGTGTTGTAACTGAGTAACAACTGAAACCTCAATTAAATATTGCTGCCTGCCTGCAAACTGTGAACCCTAGCAACAAACATTAAGATCCACTTTAGATTTTATAATTGCAAGTTATAATTACAGCGATTGATAATATTTTTAAAGGGCAGTTAGGAAAGTTTCAACTTGTGGGCGGGCAAGTCAAAAGGGAAGATCCAGGCAGAGTATTTAGAAACAATGTCAGTACAATGATGGGAAAAATGGGGGAAGGGACTGCAATCTCTACCCCATTATTCTGATTTAAAATAACAACGGTGATTAGAAAGAGCGTGACATCCTTCAACATTTACAACTGGAAGGAACAGTGGTGACAGCTACGCCACCAACACACACAGCAAAATTGGTGACAAATGATGGGGGGGGGGGGGGGAAGAGAGAGACTGGCATCCGACATCTGGCGGAAGCCAAAGTCACAAGCGAGAGGAAGAAAAGGGAACAGGGGTGCGAGGAAGGCATCCCACCAAGCGTGGACAATCAGCAAGGAGCCGATAACCTGCCTTTGGACCCAGGCCAGGCTGAGCCACCTATAATTAAATGCTTCATAAGAAGCCACATTTGACGGGGGAATGGTAATGCCTGCGTTGGGAAAGAGAGGGGTGGCACCCGGCAATTCCTTATGCAACCTCAAGAGTCACCTTTGCATTCTCAGAGATAAACAGGAAGACAAGGACCAAAGAAAATGCAGAACTCCTCATTTGCATTTGGTAAGAAACTGCATTTCCAAATGGATCCTGATTCCACTCCGTTTCCAGGGACTCAAATGATTCACTGTGCAAAACCAGCGAGAACCAACTTGAATCAAAACTCTCTGGATATGTGCTGACACGACGTTAATTGCCCCATGTGTGCTTTGGGACATGCATAGCATGTAAAAGCATCCTCTGGCCCACAGATTATCAATGGATTTAGGGCAACAAGGGTCTTTCTCTGCTTCAGTCCCTTGGTTACAGGTGTTCAAAGGTACTCAAGTTTCTGTATCACCTATAAACATCGAATTATTGAATATTTTCTCAATACAGGAGCCAGCCAGAATGAATGAGTTGGGAAGTGTAGATTCACATCCATATGCGTGTGCAAACACATCACTCACACAAGCACATCCTAAGGCAAGCAAAAACTTCAAAGGTGGCCTCACAGCTCTTCAAAAAGTAGGCACTGAATTCTAAGTCCAAACATGGGGAAATCACTTGTATTATACTGTGAATAATTATCTTAACTGCATATAATTAATTTTATCATAAAGATAAAATATATTTAATATCATTTTGTTTTCAGCCACATTTTTTTCTATTTCCTGGTCTTGCCTTTTTTTTTTAAAGCTCCTGGGACATACCGTATTTTTTGCACTATAGGGCACACCAGACCATAAGACACGCCTAGCTTTTGGAGAGGAAAACAAGAAAACAAAAAATTGTTTTGTTTCGGCCATGAAAATCTTGCACGGCTTTGTCTAAACCTTTTAAGACTTAAGACTCTTCGGTTGCCTCTTGTAACATGCTGTTATACAGAATAACAGAGCTGGAAGGGACCTTGGAGATCTTCTAGTCCAACCCCCTGCTCAGACAGGAAACCCTATATCGTTTCAGCCAAGAGCTCTTGAATCTATGGAAGAAATTTCCCGTAGGTGAAGCTGTCCCCAACAATGGATTTTTTCTCCTGGGACCCGGGTCTATTTTGTTGCTGCCACTGCCTTTCACCACCGCCATTTATTGCTGCCACCTATTGGCGGTTGGATTGGCCTCCAGGAATACTGCCAATCAGCTGTTCCAGGTGGTGATCGCTGGCGCCTATTGCCACGGCCACCAGTTGCCGACGTGGCGAACGGTGGCAACAGGAGGTGGTGATTCATGCCGCTTGGAACAGCGATCAGTAGTATTCCGGGAGGCTGATCCAATTGATAGTGGTGGTGAACAGCGGTGAGAGCAACAGGTGGCAGCAATAGGCAGTGGCGTGATAGGCCCTTTGCCACTGCTGCCTGTCGCCGCCCCAACTCCCTCCCCCACCGCGGCCTGGTCTGTGATGCAATATTTGCTCCATAAGACGCACAGACATTTCCACCTACTTTTTTTGGGGGGGGGAGGGGGAGTGCGTCTTATAGTGCAAAAAATATGGTAACTGCAAAACCAAGCATGGCCCATGACTCTAAGCCCTCTAAAATTTGCGTAATGGGGTGTGGGGATGATCTTGAGGGACCAGTGGAAGAGATGCTGCCAAGTGAACTATCAGACAAGACAAGAGGAGATGGAGCCCACAATTATTCAAAAGGCCAAAAGAGAAACCTAGGAAGGTGCCATCTTAATGGATCAGACTGTTAAGGAGATGGTGGGAGATTTGTAATTTCAAACTTGCAAGATTCTTTAAGCAGCCTTACAAACAGAATTGGCTCCTCTGGTCATGTTTCCTGTCTGGTTTACTTGAGAGTACTGACAATTTGCTTGATATTTGCAGCATTCCAGATTGTGGGAAAGTTAGCATTTGTCTTGTGGGAATCTAAAAGAAACATGGTTCATGAATTGGTAAGAAAAGCCTGCTAAAATCCATACAGCATAAGTTCCCAAGTAGAAAACAGCTATTGAAAAATGACTTCTTAAGGACTGAGAAAAGGAAAGAATAGCATTAAGAGCCGAGGGAAGTACCTTATGGGTCTTAAAAATCTTGAAAGGGACACTTAGTATTATAAGCCGTCTGACAGTGGGTATTTAAGGAGCTGCCAGATGGGGAAACCTCTGTTCTGTTCGTTCGTAGTTTAAAGCAGTTGCGGTTAGCTAGTGATATTAATAAAGTGTTTGAACTAAATCTGTTTCGCCTCATTTGTCCACACCCACCTCCAATGTTCACAATACTGAACATTATATATATTATATTATATATATATACTATCTAGTTGGGAGGAAATGGTAATTTGTGGAAAAGAGAAAATCCAAGAACATTAAGACAGAATGTACAGAAAAGCCAATGAGATTCAGCACACTATAAGCTGATGCACAATGAATGAAGGGGGAAAGTCTTAACTTTATCTATATTGATGGGTTCATCTTAATTTTTTTATCTATCTTCTACCAACTTATATTCGCTGATAGCTTCAAATCATCCAATCAATCATCCTCCAGAAGGATTATAAAAGCTCAGTTTTTTTTTCTTTTCTGCATATAATAATCTTGTAAACTAATTACTGCTGTAAAGAAAATTGGAAGCTACTTCTTTACATTTTCCTTTCCACCCTTATTTTCTATAGTGTTGGCTTTTGGGGGGAGGTTCTTCCTTTCCCCCCCTTCTAAATATCACTTTATGTTTAGGTTTTAAAGTTTAATAGTTACACTAAAGTAAGAATTACTAATCAGCCTGGACATTCATAAGGAGCACCTAGAATACTGCTCAACCAATCTGGAGGACATCAGGCCAGAGGAAATGGGTCTGAATAGGGAGCATCTCACCAGGAAAATTATCTTGAAGATATTGCAAGAGCTTAAAGGCAAGTTGGGGGGGGGGGCGGGAGGATGATCTGTTGTAACTGAAAGGTCATTTTTTTGCCTGAGAAGACTGCTCCTTTTCCCTCCATATCTCTAAAAAACATTACTTTTCTTCTTTGTCCTTTTAAAAACACAGCTCTTTAAAATTAAGAATTTGGGGAAAGAGCCATCAAGCTCTGATACTTCTCTGAATTATAAAGCAAACTAAAATGTGGGGTTTTGTGAAACAAATGAGAGCACCCAACATATTTTGAGGCAAGCTGTAACATGAAACAGATTGTCCTATCAAACTTATGCATCTTATAAAAAGGACCAGCAATGTGCTTTGACATTTTAGCTCAAAAACTGTCAGGCTCAATTAGACCCCAGTCCATTTCAGAGGCCACAAAGAGCTGCCCCAGAAATTCCCAAGTAGGGCATGAGAGCATTGGTCTAAACCATGAGTCTCCCACTGATTATTAACCAAGATAGCAGACCCAACTATCTTCAGAGGGCTCTAAAACCCTCCCAGAAGTTGTCTGGGCTCCAACTCCCATCAGTCAAAACCAACATGGCTAAACTCTAGGGAGAATGGGAACTGTGGTACCTGATAGTTCCACTCCTGTTTTAACCTTTAAAGTTTTTTCAAGTATTATGAAGAAAACCTACCACCCACCAAATTTTCTGGCCAATTCCAAATCCGGACTGCACATAGCCACTGAGTGGCATTTTGTGGCCAATACACACATGCAAATATAAACAGATGCCTTTCTCTCTACCCAGGCCACCAAATGTGTAATATTATTTACTTCTGGAGTTAATTACTGTTGGTTTACTAGATATAACCTAGTATTTAGCATGAACAATAGAAAATTACCAATATTTAGCATGGGCAATATAGAATTACAAACCACAAAATAAAATACTATAAATAAGAAACATTTGCTTGCACATGGAAAACGCAAATGTTCACAGTGTGTAAAATGCTGGTATGAATTCACAGAGAAGAAAATTCAAGGCAGCAAGAGATCAATCAAGCTGGGGCAGAGGATGCCAAATTGAGAAATAAATTGATGCGGGTGAAATCTCAATGTCCCTGTTCCAAGAATACAACTCCTCTAATTCTCCTCATTTTACAGCAAACGTGGAAAGTCATTGGGGAAAAACCCATTTGGGGCATTTCCCAGTCATTCATATGGAAAGATTTGCAAAGGAACTCTCCATTGGTTTATTCCAAGTTTATAAAGAGAGAATCTGCTGAAAAGGAAAGCTTACCTGGTCCTACAAAGCTATTAGGCATAGCAAACAACTTGAAAATCGTGAGAACTTTTGCTGTGTTTCCCCGAAAATAAGACAGGGTCTTATTTTCTTTTCACCCCAAAATAAGCACTTGGCCTTATTTTGAGGGGAGGTCTTATTATTTTTGAGGTGCACGGGGCGGTGAGCGTGGTCACCACATGGCTACTGCTGTGTTGCAATATTTTTGGGGAGGGCTTATTTTCAGGGGAGGGCTTATTTTAGCGCATGCACGCAAAAGCATGATTGGGCTTATTATCCAAGGAGGTCTTATTTTCAGGGAAACAGGGTAGGTCCCTCTCATGCTTCCCCCCCCTTTTTTTTTTTCATATATACGTACATATTCACCAATCCCTCCACGATGAAATAGGATGGGAGTTATTGATAAGTAAAAGGTGCATGCAGGTGTAATGTTAAACTAGCTACCAACAAATGTATGAAACCACATGTGGATTTGCAAACCAGTTTGGCTCTAGAATATCTATTTTCTAAGACTGTGTGTTACATTTTTAATTCTAGATCTCGTAGCTTTACCCTAATGTGCAATTTCATCGGTGCATGCTACATAGCACTGCCCTTCCGACATCTCAACCTTCAGAGCAAATGAAAGGATTCCCTTTTAATGCATCTTGCAATTAGAATCACTTGACAGGGGGGCATATCCAGACTCTGGGAATTATCAGCACCAGTTCTACCATGAAGTCCCTTCCCTGCACTGATCTCTTCTCAGCTTTTGTGCAATTTCATATTCAGACTTTATCTATGCACGTAAGGCCTTGGCCTATGACCATCATGGAGCTGGAATTTCCTTAGTATATAATGACGGTTGTAAATTGAGGCACTTGTGTGACCAGCCGGATTTTATGACAATTTTATGGCCGTCGTTAAGCAAACTCATTGGCTGGAATGGGTATCTTTTGTTGGAAACTGGATGTAAGTGCTAGTTTCCAGCAAAAAAAATCCAAAACATTATAAATCATAGTCACATGACTGGGGGATGCTGCAAACGGCTATAAAGGTGGGCTAGTTGCAAAGTACCCAAAATGTGTCCAGGTGACCAGGAGGGGCTTTTGGAACTTCAAAATCGAGTTCAGCTAAGCCGGGGGTCGGCAATGTTAAACACTCAAAGAGCCTTTTGTACCCATTTCCCACAGAAAAGGAAACACCGGAAGCCACAAAATCCTTCTGGTGCCTGACTATTTCCTGAGCAGCTACAAAACTAGTATATGTAGTTAAATTAAACGTTTTGTTTTCTTCTGAAACTTCTATTTTCTTGGATTTATCCATGGTTGGCCTACTGGGGGGCAAAAAGCTCAATAAATCGCATGCCAGCAAGTGTTGCACATATGCACATTGTTGTGATGCATATTTTGAGTGACAGGGAACCACAGTAGAAGGATGAAAGAGCTGCGGTTTGCTGACCCCTGAGCTAAGCCATCAGTCAGAAGTCAAAAACCACCTTGACTTATATCTGGTCACTTAGAAGGACTACATTAGAAGGATTTCAAATGACTTACAAATAAAGAACCTTAGGAATTATGGCAGATAAATGTTAACCTAGTGAGTTGCCATTATCCCTCCTTCCCCAGCAACCAAAATTTGCCAAAAAAAATTAAATTTGGAATCATTAGAAAATAAATTGAAAATAACATTGTCCATAACATGACTTCATATATAGCCAACAGGGAGTTTACACCCAAGTCAAGGGATTGTAGTCACTGCCTTCCTAAAATATATTGTAGAGATTGGAAGATTTTTTAAAAAAAACAAGCAAACAGGGGATTCTCCAATGCTGTCAAGTGCCATTCAGGGCTTGGTTTTTATTCAGAATGCAACGGAGGGCAATGCTAAAAGAGGAAGGAGGCATTTCCCTCCCTGCTTCACCAAGTGGCATGACGGTGGTGTCAAAGTGCACCATTTGCTGGAGGGCCCTGCCATCTGCAAGAGCGCAACATTTCATCTCCGGTAAACAAACACATCTGCTTCTGCCAGTGTCCTCCCTGCTGCGTAGCCCATCTGGAGCAGGTAAGCTAGAAGGCAAAACTCAGGCGTGGAAGGAGGGGAGGGAGCGAGCGAGCGAGCGAAAGGCAGGATCAGGCCTCCAGGGACCTGGCATGCAGAGGAAGGAGACAGGGTCTCACCATGTCACATCCTGCTAACCCGGCTTTGCCAAGCGGCATGTTAAATTGCCTTCGTTAGTGAAGATGCTCCAAGCCAGTGTCACCTGGGCCATCTGCTCCAAAGGTCACGTGAACCTGCAAGGCCATGAAAAGAGGCAGCAGGCAGCTGGGAGAACATTTGGGAAAAGACCAGTAATTGTATGCAGACACATCCTTGCAGGGGGGGGGAGGGGTGAAAGGGGAGATCTCTACTGAGAGCTTCCTCACAGCCTAGGAGACGGAGGTAGTTTGTAGAATATTCCTTTCTTGATCCTTCTTTTCTTAAGAGTTAAGGAGGAGGAGGAAGATAACTTGCCAGAATATATAACAGCAGGAAAAATTCTCCAGGTTGCTGTTCATTTGAAAATCAAGAGACCAAGTCAAATGACAAGCCAGTTTCCCAAAATGAAAGTATTATTCGGCAGGAAAAATTAGAATTAAACAGAAACAGAGAAACAAATAAAAAAAAAAGATCAGGAAACTTGAACTCAAGGACATAATTGATATTTAACCATTGCAATGTAGAAGCTGAAATGGTTTTTGGCCTTAATAACACTAAGGACAGGTTTCTAATTTATTTATTTATTTATTTTCTTCGAATTTCTAGACCGCCCCCTCTCCCGAAAAGGACTCGGGGCGGTGTACAGTCCACACAACAAACAATAAGTATCAAATACAAATATAAATACAGATATAAATACACATAAGGAGGAGGTTAAAAATTTAAAAAGAACTGTACGGAAGAATATAAATCTGGTTCTAAAAACCCTAAAATCAGTTAAATTTAAAACCGTACCCTATAAATAACCAGGTAAGAATATGTTTCCAGGAGAATTAGATTTTAAGAAAGATACATTTATCTTTTAGTTCAAGGCAGAAGTTAGTATGAGCTGAGTGATGCCTATAGTGTAAAATTATACTCATCACACAGTCCAGATCAATCCAGCAGCAAATGTATGTATCTACCTCCTCCCCTCATGCTCCAGTTCTCCCCCTGAGTTATGAAAATGGCAGTTCAGGTCAAATAAAAGTTCCAACTCTAACATGAGGATGGCAAACCATGGTTTCTTCAGGCCAGAGAGTGACTGTAGGAAACAGTGCAGGGCACCAGATTGGGCCAAGGTAGTGGGCTTGAAACGATCTCTATGTTCAAGGAGATGTTAGACAGTCACTGCCATAGAAGTCTTAATTTGGATGACTAACCATTTCAATGGAATGAAAGAGAAATAGCAATAGCAATTAGACTTATATACCGCTTCACAATCCTTTGCAGACCTCTCTAAGCGGTTTATAGAGTCAGCCTATTGCCCCCAACATTCTGGATCCTCATTTTATCAACCTTGGAAGGATGGAAGACTGAGTCAACCTTGAGCTGGTGAGAACTGAACTGCCGAATTCCCGGCAGTCAGCAGAAGTAGCCTGCAGTACTGCATTCTAACCACTGCGCCATCACAGCTCTATCTAACACAATTGAGGGTCAAGAAATATATAAGAAAATCAAGATTAAAACAGTTGTTTTTTTTTAAAGGAGGCAGTTTCTTGCAAAAAGACTAAGACAATTATTTTGACACACCCAGATTGTATATATACAAAGAGCATCTTCTAACAATATTTATTATATTACCACATTTATTTTAAGCTTCATGTTCAGTTTTTACATCAAACAATACTGCTCTACACTATTGTGTTAGGTTGTATTTGGAAAGTAATAAAAAAGAATCTGCTGATTTGCTTGAGAACGGAAGGCCTTATTTCAGCTTATTTTTATGGTTTAATTTCTTTCTGTTATTTGAAGTTGTTAGGATGGGGTATTATGTTTTGCTTTGCAAGTGCTGGACTTGAAAATAAATCTTATAACAGCAAAAGCAGGATGGCATAATGAAGCACTTGACAAAATTATTTGTCTATTTATATATCTATGCATGCATGCATGCAATCTATATGGCCACCCAACTCAAACCATGTTATTCTGGGAGGTGCACAAATCAAACCAACCATAAATAATTAATCAAAATGACACATGAAAACAATAAAATAGAGTTTGGCATTTACTTTACAGGCCATCGCAAATGTCTCATGCTTTGTCTTCAGTTCCAAAAATTAAGAGACACAATATTTTCAAAGATAAATCGAAGTACAGTAAGTTAAATCAATCAATCAATGTGCCAGGCTAGCTTGGGCCATGAGGGGGAAAAACATAAATGCCAATGGAGCAACAATGAAATGCCCCAGATGTGCAGATGAATAAGACAGATGTTAGGACAGCTTGAGAAAAGAAAAAAAATAGAGGGCATCATGAATGAAAAAAAATAATCGCACAATGTACTGATTGTGCAAGAACAGGAAACATTTTGATGGCTAGATGCCATACATTGGTTTCTTGGGAAGGCAAGGGTTACTGTGGGCAAGTCAAGGTTTCTCGCTTACAAGCTGTGTGTGCTCCCTGGAACAATGATGGTTTATATATAACTACATTAATTCCACCTTGAAAGATGTGGCCTATCCTTGCTTCACTGCAAAGAACATAGTTCGGAGTGAGTTGCCAATGAAAAGACCATTTACAAGCATGTGTCTTTTTCACTGGTATTTCCAGGTTCTGTCATCCTCCTGCTTCCAAACTGCCATGTTCTGGGCATGAAACATCTCAATGCTTCCAACCCCTGATGCTTTTTACCCCCTGGGAATGATGAACTCTTCTATAGGTGGGATCATTTCAAGCTGAGAAAGGGCATGTAAAGGCACACATTTTGGCGCATTGGAGTGCTACACTGGCTAAAACAAAGGGATACCTTTTTCACAGCAATAAGACCAGTGAGGTTGGAAGCTTCCAAGGAAGGCATGAAAGTGACTGTGGCCTTCGAGGGTTATCAGTATGAAGCATCTACTGTTATACTGTTGCAATGTGGGACCTGTTTCATGTTCATTTTACTGCAGAAATTGCTTTGAATCTGCTGAAGGTAATGCAGATTACCTTCACAGGGACCTGATCTGCAACTAAGCAATAGGCAGGGATATTTTGCAACTCATTCCAAATTAAAAACTCACAAGCCTGGACAAGAGCACAAACAGTGGGCACTGCTGAATTGAGATTGCTGCTCTAGCCGATTTCCTCCACAAATGGATCACTGACAGTTATTGGAATTGACACTCAGTAGATCTAGTGCACGGACTGGTTTACCCTGATTGAGTCTGAGTTTTCACCTGTAAGATGTCAAACGTGTAACCTGGGCCCTACTGCCTGCCTCAGAATCATCCTCTCCATGGAGCCATGGCCCCTCCCTCCTATAAAAAAAAAACCAACCACTTTCTAAACATGAGGCTAATCATAGGCAATTTCCATTTCTTACTTGGTGCTTTCTGCCCTGCAGCATTTAGTCATGAGTACGCACATGCTTGTATTTATTTTTCTTAAAAGGGGGGATAGTACACCAACCATATCAGAAGCAGCTGGGAGAAAAATGCTGGATCAAGGAACTTAGGGGAAGGAGGAAAGTGGACATAAATGCTTCCTTTGTCTTTCTACAGCCCCGGCTCAGAACAGGTGTTTTGTAGTTGCTGCAAGCTTATGATGGTTTGAATCATGTCCTCACCATACACTGTTCAAGAAGTTTAGAAAGCCACGTTCTGACTCTTAATCTACGGTAAAAAAGACTGTTCTTTCCTACTTTACGGATGTGCTAGCCTCGCAAGATTAAGTCATCTTTCAGATGGATGTTGCAGCAAATAAACCAGGTTTGAGCTTAAGATCTTTCAACACCTTCCATATATAATGGAGGAGACTCGGTGCTTTTTTCATGGTTTAGAAAGTATTTCTCAATCGTGGCAACATTAAGATATGTGAAATTTTAAAACCCAGAATTCTTACACTCCTGGGAGTTCTGGGAGTTGAAGACCACACTTCTTAAAGTTGCCAAGTTTGAGTAACTCTGGTTTAGAACAATCCACAGTATCTAAGTATTCAGAGTGTAATTTCAATTGTGGCAACTATGCCTTGGGATCCTCCAATAATACCAGGGCTGCATTTTAGCCCCATGCTAATCCAAGAGCCCAATCCAAGACCTCATTTGCTTTCAGAACTACAAATGTGCCTTACAGAGTCCTTGGGCCAGAACCTGATTTCCACACTTTGGGCTTAACATCCCTACTAATTAGCACATCAGAATAAAGGAGGCAAAAACTAAATCTCAGACTTACACACTTTCGTTCAGCTTCTTTAAGTATACAGACTTTACTTTTCGTTATGGTTTCTTAAAAACTATTTATTTACACAAATTATATCGCTGCCTATCTCTTATGGTTGCAGGAGGCTCACAACAATCCATAAAAAACAAGTACTTCTCCCCAGATACCAGACTAAGCAGCCTCCTTGCTCAACCTCCCAGCTATTCCAATGCTCAAGGGGAGAGTCAGGCCTTCAGTTACCCAGAAGGCTAAAAATGTAGGATCACTCAGATCTCAGCTGGGAAGCTATTTGTAATACACTGGATTATAAACAGCAATCTGATTTGAAATAGGCCATCGGTTCATTACCTCAGTCCTGTATACACAAACTTCTCTAAGGTGGCGCCCTCTGGAACAGCTGGTGGTTTATATCTAACATACCTCCTGTTAACATTCAAGCCTTCCCACAATCTCTCACAAATGACCTTAGCCATGATAGTTATTTGTTGTCAATTGCCACCTTTAACTGCAACAGCCTCAAGATCCTACTGAAGCAGGAAGTCCTTAGAAACAAAGCTACTACAAAGAATCGTGGAATATTAAAGCCAGTTTTAAGTATGCAGGTTGTTGGTTTATGGAAAATGAAATTCAATGTATTGGGGAGGGACCAGGTTGTAGACAGTTTCCTTCAAGCAGTGAAAAAATTGAAAGATATGAACAGCTGGATCTTAAGATAAAAGTTACAGGAGGAACCTTCCTCCTTTGCAGCCATCTGTATTTTCAATAAGCCTCATAGCAAGATCAGCAACAATGTAAAAAGTGAAAAAAGGGACAAATCCTCCAACTAAAGTGAATCTCTAAATAGACTGGACAGTTGACCTCTTACCCAGCATGCCCCCTTGCTCCTTTCTATACTTGAAATTATTTTCAGATGAACCTTTTATCTTGAAGGATAGAGAGCACAGATCCGTGATGGCGAACCTATGGCACGCATGCCACAGATGGAATGCCGAGCTATATTTGCCAGCACAGCAGCCCTTGGCAGCCCTCAGCTCTGGAGCGCACTTCCGTTCCCGAACTTCCGGTTGAGCTATTGGGTTGTTTTTCGCTCTCCCCGGGCTTCAGGAAAGCCTCCGGAGCCTAGAGAGGGTGGAAATTCCCCCCCACACACACACACACATGGGGGTCGCTCGTGCATGCTCAGGTGGGTGGGTGGGGTTATTGCGCATGCACACACAGTTTTGGCGCACCTTTAGAAAAAGGTTAGCCATCACTGGCATAGATCATGAACCTGACTCCCAGTAATAACCATCATTAAATGGCCATCTTAGAATTTTCCCCTCTTTGGATGTCTTGTCATTATTCTGTAATTTTAAAAGTTTGAATCCTAATTTAATTTTCACTGTTAACTTTTATACATTTTATTTATTGGTTACATTATGTTGTACGCCATCCACAGCCCCTTTGTGAGGGAGATAGGGCAATTTAGGAATATGAAATATAAATAAATAATCTTATCAGGAAATGATGAAATTGACACATCTGCAAGTTCCATTACATTCTCTTACCACAAGGCTTGGGGAAAATGTATAATACATCCAAACAAACAGCCAATAAAAGCTGACTGGCTTACCCTGCTCCGCAAGTAATCAGCCAGATTTCGGCGTGTGAAGTTGGCAGCTGCAGTTGGAGACAACTCATATCCTATTGTTAAGACAATAACACAATCATGTCTGAGGGCTACCTGGAAATTCACTTTAGGCTCATTGGAAGCAACTGTTTCAACTAAATTTTATAATGCAAAACAATAAGTGTTAAAATAGGACGGCTTCAATTTCAATTTTTTTATCACCAAGTGATTGCACAGAAAGATGATTTAATAGTTTTGTACCCTAAACCTCTGAAGTCTTATTAATAAATACTCTTGCAATATCTAAATGTATGTATAAAAATGCTTGTACTCAAATTATGCACTCACAAAAACTGTGTGTAGATGGGGGACAAAACTAGAAAGCTATAGAAGAAGAGTTACATAAAGTCAGAGAAAATCCTTATCAAACACATATGGAGTAATTATAGTCAATCAAATATGTCAACTGCTTTATAAAACTTCTAAAAATTATCACTTCTATGATACACAGAGAAATTAAGGTGGGTTTTAAAAATCCATGTATGTCAGGGGTGTCCAAACTTGGCAACTTTAAGACTGGCTAGGGAATTCATGGCTGGCTAGGGAATTCTGGGAGTTGAAGTCCACAAGTCTAAAGTTCCCAAGTTTGGACACCCCTGACCTATTGTTTGCTATGGGGTGTTGACTGGAGGAGGAATTCTGGGAGTTGAAGTCCACAAGTCTTAAAGTTGCCAAGTTTGGACACCCCTGATGTATGTTATGTGGGATAGTTGAAGCTATTATTCTCACATTCAATTTCTGAAATCAGATTGGTTGTATTTACTTCAAATGTAAGAGGCATTTACTGAAAGCCCTCTTCACTTAGATACACTCCTGTTAATCTGAATATGCACTCTGGACCTAAGAAACTTCAAGACAACAGCACAAGTACAAGAAACGAATAGTACTTTTAGCTGTCAGGCTGAATATCATTCACCACAGGTGGAAAAACAAAAATGTCTAGTAACTGAGATAAGGACATAAATAGGTGAATGGAGAGAGTCCTACCCCGTACAGTACTTGAAAACAACAATACCTAAATCAGTTGTAATATGGAGTCCTTGGTTCTTATTGACTACTTTTCATAGAGACTCAGCTGCATCACTCACCATTCCTCATCTTATATAGCTGGACATTTTTCTGGATGTATTCTGCAAATTGTACAGTATCGCCAGCCTCCCCAACACACAGTAGCAAGATTTTCTCACTCATCTTGAACATCTTGTCATGATCTTTAACATTACGGAGGAAGAAAAGAACAGGAGGCACCGGTGTCAGAAAAAAGATTAATCAGATACAGGTAGTCCTTGAGTTACAAGCACAATTGAGTCCGCTGTTAAGCAAGATAAGTTGTTCAATGTGTTTTGCCCCATTTTACAACCTTTCTTGCCACAGTTAAGTGAATCACTATGGCTGTTAAGTTAGTAACACAGTTGTTAAGTGAATCTATCTTCCTCATTGACTTTGCTTGTCAGGCGATCACAAAAGGTGATGACATGACACAAGACACTGCAATCGTCATAAGTACATGCCGGGTGCCAAGTGCCCAAATTTTCACTACATGACCATGGGGATGCTGCAATGTTCATAAGTGTGAAGAAAACTATCATAAATCACTTTTTCAAGAGCTGTTATAACTTTGAACAGTCACTAAGTGATTGGTTTTAAATCAATGACTACCTGTATGACGTTTTCAAAGCAAGAAACAAAAAGGGGGGAATAATGACTCTTCCAATTAATTCCACAGCGTTTAACTTTCCATTATCTGAAATACAAATGTATAAGCAAACCCAACGTATGAGCCAAAAAGTCACCAAATTGTTTAGATTCTTCTTCTCTAATAACAATTGATATTTAAGCTTTTGTAATGTAAAAATATTTAAATTTTAAAAAGTTAAAGGGGCAGATGAGCGATTTGTTGACAATTTTGCAATATGCTTAATTCATTAAATGTTCAAGGGAGTTAACAAAAATATTTAAAAATGCAACTGAAAGCATAAGATCATAGAATATTAAACAAATCTAATTCTATGGATAGACATGCATATGTTTAATCCAGTCACTTGCAAACCTAATGGCTTTATTTGCACAAAACATGCAAAGCTTGATCATTTTTCTTTTTTATATGTTAATATAGTGTGCTTTTGCATCTGCAAACTGCATGGCTACTTTATAAATGTATTGGGCAAATCCAGAACACAATATAGTACCCAAGTGTAGTATATGGGGTGGACCCACATGTACATTTTCACTCAAGAGTATAGTGTGCTCCGCTATTATATTTCTCTGCAAGGTGCACCAGATTGTCCTACGGATTTCAGGAATACAATGATAATACAATAATAGGGAACCCAGAGGGGCATGGAGCCCATCAAATGGCTTATTTGATTGACTGTTGTCCACAGGGGTGTGTGGGTTTCTTCTTTTATTATTTTTATATTGGGTTTTTATCTATGTAAGCCGCCAGGAGTCACTGAGTTGGGCAGCCATATACATTTTCTTATATAAATAAATAATAATTATAGTTTGATTTTTTTTCCCAATCCAGTACAAAATCGGTTTCATATAAATTTATTGCATCTTGTTCTGTTTTCCCCAGGACTTCCATTTTTTTTAAGCAAGTATAGTATGAATATAATGAATATGCATAAACATATAAGTATAAGCAAGTATATGTATATACATAAGAAAGGAGTACAAATAGATGGGGACAGTAGGACAGGGACGGTAGGCACGCTGGTGCGCTTATGCACGCCCCCTTTACGGACCTCTTAGGAAACATGTGAGGTCCATGGTGGACAGTTTAAAGTTAAAGTTTGGGGGGTTTGAGGATTGTGTTTGTTATGAGACTCCCTCAAACCAAACTCTCTGTCCCCACCAACTTTCCAAACATCTTGAAATGTCACCAATGACCTCCCATACATTCTGGGATCAATAGGTGAGAAGGGGAATGTAACCCATTTGGGGAGGGGGGGGGTTAAAAATAAAATTTAGAAAAGGCCAGGCTCTCACTCTTTAGTCTATCTGGCAGCTTATACATACATACATACATACATACATACATACATACATACATACATACATACATACATACATACATACATACATACACACATACACACACACACACACACACACGTTTCCTTCGACTTCTACTGGAGCCAGCGCGACCCCCTCGGCCTTTCCCAAGAGCACCGTCTTGCAGACGGCCGCGAGGAGAACGTAAAGGAGGCCTCAACTCGGTCTCCGCAGCACCCTGGCGAGCCTTCGCCCCTCACCCCGAGGACCACACGAGGGTCATCCAAACGGTCCCCAGCTCCGCGGCCGCCCGCAAGCCTAAGCAAAACCCGGAGACTGACCGCGCTTCATGTGAACGATGCTGGAAGCCGCGATGGTGTCGGCGGCCACCAGCACGAAGTCGGGCCCTTGGATGCCGATGAGGTACTCCATGACTGCAATCGAAACCGAATCGCGAGCCTAGGTGACACAGCGAGAAGCCGGGGCGCCGCGGCGCGGAGGAGTGACGTCACGGGAACGTCCCGCGAGATTCGCTCCCTTCTCCTTTAGTCGTAAGCCTCTATGGTTCCCGCGGAGGTCACGTGAGGAGGCCTCCTCTATGGTCCCTCGATTGTTATTCAAGCGCCGGCCAGAGTGGCCTCTCTTCCAAGGGGTTATTCGTACACAACGCTACAGCAGGGGTAACGATAAGACTTGTGGACTTCAATTCCCAGAAGTATGGGACTTGAAGTCCACAGGTCTTAAAGTGGCCAAAGTTGGAGACCCCTGCACTACAGCATCAAAGAAGCCAAGATGCAACCATACCATTTTTATACTACCATCATTTTTGACTTTGTGGGCACTTTTCCCCACCCTTTGTCCCGCCACTCTTGTATGAATACAATCCGAACATTTACGTTTAAAATGTACTATTATGCTAGGAAGGAAGGGACAGCATGAAAGATGCCATTAGAATAGAATAAGAATAGAATAGAATAGGAGTTAGAATTAGAATTAAGTAGAGTATAGTATAGTAGAATAGAATAGAATTCTTTATTGGCCAAGTGTGATTGGGCACACAAGGAATTTGTCTTTGGTGCAAATGCTCTCAGTGTACATAAAAAGACAAGATATATTCATCAAGAATCATAAGGTAAAACACTTAGTAGTCATAGTCATAGGGTACAAATAAGCAATCAGGAAACAATATAAATATAAATCATAAGGATACAAGCAACAAGCAACAAATGGGAGGAGGTGGGTGATAGGAACGATGAGAAGATGACATTTGCTCAATGACAGGCAGAACACATAGGGGATTTCAGAGTGACGTTTCATGCATGAAAGCTTTCAGAAATGAAAATACCATTGCCAACGTTTGGACTACAGGCATTAGACCAAAACAAAGAAGGTTGGGTTAACTGTTAATCTATTTGCAACATTTGAAAAACTTCTAAGCCAGTGTTTCTCAACCTTGGCAACTTTTAAGAGGAGTGACTGGGGAATTGAGAGTTGAAGTCCACGTATTTTGCTAAGCTTATGAGAAAAGCTGCCTTAGACAATATTCTGATAAAGAAAATCTGAGTCTGAAAGGTGTGGGATAAAGAAAGCATTTCAAGAGAGATCCTTTTAGTTTTCAGGTGACTAAAAACAAGGAGGGGAGAGTACTTTAAATCATGTAGGATTGATGTCACCTATTCAAGGTGGTCTGGAACAAGGTGCAACGAACATGAGTACAAACGCTACCTTTACCGTAACTCTATAGTTACAGTAACAAAATCTTGCAAATTGCAGGAGTGTGTAGTGGGTCCCCTTTACAAAGGAGTGGCACCACTCTGGAGGAGAGCTATTTCTACCAGCATGTGGACCATCATATCTCTAGATTGGCCCTGATCCTCGTGGTTGTTTGTATGGCTTTGCCAACAGGCTTGGGGACCAGGGGTATTGTGGAACCAATGAAGTAGCTGCACTGATTATTTTGATGAGTGGGATTTCCTTGCCTGTAACATTTATGTATTTTATATTGAGTTTTATTCTTGTTTTTCAATTGTGGTTTTATGATTGTGTTTCGATTTTATATTTCTTTTGTTTGTAAGTCACTCAGCCACACATATATGGAATGACTCCCTTTGGGGAGAGGGGGCGGTATAAAAATCTAAATAAAAGTAAAGTAAAATAAAGACTGACTGACTGACTGAATGAATGAATTCTGGAAATTCCCAGGGAGGGTGACCATGTATGATACAGAATGGATTTTTATTCCTTGCTTCAGAAGCTAGTATATGGGACCAACTATGATGCAAGTATCTTCATGTTCTCCAAAATAACACCTGATGGTTAACATACCACCAGCATTTTTCTCAATAATGCTTCCCCCTCCCTCCCTCCTTTTGCCTCTCACCAATTAGCAGAAGGAGTGTTTACTCTCCACTTGAAATGAGGAAATTCAACTGGTCCCTGCAGGTGAAAATGGATTAGAGTCCCTCTGTCAGTGGTGTCAATGGCGGCGATTAGCACTCCAATCTATTTTCAGGGACTTGCTAGCAAAGGCGAGAATCATATCAAGGCCGCTGGGATCACTTTAGAGAGAGTTTCTGTCAACTGTCAGTTTGGACAAGACATGCCAGCTTAACCAAGGTGGGGAAGGGTTGCACTTAGATGCTTAGGATTGGCAGAAATCCAGCGATTAGAGAAAGGGGAGAAAGAAAAGAAAGAAAAGGAGAAAGAAAGAAAAAAGGAAAAAGAGAAAAAGAGAAAGAAGGAAAGAAAGAAAGGGAAAAGAAATATAATGACTATATAGACTATATATTTAGTACACAGATTTTTCTGGGCTTTAGAAGATCAGTACTGAGATATTGTTCAGGTTTTTTGCAGACATTCCAACTGGGGCACAGTGCAAAATTTTTAAAAATGCGAAATAATATCTTGAAAAACCCAGATCAATATCTCAGAATTGATATTCCAAAACTCAAAGGTCTTGATGTCTATGGAGCTTTTCAGTCATCAAGGTCATGGTTGTCCCAAAGATGCTTTTTTCAAGAGGCAACTGGACTTTCTGGTTTTTCTTTTGAAAACGTTTCGCTTCTCATCCAGTCAGAGCTGAAGAAGTTTCTTGGATGAGAAGCGAAATGTCTTCAAAGAAAAACAAGAAAGTCCAGTTGCCTCTTGAAAAAGTACCTTTGGGACCAGAAGTCTTAACTACTAAATATTTACAACAAACCCAGGTTCTGACTAGTTCAAGAAATCCATATCGCTGGACAGACTAAATGCTATTGTGTAGTTTGTGATTCTGTGTAGCAGGAACCTATACCTTTTTCGACCATGTTAGGTGGGCCAAACTGTCATTTAAAACACCATGTATGGTCAATTTGTTTTAGCTCAGCATATATTCTGAACACCACACCGCATGTTATTAACCTGGGTTAGGATGTGCTGTGTTGTATAAACCCAGCAACTATGGGCAGGGGTTAGATAATTTTCAGACCTCAAAATGCAGATGTCATTTTAAGACAAGATTGGACATATTTCATTATTTCTGTTAATATATTTATTCATTTATTTAAAAGAGGAAATATCATACTTTCATCCCCACAGGCCCCAGCACCTTGTTACACCTTCTATAATTGATTTGATTTAGGACTTGGCATCTAGAGATCCAAAATGATGGACCTCTTAACAGTGTTCCAATATCTCAGGGGCTGCCACAAAGAAGAAGGGGTCAACCTATTCTCCAGAGCACCTGAGGGTAGGACAAGAAGCAATGGGTGGAAACTAATTAAGGAGAGAAGCAATCCAGAACTAAGGAGAACTTTCTTGACAGTATAATTAATCACTGGATTAATTATTGCCTCCAGAGGTTGTGAATGCTCTAACACTGGAAGTTTTTAAGAAGAGATTGGGTAAGAACAACAAAGAGGATTAAGGGACTGGAGGCTAAAACATGAAGAATGGTTGCAGGAACTGGGTATGTCTAGTTTAATAGAAAGAAGGACTAGGGGAGACATGATAGCAGTCTTCCAATATCTCAGGGGTTGCCACAAAGAAGAGGGAGTCAAGCTATTTTCCAAAGCACCTGAGGGTAGAACAAGAAGCAATGGGTGGAGACTAATCAAGGAGAGAAGCAACTTAGAACTGAGGAGAAATTTCCTGACAGTTAGAACAATTAATCATTGGAACAACTTGCCTCCAGAAGTTGTGAATGCTCAAAACACTGGAAGTTTTAAAGAAGAGATTGGATAATCATTTGTCTGAAGTGGTGTAGGGTTTCCTGCCTAAACAGGGGGTTGGACTAGAAGACCTCCAAGGACCCTTCCAACTCTTCTCTTCTATTGTCTGACATGTGCTCTTAAAATATCCCTTGTACAGCCAATGGCGACCAGGTTTAATACTCCCAATTGTTGATAATTTTAATTGCTATTATGACCACGAGGCTGCTGAATGTCCCCTGAGTGACCACTCTTCTTAAACCTCTAACAAAATTTTTATCAACAGCTAATAGCTCTTTGCAACTTTTCCCATCCTATTAACTGCTAACCAGTAACAGGATATCCTTGCCATTTGTTCCTTTAGGATGTTTTTGTTCTAAATTATTGTATTCTGTGCTGATCTTTAATTGGGTTGGTCTTGGATGGTATATTCAATTTTGATATGATTTGATTTGTTCAATGTGTATGACTGCCCATCTCATTTATGTAACTCTGGGTGGCTGACAGATCAAACAAGATAAAAACAGCCAATAATTTTTAAAAACCCTCACTGATATAAAAATAGCAACCGAGATAGAACTTTCATTTATTTTACGGTATTAGTGACATTGATACCTCATTCTTTCTATTGAAACTCAAGATGATATGAGGGAGACATTTCTCTTAATTTTCTTTCCAACTGTCTTATTCTGTAATTCTTTCTCCAGGGATGATCCAGTTAGATAGGTTGAGCTAAAAAAGAATGACTTGTCTAAAAGTGTCAGGAAGCTATCTAACTGGGTAGAGGCAGTGAATCTGTGTTTCCACAGAAACCAGTGTTTCTCAACCTTGTCAACTTTAATATATATGGAGTTCAATTCCCATATTTCCCCAAGAATTCTGGGAGTTGAAGTCCACATGTCTTAAAGTTGACAAGGTTGAGAAACCCTATCTTAAGGCCTCCATTTCACAGCTCTACTATACAGGGTAGTCTTTGATTTATGATCACAACTGGGACCCTGAATTTCCTCCATTAAGCAAGGTGGTTATTAAGTGAATCACCCCTAATTTTATGACATTTTTACCACGGTTGTTAATCACTGCAGTTGCTAAGAGAATTGTGCGATCCTTAAGCAAATCCAGCTTCCTCCATTGACTTTGTTTGTTGGGAGCTGGCTGGGAAGGCTACGAGTGGCGATCCCATGACCCTGGGACCCTGCAATTTTCATAAAGACAACATACCAATTGCCAAGCGCCTGAATGTTGACCATGTGGCTGTGGGGATGCTGCTCCAGTTGCACATGTGAGGACCAGTTTCCTAAGTTTCAATGCTTTTGCAACTTCGAAGAGTTGCTGAACAAATGGTTGTAAATTGAGGACTACCAATGCAGATCTCAATAAAGAGATATTTTGCTATTCGCTGGTATTGTTCTCCATATATCTTTTTGCTTGTATTTTTTTTAAAAAAATTGCATCAAAGCATCCCAACTCCCCTCCACACAGTGCTTCGTGGTTGGATTGGGTTTACAAATCCTGATTCAGCCTGCTGGCTGAGACTCTTATTGTCTCCGTTGACCTTGACCGCCACAGATCAGAGAAATTCCTTTGTTGCTCTGTCCCTTTTGAAATTGACTTCAACTGGCTCTGTAAGTGAGGAAGGATGGGGAAAACTCAAGGGTGCCACGGGTTGATTCCTTTGTATAGGTGTCCAAGGAGTGGATGAACAAAACCAAGAAGACCACTCCAAATGTCCGGTTTGGAAGGTCCCAAGAAGGTCTCCTCAGGTGGGAAGGGGGACCACTGTGTTCCGCAGGTCAGGATGCCAGCAATTGTGAATGTGAATGGATGGAAACACCATGACTTGAGATAAATCCCATCTGACAGGTTTTGCAGTAGATACGTTCAGAGCAAAAATGCCTGGTCCCCTGTCATCCAGATTGAAATTATTAAGGAAGACAGATATCGCAGTGACAAGTCAGAGCCTCAGGCAACCACACTTTCCGGCTGCTCGAGCTCTGAAGGTCAGAGCTCACAAAACATTTAAAAAACACACTTGTGCATCCATGCACAAACACACTGGTACATGTACCAAAACTTTTGCTTTGTTGAGAATAAGCCAAGTGTTTTTAAATTACAGAGGGATTTATATAATATAAAGTACATTATCAGAAAAAAGAAGGGTCTATGAGCCCAATGGGTGTTGAGTCACAGCCTCAAATCCTGGCAAATCCAAAGACACATTGTTGTGTTTCTTGGCAAAGCATAAAAAGGGCCTGCTTTTATATCCAGAGCAGTGTTCTTCAAATTTAAGATGTGTGGACTTCAACTCCCAGAATCCCCCATGATCTCATGACCTCATGATTCATTTAACAACTGTAATATTTCACTTAACAATGGTGGCAAAAAAAGACAGTAAAATCAGGTGTGATTCATTTTATAACTGCCTTGCTTAGCAGGTTTCATGCCATTTCTATGGCACTAGAGTTAATTAGAGGCCAGTTGTGCATTTTATACTTTTGCTTTCCTATCACTTTAAAAGTTACCACTTGAAAATTGAAAATGACACTGAGATGTTTGAGGGTAAAGTCTTAAGTTTTTATGGGCTGTATAGAACCAAAAGTCTTCTTGCATCTTTATTTTAAGTGTTCAGCATGTTTCCCATGACTTAAGCTTGTGTGTAATGTGTAGCTTGGCCGTAAATCTTCAGATGCAAAGGTTTTTGCAATGTTCGGAGCAGAGGCTGTTTCCAACATGCTGAAATAATCGTGGAGTATCATCTTGCATCAGTGATGGGCTCCTACTGGTTCACACTGGTTTGGCCAAACCTATAGTGGTTTGGTGGCCTGGGTCGCTGGAAATGGCAGTGACCCAGGCCTGCCATGGCCCTGAACTGGTTCTTAGGGCGACACTGTAGGCATCGCCATCTTAGTTTTTGCTTCTGCGCAGAACAATTTTTATTGCACTGTGCATGCGCGCGGATTAAGCGCACCCACGGGCAAAGTGCCTGCCGGAACCTACCCCTGTCTTGCATGTAATCATGAGATTGTTCTGGGTGGATGTTATTGAGGTCATTAAACTAATTATCATGGTTAGTTTAATTATTGTATGAGAGCATTTATATGGCTGTTTATTGATTTTGATGATGTTGAATGTTTTTGAATTACAGCATTACTGCAGACATTGCATTGTTGACCGTGTAGTGTTCAATTGTGGAAATTTTAATAGTCTTTGTATGACCTAACAAGGATTCATCTGGATTTGGTAGTGTGCAAATTAAATAAATAAGAATTAATGAAATAAAATGTTCTTTATCATTCCTCTCCAGGAATTCATTTTCCGCCTCACACTTAATAAAAAAATAGGTGCCTTTATAGTGCCTTCATTCTGTGAGCAAGAAACTTGAAAACTTTTTCTTCTTTTTTCTTTCTTTCTTCCTCTCCTTTTCTCCTCTCTTAAGTTTAATTCTGAACAGCCGGCTGTGTTCAGCCTGACTGGTTTGTTATGGCTTATAATTTGTGTTAGGATTAATTAACTAATTACCGACAAATGTCCGTTGGCAAGATTCTGCTTCTGCTTGTCAACTTGAAGTATTTAATTATTTTAATAATTTACTTTCATCTTCAAAATTTATGCTCTTCCAAGAACGTTTCTAGGCATCTTTTAATTATTATTCTAGGCTTTCCCCCCCTTTCACTAAGATGGCAGCTGAAGGTGGGAGAGAAGAAAGGCTGATATAATTTCCTATTGTAGATAATCAGCCTGCAATGATATTGGAAAACTTGGGTTTGTATCCTCTCAGTACAAAAAAATAATTAGGCACTGAGATTCATGATTTCTCCCAATATTCATTATTTGCATTCATAATAAAATGGGTACATTTAATTCAGAACAAAACTAAAAAACCCTCAAGCACATTTCAGAGTATCCTTAATTCTGAGTTCTGAAAACAGCTGCCTTACTCCACCAGGTTAATTTTTCTCTGTAGTCATCTCAGAATGAGGATAATATTGAATTTAGCCTGGTTAAGTTTACTCCTTAAAAGGGCAAGCTAAAGCTACAGATTCATAAGAATAATTGTTAGGAGTGCATCCCAGATCTCAGAGACTGGGAAATAAAAAAGCTGATTAGCTTTATCTTAACATGAATTCAGTCATTTGATTACATCTAAGGTAAAGGTTCCCCTTGTACATATGTACTAGTCGTTCCCGACTCTAGGGGGCAGTGCTCATCTCAGTTCAAAGCTGAAGAGCCAGCGCTGTTCAAAGATGTCTCCGTGGTCATGTGGCCAATATGACTAAACGCATATGGTGCACGAAATGCTGTTACCTTTCCACCAAAGGTGGTTCCTATTTTTCTACTTGCATTTTTTTTACATGCTTCAAACTGCTAGGTTGGCAGAAGCTGGGACAAGTAATGGGAGCGCACTCCATTGCACAGCGCTAGAGATTTGAACCGCTGAACTGATCGACAAGCTCAGTGTCTTAGCCATTGAGCCACCGTGTCTCCATCACTACATTATTATGATCTTTCTGGGAATTATTTTTATCTAATATGATTTAAAATTATTATTTGGGTGCAGCAAAAACATTATTTATAACCCAACCTCAGGTTCCTTCCCAGATAATTTAATTATGTATATATATTTAGACTACCTTGTAGGATTGTCAACAGTAAAGAACCGGAAATAACAAATATGCTATGGAACAGTAAAGGCGCTGGAAAAGATACGACAGATACCATGAAATATCTATATGTAGAAAAATCAGAATAGGGCAGGAAAGTGACACTTTAGGAAAGTAAAAGTTTGCTTTTGAAGATATCAATAGAAATAATATTGATGTTTTTGAATTTTGCCAGTGGAGAAGACTCCTGAGAATATTGTGGAACACCAAGAAAATAACCCAATCAATCGTCAGACAAATAACTCAGAATTCTCACTTGAGGCAGAAATGACCAGGCTCAAATTATCACATTTTGGACATATTATGGGAAGATTTAGCTCTTTGGAGAATCCTAAAATAGGCTAGGAAAGGTGGAAGGAGAAAGAGGATGACCATCAGCAAAATGGATAGGGTTGACTACACTTGCAATGGGCAATAGGAGATCTGAAGGACGATGCTGGAGAAAGATTATTTTGGAGGTGGTCTATCTACCTAGTCATTAAGAGTTGACACTAAGTTGATGGCATATAATAGGAATGTAGAATGTACTCCAGAGGTGCAGCAGGGAGGGGCGTTTTCCTAGAGACCAAAAAGACAACAAAGCTTGAAAACCTTGGCACACAGGAAAAAGGCAAAGGTGGATCCTTAGCAATTCACAGAGTAGATCTAGTAATTATGCAGATTGTAGTTTTTAGTCTAGAAATATTTTTTTCAATAGGCAAACACAATAAAGAAACTACTCAGAAATAACTCCACATGTTGTTGGCGGTTCCTTGTGCCTTACACATAATTCAAACAATCTTGTATTTTGCTTTTTTATTCCTTCACTGTAATATAAATAAAGTGATGATGATACAGTAATGATGATGAATAGGCAAGGGTTAGGGTTAGGGTTAGGTTTCCCCTCAATTATTATTATTACTATAGCAGAACTGTAGCCTCCATGTGCCAAGAACATCTTAAAACAGCTTAAAAGGAAGGGCAAGCCTGGCACACGCATTGTATTTTTTAATGCTTTCTGCCGACTGAATTAATTGGACGTATATCCCACTGAATTCTGCAGGACATCAGTTAGTTTGAGCAAACTTTTCATACTGATTTCAACAGAAGAGCCAAGGGCAACCAACACAGCACACACTGGGTTGAAACCAGAGCCAGTTTGCTCCAGTGGTTAAGGCACCGGACTAGAAAGCAGGAGATTGTGAGTTCAAGTCCCACCGTAGCCATGAAACTCAGATGGGAGACTTTGGGGCCAGAACCTCTCACACACCAATGCATCACTTAAGGGTTGTTGTTGTGGGGAAAATAAGAGTAGGAAGATGTGATGTATATGTTTGCCACCTTACTTATGATGTAATAATAAAGGCAGGGTATAAATAAACCATCTCTGATTTTTTTTAAAAAAAAATCTGCATTAAGAATCTGGAACCTACAAAAAATTATTTAGGGAAAGAGGGTGGATTTTAAGTTACCAAATTCTATAGAATGTTCTCTACAGATTTTGAGAAGCATTATACTATGTCAGGGGTGTCCAAACTTGGCAACTTTAAGACTTGTGGACTTCAACTCCCAGAATTCTGGCTGGGGAATTCTGGGAGTTGAAGTCCACAAGTCTTAAAGTTCTCAAGTTTGGACACCCCTGCCCTAAATGAAAGTACTATCAAGTTGACTTCAGAGCAATTACTTAGGCAGCATATGTAGTATTATGAAAGCAAAATAAAACCAAGTCAAGGAATATTTTGGCACATTGTGGCTAAGAAATATATTTATATAATTGACATAGCTGCTCATCTCACACAGGTGATTCTGGATGGCTTACAAGATTAAACAAAACAAACCAAACACAATCTCCAAGGATAAACTAGATCCTGCTCAGATCCCCAATGCCTTGCAAAAGTCAAATAGGGCTGGGATTGTCTGAATCTGAAACTCAAAATATTGATTGCTTGATAAGATCCAATTAGAAAATTTATCATTGAGTCAACAAAGAGTAAAGAGAAGACAGTACAGAGGTGTGGAATAGGGCCAGTCAGGGATGTGGAAGGAGCCAGACACAAGCAGTCAATCAAAACCTACCTGGGATAGGTGTGGCACATGTTAAAAAGAAATGGGGCTAAGATCACACCTACCCAGCCATGTCTACCCTTTGGATCTGGCTTTGCATTGCCTCACCATCAATGTCAAAGTATTGGGGCTGTGTAGAACACAACAGTGTGGTAGAAGCCCTGCTGCCTTTTTACATGTGTCATACATAAAAAGGGGCCAAGCTTTAGTTCCAGACCTGTAGCTGCCATCTTGCCTTTTTTGACCTGTACCATGGACAACCTGCCTGCAGTGGTTGGATTCCAAAAAAAATATTACAGTGGGTGTGGCGTGGCTTGGTGTGCATGGCTTGGTGGGCGTGGCAGGGAAAGAATACTGCAAAATCCCCATTTCCTCCCGACTCCAGGGGAAGGATACTGTAAAATCCCCATTTCCTCCCAACTCCAGGGGAAGGATACTGCAAAATCCCCATTTCCTCCTGACTCCAGGGGAAGGATACTGCAAAATCCCCATTTCCTTCCAATCAGCTGAGACTCGGGAGGCAGAAAATAGATGGAAGCGGGGCCAGTCAGAGGTGGTATTTACCAGTTCTCTGAACTACTCACAATTTCTGCTACCGGTTCTCCAGAACTGGTCAGAACCTGCTGAATACTACCTCTGCCTGCCTGGGGAAAAAGGCTGCTAGGCAGCTTGCTAAAACATTTGCTATTTAAAAACAAGCTTTGGAATCTTTTTGGTTACCTTTACCTGTCATTTTCTTCTTCAACTGGGCACCATCCAACCATTTGCACCACACTGTCAGATTGGGGGGGGGAGTCTCTGCCCCCAAGTTTCCAAAGATCCCACACATTTCTTTTTTTCATTTCACTTTCTAGCTGTCCACAGCACAAAGCCCTTCAGACAATGCCATGCTGTTTAAAATATTTCTCCGAGGTACGTAATATAATTAGAGAGGAACTAATTAGGGACAATCCAACAATATTATTACGCTGATCATATCATTTTCAGCATAATCTGGAGTGATGTCTCAGGAAGATATGGCAAGACTTGTATATTTTGTAGCAAAAATACTTTAGGACCATTTTGCTGTCCGTTTGACCCTCACCTAACATTGCACTGGATTATTCCAAAGCAATATGGATAGAAATTAGAGAAACTCTAATTTAACACTCTAGAGAAGTGCTCAGTTTCTTTGATTTTTTTTACCACTTTTGTTCTTGAAATAGTAGCTTCTACTTCCAATTGGTAATACACAGCCTAAATTTTATATTAAATTAAACAAAAGTGTTCCCCAGTTGGGATTCTTTTCTTAAAAAGAATTTTTAAACTCACTTCATTCAGAATAACATCACTGTTTTGTTAATATTTATTATTTTCTTTAATAGTAATGGAAAAAAGAAAAAGAACAAAAGACACAGAAAATTGCAAGAGAGAGGCGGACCTGCCCCTGAATTGCCAAATAATTCCCAGTGGAAATTCATGAAAAAGTGGCATGTTAAACTTTCAGTGGCCTTCAACATTCAGCATCAGGGCCATTATGGAAAAAAACCAAAAATCATCAAGAAAGCAACCACGATTGTCCTTTTCATATGTGTTATGGATGTATCACATGTTAAAAAGAGGCAGGGCTTCAACTGTGCATTTATATATTGACATATGTCACACCTTTCAGATGTCTTTCCTATCCTCCCTTGTGACTTAATATTATCTTGTCCCTGTAAACCTTTGCTGCCATATTTTAAAAATTCCCTTTCTAGACACTTTGCAGAAAAAATAAAATACCAGTCGCACAAAACTAAAATCAAAATTAACTAATGAGAACTAGGAGTAAAATTAAGATCAGATAAAAGAATCGGCAAGATTAATAGCTAACAAAACAAAAAATAACATAATGTTGAACTTTAAGAAAGCAAAAATCAACTCATCTAGTTTCAGAGTTCAAATGTCAGAACTCCTGTGCTAGTGAAGTAGAATTTTGTTGTTGTGAGTTGTGAAGTTGTGTCTGACCCTTTGTGATCCCATGGACAACATTCTTCCAGGCTTTCCTGTCCTCTACCATCCCCCAGAGTCCATTTAAGCTCACGCCGACTGCTTCAGTGACTCCATCCAGCCACCTCATTCTCTGTTGTCCCTTTCTTCTTTTGCTCTCAGTCTTTCCCAGCATGAGGCTCTTCTCCAGTGAGTCCTTCCTTCTCATTAGGTGGCCAAAGTATTTGAGTTTCCTCTTCAGGATCTGGCCTTCTAAAGAGCAGCCGGGGTTGATCTCCTCTAGGACTGACCAGTTGGATCGCCTTGCAGTCCAAGGGACTCGCAGGAGTCTTCTCCAGCACCAGAGTTCAAAGTCCTCAATTCTTTTGTGCTCAGCCTTCTTTATGGTCCAACTTTCACAGCCATCCATTGCAACTGGGAAAACCATAGCCCTGACTATACGCACTTGTGTTGGCAGGGTGATGTCTCTGCTTTTTAGTATGCTGTCTATATTTGCCATAGCTTTCCTCCCCAGGAGCAAGCATCTTTTAATTTCTTGGCTGCAGTCCCCACCTGTGTTGATCTTGGAGCCCAGGAAAATGAAATCTGTCACTCCATTTCTTCCTCATTTATTTGCCAGGAATTGAGAGGGCCAGATGCCATGATCTTAGTTTTCTTAATGTTGAGTTTCAAGGTGAAGTAGAATGGATATTCAAAAACATTAGCACAGTTAAGTTGATACAGATTTTCCGATAAACCATTTGTGGCCAGTTCTTAAAACTTCCATTCCTCTTTACTCATAGATAGCAGGATGAATTCCTATATTGAGGACAAGTTCCTCAAGGAAATATAAAATGTTGCCTTATCTTTTATATTATTAGAAATTATCTAAAATTCAACATACATAAAAGAATAAGAGGCAACAAGATCTGAGAAGATGAAGAATTCCAAATCTCAAATATTAGATTTGGATATTTTTGAGGTGAGATATGTGCGAATTTTTTTACTTTAGCTCAATAGAAGATGATTTAAAATATTTTAAAAATATGCAGAAAAGTGTAAGGCTTGAGACATGCTAATTATCTGAAAGGACATCCAGGGCTCTCAACCTGAGTCCTAACAGACATTCATGCCACGTTCTACACAGATAAAAACACTGCCTCCCCAGGAGCTCATCAAGAACGCCTTGCTCTAACTGAAAGATCTAAATGAGATTGAAAGATCATCACAATTAACTCCCAAATCTTGTTAATTAGAAGCCTCGCTACATTAAAGCTTTGCCTCAGCAGCCAGATGGGGTCAAAGATGAAGGATGAACCCCGAGGAGCAAAAACATTGCTTTGGTATGGCAAACAGCTGGATTCGATCCGGCTCTAAGGCATTGCCAAGGACGTTTTAAGCTGATGTGGATGCTTCCCAAAGATAACAAGGATCTTGGATGTGATGTTTCAGCCTTCCTGCCCTTCCAGCCTTGGGCCCACAAGTGGGCCCTGAGATGGCAAGGAGGGCAGAGGGGAAAGGGAAGGGAAAGTATAGATGTGATCATGGGACGGCAGCTTCAAATCTGAACATAAACTGTGCTTCAGTTTGGATACATCTCCATATGATTAAGAAGCTTATTGCTTATAATAGCACATTATTTTTCTCGCTAGCCTGTGATCCATGGCTAGTATCTGGCTGCTGTGGCCCGCCAGTGGCCAGTGAAACTGGCAGCAGATTTGGACAGTGAGGAGGTTGTGGAGGAACGTGGGCCAGTCCTGGAGTCTGGGGAAGGCTCTGATGAGGGCTTTGTGTCGGGGCGGAGAGGGGGCCAAAGCCATATGCCAGTTATCAGCTGCCTTCAGAGTCAGACATCAGTGGGGCAGACGAACAGCTGGAGCCTGTTCCCAGTGTGCGCATACGCAGAGTTGCCAGATGAAGGGAACAGCTAAAGAACAGGGGTCTACTTGGGAGTAAGGCCACAGGTGGACGATGAATGGCCCCTCCCAGAGGAAATAAAAGAGGAGCGAAAGGGGAGTAGAGTCTGCAGGAGACAGTTAGCTCGTGACTCTCGGAGACTCCTTGATTTCCCCCCCTCAATGTCAACATCTCCAACTGCAGCCTTCAACTTCTCTTGGTTTCCTTCTCTGAAATCTGAAAATCCTGCCTTGCCACTCATCCATACTCAGGGGCGTAAGTGCATTTCATGTCCTGCTTCCTTCCCTGGAATGCATTCAGGGTGACTCTACCCACACCCAGATTTTCATTTTATTGCTCTCATCAGTTGCACAAAATCTGCCATGTCAAATTTGCAGAGAAAGATGGAGGAAATGGCCCAGAAGCTAAAAAGAACAGAGGCACTAAAGAAGGCCAGCAGGAAGTTAATTGCTCCATCACAGTGACAAAGTCTCTGAGTGCAGGTTGCCTTGCAAAGAAAGAATTCTACTTTACTTCCAACTGCAGGCCCGAACCTGTGCAAGAATTTGAAATTAAGAAGTTTCCAGTATGGCTATCGGATCCCTAATTTGGATTTCTCCATCCATCCATACCCTCTTTAGCATAAGAATGGAATTGTTCGTCTGTAAACAATTAGCAAAAAAGTTGGGTACATTTTATTCTAGATACAGTATGTCGGTTTTCAAAAAAGCTTATCTTGGACTTTACCACTTTTAGCTGTGCAGGTTTCTCTCTCCCCCCCCCCTCCCCCCTCTCTCTTGTGTTGCTGGTTGAATTATTAAAATGATTCCTGCTGCATAACTTTTCCTATAAAGATATAAATATTAGGTATTCATCTTTGCATCGGTGATATGGAGAAAAGATAATAAGACATTTAAGGAACAAATACTGTATTGCTATTCCAACAAGAACAAGAAGATATGGGCACAGTCTATATCAGGGGTGTCAAACTCAATTTCATTGAGGTCCACATCAGGGTTGTGTTTGACCTCAGGGGGCCAGGGTGGGCATGGCCAACTCAATGTCAGTCATGTTGGGGCACCTTTGGTGGCCTGAGTGCTCTACCAGCAAAAATAGTCTCCCGAGCTCTGTTTTCGGCTGTGACAGCTTCCTGCAACCCTCTGCCAGTGAAAAAAGAGCTCTGGGGGGGCACCTGCAACCCCCGTGAGTTCCGTTTTTGCTGCGATGGCCTCCTGCAACCCTCTGCCAGTGAAAAAAGAGCTTTTTTGGGGGGGCACCTGCAACCCCCGTGAGTTCCGTTTTCGGCTGCGATGGCCTCCTGCAAACCTCTGCCAGTGAAAATGAAACTCCTGAGCTTCATTTTTGCTGGCCAAGGCACTGCGGGCCAGTCCTTTGTTATTTCAAGGGTGGGCCAGCGGGCCACATCTAAGCACCCTGAGGGCCGGATCTGGCCCCTGGGCTTGAGTATTTTTGTATATTTTTGAGTATTTCTCAACCCCAGCTATTTTAAGATGGGTGAAGTAGCTTGGGAATGCTGGAAGTTACAAAACTAGCTGAGGAATGCTGGGAGTTGAAGTCCACCCATCTTAAAGTAGCTGAGGCTGAGAACCCCTGATCTAGATCCTTCCAAGACAGAGTTCAGAAAGAAGCAGCACCTTGGACAGCACCACTCAACATTTCTGAAGACTTGAACTGTGATGTTGCTTTAGGCTCAGGTAGCCTCGGAATTGGCCTTAAATAAAGCTGTACAGCTTCAGAAGAGATGAAGAAGGAATGGAAAGGAGCACGTTAACCAAGAGAAGGAGAAGACTGAAGGGCTGTCACATGAAAGATTCTTCTTCTTCTTGTGCCATATCTGACATTGGACGTTGGCGATCATGTTGACAATCCTATTTTTGTCAACAGCTGCATGAAAAAGGGCTGCTGAGTTTTGTCCAAACCAGTCCCTTAGATTTTGAAGCCATGATGTTCTTCTTCTGCCTGGACCTCGTTTGCCTTCAATCTTTCCCTGGAGGATTAAGTTAAGGATGGTATAGTTTTCTGGGTGTCATATCACATGTCCAAAATATTCTTACTTTCACTTTTTAATGGTTTTGATGATTTCCCTTTGCTTTCCCAGGCAGCCACATTTGTGATTTTGTCAACCCGGCTTACACGTAACAGTCGTCTGCAAATCCACATTTCAAATGCTTCTAGTCTCTTCAAGTGTTTTCTGTCAGAGACCAACTCTCTACTCTGTAGATCAGGGTAGAAAAGATGTAGCATCTGACAAGACTGATTTTCAGTCTTAGGCTTATGTCGTGACTGCAGAAGACCTTTTTCATTTTGAAGAATGCATGAAAGATAGCAAACGTAAATGCTCAGGCGCACAAGGGGATAAGACTAGGAAACCCAGGTTTAAATCCTTATTCCATTAAAGAGCACTCTTTTTGAGTTGGGAGTTGTCCTTCCCTTCCCTTTCAGAGCAAAGGTAGCATCTAAACATAATTTTAAAAAAAATAGATATAGTAAATACCCACAAGACATTGGCATCCATTGATGTAGTTGGGACAGATTTCCGAAGCATAATTATATCAATGGCATTTAATTATTGTGCCTACATAGGATCTCTAATTAAAAAATACCTCAGCAAAATGCCTTCACATTCAATTTGTTAAAGACTATGGATTGGGTTGTTCCGTGATACTCATGACTTGTTGTCAACTTCCCAAAAGTATGTAGATGGCCACGTTGAAGGGAAAGTGCTGGATTATATGAACTATATGTTGTCCTATTCATCCTACAACTGGGGATCACATCAGGATCTCATTGCCTCTTCTATATTTCTGTTGTCTTTTGTCCAATTACAATCCAGAAATGACGGCAGTAGAAGTATCATTTTGGGCAACACAGAATTGGTGTGAAGTATTTATTTAGTGCAACTAAATGCCCAGTTCTGATAGATAGGAACATGGAGTCAAATTTAATACTAGATAAGAATGGGAAGAATCAAAAACCTGATAGTATGTGAAAAAAATGCAAGGAACAAGATGTTCCACTACGTATCCTTGCCTGAACTTCAACCATGTGGTATTCACACACACACACACACACACACACACACACACTGCATCTGCTGCCTTTAAACAAAAACATATGATTCCACTTAACATAAATGCCACAACTGATCCTCCCCATATGGACATATTTGAGATCATCCAAGAAAAACATTTCTAAAAAATTTCAATAGAGGGCAGACATTTGTAGGTCTGGCTCTCCATGATGGTCAGAAAGCATCAACTCTTGAAGGTCCTTCAAACCTAAAAACATTGAGTAAAAAAGTGTTCCTTAACCTAAGTGAGTATGCTAAGACACAAAATAACATTGTGAATTGGGCATCTTTTGGTTCTTAGGGCAGAGAAAGGACTGTTTTCCTCACCAAATCTATTTTTAACTTGGACTGATTTTTTTTAATGGTCTTGGGACTAATGGTGATGCCATTATAAGTTCCCAATGACACAGAGCCAAAATATGACTTCTACATTCATAGCGTTTTTCTTCCCTTACATTTTGTTTTATTTTTAAAATCTCTAATGGGATGGGTAGATGTAACCAGGAAAAGGCAGTCCCCCAAATAACCAGGCCCTGCATCATAAAAGGCTTTATAAGTCTTTGCCATCACCCTAAACTGAATATGGAAGTGTTCTCACAACCAGTGCAATTATTTGCTTAGATTTGTTCAAGCTTGGCGTTTCAGATAACACAAACTGAAGGAATAGAGGTAAGGCTACGTAAAGACATGTGCAGTAAAATGCCATGATCTCAGTAGCATCTCGGATACATATGAGCTCACCTAATTAGCAGAACCAGGTGTGGGAAGAGAGGAAAGGTTACATACAGACATGCGTGTTAGATGGCCATGATCTCAGTGACCAATGACCTCAACTGTTTATGAGAACCAGTTAGTACCAGGGAGATATGTGAAGCCTCTACTCTGGCTGGGATGGACTTAAAGATTGACAAGAGTAATAAGAGAGAATGTACCAAGAAGATGCTGTTGCTACCCCTGCTTTGCTTTGCTTGTTAAAACTGTATAAAAGCCAAATAAACTCTGCGTAAGGTAGACAGATATTTTGGATACCACTGCTTGATGGATTTCTGAAAACCTACAACAAACCTCAATTCCCAGAATTCTCAGCAATGAATAGGCTACTAAGAGAATTCTGGGAGTTGTGCTTGAATGGGTGTGTGTGTGTGTGTGTGTGTGTGTGTGTCAGAGGTAGTATTCAACAGGTTCTGACCGGTTCTGGAGAACTGGTAGCAGAACTTTTGAGTAGTTCGGAGAACTGGTAAATACCACCTCTCGCTGGCCCCACCCCCATCTATTCTCAGCCTCCCGAGTCCCAGCTGACCGGGAGGGAATGGGGATTTTGCAGTAAATTTCCATTCCCTCCCTGCCACACCCACCAAGTCACACCCACAGAACCAGTAGTAAAAATGTTTGAATCCCACCACTGGTGTGTATGTGTGTGTGTGTGTGTTTTATTTAGCCTTCAAGAAATGAAGAGACTTCTCATCACTTGTTCCCTGGATCCTCTTTCCAGGGAGGCCTTGGTGTCTTTCTATTAAATTATGGCCCTTCCCCAACAACTTAGAACCGTGTTTCTCAACCTTAGCAAGGTGAAGAGGTGAGGACTGCAACTCCCAGAATTCCCCAATGAACTGGAGAATTCTGGGAGTTGCAGTCCATATCTCTTCACACTGCTGAGGTTGAGCAACCTTGACTTAGAAGGAGTCACTTTTATTTATCTTATTATTAGTCTGCTTCCTTTTCTCACACACCCCAATGACCAATTTTCACACTTTATTTAAAAGTTTACAAATGGGGAAGAGGGGAGGAGTACTCCCCTGTTTATGCCATGCTTTTTCAAACAGGGAGGGGGAGAACCATCCCAGTTAAGTTCCTGTACACACTGACAGTTTTACAATTTATATGACAGCTGGCTTGCTCGGAGGAGGGCTCTGTTAATTAAAACAACACAAAGAGGGAGAGAAGCGGAATCGTGTCAGCGGATAATTAATTCAGAGCAGGGCACCGGGCGGTGTGCCTCTCCTGCAAACAAAACTCGGCAGGATTTCACAGCATCACAGGGCACAGAGACGGTTTCACCTCCCAAGGTCTCCCGACCCCCAGGTGTTCTGCCATGAATTGTGGGACACAAGGCAGCCTTATTCCAAGAGGTCTTCCCATGTCAGCTGGGTATATCTCCAAGCTGATGTTGCTGGTTTTATTTTTATTCTGACTTTAATATTATTTTTTATAAATACCAGTAACTCAAAGTGGTTAATATACCTAATAATCTTTCCTCCTCCTTTATTCCCCACAATAACAATCCTGCAGGGTAAGATGGGCCAAGAGAGGGATTGGCCCAAAGTCACCTAGCTGGCTTCCAATGACTAAGGCAGGACTAAAGCTCACCATCTCCTGGTGATTGTTGTGGCCCACCAGTGGCCAGCAGATTCAGACAGTGAGGAAGTTGGGGAGGAACATGGGCCAGTCCTGGACTCTGGGGAAGGCTCAGATGAGGGCTCTGTGTCAGAGGCAGAGAGGGGATCAAGGCCATCTGGTAGTTATTTGTTGCCTCTGGAACCTCCGGAATCTGACATCGGCAAGGCAGAAGAACAGCAGGAGCCTGTTCCCAGTGTGTATATACGCAGAGCTGCCAGAAGGCAAGAACAATTAAGAAAACAGGGTCGACTTGGGAGTAAGGTTTGGAGTTGATTGGCCCTTCCCATAAGACATAAAAGAGGAGTGAACAGGACGTGAGCTTTTGCAGGAAGCAATTAGTTCATCTGGTCGGTTCAAGCTTTGAAAAGGTATGTTTGACTTTGTGCTAAGTTTGGCCTTGCTCTGCATTTGGCAATTAGGTCTCTGGCAACATTCCCAAGGAGATAAGGTGGGTGTTTATCAAAATTCCCCTGAAAGATTGTGGCAACTCGAGCAGACATCTGTCGGAATCTTCACAGACTGCTTGTGAAGCCTTGTGGGCTGTGAATGACCACAATTTACAGTCGTATAAATAAAAGAGGATTTTTGGGACTAAGATTGTGATTTATGTTTTCTCCAGAAGCCTAGGTCAGAACAGTGATTGGAGCAAAGTTACCACTAGGTTTCATGTCTAAAGTGAGACTAGAACCACCTCCTGGTTTCTAGCTTGATGTTGTAACCACTAAACCAAACTGACTCTCTTCCCACAACCAGGACATTAAGATTTTTATACTCTACTGACTGATCGCACTGTTGGCAAAATCCATGCAAGACACCCTGGGTCCTTCACTGGTTTTGTAATTAATTTAGCATCAATAAATGATTAGCGCTCCCCAGTTCAGAACAGTGAAGCTGGGTTCACACATGTGAAATCCAATGGCTTTGCTCAAATAAGTGACTTATTATTAAGATAGCCTAGTGCTTATTAAGATACCCACATGCTAAGATGCTGGCTGAGTTTTTGCACTATTCTTACATTTGTGCTAGGCTAGCATGGTGTGTGAATCCAAACAATGATAGTACACATTGAATATGCAAACTTCAAGGTTCTGCTTTGATTTTACAACAACCCCACGGTAGACTAAGCAGAGTCGCCTTTCCAATATTGAGAGATCTGTTGACTGCACACTAGGACTAACTAGGTCTAGATCTAGATTGCAGCTATCCAATCAGACAGGTGGATCAATCTAGCTTGGGGGGTCCTTGGTGCTCTCTGAGCTTGGTTATTCTCTTGCATACAATTCATAACCCAACTAGCATCCTGGAAGGGAGTAGCAATGGTGGGTTGCTCCCAGTTTGGCCCGGTTCGGCCGAACTGGTAGTAGCGGCAGCGGGAGGCTCCGCCCACCTGTCGAGACGGGAGCGCACCAGAACCGATAGTGAAATAATTGGCAGCCCACCATTGGGGAGTAGGGTTTGCTCTTTGATTCTTTGCTGTCCTCTACTGATCATCTGGATTTTTGCAGCTCTGAAGCTAAGCATTCTGCTCAGATCCAGGGGTGACCTTGATCCAGTCCCTGTCACTCAGATTAGCCATTCAGTTGAGCCTGCACACAAAAAGACCCATAAGGGGGAGACTTTCTGCAGCAACACAAACATTCATTGCACGTATCCATCCCAGGGGCTGTAGTTTGAGGACCTCTGATTTAGCACAATGCAAAAATGCAAATAATTTTTCTGCGGACCACCAAAAATTTCTTGCAGACCACCATTGGGTCCATGGACCACCAGCTGGTGACTGCTGCAATAGACCACTTTCTTTATTTTAAAAAAAAACCCAAAACAGTTTTGTCTCTTTCTGGAATCCTTAAAATAGCCTCCTCTTTTCTGGGCCTGCTTTGTTTCACACCCTTGATAAACAATGGCCGCTCCCAGAATGTTTGATGTCTTGAAAAGTGACACTGAGCAGGGAACCCTGTGTGTGTGAGGTGTGTATGTTTGTGTGAGAAGAGATGCAACTAAGTAATAACAAAAGAATTATTTGTGCCAGTGTGCACATATACAGTACATGCACAACCTTCCCAAATGGTTACTTTCCTCTTAGCATGTTTCATCATAAAATTCAATCTAGTCAATTTCACAAAGCCATGAATAATCTCATTTGAGTCTCCCTGTTCATAAATCTCCTTCTCCAGGTAGTCCTCAACGTGCGACCACAATTGAGCCCAACATTTCTGTTGCTGTGAGACAGTTGTTTAATGAGTTTTGCCCCATTTTACAACCTTCCTTGCTTACTTGTTAAATAAACCGCTTCGGTTGTTGAGTTAGTAACACAGTTGTTAAATGAGTCTGGCTTCCCCTTTGTTAGAAAGTCTCCAAAAGAGAACATATGACCCTGAGACACAGCATCCGTCATAAATATGAGCCAGTTGCCAAGCACCTGAATCTCGATCACGTGAGCATGGGGATGCTGCGATGGTCATGTGAAAAATGGTCTTGTCCTCTTTTTTCAGTGTAACTTTGAACAGTCACTAAGTGAAAGGTTGTAAGTCAAGGACTACCAAGACCATAAAAGCAGGGAAAGCATGTCAGGAAGACAAATTTGAGCATGTGCTAAAAGATTCAGGCAGCGGTTACAGGGATGGTCTATAACTGTGTTGGCGCACCTATGGGACGCATGCCAGAAGTGACATGCAGAGCCATCTCTCCAGGCATGCCACCCGCTGCTCTTCCAGGTTCCGGCACACCGGACAGCTGGGTTTCACATGCGCAGGAGCACCGGAAACCAGGAGAGCAGCTGCCCAGTGTGCATGCGCACGCCGGGAAGATGATCTTCTGGTTTCCGGCACATGCATGCGCACCAGCCAGCTAGTCTTCACATACACATGAGCACCAGAAACTGGAAGGCCAGGTGGCCAGTGCGCATGCAAGTGCCAGAAACTGGAAGATAGTCTTACTGGTGCGTGCATGTGCACCAGGCAGCTACTCTTCTGGTTTCCGGCGCATGCAGGCACACCGGGCCAGCTGGGCTTTGCACATGCATGCGTGCCAGAAACAGGAAGACCAGGTGGTTAGTGTGCACGTGTGCGCCAGAAGCTGGAAGAGCAGCCACCCGGCGCGCACATGCTATAACTACAATGACCATATTTTGGGGGGCGGGGGGAAATAGAGGACAAACTAGAGACGGGGGAAATCTGTTAGAAATTCGTGAGAATTATTTTAAAATGTTTATTTTTTTAACTTTTCTTTACAAAAGAAAATTCAAGAGCAAAACCAAGAAATGAAATAATGAAATAAACATAAAGAATGACTTTCTTAAATAAAGGATTCTCCTTTATAATAATGATTGTGTGTATCACTGTAGCTATTAACAACACTAAAGATTTGGTTGTCCCTAACTTGAAAACAGTTGCATTTCTGTGGTAAATTAAGCAATTATGTCCCCTTACATTTCATTTCTATTGATAAATTGGTCTCTGCAAATCTTATGTAAATATACTTTCCCTTTCATTCCCCCTTTCTTTTTGCTGATAAATGCCTTCTTGCTGGCCAAGACAATGAGCCGCACACATCATTGGATGCACAAATGACTGAAAATCCAGATGATCTATTGACACCAGCTGCAGATTTCCCCTCTCCATCAGCCTTCCTGTTTGCTGATCAGGCAAACCTAGAAATGGGAGGGAAGGAGGAAGGAAGGAGTTTTTAAAGGAAAAGAGAGAGACAGAAATGAGGAAAACAAGGAAGGGAGGGAGCCCAGGGCTGCAAACCAGCTGAGGTGTCAAAGAAAGATTTAATGAATGTTCCTGTGAGGTTTTTTTTTTTACCTGAACAGATTATCACAAGCTAGAAGGAAAATACCAAGAAAATGGGAGAAAGCAAGGATCATTTTTCAGACTGGCAGTTCCCCTTGCAGAAATCTTTTAGCAAGAAAAAAATTGCATTAAAGAAGAATGTGCTCTCCCCTCCCCTCCCCACCTCTGCTGCCTCTCTCCCCCTTTAAAGAATTGCTGTCATTGTTGAGATGTTGGATTGCAAAAAGTGTCCAATGTGTAAAGAAAAACCAAAGCAAAAAATGAACAACAAGAGTTATTGGAAAGTGATAGGAAGAATGGCATTGGTCAACAACTTTGTTTTCACAGGTAATGATTGGCCAGAGCATTATTTGTGCGGTTCTATTGCAGGGTTTCTCAACAATTTAAAGATGTGTGAATTTTAACTCCCATAATCCCTCAGCTAGTGTGTTGTCTGGGGAATTCTGGGAGTTGAAATCCACACCTCTTAAATTTGCTAAGATTGAGAAACGCTATCTATTGCCCCATTGTTTCATCTGTATATTATACACAACTTTTCTAGCCCAGTTTATCTTGCATTATTTCACTTGTTCCTCTGTTTCACACTTCAATAGAGATTTATGCATTTGAGCAATTACATGTTCTTCATTTGTACACAACCCCACTTTACAATGTTCAAACCCATAAACTCTTTGGTCTACTTTAATTTTTTTTATAGCAACAGCACTTAGACTTAAGTGCCACTGTTCAGTGCTTTACAGCCCTCTCTAAGTGGTTTAGAGAGTCAGCAAATTGCCCTCAACAATCTGGATCGTCATTTTACCTAGCTCAGAAGGATGGAAACTTGAACTGGTCAGAATCAAACTGCTGGCAGTTGGCAGAATTAGCCTATAATACTGCATTCTAACCACTCCGCCACCATGTCTCTATAATAACTTTCTAAATAAGGAAGGCATCGGCAGCTATGCCCTTCTGCTACCAGTTCTTCTCTTGATTTTATTTGTATTCCCCATGACAAAATTATATTTTTTTCTGAAAAGTTAACATTTGTATTTGCCTATTATTTCTCATCTACAAAAATGCATTTTGTGGTGAGAGCCAGAAAAGTGTTTCTGAGCACAACCTGGATCTGTTTTATATTCTCAACATGACATGCCTAACATGATTAATGTAGATCTTTAAAATCTACATTAACCTTGACTTAGCCATACCACTGTACAAGAACAGGCCGAGCTGAAAGATGGAGTTAAACGTGTCAGCAGTTTGGAGTCATTGCATTGCCACAAGAGACCAAGTCCAGCCCCCTTGTATTCCATTGACCGTTATCTAGAGCCACTTTAGCTTTGACTGTTAGTTGACTAGATGCTTGTGTATAGGTAACAATAATAAACTCTTCTCTGCTTTGAACTTAATGAGTGCTGCTGGCTATTTGCCCCTGACAACCATAGATACCCAGGCCACCCAAATTTCAGAATGAAAGAGATAAATGGCTCTGTTATTCTGATTTTACGTTTTCACTTTGGAAAGCCACTTAATGTTCAGAGGAAAATGAGCAACTGGCATTTGGGAATAAGAGTGAGTCATTTTCTACTTTCTGAAAAAAAAGCGGAATATTAAGCTGTGAATCTTGTGGTTGTGGTAGGATAGAAGGTGGATAAATCTATCTATCTATCTTACCATGGCATGAATTTTTCTATGTAGCATTTTTAAGGAATATGTTCTCTTTATAGCATCCTAGCTTACTGTGGGAAGATAGCTTAATTTTTTATTTAGCTCTTCCAGTTTTACTATTTTTTCCCTTTTTCCCAACATGTATTTTGCTGTAGACATGATGTGTGCCTCCCCACCTCTGTCATGGGATGGAAGATGCAGTGGGGGTGCTTTCCAAGGCTGACCAAATCAGGAAATTGACCATGTCGGGAAAGAGATACCACAGGAACTATTGGCACTCAACTTTATTGTTACAGGGTACAACAACAACCCGGGCAGATCAGAGGTGGTATTCAGCAGGTTCTGACCAGTTCTGGAGAACCAGTAGCGGAAATTTTGAGTAATTCCAAGAACCGGTAAATACCACCTCTGACTGGCCCTGCCCCCACCTATTCTCAGCCTCCCAGCTGATTGGGAGGGAATGGGGGATTTTGCAGTAACCTTCCCCTGCCATGCTCACCAAGCCACACCCACCAAGTCATGCCTATAGAACTGGTAGTAAACATTTTTGAATCCCACCACTGGGGCAGATGTTTCTCTCCATTCTTTTATACGAAAGATAATTCAGATGGAAAATCTTGGGTTCATTCCTTAACCCCACCTATAGGCCCAGGCTACGTTGATGCTTATATAAAAGTTATTGAACTCTTTTATTTACAGAATACAGAAAACAACAGAATTGGATGGGACCTTGGAGGTCTACTAGTGCAAAGCCCTGTCAAAGCAGGAGAGCCTACCATTCCAGACAAATAGCTATTCAATCTCATCTTGCAAACCTCCAGTGATGGGTCACCCACACCCACATCTCTACATGGGGCTTCCCTTGAAATGCACTCGGAGACTTCAGTTGGTCCAGAATGCGGCCGCGCGGGTGATTATGGGGAGTACGAGGTACTCCCATGTGACACCTCTCCTGCGCGAGCTGCACTGGCTTCCTGTGGTCTATCGGGTGCGTTTCAAGGTTCTGATAACGATCTTCAAAGCGCTCCATGGCTCAGGACCTAGTTACTTGCGGGATCGTATCCTGCCCCATACATCCCTGCGACCAATTCGCTCGCACAGAGAGGGACTTCTCCAGGTGCCGTCTACCAGACAGTGTCGGGGGGCGACGCCTAAGAGCAGAGCCTTCTCTGTGACGGGCCCAGCCCTGTGGAATGACCTCCCCCCTGATATCAGGACTACCTCTGACCTCCGCTCCTTCCGCGCAAAGCTCAAGACCCACCTCTTCCAAGTAGCTGGCCTGGCTCAACCATAGTTTTACCATATCGCTCCTGACGGGTTTTTAATTGTGTATTTTGTATTTTAATTGAGGGATTTTAAATTGAAATTTTAATTCTATTTTATTCATCTGTTTACCTCCTCCATGCATATGTATATGTATATGTACTGTTTATATTTGTATATTTTATGTGTTTTTATTGTACGCCGCCCCGAGTCCTTCTGGAGAGGGTGCGGCTAACAAATAAAATTTATTATTATTATTATTATTATTATTATTATTATTATTATTATTATTATTATTATTATTATTATTATTATTATTATTATTATTATTTTGAAGACAAGTTGTTCTTCCCATTAATTGTTCTCACTGTTAGGAAAGTTCTAGATTGGTTTATTTAAACATTTATTTAGCCACCCATCTTCTAGCCAACTCTGGGTATCTCCCAATCAAAAGTTAAAACAACATATAAAATCATACTATTAAAACTATAAAACTGAATGGATTAACAAAAATTAGAAACAACAAAATTCTAGCATCAGGCCAACCTTCTCCATCTTCAAGGCCATCTCCCTTACTCTTCTGAACATCTTAGCTATCTTGGGTCTCTTATAGCTAAAATCTCAGACAATTCTACTTAATGGAATCCTCTTGAGTATCTCTTTCCTATTCCGATACTTTTGTGGATCCTTGCAACCATTCCAGGACACAAAGGAGCCAAAATGAAGAGTTTGAATTGACAAGGCTTCTATTTTCTCCTTTCAGCCTGAGTGTGAAGGGGGATTACTGGATGAAGCAGGAAGGAGAACCCCTGGCTCATCCTGGGTCCTTTCATCCCTGCAACACTTTCAGGCAGGCTATTTTGGGTATAGACTATCAATCTTTCAAAAGAATGTGAGGCCCACGCATTAACCCAATCAGCTGGCCAAGATCAAGGAAGCAAAGATATCTGCCATGTCAGGAAGGACTTTTTAACACTAAACTGGGATAAATACAAAAATCTGGAGATTTCCAGCCCTCGTTTTTAGTGAGGATATTAAGGGGCCATAGCTCTGAGTAATTTGAAATGCTTCTTCCCATATTTCAGGATTCTTGGTGCTGTCTATCCTTGATGGTTTTCTTGAGGACATTTCATCATCAAACTAGATAACATCATCAGTCCTGAAAGGAATTATAGAAGGGATTATATACTTTCCACATTTCCTGCAGCTAGGCCAAGACGCATTTTGTAAGATGCCAGTTGACTTTCTATCTCGTGACTGTTTATGTCCGTTCTCTACCTCTATTCATTTGAGCCACTCCACCATCTCTCATACCATGCTCAGAGGAAGCCCATCTAGCATCTCACAGGCATGGACTTGCTCCACACTGACACCCTCTCACTTTACCAACTTGCAAGGTAGCTAAAACCTTCACCCTAGGCTCTTGCCTATCCTTGTCCCCACTGGGTAGAGAGAATGATTGTTGGTCATTCTTCCATTGGTGACTCTCAGTAGGAAAAGAATCAAAACTGAAGGAATCTGCTCCTTGCTTGTCCCACACTAAAACTAAAGGGATGGTAGCACTTGCTGGCGATGTCTGGGTCAGAAAGTGTACTTTTTAGTGAACTCAATGATGGTAGGAAGTATATCAATACAGCTAGGAGGAAATACCCAGAATTCCTTAGCTCAGTCCTGCTAGACTAGACTGAATAAGACTAAACTAGATTAGACTAGACAGACAGAAAACTGTCAGAGATTTGAAAATTCCTCTCTCCCCAATTATATCTACCCAGCCCATCAGGGTATGTTGCAGGTACCATCTGTTAGGGATGTACCTCTGGTTGGGACTATGGAAAAGACCTTTGTTGGTGGTGGCCCCTTCCCTATGGAGCATCATTCCTATGTGGGTATAATTGGTACCCCACCTTGTGGCTTTTCTGAAAAGCTAAGGAAGTGATGAAGATGGAGTTGATCAGGTGGTTGGTTTGATTATGTTGCTGCTGCCATGGAAGAAGGGTATAGATTTTATGATGTCGATTTTTAATGTTTTAATCCTCCCGAAGAGAGAGAGAGAGAGGGAGGGAGGGAGGGAGGGAGGGAGGGAGAGAGAGAGAGAGAGAGAGAGAGAGAGAGAGAGAGAGAGAGAGAGAGAGAGAGAGAGAGAGAAACAGAAAGACAGAGATGGAGCCTGTGGAACAGATAAGAAATCTTGGAAATTAAAATGACACTGGAAGCTGGTGTTACTTTGAAATTTATTGCTGATATGCCTTTATTGATAATAATGTATGTTTTACCATTAAAACCTCCTAAAACCAAGTCAAGAAACAGGACAGTGCTCAGTGATTACCTTGGATTCTGTATTGGGGTCACCAGAGATACTGATAATAAACCCTGGCTTATTTGGGGCTGGCTAACGCTTGCAAACTTTTAACCACAGACGCCCTGCAGGCCAGCTGGATAACAGCTCCCAACACTTTCTAGCGGGATGAGTCGTGACCATGAAAGTTGGGAACTGTAGTTCAACTGACCTGCACAGCACCAGGGAGGAAAATCTGGTTTGATGCTTGTTAGCAAATGTGTGGAAAGCTGAGAATGGAATCAACCATTTTCCTAGTTCTTGGAATCTGCTTGGCTGCAAACCCCATAAGCAGTGTTAGAGAAATTAGTCTGAGACTGAGGTTTGAAGCAAAGTATTTCTGTTAAGGGCTGGATGATGCAACACAACATTTTGTTACAGGGACCTCTTAGTCTTAGTCTCTTAGTTCTCAACCTGTGGGTCAGGGATACCTTTGGGGGTCGAACGACTGTTTCACAGGGGTCGCCTAAGACCATCAGAAAACACATATTTTTCGATGGTCTTAGGAACTGAGACACCGCTCCTCTATGGTTGGGGGTCACCACAACAAGAGGAACTGTATTAAAGGGTCGCGGCATTGGGAAGATTGAGGACCACTGCTCTAAGAGAAAGAGCTGTGGCATTTTGTGATCTGTTGGTTAAAAGAGAGTGGGTACAAATGCATTCTCACATGTGCACAGCGAAACACAATTTCCTCTAAATACATACAGGCAGAGAACTGGAGCAAGATAACAAAACAGAACATTTTCTGCTTTTAACCAGATTTTTAAAATCTATTTTTATGTAAGAAATTGGGGGGGGGGCTTATACATTCAAGGAGGAGGGGGGAATAACATAATAAATAGGCATATCTCAACAGATTGCTGGTGTGTGTATTTCTTTTGGCATTTACATTTTTCAGATTAACATGCACGAGAGAAGATAGGAAGTGCACTAGGCCCCGAGGAAATAATTTGAGAAATCTTTGCATATTTTATTTAAAAGCGTGCTGTGTTAGGTAGAGTATTAAAGCAGAGAGATCATGATTAGGTTAGGCCTAGAGGGAGAAGCGCTGAGGAACCATCCTCCCTTCTTTGGGTTTTCTTCCCTCAGCTGCCCTACCTCCCCCTGCCCCAAATTTCTAAGCCTTCCTTCCCCCCCCTCCTCAATATTCTAGGTCTGTGATGGCGAACCTATGGCACGCGTGCCAGAGGTGGCATGCAGAGCCCTCTTTGTGGGTACGTGCGCTGTCCGTTGCCAGCTGGTCTTTTACTTTCTGGCACGCACAGCAGTGGTGGGTTTCAAAAATTTTTAGAACCTCTTCTGTAGGTGTGGCCTGCTTTGTGGGAGTGGCTTGCTAGCCATGTGACCGGGTGGGAGTGGCTTGCCAGCCATGTGATCGGGTGGGCATGGCCAACTTGTAAAATGTGGTGAAGCTCACTTAACAACGCTCTTGCTTAGCAACCAAAATGTTGGCTCAGAAACTCTGGCATTTGAAGCACACAAGTCTTAAAGCTGTCAAGTTACAAGACCCTTGCATCCCTAACCCTTTAGAAAAAAAAACCCAGGGGTGTTCAAACTTGACAGCTTTAAGACTTGTGGACTTCAACTCCCAGAATTCCTCCTCCAGTCATGTTGGTTCAGGAACTCTGGCATTGAATTGTGCAAGTCTTAAAGCTGTCATGTTACAAGACCCTTGCACCCCTAACCCTTTAGAAAAAAAACCCAGGGGTGTTCAAACTTGACAGCTTTAAGACTTGTGGACTTCAACTCCCAGAATTGAAGACGCTGGCTAAGACGCTGCGCTTGTCGATCAGAAAGGTCGGCAGTTCATCGGTTCGAATCCCTAGCGGCACGTAATGGAGTGAGCTCCTGTTACTTGTCCCGGCTTCTGCCAACCTAGCCGTTCGAAAGCATGTAAAAATGCAAGTAGAAAAATAGGAACCACCTTTGGTGGGAAGGTAACATACGCCTTCAGCGTTTAGTCATGCCGGCCACATGACCATGGAGACGTCTTCGGACAGCGCTGGCTCTTCGGCTTTGAAATAGAGATGAGCAGTGCCCCCTAGAGTCAGGAATGACTAGCACATAGGTGTGAGGGGAACCTTTACATTTACCTTAAGTCAAGTACTACCTGTATTCTCAGAATGTGTGAATGTTAAGGAAACATTCACAACGTCTAAGAATACATTTCTCCCGAGATAGTTTACATGACAATGTCATTGTGAGGTGATCTCCTGGGGTACATCTTCTCATTGCTCTGAAGCCTTTTTTTGCTGCTCCCACATTTCTGTATCTTCCCTTGAGATTTTATTAATTGTGGGAAGCCAGCCCCATAGCAGACCCTTAGGAAGTGGATGCTACAGTGAAAAAAATAACACAAAGAGACAAATAGCTCTTGGCCCTAGTGTCACTCACGAGTGCAAGAACACCCTACTACACCCAGGAGCGTTTTTATGCAAATCTCTTTCCCGCTGAAAGCAAAATGTCCAAAGTAAACTCTCGTTCCTCCCAGAAAGAGAGAACTAGTGGGAAAACCATGCAGGAGAATTTCTTTGCATGGTTGTAGTGAATAAAAAGAGATGCGGTGGCTCAGTGGCCAAGACGCTGAGCTTGCCGTTTCAGAAAGGTCGGCAGTTTGGAGGTTTGAATCCCTAGTGCCGCGTAACGGAGTGAGCTCCCGTTACTTGCCCCAGCTTCTGCCAACCTAGCAGTTTGAAAGCATGTAAAAAATGCAAGTAGAAAAATAGGAACAACCTTTGGTGGGAAGGTAACAACGTTCCGTGCACCTTCGGTGTTTAGTCATGCCGGCTACATGACCACGGAGGCGTCTTCGGACAGCACTGGCTCTTCGGCTTTGAGATGACCCCCCTAGAGTCAAGAAGGACTAGCACATATGTGCGAGGGGAACCTTTACCTTTACCTTTCAGTGAATATAAAATCACCAAAGTGCATCTCATTTACTTTGGCTAGGTCATGCGGGGAAATTTACTGAAGAAAGCAATTATGTTTGAAAGAATTAGCTGTAAAAAGAAACCAGCTGACCAAAGAACACGATGGCTGGGCACCATCAAATCTGACATCAGCCCAGAGCCTAGAAGAACTCAAAGAAGGAGTGCAAGATGGGCAAACGTGGAGAGATCTGACCCATAGAGTCGCCAAGAGTCAGGCACAACTGAATGGACATCAACAATACATTATATATGCAAGCAAACCTAAACTCTGACTGAAAGCTCCAATGTTCGTTGTGGGATGATTTGTTTTGACAAGCCCTGTGTGAGAGAGAGATTGCGTGTGGAAGAATCATGAATCACGCTGGCGGCTAATGAAGGCTTTGTGTGATGGCTCCTCCTTTGAAGTTGGCCAATATATCAAAGATCCTTGCGATGCAATACAGCTCGGTTTCATGCAGAATGTATTTCTGAAACACAGGCAGAGGCACGAAGACTGCAGGAAACTTAGCAGGAAATTGAAATGATCTATCATACGTGATTCCTGGCTAGTTTGAGAGACAACTTTCACAGGTTCTTGAATAAATGGATTTCTGAAACCATGTGAGACATTTTCTATTTGTTCTCTGATCAGTTCCCAAATAAAAATTATTGCTTAACATGACACACCCTGTTTTCCTGTCTCCTTTAAGGAGGGAGGGCTTTTTCTATTCTAATCTCCTTTTATAAACTGAGTAGAGGGGAGAGAAGAGGGGGAGAGAAGAGAAGAGAGTCCAGTGCCATCTCCAAACTGAAAAAGAAAAAAAGCAGGTTCTGTTCACTTTCACTGTTATGCTTCTCACTGGCTTTCTGAAATTTTGCCTGATCTTGATTTATGACCACAATTGAACCAAAAGTTTCCATTCCTAAGCAAGATAGTTATTGAGTTTTGCCTCCTTTTATAACCTTTCTTGCCACCGTTGTTAAGTAAATCACTGTAGTTGTCACTAACCAAGTTAGTAACATGATTGTTAAATGAATGTGGCTTCCCCTTTTGATTTTGCTTGTCAGAAGCTTGCAAAAGGTGGTTGATAACTCCGGGATACAGCAACTGTCATAAATACATGCCAGTTGCCAAGCGCCTGAATTTTGATCACATGACCACAGGGATGCTGTAACGGTCCAAAGTGTGAAAAATATGTGCTGTTACTAAATGAATGGGTGTACTGTAAGTCGAGGACTTACTATAGTCATAAAGTCTTGAAGCTTAGGTAGGTTGGCTCGTGGATGGGTAGGTGGTGGGTTGGCTGGATGGCTTCAGTTAAATAAACCAAAAAACCATAACAAAATGAAATTCAATGTAGAGAAAAGTAAAGTCCTACACTTAGGTAAGAAAAACACCCCAAAGTAGACATGAAAACTGGGTGAAACCAGGTTTAATAGCAGTGACTGTGAGACGGATCTTGGATTCTTAGTGGACAACCAGCTAAATATGAGCCAGCAGTGTGCAGCGACAGCCAAAAAAGCCAATGCAATCTTAAGTTGCATTAACAGAGGGATATAATCAAGATCAAGGGAGGTACTGATACCACTCTATAAAGCCCTAATAAGACTACACCTAGAGTACTGCATCCAGGTTTATAGTTATATAAACCTGGATGCACCCATTTATAGTCCCATTCATACCTCCTGGCAAATATTTTTACCCTGGGATAGTTTTTAGGGGTGTTTCTAATGTATTTTTAAATTTTTAAAATTTTAATCTAACTTTAACTATTGTACAGTAAACTATTGCTACCTCCTCCAGCCCTATATTTATTTTATATTTATATTATGTATATTTACTGTTTTTAATATGACTGTACACCGCCCCGAGTCCCTTCTGGGAGAGGGGCGGTCTAGAAATTAAATAAAAGTGAAAGTTAAGTTAAAGGTTTGGTCACCACACTATAAAAAAGATGTTGAGACTCTAGAAAAAGTGCAGAGAAGAGCAATAAAGATGATTAGGGGATTGAAGGCTAAAACATACGAAGAACAGTTACAGGAACTGGGCATGGCTAGTCTAGGGAAGAGAAGGACCAGGGAAGACATGATAGCAGTCTTCCAATATTTGAGGGACTGCCACAGAGAGGAGGGGTTCAAGCTGTTTTCTAAAGCACCTGAAGGCCAGACAAGGAATAATGGATGGAAACTGAACAAGGAGAGATTCTGCTCTGCGGGGTCTGGCATTTGGAGTTTACTTTGCAAAGGAGGTGGGCCTTTTAAAAAAAATCCATACCACCCCTTGCTTACCTCAAAATCTCCCTCCTCTCCCCACAACAAATAGAAGCCTTTCAACAAATCTGCGATCCCTCATTCCCCATTTCCACATCAGAAGGCAGATTCATAATTGTCCTTCCCCATTATTAATATACTCTGAAGGTTCCCTTTCTGTGCCTTAATGAGATTAGTGTTATTTCTATGCATTGCTGGAGCAGGAGAGAAAGGCTGGGGGAGGAAGCAAGCCTGTCTGATCTGTTAACTAAAGGGTGCTAATCTTTTTCGGGTTGTAGCTCCCCATTCCCATCGCCTGAGGATAAAAAAAAGGGGGGGGAGAGCTGGTTGAATCAATTAAAGAGAGAGCAGATTAGGCCTCTTGGTCACTCTCCGTGTAGAGAACAGACTCACCCATTTCTGAAAACAAATACCCAGTAGGTCTTTCCAGGGTGTCAAAGTGCCTTAAGGCTGATAGGAGACAAGAGAGCAGATTTTGGCTTGGAAGATCAGCTCAGCTTTGCAATGCAGTTCATCTTGTTGGAGCGAAAGCTGCAATCTTCAACTTAAAAAAAACAACAACAACCCACAATGGTCCAGCGATAGAGGCTTAGCTTGACTCTAAAGGCTGGTTGAACTTATCCTCCCTGGTAGCTTTCCCGGCTGAACTCTGACCATTGAAGGGGGCTTTCAGGAGGGATGGAACTGGGTTTAGTTTGCCCACGGATGCAATCTTATTTAACTCTCCATTTTCAAGTCAAAACGCAAGTAAGCCATGCGGATTTCACTCCAAATTCACAATTCTATAACTTGCACAATTCTGTTTCGCAAAACATGGAAAGGAAGGTATAGAGCAGTGTTGATTAACCTTTTCGTCCACCCAGTGCCGAAATAGGCGTGCGAGCGAGCATGTGTGTGTGTGTGCCAGAAACTGGAAAAGCATGCACACACCGGGAAAATGATCTTCTGGTTTCTGGCACATGCATGCGCACCAGCCAGCTGGTCTTTGCACACACATGCATGCCAGAAACCGAATCCACCAGTTGGCTGGTGCGCATGCGCGTTCCGGAAACTGGAAGAGCAGCCGCCTGGTGTGCACATGCACACTGGGCAGCTGCTCTTCCAGTTTCTGGTGCTCCCAAACACTGAAGGAACCTGGAAGAGCAATGGGCGACAGCTTGCATGCCCAGAGAGATGGCTCTGTGTGCCACTTCCATAGGTGCCATAGGTTTGCCATCATGGGTATAGGGAGTAGATACAAATAGAGAGCCAATTTGGTCTGGTGGTTAAGGTCTCAGGCTACAAACCAGGAGACTGTGAGTTCTAGTCCTGCGTTAGCTATGAAAGCCAACTGGGTGACTTTGGGCCAGTCACTTTCTGTCAGCCCAATCCACCTCAAAGGATTGTTGTGGGAAAAATTGGAAAAAGGACTACTGGGCATTTTCGTTATCCTGAGTTTACTTACAAAGTAATAAAGGTGGGATAAAAATCAAATAAATAAATATCCTAGATCCAAAGAGCTATGAACACAGTGTTTCAGAATGCCTTATATCACAGGAAAAAATAGGTAATTGGAAAATCATTTCTGCAAAGCATAAGTAGGCAGAAACGTGCATCAAGATAACATGGAATTTTTGCTGCAAACTTTAAACGAACATTCAAATTCAACAAACTAAACTTCATATATTTCCAGAAATAAGTCATCAAGAGTGATTAATTTTTCTATAGTGCAGCCAACAGTCTGTTCTTTTTTAAAAAAAAAAAACAGTGTAAATAATGAGGCAATTTTTAATTAAAACCAAGTGAATATACAAGTAGCTTAACTCTCGTTTTTCCTCTGCAAAATAACAATTTTATTACAATCCACAAGGATATAATATGTAGGAAGACTCTTCAAACTAATCCTCTGGGCACATTCTGTGGTCTTAGAGCAGATCGACAGAAGGAGAATTACTGGCCTGCCAATTGTTTGGGTTCAGTTTAGGTTCCATTTATAGATTTTTTTTAAAAAAAAAACAGGAATGTTTAAGGGTCCTCAGATGATTTTTTCTGAAGATTTAAAGGTGATTTGATGGAGGTAACAAAGGGGATCTACCCCCTCATCATCAAAAGTTAGTACATGGAAAATGACCAGCAAACCTACCAGTTAGCTCCCCCTATTGTGGTGCAAAGGATCTACCGTATTTTTATTTACATTACACCAATGATTTTTCTACTTTTGTTCTTTTGCATATAAACAAACATATACAATCTTTATACCAATGTAATTCTTTTCTGGAAAGGAATTGAATGCATTATGGGGGAAGAGCAATTGTAAGGTGCCTGTCCTGGGTTATTTCAGGGACCAGAGGATACTTACTGTCATATGGAATACTGGTACAGTTCTGTTCAGCATGGTCCAAAAAAGATACCGAGAACCTAAAAAGTGTGCAGAGAAGAGCAAATAGATGATAAAGAGTCTGGAAGCTAAATCTTTTGATGAGTTGATGAGGGAGCTAGATGATGTCTAGCCTACCAAAGAGAAGGATTATGAGGGACACGATAACTGTTTTCTAGTACTTGAGGGGCTGTCACAGCAAACAGCAGATTGATTTATACTCCAAAGCACCAGATTACTGTACAGGACAATTAGTAACAGATGGAAACCTGTTAAAAGAAAGATCCAAACTGGAAGTAAGGAGAAATTTTCTGAAGTGAGAAAAATTAATTAATGTTTGCCTACCAGAGTTGTGGGTGGTCCATCACTGAAAGTTTTCAAAAATAATTTGGACAACCATTTGACTGGGATAGTATAAGGTCTCCTGCCTTGAGCAGGGTGTTGGATTAGAAGTCCAAGCAGATCATCATGTGTCTGCACCCAATTTTACTTTTTTTTTTTTTTGCAGCAGTTGTTAAGCAAATGCTGTGATCATTAAGCAAATCCATTGTTTGTTATGGAGCTTTTTTTTAAAAGCAAAAGTAATCTCTGGTTTCCAGCAAAAAACACCATAAATGTCAGGCGTAAAGAATCTGGACCATTGGTTAGTTACAGCATAGAAGATTTACTCAGGCCTATACACAAAAATCTGGTCTAAATTGGCACCAGATGAGGGTAAACAGAATTCAGGAGGGTTGGACTTGAAATTCTTGTAGGAATGCAACAACTCTAAGCTGATGACACACCTAACTCCACCTACAAACTCTGCCTGCTCTTCTCCTACATCAGTCATGGCCACTGACTGTGGGATGGCCATAAATGCAGGGCAGTTGCCAATTGTCCACAATGTAGTGACCTGGCCATTGGAACTTCAAATCCAGATCATAAATAGTTGTGGGGTTTTTTTTTGGGGGGGGGGGTCTGTTGTAATTTGAATAGCTGCTAAGTGATTGATCATAAATTGAGGAGTAACCGTATTCTGGCACAACCCAGAATGACTTTTCTGGGGAGTCCATGTTAATAAATGCATGGATATGTGTTGCTATTTGTCAAGGTGAAAAATATAATCCAGCTACTATCAGAAAATAGAAATGATTCAAAGAGGAACATTTCAGCTCCAGTGCCTATGTGAGGTGTGATTGTCTTCACATTAAGGCTAACTTCTGCTTGTGAAAACATAGTTTACACTCAGAGTTGGGAAGACATGTGATTGTGTAAGTTTCTATGCACCCATTTAATCTCACAATTGTTAGGTGATTGTCTGATACTTGTGCTACGTTAAAAACATTAGCAGCTTAATCTTCAAGGAATTCTGGGCAGTTTTTTTTTTTAATTGTAGGGCATGACACAAAAACAGCCAAGTTTAAAAATGGAGATTGACATATGGAAATATTCTTGCTTAATTGGAGGAGGAGAACGGACATTGGAAGACAAGAGAAATGGCGCCTTTCCTGTACATGGCACTATAGGTACTCCGTGACTGATGACCACAATTGAACCCAAACTTTGTGACACCATGGGGTGTGTATACAGGGTTGTAATTACTTTGGGGGGAATCCATTATAACTTCAAATAGTCAGTGACTGTAAAGGGAGGACTACTTCAGAGGTGGGTTTCTCCTGGTTTTACTACTGGTTCGCTTCGCGCATGTCCAAAACAATTTAGTGAACAGCGCATGCACATGCACCACTAAACAACATGCTGGCAATGGCAGCAGCAACTGGGGAACTGGTTCGGGGGCGTGGCCAGCCTGGGTCGCTGCCGGTTCTGCGACCCAGGCCAAAATACCACTACCGGTTTGGCGAAACTGGGAGTAACCCACCTCTGGGCTACTTTTACTCAAAGCAGAAATATAGTTTCAGGTGTCCTGCAAAAAGTTATACAGAGGTGGAAAAACTTTCGCTTTGGGAGATTCCCTTCCTTTGCCCTGTCATTAAAGACTCTCTGCTGGCTCCCTTTTAGATGTGATCAAAATCACTTCTCCAAAACAAAGCAACATGTGCCTGTGTGTTTATAAATACCCCCCTCCGGCTACCAGAAGTGTGCCTAATTTTGCCTTATTGCCGATTCGTTTCTGCTCGCCTTGATTTGTTCTCTTACATGGGCTGTGGGGTGATAAGCGTGTGCTGCTTTCAAGCAGATGAAAGCTGAAATTGCACATGATTTCTTTTTTTTTTCCAGTACAGAACAGCACCTCTTATCCTCCGTGGGCAGGAAGCGCTGCCTCGATTCCGAAGATGCCGGAGGGGAAATGAATATCCTAAGCTTCCAGTCCCTTTGGTACCTTCCGTTCTGCCAGAGTTTGCTGCTCTTCATTATCATGTGTTTCTGGATTAGTGAGCCAACCCTGAACTTCCCTTTGTCCTACTCCATTGTTGAGCATTTTGCTCGCCTCCATTTTAAAACTCCATCCCCATCTTGTTTCCTTAAAAAAAAGAAAAAGGAAAAATAAAGGAAAATAGGCTGAACTGGCTGGGCAGAAGGTTGGATGCAAAAAAAAAAAAAAGGCGGAGGAGAGGCTTCGTAGAAGAATTCAGACTGCAGCTGCCTCACTTCCTAGGGTGCCCAACGGACACTCAACTGCCTTACAAGCTCAGTGTGTGTATGCGAATGCGCAGGAACAATACACCTGCTTTGGACCTAGCTGATCACTTTCACGCCTGTTGGGATTAGGGACTTTAAGTGTCGTTCTAAATTGGGTGGATAAACAGTCTTGTGAAAACTTGTTAGTGCCGCTAAAAGGAAGCTTATCCTTCGTGCTTGATTTTTATTGACAGGCTGAATTTGATGAGGGGTTAGGCTTCATTCAAAGAACTCTATTGCAAGCTGGGCCTTTTGTCTCTCAGTGCGCGGAGTGTGAAGATCCCGAAACAAGGGCCAAGTTAAGCTCCGTTTTCACCCATGATTAGCTGCAGGAAGATACAAAGACCACCAGGCCCTGACAGGTCAAGCTACTCTAGCTTCAAATAACACTCCCTCTGGCTTTTGCTCACTGTTCTTCAGGGGGTCTGTTCATCTAATTCTTCCCCCCCCCCGCCCCTGTGTCTGCAGAGGGAGGCTGGTCAAGAAAGTAAAGATCATATGTATCTGTGTGCATGTATGAATATCCCGCCTTTATTATTTATGCAAACAACTCCAAGAGGCGAACATATCCAACACACCTTCCTCCTCCTATTTTCCCCACAACCATCCTGTGAAGTGGGTTGGGGGTGGGGGGTGGGGAGAGAGAGAGAGAGAGAGAGAGAGAGAGAGGGAGGGAGGGAGGGAGGGAGGGAGAGAGAGAGAGAGAGAGAATCCCAGGGCCCAACTTTGGGGTACACTCCCACACACAAAGACCTACGGCCCTGCTTCTTACTATGCCCATAATATGAAGGTTCACCTCTCCAAGTCACTACAGACATTTGAAATGTAGTTTAAATTTTAAAACACACATTTTTCATTTTTAAAAAAAAATGTGTGTTAGGGAGAAATGTGCACAAAAGTGCAATGTTAATGAAAACAATGTACAAAAGTGCATTTAGTGGAAGAATAAAGAATTGATATCTCAGGCAAGATTAGAAGCAGAAGTGTTTACATTTTGGGAAAACAACTCTACTTGCCGTCTCTCTGAATTTGTGAATGTGTCAATAGCATAAATGAATAAATAACTGCCTAATGTATACTTTTTTAAAAAAAGGAAATTATCAAGTGCATAGAATCACACTTGAAAACTGCAAAATAATGAAAACCAAGAGAAATAGGAATTAAAAGCAGTTGTCCATTGCCTATAATCTTCAAGTTACATCAGTGTTTCTCAAACTTGGTGATTTTAAGTCCTGTGGACTTCAACTCCCAGAATCCCCCAGCCAGCATAGCTGGCTGGGGAATTCTGGGAGTTGAAGTCCACAGGACTTAAAGTTGCCAAGTTTGAGAAACACTGAGTTACATGATCACTTCAGATACATAGGTTTTCTCATTGTCTTCCAAATACACCTAAAACAATATTTCTTAAAGGTAAAGGTTCCCCTCGCACATATGTGCTAGTTGTTACCGACTCTAGGGGGCGGTGCTCATCTCTGTTTCAAAGCCGAAGAGCCAGCACTATCCGAAGACGTCTCCATGGTTATGTGGCCGTGTGACTAAATGCTGATGGCGCATGGAGCGCTTTCGAACTGCTAGGTTGGCAGAAGCTGAGACAGTAACGGGAGCTCACTCTGCTATACAGCACTAGGGATTCGAACCGCTGAACTGCCAACCTTTTGATTGACAAGCTCAGCATCTTAGCCACTGAGCCACAGTGTTTCTTAGGCTTAGCAATTTTAGGTTGTGTGGACTTCAACTCCCGAATTCTCTACCCAGCATGCCTACTGGGAAATTCTGTGAATTGTGTTACATGTGCTGGGTAGGGCATTCTAGGACTTGAAATCTATACATGCCAGCTAGGGGAATTTGGGAGTTGAAGTCCATGCATCTTAAACTTTCCAAGTTTAAGAAATATTGTCCTAGAGCAAAGAAACTTATACCAGGTCATGCCACCAACCAGAGGTTTTTATTCAGACATGAAGGTTGAATAGTTGCCACGTTTTCATTTGACTGCTGGCTCCTTGAAGCTTTTAAAGTCCTGTTTTCCTCCTCTCGGAAGATTCCACCTCAGCCATAGGACGTGTCCTAACAAGAGCAGAGTCTTAAAGGTGGGACTTCATCAAGAGTTGCTGGTAGATGAAAGTGCTCCCGCGGGGCAAAGCTTCTTCAGAAATTACCCCATTGATTCATCTCCCCCCCCCCAAAAGCAGCTGACAATAAACAAAGCAATTAAAAGTTGGATCTGCCAACACAGGTTATTTGTTGTTGGAAAATGGAGAGCCATCAGTGGGGAAGGGTTAAAAAAAATTACAGGAAACAACTTGTATCCCCAATAAGAATACTGTACGGGAGCCAATCTTTGGCCTATCAACAAGACCTCATTTGGGTATAGTCATAACTCTTTCTGCATTTCATTTATATTTTCCATTCTAGGTCAATGTTTTTGATTTTGCTGGGGAATTCTGGGAACTGAAGACCACAGAGCTTAAAATTGCCACGTTTGAAAAATACTGATCTAAATCAGGCCTGTCAAAATGGCAGCCCATTGGATGGATGCGTCACGCGCAGGCCACGCCCACCCTGGCTCTGCAAAAGGCAAAAAAGTCATGATACGTCATGTGACGTGATCGAGTTTGACACCCGTCATCTAGATTCTAATTTAGAAGCCAAGATGGCAGCCAGAGTCATAATCCAAGCCCCATTCCTCTTTCATCTGCATTATATGACCCTCTGTGAGAATGTCACTCTTTTGTTTGAGCAGTTTCACATTGTTATTACTATTATTGTTGTTGTTGTTATTATTCAGATAAGAAGTACTTTCCACTCTGTATTAGATAAGAAAAACCCAGGAAGGATCTGTCAGCAAATCTAGTTTATTAGTAGTAGTGATAATGGTGCTAATAGCAGCAGCAATATAACTCATTTCCCACCATCTGCATGGTCCTTGGGTGACTTACAGGCCAAGGAAATAGCATAATATAATGTACATCAACATCAAATGAACAATAATCATTGTATCTGTTAACATCAATACACCATTTCTCAATATATCATGCAAACAGCCTTCATGTTCTTCTTATAGAGCCCTGGTGGCACAGTGGTTAGAATGCAGTATTGCAGGCTAATTCACTGCTCACTGCCAGGAGTTCGATCCTGACTGGCTCAAGGTTGACTCAGCTTTCTATCCTTCCAAGGACAGTAAAATGAGGACCCAGATTGTTGGGGGCAATATGCTGACTCTGTAAACTGCTTAGAGAGGCTTGTAAAGCACTGTGAAGTGGCATATATGTCTATTGCTATAAAGACAAATGGGACAAACTACAGGTGGTACTTGACTTACAACAATTCATTTAGCAACCATCCAATTCAGTACAACGGCACTGAAAAAAGTAACTTACTGCGGATCCTCACACTTGCAGTCATCAAAACATTCCCACAATCCTATGATCAAAATTTAGGTGCTTGGCAACCTGCATATATTTATGGAGTTGCAGTGTCCTGAGGGCATGTGGTCACTATTTCTGACCTTCCCATCTGGTTTCCAACAAAGTCAATAGGGAAAATCTGGATTTGCTTAATGACGATATGATTCATTTAACAACTGTAGCAATTCACTTAAACCATGGCAAAAAAAGGTCGCAAAATTGGGCATGACTCCCTTAAGTGTTTGGCTCGGCAATGGGCATTCTGGTCCTGATTGTGGTCGTAGGTTGAGGACTAAATTAATGAGAACGAAGTTGACATCATCTTTAAAAAAAGGACAAAGTCATATCATAACATCTCAGCTACCTGAGATTTGTCGTTCGATGGCAAATCTCAAATATGTCCATTTTGAGAAAAAGAGACTTCAACAGCAACACTGAACAAGAGAGGGCCGAATACCCAGACCTCAAAAGATCTCAGTACACATAACTAATTTTCAACACAATTGTTTGTGAAGATCTAGATGCATGCAATCTTTCTCACATGTAACCTCCACAACCAACCTGTCCTTCTACTCTGGGTCATCCCGATTAAAATCCTACATCCATTGAGCCACTTTTTGTATTCTGATGAAGTGACCAGCAGCTCACAAGAGCTGGTGCCTATTTGTAACATTTCTTAGTTGGAAAAGAGGCTACCAAACCAGTGGTGGGATTCAAATAATTTTAACAACCGGTTCTGTGCCCTAATGATTTATTCCAACAACCAGTTCACCAAACTGCTCAGGAAGTTAACAACCGATTTTCCCTAAGTAGTGTGAAGTAGCTGAATCCCACCACTGTCACCAGACCCTTCTGACTTTGGGCCAGCCTAAACTACCTGGCTCTCCCACTACAAAGGCCCTTCTGATGTGCCCAACGAAGAAAGCAACCCGCAGGTGTACTTTGCCAGACAGAAGCAGGCTGTCTCCATTGGCTGTCCATTTCCCAGGCTGAGGGCTGAACTCTGAGCTCCCTCCACCTTTGCTGTGGGATAAAAGAAGCTGAAAAGCCGGCACTAAGCTGTTTCTCCCCTCCAGGCCTGGAATGCAGATGTGGCTGCTATCACTAGGAAAAATACAGGGTTTTCAGCCTGGAGGCAAGTTGGCCCAGCTGCCTCTTAGAGTGGGTTATCAATCCAAAACTCAAGGCTACTTACTCTTGACTGGGCTCCCTATCTGTGGACTTTCCTGCCCTCTGGCCATGAGTCCGGAGCCTCACAATTTAATACCACGCAGTATCAACCCCAAACAGGCTCTGTCTGAGCAGCGCTTTCTCCCTTTCATTCAGTCTGGGGAATGAAGATGTGTGTGCTTAGGAGAAGAAAAAGAAAAGATAAACTCTCCCTGAACAACAAAGAAAAACAATGCCTTTGAATTCTATGCACATTTAAGGAAAGATGCATTATTTTTCATTTAATCCACTGAATTCTTGTCTGGAGAAGGGAAAGTTGCAGCAAAGGCCTTGAAAGTATTATGGCTCTATTAAGATTAACAAAACTAGCTGTAGCCCAGTTTTCTTATGAATTGGTAGCCTATGAAAGACCTGCTGAAATAATTTTTGCTAGCATTTTTCGTTACATTTAGTTATTTTAAAAGGTAAAGTTTCCTCTCGCACATATGTGCCAGTCGTTCCTGACTCTAGGAGGTGGGGCTCATCTCCGTTTCAAAGCCGAAGAGCCAGCGCTGTCCGAAGACGTCTCTGTGGTCATGTGGCCGGCATGACTAAACACCTAAGGCGCACGGAATGCTGTTCTATTCTATTTTATTCTTCCTATCTCTTGTTTATCTAAGTCTACTTTGTCTTCCCTTCTTGATCACAATGAGCTTAAAAAGAAATGTCTTATCATTTTGTTGTTTTTCTGCTGCAAAGATGAATGGGAGGAAAGCTTAAACATCTTTATATTTTGTTGGTTGCAAGTAATGTTATGTCCCCCTTCCCTTCATTTATAAGTGTTCAGTTAATTAATCAGCTTAAAGTAAGTTCTTAATTGCTTTCAGTTTGGGTTTACAGCCCAAACAGCTAAACCTCGAAGGCTTTTTCATAATTCAGGAAAGTCTGATTTTGTTTGGGAACACAAAATATATTCTCTGCCACCATAATTCTATTTGAGAGAGGGAGGGAGGGAGAGGTTTTAGTGAGTTCTGTTTGGGTGTAGTGTTTAATTTTTTTTATCACTCAGTGATAAATCTTGCTCATCTTTGAATGCTTTCTTCGCTCATTTTACAAAAATTATCTGCTGTCCCAACAAGAGGGTAAGAATATTGCTTTGTTTCAATCATGTGGAATATTTTTACCAATGTTTTACTGTTTCTTTGCTTTTTAAATTCACAGGCTGTGTTAGGACAGTCATTTAAACCAAGCATGTATTTTAGGAAGAAAGGAACATTCTCATTCCCAAGAATGTTTTGGTTACTTTTCCTCAGTACTCATCTGCCTTTCTCACGAGCACAGCTAGTCCTCGACTTACAACAATTCACTTAGTGACTGTTCTAAGTTAAAACAGCACTGAAAAAAGTGAGTTATATCCATTTTTCACACATTGCAATGGTTGGCAGTGTCCCGGGGTCATGGGACCTTCTTTTACATTTTTTTTTTTTTGACAAGCAAAGTCAATGGGGGAAGCCAGATTCATTTAACAATTGTGTTACTAACTTTACATCAGCAATTCACTTAACAACTGTGGCAAGAAAGGTTGTAAAATGGGACAAAAAATTCACTGTCTTACTTAGCATCAGAAATGTTGCACTCAAGCATGGTCATGTCAAGGACTACCTATAATCCTTCAGGACTTATAGAGCTTGTTTAAACCATCCCAGCAGTAGAAAAGGGAAAGAGACCAAAATAGAAGTTTTTTAAAAATTAAAATATTAACTCCGGGTCAGTAGCAACCGGGGAAAAAACCCTGGTATCTTATTCACTCTGTGATACAAAAAGCCATTTTTTCCAAAGCACCCTCTCTCATCTGAATGTCAATGAAAATAGATCTCTCTCTCACACACACACACACACCATTCTGTGTTTCCAACTGAACTGCTTTTGCTTAATATTTTCACACCCGAGGCATTTTTTTTTTGGCCACATGTGACAGCATTTCAAACAGAATCATTAAAGAAAGAAAGCTCAAACTGTGTTTTCATCAGATACCGCGGCCTTGTTAAATGCTCAGTGTCTTACCCGTTATAATGCAAGCAAGGAAAAATAATAATAAAAGGGATTTTCGGAGTGGTCTCAAGGAGGCACCAGGGCCACAGTTAAAGCTTCAGATGCCACCTTGGCCTTGCCTTCTATAGCCCGTCACCCTATTAAATCTCGTAAGAGTCCAATCCCCATAATCCAGAACCACATGATCTTTTCATTGGAGATTACAAGGCAAAGTCTTCTTCATGTCAAGATGAAGTCCTGCTGACTTCACAGACACATTCATGCAATTTTCGTAGGCAAATATGCAAATATTTTGCCATTGACTTCTTTTCAATACAATACAATACAATAGTAGAGTTGGAAGGGACCTTGGAGGTCTTCTAGTCCAACCCCCTGCCTAGGCAGGAAACCCTATACCATTTCAGACAGATGGCTATCCAACATCTTCTTAAAGACTTCCAGTATTGGAGCATTCACAACTTCTGGAGGCAAGCTGTTCCACTGATTAATTGTTCTAACTGTCAGGAAATTTCTCCTCAGTTCTAAGTTGCTTCTGTCCTTGATTAGTTTCCACCCATTGCTTCTTGTTCTGCCCTCAGGTGCCTTGGAGAATAGTTTGACTCCCTCTTCTTTGTGGCAACCCCTGAGATATTGGAACACTGCTATCATGTCTCCCCTAGTCCTTTCTTGCAAGATGTTTTCTAACTGCTCTAGGATTCCCTTGGAGAGGCCTCTTCCTCTGATTTCCCTTTATTTTATTTATAAATAACTCAAGGCAGCAGAGATATCTATTATTACTTCCTCCTCAATTTTCCTCGCAGCAACAACTCTGTGAGGTGGGTTGGGCTGAGAGATAGTAACTGGCCCAAAGCCACCCGGTCAGCTGTCATGCCTTCGGCAGAATTAGAACTCACCTATAGCCTGGTCCTTTAACCATCAGACCAAATTGATGGAGAACAAACTTATCAACAGGTCTACTATCTGAAGTGCTACCTGCCTCTTCCCCATCCTACCCAAAGTTTTGAGGACAGCTCCTGAGTTTTACAAAGGTATATGTATTTGACAAGAAAAACTTTTTAAATCCATGGATGGGATGACTGCATTCATACAATACAGTGTTTCACAATCTTGACAAGTTTAAGATGTGTGGATTTCCGACACCCAGAATTCTCCAGCCATCATTGCTGTCTGGGAAATTCTGGGAATTAAGTCCACACATCTTTAGGCTGCCAAAGTTGAGCAATGTTACTCTAGAGAATGTTACTGTAGAGAATAAGGAGGATGACTTTGTTGGAGGAAAGCAAGTTCAGCTGACAAGGGGTAATATACAGATCTCATTTGGAAATGGCTTAGACAGACACCTCCCTAATTGACTGAACCATAAAGAGATAGAGGAAATACAACCCAATCAGACTTGCAAGATTCTGCTATTACAGCCAATCTCAATAAAACAGGTTTAGTATTCCTATGCAATTGATTTCTTCAGGCCTGGTCTAATTAGGTGGGTTCACTATATATACAACAACATATATGACATATACAACAACATACAACAGCACAGCTCCTGAGGTTAGCCAGCAATGGCAATTTTTTCTGGGCGGTGATGCCTGCAGGGAGGTAAACATTCAAAATGGTAGCTAAGGCTGCCATCTTGACTTTTTGACATTCCCCTATAAACACCCCTGGCCCTATGTAGGCCTCACCGTGGGAAGATGGCAGGAACCACTTTCTCCAGTTGTACTACAGAATGTGGTCAGCCATAGTTGATTGGAATGTTAGACTGGATAATCATGGATCTGACTAGGAAATATGCTACATATTTAACAAATGGCTGGAAACCCATCATAGGTAAACCTGCATAAACAATGCTCATCTGAATGAAGTTTTAGCAATATCCCTAAATTACCCTTTATTCCCCCTTTCCTGGAATCTTCCTCTAAGCACAAACAGACAGGCATTCAATCTTATTCTTGGAAGCCAACGGGTTTCTTATCATGACAGCCACAACTTTGATAGAAAAGGTGCCGAGTTATTTTTCAGAGGCTTGAGAAAATATCCAGAATTACCTGGTAATGTTTGCATTGGAAGCAAGTTTGCGAGTTGAATGTGTGAGTGAAGCAAGCAAAATAATCCTGTTCTTCTCCTTGAGGAGGAATAAAGGCCAGGATGAGATCCATATCTAATCTAGCTTCATCCCCTCATTTTATTGTTCAGTCCAAGAACAATAAAAAGCAAAACAATCCACTGACCAAATAGATCAACTTTCTTTCAGTTGGAGTCCTCCAGAGGTCTTGATCTTCAAATCCTATAGTCCCCACCTAGCAACACAATTGGAGGAAAAGCTGAAATGAGATATTGGCAAAGATTGGTTAGATTGTGACAAAGAAACTAGTCATCTTTTCGACCTGGAACAAATTCATGGAAGCTCTCCAGAACAAATTAACTTTTTCTGTAGAATCAAGACCAATGACTTCAATGGGACTTCTTCCAAACTGATGACAATGCAGCAACAATGACTGAACCTGGGATGAAGGAGGAGAGACACGCGTGTGCATGCATGGGGAGGGGCATGTCCGGGGAGGGGCAAATGCACAGGGGGAGGGGTGCATGCATGTGGGGGTGCTTGCATTGCATCTTGGGGACTCGCATGGCTCCCCACGCCCTGTTTTGGGCCTGGAAAGCCTCCTTCACCAACCTGGAAGCCAAAATGGGTGAGGTGGAGGCAGGAGGTACATGGGGTGGGGTGAGGTGTCACACACTTATGCTTGGGGGTGGCAGAGCACAAGGGGGTCATGTGTGCATAGCATTATGTGTGTATGTGGACGCTTTCGGCATGTGATGACAAAAAGGTTAGCCATCCCTGTAATAGGCTATAGCAGGGGTGTCCAAACTTGGGAACTTTAAGACTTGTGGACTTCAACTCCCAGCATGGCTGGAATTCTGGGAGTTGAAGTCCACAAGTCTTAAAGTTCCCAAGTTTGGACACCCCTGGGCTATAGGAAGAACTTTGAGGAAGAACTGCAATCAAGACAATGGTCAAATAAAAGAAATCTGAGTCCAGGGCAGAAATGTAATGTGAGGAAGTGTCTCAAATGTGACCCTTTTTAGGAGAAGGGCAGAGAAAAAGAAAGCGCATTCAGACTTTCAAGATTCTTTTAATGCAACCTTATGCATGCAACATTACACATTAGCATTCATAACTTTACTTTCCTAGTCCAGCCTATTTCCCAAGGCTGACATTAGAGGATCTCCATATGCATATAGAGCAAAGACAATATTCATATTATAGAGGCCACTTTGATGTGTTTTGTGATGCATGACATGAAACAGCAAATAACACAGAGTCCTTTGAACAATGATGCCATGATGCCATGATGTCAGAGGTGGATTGCCAATTTTTCTACTACCGGTTCGCGCGCGCATGTGTCGAAGCGTCCAGGCGGGTGGGCGGAGCCTCCCCCGCCACTACTACCGGTTCTCCCAATCCAGGCTGAACTGGCAGCAACCCACCTCTGCATGAGGCACGTGCCATCATTTCAATGTCACTGTGGCTTTTTTACTGACAGGGTGGATAAAATCAATGATCTTTTTTTAAAAAAAAATTAAAAATGGATTTTTTTTAAATTGGATTTTTTTTATTGAAATCAACTTTTTAAAAAGTTTTATCACATTTATTTTAATAAAATGCTTTTGGCATAAACATCTATCTAAATATAGTTTTCTACTTAAGATACATTAATAATTTGTTTTATTCAGCATGAAATGGAGCTTAGTTATGTAGCATGAGGCTGCATATACTGCAATTTTACATTTTTGGTCAACTCATTCAATGAATCCAAGCTCTGCAAGCTGAGATAACATGCCCTGCGTTGATGCATTTACACAATTTCACAGTAACCATGAGATAAATCATAAAACAAAGTTCAGGAGTATTCCTTTATCCCATTGTTTTGCAAATCTATGTACACTACAAACTGTATGATTGTTTGACGAGAAATGCATCTGTACCACCAAGGTCTAGGTGTGAGGAGGAAGGGCAAGCAGTAAAAATGAAAGTGAAACGTTCTAAGCAGCTTATAAACATAATATTAAACAGCATCTGTCATTTCAGATCCACCATGGCAGCAACTGTTAGCGGGCATCCATTCCCCTGCTGTCCGCCACATCCCTCACCTTGTTGTGTCACTGCCGCATCACCAACGGTGAGTCAACAATGGGTCAGAGGAGGAGCCACTGTGGGACAGGGATGATAGTTGCTGTTTTAAAAATATGATTTAAATCAAGTTGATTTAAATCAAACCTTTTTACTAGTGATTTAAATCAAATCCATCCTGTTTACTGATGCTCTGAATGTGCGCGACTGCATGTCCCATCATTCCCAGACAGCACAGCCAATCTAGCCCAGCACATCTGGAAGGATGGAGAATCAACTACTGGCAGAGTTTGCTTATTGAATGGATTCCGTTTACATAGCTACCCACTGGGTGGCCAACAACATTTTAAAAAGCCAACAAAATGCAAATAGTACTGAAAACCAGGAAGGAAAAATGACACCCCCACCCCCGCAAAACATTGGGGTCAACATTCACTTCGAATACATGTAACCTTAGAGGTAAATCAATTTAGGCTTCCTGTAATTTAGTGCTCCTTATAAAATGTCTACTTTGACATTCCGCTTTTCTTGAGTGTTTTTGCTGAGAGGATGCCAAATTGGAAGAAAAGATACTTTTTCAACAAGATACATATCTGTAATGAAAACACTATATTATAACCAACTATCCATCCATCTTCTCTCTCTCTCATGCACACAACTTCAGAACTAATTCGTCTCCTGTTTTCCAAAAAGAAATGAGAACTGTGGGAACTGTCCTTTTTAAACTGAAATTCTATCTTCCAGGTTTATTTCCTAATTGCCCAAATATAGATTGTGTTGCTGGCTTAAACATCCTTGAATGTCCCTGGTTGAAAAGGTGTTGGGAGGGGGGGGAGACACTAGGTGAGAAAGTCCCAAAGAGGGTTAAATAGCCAATTTAATCACTGCAACACCTCTGGCAGACTCGGTTTCAAGTCACAGGTATTTATAGCTCTCTTCTGTTCTCCAGCTCTTCTGTACCTGTTAACCAACAAACAGCCCAAGGGAGCTGAGAATCAGAGACACTGAAGAATTTAATCTATTGCTGTAGCTCTCTTCAGAAGCTGTCCAGCTTTTATAATAGCTTTCCCCACTCAAATTGATTCACTGACAAGGGGAATAAGGTAAAGGTTCCTCTTGCACATATGTGCTAGTCCTTCCCGACTCTAGGGGGCAGTGTTCATCACCATTTCAAAGCCGAAGAGCCAGCACTGTCTGAAGACGTCTCCATGGTCATGTGGCCAGCATTACTAAATGCTGAAGGCACACAGAATGCTGTTACCTTCCCACCAAAGGTGGTTCCTGTTTTTCTACTTGCATTTTTTAAGTGCTTTCGAACTGCTAGGTTGGCAAGAAGCTGGGACAAGTAACTTGTAACAAGTAATGGAGGTCACTCCCTTATGCAGCAATAGGGATTCGAACTACCGAACTGCTGACCTTTCTGATCGACATGGTCAGCATTTTAGCCACTGAGCGACCCCGTCCCTCACAAGGGGAATATTTGCCTTTTCAAACAAACGTTCATAATTGCCAGGGGCAAGCAAACAGAGCCACTTGTGAATGGTCTTAAGCAGAAGCTTTATTCTTGGTCACCTATATTACAAGAATCCCACTAATCCAGGGGTGTCCAAACTTGGGAACTTTAAGACTTGTGGACTTCAACTCCCAGAATTCCCCAGCCAGCTGGCTGGGGAATTCTGGGAGTTGAAGTCCACAAGTCTTAAAGTTCCCAAGTTTGGACACCCCTGCACTAATCTGTCTGCATTCCCTTGGGAACGGTCAAATAAGATTCCAGATTCTAGGGAAAGTCAGCCCTGTGCCACTTTCTGTATTGCAAAGATTCTAAGCTAAAGCCTTGTCTTATCACCTCCCTCCAATGGAGATTCTATCATCATAATCGGATACTAGGATGAAGAATCCAAATAAACAGTGTCAGTCATAGCACCTTTTTTCCATGCCAATAAACCACCAACAAACTAAAACAAAGAGCATCATTAAGGAACATTCTAAAGCAGTGTTTCTCAAACTTGGCAACTTTAAGTCCTGTGGACTTCAACTCCCAGAATTCCCCAGCCAGCTATGCTGGCTGGGGGATTCTGGGAGTTGAAGTCCACAGGACTTAGAGTCGCCAAGTTTGAGAAACACTGTTCTAAAGGAATGCTCAACTGTTACCTTTTAGCTAATGGTGTGTACAAACTCAGTTCATGTGGCTAGTTTATGGTTCAGGGTGTCATCAGAACCCAGAAAACCAAGACAGCCAAGACAGATATTTAGAGATCAAGTGATCAAGGGTTGGGCATGAGTGCCCTATCTTTATCATCCAATCCTCCCTCTTTGGCTCTCCATCCCCACAAACCCATTCAAATCGAGGAAAAGAACCACAAAAGCAGATTTTGCCCACTGGCTTTTTTTCAAGATGGAAATGATGGGCAGCTTTGAAGGTTTATAGAGTAACAGAGAGGTGGAGCCCAATAATCAGCACCATCAATATTTTAAGGAGCTCCAGGCTTGTATGAGGGGCTGGGGGAGTCATATATCACAGGTGGTGAAAATCTAGTAGGGGCTGTCACTTTCCAACCCTTGAAGTTCTTGTCAGAGTGACAGAGATTCTGACTCAGTAGTGGAGTGAGACCAGATAAAAAAGATGGAGTAATAACCGGGAAGGATTGGCTGGAGCTGAAGTAAGCAGTAGAGTACATGCTCTTAAGGATTGGAATTGGGTACACATCAGGGGTGGGTTCCTGCCAGTTCTAAGCTCTTCTATAGAAGAAGTTCCACAAATCTACAGTGCCGTTTAGAACAGGTTCCAGCTCCCTCTCCCTGTCCATCCGCACATCATCAAGATGAAGAGCGAGAGGAGGAATTCTGGGAGTTGAAGTCCACAAGTCTTAAAGTTGTCAAGTTTGAACATCCCTGGGGTTCTTTTTCTAAGGGGTGCAAGGGTCTTGTAACTTGACAGCTTTAAGTCTTGCACAATTCAATGCCAGAGTTCCTGAGCCAACACGACTGGAGGAGGAATTCTGGGAGTTGAAGTCCACAAGTCTTAAAGCTGTCAAGTTTGAACACCCCTGGAGTTTTTTCCCTAAAGGGTTAGGGGTGCAATGGTCTTGTAACTTGACAGCTTTAAGACTTACGTGCTTCAAATGCCAGAGTTTCTGAGCCAACATTTTGGTTGCTAAGCAAGAGTGTTGTTAAGTGAGTTTCACCACATTTTACAAGTTGGCCACGCCCACCCGGTCACATGGCTGGCAAATCACTCCCATCCGGTCACATGGCTGGCAAGCCACTCCCACCCAGGCACATGGCCAGCAAACCACTCCCACAAAGCAGGCCACACCTACAGAAGAGGTTCTAAAAAAAATTGAAACCCACCACTGGTACACATATAGATGATCCTCAACTTACAACAATTGAGCCCAAAATTTCCGCTGCTAAGCAAGAGATTTGTTAAGTGAGTTTTGCCCCATTTTACGACCTTTCTTGCCACAGTTGTTAAAAGAACCACTACAGTTGTTAGGTTAGTAACAGGGTTGTTAGAAGTGAATCTGGCTTCCCCATTGACATTGTCAGGTGGTTGCAAAAAATGATCACGTAAAGCCGGGGCACGGCAACAGTCATAAGTATGAGTCATTTACTAAGCATCCAAATTTTGATAATGTGACTGCGGGAGAGGCTGCAATGGTCGTAAGTGTGAAAAGCAGTCATAAGTCACTTTTTCAGTGCCCTTGTAACTTCAAATTGTCACTAAATGAATGGTTGTAAGTCAAGGACTACCTGTATTGGTCGTGAGAGCCTCATAGATTTCTGAGAATGGATTTGCCAAATGCTTTGGCCACAAATTCTGTCCCAATGGCAGCAGGGAGGGCTCTTTCTGAGAGCACTTCCTTTTCCACCTCCACCGATAAATTAAATTCAAAAGCATTGCTAAGGGACATCCTAAACGAATGTTCAGGTGCTCCAAGCAGAAGGTAAAAATGAAAAGCCTTTTTTGACTGGGAAAGAAAATGTGAGAAACTGCCAGGTAGATTTTTAGTACTGTGTTATTTTGGAAAAGTTAATCTATTTCTAATTAGCATAGGGTTTTTTCCTGGTAGGTATCATTATATCAACCGTTTTTTATCAACATTGCCTTTAGAAACAAAAACAGTGATTTGGCAATGTTATAGAAATAAATATTTGTGCAAGAGCATTTACAGGAAATACATTATAACATTATTTAAAGCAGAGAATAAACCTCTTTTTTCTCTTTTTTTTCCCTTTTGCTGCCATTTTAGACGGGTTATTTCTGATCTATCTGAAAATCCTTTCCAAATGTTAAAAGCTTTGGCAGTAACTGCACTGCATATTATATTTTCAGTCACTGCTATCTCTGGTTGGATCATGGTTATATAAAATATTAAGAGCTGTAAAAACCATAAAACAATAAAAACAGTAGCATGGGTGAAAAATATTTATTTCTTCATATTATTGTCAAACTTTGTGTGGATTCAAAAATAGTTCCATCCTCTGGCAATATTTTCTTTCTTTCTTTCTAATTAAGCATGCTGCAAGAATTATCTTTGTGGAATCTAAGGGACATATTATTTTTTTAGTAGTGGTTTCTATTAAATTATAAATATCCTCTATTACTTACAGTCATTGATAGATAAGACAATGGACTCAACAGACAGGTGCTTTTGAGACAGAGGGATTTAGTGAGTTTAAGGTTTACAGCAATGTTTTTAAAAATGGTAGCTTTAATATGTGTCAATGCTGGCTTGGGAATTCTGAGAATTGAATCCCACACATTTTAAATGTTGCCAAGTCTTATTTAACTGAGTCTAGAGTCAGTGTGTTACATACATTACTGGTGCTTTCACATCAAGTCCTTATTGCACAAGTGTCCCGTTCATTTGTAGAATTTGGGGGAAGGTTGCCCATACATATAGAAGACATAGAATCATAGACGCATAGGGCTGGAAGGGACCTCAGAGATCTTCCAGTCCAACCCCCTGATCAAGGCAGAAGTCTTGTACCATCCCAATCAAATGGTTGTCCAGTCTGTTCTTGAAAGCCTTCAGTGACGGAGCACCCACAGCCCCAGGAGGCAAGCTATTCCATTGATTAACTGCTCTCACTGTCAGAAAATCTCTCCTTACTTGTAAGTTGGACAGGGTGGGGAGGCTGAGAGAAATCATGGAGACAAAACAACCAAGAAATGGAATTTGTTCGCAGCTGATCTCATAAAGGACACCTAAGGGTAGGTGCCCAGAAATCTGGGTGAAAACAATCGAAGACATTTCAAAAGATTCTGCCTCAGTGAAATTACTAATAAACAAGGATTGAAAATTCATTTATAGATTCACGATTTGGCGTTTGTCCCTAACAGTCCCTTATGTTCGGCTTACTAATGCAAACTGATAACACCTTTGCTTGGCATTTTCTATCCTTTGGTCTTTTCTATTTCTTCTTCTTATTATTATTATTAAATTGATATCCCACCTTTTCAACGAGCTAATAGGGTAATATGTAGCACTCCTACCTCTGATTATTTTCCCCCACAGGAAGATTGGAAAGATAATAATTAATCAAAGCTACTCAATAAGCTTCCATTCTCAGTTTTAGACTCTCCACAATCCTAATACAACATCGTAACTAGTATATGACACTGCCCAAATATTGGAATGCTCCAAGTCAAAGCATCCTGGCTGGTTGAGGTCAGAAGGAATGATGTGAATGAACTCTAAACTCTAGCAGAAGCTTAGGACCTTGGATAGCTCCCTGCAGTAAATCACAGGATGTTGCTCTATTAGTATTTCACAACATTAAGATAGGTGGATTTTAACTCCCAGAATTCCCACCCAGTCCACCTGTCTCAACATTGTTAGGTTTGAAAAATGCTGCTCTACCACCTGCCTATCAACAGCTAAGGTCTTAAGACAGAGAGCAGAGCCTGGTGAACCTACCTATGCTCTGGCTGATTGCTGAGTGTATGTCAAGCTAGATCAAACTAAGAAACCAATCCATGTAGGCCAACACTACTATACTTTCATTGCACAATTAAAATAACAGAATTTTGCAATTCTTAATGCACTTCTGTGATGGCACGTGGGAAAGATTCACTCTCCAGCTAAAAGCTCTGTGTTTTCCTGCCTCAGTATCACTCACCAAAGTTTAGAATGAGACTTTTTATTTTAAATGAAAAAATAAGCCACGGATATGCATAATCATTGCACCTAAAAAGCAATAAACTTCTATACATCTAACAACTCCTTTACCATTTAAAAGTCCTGGCTTCCTGGAATAAATCCTGGGAATTGTCTTTGGGCAAAACGATAGTCATCTGATAGAGAGGCTGACTCCCCAAGAGTGATATTTCCCAGGATTCTCCAATAAGAACGAATCACGATAAAATCAGTTTAGAGCAATCATACTGACTCTAATGCAATTTTCCTTCATTTTTACCAGTGCCATCTTCTAAACCAGGATTAGCAAACAATGGTCTTCAGGCCAAATCTAGCCTACCACCTGGCCTACAAATTAAGAATTGAGAGGTGGCAGATTGCCAGATCTGAGTCTGAGCCAAACTCCTGGGGCAAAGGTAGTGGCCAAGCCATCCTGGGCAGGGGCAGCCTATCAGCATCTCCCTTGCTGGCAGGCCAGAGTCTTCCAATAGTTACCTTGCTGTCTGGCCTGCAGATCTGCCAGCTGCAGTGGTAGAAGTGAGGCAGGATCTGGTCCTTTATGGCAGGTCTCCAAACTTGGCAACTTTAAGACTTGAGAACTTGCTGGCTGGGGAATTCTGGGAGTTGAAGTCCACAAGTCTAAATGTTGCCATGATTTGAGACCCCTGCTTTACAGAATAGGGTTGGTGAACGCTATCTAAACTGTAGCAATCTCAATCTTCACACAAAGAACTATTATAAAGTGCAACCAGTATGCCCCACAATGTCTCTCCTAATAAGGAAACCTTATGGTACAGATCAGAGGTGGGTTCTGGCAGAGACTACTGCTGGTTCCCTCAGGGACGCGCAGTGCGTGCTTTGCACGCATGTGCAGTACAACTAAAATTGCTGGTGGTGCCTATGCCGCCACCGGGAGAACTGGTTCGGGGGCCTTGCAGGCCTGGGTCGCTGTTGGTTCCAGCAACCCAGGCTGCCAAGCTACTACTGGTTCAGCCGAACTGGTCCGAACTGGTAGGAACCCCACCACTGGTACACGTAGTCCTCAATTTATAATCAGAAACTTTACACTCAATTTGTGAACTACTGGAAATCAGTAGAATGAAATGTTGTATGCGAAAACCTTGTATTGTTAAGTTATTACGCACAAAGTTCCACGTTTCTCATACCTTTCCTTCCAGTGATATAAAAAGCCAAGCTTTAATCTTTTTTTGAGCTGCATTCATTTTTCAGCCAACTTTGCCCCAAATAATCTAGGTGGAGATCGCTCATGAGAAAGTTTTTATTATTTTGTTTAATAGAACACAAGTTGTACAAAAGATGGCCAAGTTCTGTTTCTCTTAGCAAAATATTGCCGGAGATATTATGTCTCAAAGTTGCTGAAACCTCAGAGTCATACTGTAGAGGGCTGAGGTATGGGCTATATCTCTGCAAGTATTGCATCGGCAAATGTAACTCTTTACCAATGTCCATTGGGGACATGTGTACATGTTCACGCTAAATTTCATCGAAATCTCTGATGGTCGAGCAGGGAGCCCCAGACCACTTGACACGGAATGACCCATCAGTCATTTAAGTCCATCGTTTTCAAAGTTATGATGTACCCTGAAGAAGGGACTTATGAGCCGGATTCAACATTCCGACGTCCCATTTCCATGCCTCCGACATGACTGCATTTGGGGCACTTGGCAACCAGCCTGCATTTATGAACATTTGCAGCCCCCCAGAGTCACATATGTCATTTTTCTGAAAACCAGTGTTTATTTCCAATTCCTGGCAGAAGTACCATCTCATAATAAACAATGGGTTTGCTTAATGGCTGCAGTGTTCACTTAACAACCATGGTGTTCACTGTACAACCACAGTGTTTGCTTAGTGACTACCAGCAATAGATTGTAAAATTGGGCATGCTCACAGAGTGACCCACTTTATGACTGAAATTGCAAGTGCAAATAGTCATAAGTGAAGGACTACCTGATTAGCATCTGCTTAGACACAATGCAAACAAAATCTATGGAAATTTTACATCCAATGTATTGTCACCTGCATTCTCACCCTATAATCTTATTTCGTTTACCCACAAAATGCCTTCGGTAGGAGCTTACTAATCAAGATGCAAAGTATGTCTCCAAATACAGACATTTTTATCTTCTTTCAAAGAACATGCATATCACTCCTGATTTGTACTAGCAATAGCAATAATTACCCAAAAGCTACAATTGGTAAAATCAGTTTACATCATTATCCTATATTATACTTTGTAATACATTTCTTCTGTTAAAAAAAAAATATAGAAAAGCAACAGACAAGTCTCTTTACACAGATGAATCATAAATGTTTTTTTTAAAAAATTCAGTTTGAGAAGGACTTCTGCAACGCAATATCCATTACTGGAAATGTACATCCGTATATCTGTACTTCTATCATAGTTGGAATCATCTGCAGGAAAGGAAGATTAAAATAAACATTATGTAAAATATTTAAAATAATAAATTTCACTTCCACCGAAAAGATGCTGAGTGAAATATCTAGTAATCTTGAAGGTAACCGGAACCAACTGAGATCAGTAGATTATACCAAAGAACTGGGGGATCATATTAACTTTGACATAAATCAGACAGTCTATCACACTAAAGAAATAGCAAATTGGGTTTGGTCAATTGGCCAAACAAATACTTTTCATAGGATATTCCCTAATTTAGATATTTTGGAAAATGTCAAACACTCTCAGAAACTTTCTAACTCATCTTAAAAGAGGAGCCAGTTTTGTTAGCGAGTCACTCACAGTTTGTGTTCATCAAACATTGTAGACTAGAGAACAGTAGCTTGTAGCTGTATTATTGCAAATCTACCTACAGGGCTAGGTATCTCTTCAGTGTATTGTGTGACATTTAATTCAATTTCTATAGCCTTTCTGGATATGGAAGACAGGAATTAGTCTTATAAAAATAAAATTCAAGGAAATATAGCACACTTGTTGTTTTTTTTAAAAAGGGCAGTGGGGTGTTAATACTGGGAAGTATGATTGAGAGGCACAAGGATGAGATATATGTCTCTTCTTCCTTCCAAGAGAATGAACAGATTAAGGAGGAAAGATTTTGAGAAGTGGCATTTACTTCTGGTTTGGGACAAAAATGGCCCATGGTGAATAATGGGGTCACTTAATCACCACCACATTTGCTTAATGACCACCAAAAAAGGTCATAAAATTAGTTCAATCACATAGGTGACCTGCTTTACAGCCGCCATGATTTACAACAGTTGTAAATTGAGAAGTACCTGTATTATTACTCTACTTAGGCAAAAATTTATGGGCTTCAAGAGGCTACTAGACTTCAATTTTAACCAGTGGTGAAGATTTCTAGAAGTTAATATACAACTGTGTTACTTTGAAAGGTACAATATTGCATGCTGCTTTTGTTTTTTTTTAAAGAAACATGCATGCAGTTATGTGTACAATCATATTTGGTCTCCAAGGTGAATACACTCTTGGAGAGGTTTGGTTTATTTGGAAGTAAAGTGAAACATGCTTCTGATTTAATTTAAAGAGGTCATTGTCCAAAACGTAGGAAACAAGATCCTCTTTCTTCAATCAACTCGGGCACAGATTTTTTATGTTGATATCCAACCTTGGTTCAACATACAGAAAGAATGAATGAAGAACAGGAGATACAATTTGGATTGTTGGGTTGGTTACATTCGGGGCATAAATTGATTGGTTCACAAAATCAGCCTCAAATTCAGCATCATCCCATTTTGATAAGTCGATGAGGGCCAAGGAAAGAACCAGATGTAGATTAACCAAATACAAGGCTGGGGAGAAGAATCCTGTCTATCCTAAAGCCTTTCAGATCTTTGGTTTCAAGATTCTTGTTTTGCATGCTGATAGGTTTGAACTTTAAGGGCTGAAAAAGTTGTAAGCACCTGGTAGCAGGATGTGAAAGCTTGGATAGCAAAACCTAGGATAGAAAGCTTGGATAGCAAACCAACTCACAGCCCTTGTTCCTGGCAAGAAGGATGGAGTCTAGCTAAGAAGCTAACAAGGATCATAAATAAGGCAAAGTGTATGGAAATGGCCAGGAGGGTTAAAATTTGGCAGTTCGGGGTGGTTATCAAATAGTGGCACAGAACTACCTTGTGTATCATAAGGATGTCATGCCATGCAAGTTGTATCATGGTTTGAAGCATCCAACATTCTATCCAGTTAGTAGCACAAGACTTGATAACTGACTCACAAAATTCCCATTTCAAGCTTCTTTCCATCTCAGATGCTTAGCAGGTATTTTATAAGCCTATATGTCCACGATTTTTCAGTTTTTCTCCATGGCCATAGGCTCTACTCATCATAATACCATCTGCATCTCTTATTTCGTTTCACTCTAAGTTGTATTTATAATACATTCACCCCCAGAATTGATGTATCTTGGAAAATATCTTGGAACCAAAATTATGTGTCCACATAAATAATATGTCCTGGAGTATCTATGACTAATTTTCTGATAATTTTCTGATGTGTTCTAGGAGGAACATCAAACATGAGAAAAGTCCACTGGGGCAAATTGCAAACAAACCATGATCCTGATGACACTTATTTGGGAGGCCAAACTAAGAAATGAAGAGATGGAAGGGGGGGCTTTTTTTTACAATTCTCCCTAAGTTGAGGTTTTGGTGTGCACCATGCCTTGCTGGACATGTCGAATAAGTTCTTTGCGGTTATCCAGGATAGTGTCAAAGCTCTCCTGCAGTCGATTTTGCTGGTCAGCAACATTCTGTTGGAGGCTGCGAATCCAGCGTAGCAAGGCCAGGCGGCGATACATCACTAAGTGGATGCGATATTTCTGTTTCTCCAACTCTTTGAACTTCTCCTTCTCCTGCATGTTCCTGAAAGCTTCTGCCAGTGCTGGGGATGCGGTCTCAGAACTAGAGGAAGAGCTGTCAAAATCACCACAGGCGGCTTGCTGCTTAGTGTTACACGTCCAGTCTTCATCAGTAACAGAAGGTATCTTCCAAACATCCGTGCCATCACTCTCAGGGCTATCAATCCAATGACTGCTGGAACAACCCTTATCTTCTCGAGGGGACCTGGCCAGTTTCCCTCTTACCTTTACCTTCACCTGGCAGTTGGTCTCTTGTTCTGGACTCCTGACCTCAGCACCTTCGGGTGGTCTACGGATGTCCTCCTCTTCTCCTTCCTTCTCCTCCTCTAAGCCCAGGAAGTTATCATCAGACTTTAGGTTCTGAGAAATGCCTCTGGAGCAATTCTTTGTTTTCTGTTGGCATATTAGATCAGTCCGATTCTCAGATACCTTCTTTATCCCACTGTAATTCCATTGCTCCCATTCCTCTGGTATCTGCACCTTTGATATGGGTTGGCTCCAGTTTTCATTGCTATCATAGGACTTCTCATCCATGAAGTTGAGGTTCTTGTCTGGATGGGAGTCCTTTTTGTTACGGTAGCTCACATCCTGCTGTGAATTTCCCTGGACTTCACCGAGCTGTGGATGGAGGGGGAATTCCGGTTGGCACATGGCAAACATCGATGCCCCCACCCAACTGGGAAAAAGAAACCAGCAGAGAAAGAAATGTAGATGTAAGGACATGACCAATATGCAGAGAAATTCCAACACTCCTAGGCGTCATCCCAAAATTTATGCTTTGGATCCCAGGCCAATCTCAGCATTTAGACCTCTCTAAAAGCCTGGATCATCAAATTAAAAAAATACAACAACCTGTGATCAGTAACCATGTGATCAGAGCTGCCTAAGCTTCTTCTGAATAGAGTTTAGTTTTCCAGGACTTAAGGAAAGTTTCCTTTGTTCCTATAATGAGCTTCTGGTTATCTAAATCCTGATTTATTTCATTAACTCAATGGTGCAGGTTCATGCAACACTGAATTAGCAACTGACCAGCCAAGTTGAGTTCACACAGCATACAGTATTAACCCACAAATTAACCAGATTTTGGTCCAGTGAGTTGTGTAAGGCCAACCCTAGCGCTTCCTGTGCTGGGGAGGCAGGGAGGAGAAGATAACTTCATGCTAGCCCCCAAGTAATTCACAAACTGGTCATATTTCCATCTTTCTAAGCATGGGTGACTATGTTGCATAACCTTTCTCTGGCTTAAAACCACAATAGTCCTCTGAATGCATGCTGGGATGGGAGGGCCCTAAGTGGGACCTGGATGATTACTTTAGCTGATCTAATTTAAGTTTTACTAAAATAAACGAATATAACACAGTCATCAGAATGAACACAGAACAATAAGATTTGAATAAAACGTTGAGGTTTTCTAGTCCAATCCCCTGCTCAAGCTGGAGATCCTATACTATTCTGGATAAATGGCTGTCCAGTCTTGAAAACCTTCATGGTTTGAGCACCCAATAAACGAAAATATTTGTAGTTCAGGATTGAAATTAGGGGTCCTGTGTCGCCCTCTGAGCTTGGTTGTTTCCTTGCAGGTGCTTTATTACTCAAATTAGGTAACATTATCAGTGCTAGTCACTAATGGAGTGAGCTCCCATTACTTACAATAATACAATACAATAGCAGAGTTGGAAGGGAACTTGGAGGTCTTCTAGTCCAACCCCCTGCCTAGGCAGGAAACCCTATACCGTTTCAGACAAATGGCTATCCAACATCTTCTTAAAGACTTCCAGTGTTGGGGCATTCACAACTTCTGGAGGCAACTTCTGTTCCACTGATTAATTGTTCTCACTGTCAGGAAATTTCTCCTCAGTTCTAAGTTGCTTCTCTCCTTGATTAGTTTCCACCCATTGCTTCTTGTTCTATTCTTAGGTGCCTTGGAGAATTGTTTCACTCCCTCTTCTTTGTGTCAGCCCCTGAAATATTGGAACACTGCTATCATGTCTCCCTTAGTCCTTCTTTTTATTAAACTAGACATACCCAGTTCCTGCAACCGTTCTTCATATGTTTTAGTCTCTAGTCCCCTAATCCTCTTTGTTGCTCTTCTCTGCACTCTTGTCCCAGCTTCAGCCAAACTAGCAGTTTGAAAGCATGTAAAAATGCAAGTAGAAAAATAGGGACCACCTTTGGTGGGAAGGTAACAGCGTTCCATGCGCCTTCGGCATTAAGTCATACTGGCCAAATGACTACAGGGACATCTTCGGACAGCACTGGCTCTTCGGCTTTGAAACGGAGATGAGCCCCGCCCCTAGAGTCAGGAACGACTAGCACATATGTGCAAAGGGAACCTTTATCTTACTTTGGATAATGAAACATGTGCAAGAAAACAACCAAACTTTGATGGAGCACCCACAATGGCTTTCCATATATTTAATCATTCTGTCCCCCTTTTCCTCCCATAATGGTTACCTTGGCATTACAGGCTTAATCTTGTTACCAAAATAATTTTGATACGAGTGATGAACTAACCAAACAAATTGTTTGCAAAAAGAGGCCAAGCCAATTCCCTCTCCTTACCCAAATTAACCTAAACAGGCTTCACAAGTTATGCAAAAACCACTGTTAGGCCTTTAACTCTTTTGTCTATTGTGCACAAACATCAGAAGGCCAACAACGTGGCACAGCTTACAGAGGCTCTTCCACCCTTGGGGCTGCAGGTTATGTAGCTATAGGCAGATCTGGACCAGACAGGTGGAATATAATAACCTGGCAGAAAGGGAAGATTTTCTCCCCCAGGCCCCCAAAAATACCCAAAGCAGGTGAAGGGGGGGGGGGGAACCCAAGCTGATGTCCATACAATCCTAAAAGATACCCAGATGGAACAAGGGGCTCCAGAATCTTCACTCGGCATTGTAACATACGTGGGCTCTCCCTTCTCCCCGCATTTTCCAAGCAAGCTCTAGTCTAGAAAATATTTCTTTCCTTTCCCGGCTGAGAACGACGCTGTCCCGAAGCCTTCCCTGTCGGGGAGGTGGCAGAAGGCTGGACCTGTTTGCCGTTTTAGGGCATGCGATTTGGGTGGGGGTGGGGGTGACAGGTGCAGCGCCAATGGTCTAGCAGGTAAACTGCAGGCAGTTTGCGCCGAGGAAGGAAGGAAGGAAGGAAGGAAGGAAGGAAGGAAGGAAGGTAGAAACCGGGAGCCGTTCGTGGTCTGGAGCCCCGCTGAAAGGATTATTCTACATCCCCGCTCAAATTGTCGCTTGTTTCCCCCCCCCCTCTCTCTCCCCGTCCTCTCCCCGGAAGCCCCGGCCGCGGGCTTGGCACTCACCGCTGGAGCCTCGCAGGAATGTAGCGGGGAGGGGCGCCCGGGGGGGAGGGGGGGCTGGCAGGATTTTGGCAGCCGACCGTCGCTTCTACGGAGTAAGACGCGGGGGGGGGGGGCGGAAATGGCACAGATCGGGAATGTTGCAAGGAAGCACCGCCCGCTTCCTGGAGGTGCCCAGACGGCGGTGCCCAGACGGTGGCGATTGCAGAGGGGGAGGGCGAGGAGAGAGAACAGGTGACCCCGGGAAAGCGATGCGTACGAACTGCTCCTCCCTCCTTCGCACACACATCCCAAGTCCTTCTGAAAGGATTCCCAGCAGCTGGCAAGTTCACATGACCAAGGCGTGAGGCTGGACAAGACGCCAGGAGGACTGGGTTGGTGACGTTTGCGGTGGGAGGGCTGGGGTGGGGGGGGGGTCGCGATGAGTAGCATCTGGAGGAGGACTTGGCCTGGGCAGTCCGTGGACCCCTGACCCTTTCTAAACACGGATGGAGCTGCGGGACAACCGTGGTTCCCTGCATTGTCAAGCTTGGTGGTGTCCATTAAGCCTTTGATCAAACCCACCTAATCCCCAACCAGGGGGTGAAATTCAGCAGGTTCTGAAAGGTTCTGGAGAACCGGTAGCTCGGAGAACAGGCAAATAGCACCTCTGGCTGGTCCCAGGGTGGGGAGGGAATGGGAATTTTGCAGTATCCTTCCCCCAGAAATGGGAAGGGAATGAGGATGTTGCAGTATCCTTTCCCCAGGAGTGGGGAGGGAATGGGGATTGTGCAGTATCCTTCCCCCAGGAATGGGGATTTTGCAATACCCTTCCCCCAGGAGTGGGGAGGGAATGGGGATTGTGCAGTATCCTTCCCCCAGGAGTGGGGAGGGAATGGGGATTGTGCAGTATCCTTCCCCCAGGAGTGGGGAGGGAATGGGGATTGTGCAGTATCCTTCCCCCAGGAGTGGGGAGGGAATGGGGATTGTGCAGTATCCTTCCCCCAGGAGTGGGGAGGGAATGGGGATTGTGCAGTATCCTTCCCCCAGGAGTGGGGAGGGAATGGGGATTGTGCAGTATCCTTTCCCCAGGAGTGGGGAGGGAATGGGGATTGTGCAGTATCCTTCCCCCAGGAATGGGGATTTTGCAATACCCTTCCCCCAGGAGTGGGGAGGGAATGGGGATTGTGCAGTATCCTTCCCCCAGGAGTGGGGAGGGAATGGGGATTGTGCAGTATCCTTCCCCCAGGAGTGGGGAGGGAATGGGGATTGTGCAGTATCCTTCCCCCAGGAGTGGGGAGGGAATGGGGATTGTGCAGTATCCTTCCCCCAGGAGTGGGGAGGGAATGGGGATTGTGCAGTATCCTTCCCCCAGGAGTGGGGAGGGAATGGGGATTGTGCAGTATCCTTCCCCCAGGAGTGGGGAGGGAATGGGGATTGTGCAGTATCCTTCCCCCAGGAGTGGGGAGGGAATGGGGATTGTGCAGTATCCTTCCCCCAGGAGTGGGGAGGGAATGGGGATTGTGCAGTATCCTTCCCCCAGGAGTGGGGAGGGAATGGGGATTTTGCAGGATTTTCCACTTCCACAGAACCGGTAGTTAAAAAAAATTGAATTTCACCACTGTGCCCCCAACCCCCCTTTCAGCCAAGCCCCAAAGATTCATGTAGGGTTGAGTATGTTCTGAAAACTCAAGTTGGTTGATTGAATAAACTATGTTGAAGCTAATCAGAGGTATGAGTTGTACAGAGGTGGAGAATGCAAGGAAATCCAAGCATAGCTGGCTGGCCTGGGAGTTGAAGTCCACCAGTTTTAAAGTTGCCAAGGTTAGACACCCCTGCTGTAAATCATCCCAAAGGTGCTTTTTTTATTTCAAGAGGCAACTGGACTTTCTGGTAGTCCGGTTCTGGTAGCACCAGAAAGTCCAGTTTCCTCTTGGGGGGGGGGGGAAGCACCTTTGGGACAACCATGACCTGGATGACTGAGAATCTCCATAGACCCTGCTCTAAATGTTGCATATTTACCCTGTTTAGTAGGAGCTTAGCCTTAGTGATTAAATACCATGCATGGGAAAGAGGAGGATATATATCACAATGTCATCACACAATAATGTCGTCACACAATAATGTCATCACACCTGTGACTTCTATGCTGCCTTGGTCCATATCTGAAAAGCCACCAGTGCAAAAAGAAAAATATCACATCATAGTTGTGTTGTTGCAACATATTAATCCATGGTTAAGTAGACCATTGTTTTTCTGGGTTTGGCCATCTGACAGAACTATCAATTAACTACCCAAACTGGGTTCTCATTATATGCTAAACTATTTCAGCAATTTATATTATATGAATCCAGCTAGTGGTTCAAAGCAATGGTTGTCAATTCCTTCAAAGGTTGTTGGATTACATTAAATCATAACCATGTGTTAACTGGGTTCATGCAACAAAATCATAAACCCCCGTTTATAAAGCAGAAACTGAATTTCTTCATATAGTGTATCAAGGGATTCTGATTAAGCATCTTATACAAATCTATCCAAATATGACGAGAACAACATTTGCAGTTTGGTGTAGTGTAGTGTTTTAACGTGCTGGCCTTGAAACCAGGAGACGGTGAGTTCTAGTCCCGCCTTAGGCATGAAACTTTGGGGAACTTTGGGCCAATCACCAGTGATGGTGAGTTGTAGTTCTGCCTTAGGCATGAAAGCTAGCTGGGGGACTTTAGGCCAGTCACTCCTCTCAACCCAACCCACTTCACAGGATTGTTGTTCTGGGGGGAAATAGGAGGAAAAAGGAGTATTGGGTATGTTTGTCACCTTAAGGCAGCTTGGCTTAGCATGTGTAAACTCTGCTTAGAACTCATGCTCATCTGTGTATGTTCAACCATGGGTTAGCAAGTAAGCTACAAGAGAATCAAAGCCACCTAGTAAAGAGGTAGGTTGCTCCCAGTTCAGCCCGGCCCGGATCAGGCAAACCGGTAGTAGTGGCAGCAGGATGCTCCACCCACCCGCCCGGATGCTTCTGTGCATATGCGAGCGCGCCCGAACCAGTAGTAAAAAAATTGGCAACGCACCACTGACCTAGTCTGAACCTTGGCAAACCAGCATGGGGTTTAGCTGCAGCGCAACGGTCTCTACCCCTGACGTGGCCTTGCCCCTGTGCCTTGGGCCTGCCCGTAGTCCTCTTCAAAGCTTGCTTCACATGCGGCATTGGTTAAACCTTGGTTATTCCTCCTTCCTGACAGAAAAGGGTTAGAGCAACAGGCCTTCGTGGTGCTGCAGCATTATCTGAGCAAAGTCTTTAGGCCTCTGCTGGGAACAATTTTGTTCAAAGGCTAGGCCAGGTCAGTGGATGGAAAACAACAGCAGATGAAAAGCAGGTGGCTCTAACGGCTTGTAAGAACTGGGATCAGGCCTCAAGTGCCCAGCACCCCAAAATCCAGATGTTTGGGATTTCTGCTGGAACTCCATCTCAGTTAAGATGGCCCTACTGCATCAAAACTGCAAGAAATCAAAGAATATTCTGAGGAAGCAGATTCCTAAAGTAGGATATTAAAGCAAAATATGAGTATCTTGCAATAGCTTTGCGGTCTTCCAATTGGATTCCAGGCTCGGCCTGTCGCAAACCAGCCTTTTCCCCCGATGTGTTATAATTACAGCAATTGTTAATTATCATTTGGCTATCCTTGGCCTATCTTCAGTGGCACTTGGGCTATCTTGTCTGGCAACTCCATGTTTACAGCAATGTTCGGAGCAAGTGTTCCATGCTCAGAGCCACGGTGGCTCAGTCATTAGAATACAGCATTGCAGGTTAACTCTGCCTGTTGTCAGGAGTTTGATTCTGACCAGCTCAAAATTGACTCAGCCTTACAAGGTCAATAAAATGATGACCCAGATTGTTGAGGGCAATATGCTGATTCTGTTAACTCTGGAGAGGGCTGTAAAGCACTGTGAAGTGATATATAATAAGTGCAGTTGCTATTTCTACTCTCTGTTCACACATTGCTGTCACTGTCTCATCTCCAGTTCATGATTAAATGGTCTTACCCAGTGTTTCTCAACCTTGGCCATTTTTAAGAAGCATGAACTTCAACTCCCAGAGTTTCCCAGTGAACTAAGATGGCTAGGGGATTCTGGGAGTTGAGGTCCATGCATTTGAAAGTGGCCAAGGTTGAAAAACACTGGCCTGACACTTCTGGTTTGTATTTTGCAAAATATCTATTATACAGTCGTATGTAAATCACTGCAGTCTCACACACACCTTTGAGATTTCTGTGCCAGATGTTGTTGTGTAGAGGGGTTGTTTGGATTTGGGAGTTAGGGGAAAGCATAAAATAGAAGTCTAAAAACATTCAACCCATTGCTACCCACAACCAGAAACCTGTTTCTTTAGTCAAGTACATAGAAATGAGAGGAAGCTCAACATAGTATTACATCACAACGGCAAAAAATTGGATTGCATAAATTAGGGGAAAGCTAATTTATCCTGATATATTTTGGGATGGAAATGCATTTTGCTCCAATGCAAAGTAGCCCCATTGTTGTTTTAACTGTAACTGAATTTTTGGATTTAAAAAAAAAATGTTATCTATCTCCCAAAGTTACCTTTCTATGTGCTGGGTGACCATTTTAAACAAGTAAACACAACATAAATAAAATCTCTATTCTCCTCCCTGCTCTGCTTCCCTGGGCTGACTGGAAAAGAAATGTTTTGTTTGCAAATGTGCCAAGTGTTAAAGGGAGATATTGGCTTTGGGGGAGGGGGAATCCTTCCAATGGCATTTTGCTCACTGCAATTTCCTCTCTTACTTTTCATTTTATTTATTATTTATTGTTAAGGTGACCAACCATCCTCCTTTAGGGAGGACAGTCCTTCTTTTGTAAGTTCTGTCCTCCCTCGAAAAGTGTCCTCCTACATGTCCTCCTTTTTGATATTTGAAGGCTAATCTGTTTCGTGTTATGTGACGTATTTTATTAAACAGTTTTTAATGGTGTTTTTTTTTACTTCATCGCAAGTATATTGAACAGATATTGAATCTTGTGTTGAATTTTTATCTAAAGAAATGCTAGACATTAAAATAGACGACAATTGTCTCTTTGAAGAAATTAGAAGACTGAATGTATATTGAAATTCTGAAAAATTAATACAATGGGAAAATCAACATGTTGAAATTGATAAAAGATGGGTGGATATTTTCAGCCATTTCAAAAATGAACATATTCCATGTGAACATTTATTTATACTTGTTCAATTTACGTTGTGCTGCCCTGGAACTAATGCAGCAGTTGAAAGAGTTTTTTTCAATTGCCAATGATTTTTGGACAAGTGAGAAATCGAGATTGAATGTTGATACTCTAGCTGCAGCACTTGCCGTAAAATCCAATATGAAAGATATTTCTTGTTCAGATATTTCCAATATATTGTTAGAAGATGATACATTGACAAAAAATATTAATTCAATGGAAAAGTACGCATTTAAATAATAATTAACAGGCATGTAAGCATAATTACAATATAAAATGTTGCAAATGTTTTTATTATGCATATATCATATTTTAGTGTATTATTGTTGCAATGAATAAAATATTTCTTTTATTTACGATATATTTTTTCCAATTTATTTGTCCTCCTTTTCATTGTAAGAAAGTTGGTCACCTTAGCATTTTGGACAATAGAACGTGTTTTGTCCTCCTTTTCATTGTAAAAAAGTTGGTCACCTTATTATTGTGCTTCATCCTTGGTTGGGGGAACATATAAGAAGCCTGCCGAGTACCCAACATCTGTGGCCCTGCATGTGACTTGAAGTTTACTACGCCTCGTGTTCTTCTCAGGCTAGTTTCCCCAGGGCCTGGACTGACAAGATAAAAGGGCCCTTTGTAACAACATTGTGCTACAGAAAAAGCATACATGGTTTTTTTTTTAAAAGGACTGGAAGACACAAACCAAAAGAATCTGTTTTGTAGCTCACATATCCTGCTAAGTGTCAGGCTTGACTAAGCCATAATGGCTAGATTCAAGAAAAGCTACATTATAAATCAACAATCCCAAAGGTAAAGGTAAAAGTTCCCCTCGCATATATGTGCTAGTCGTTTCCGACTCTAGGGGGCGGTGCTCATCTCATTTTCAAAGCTGAAGAGCCAGCGCTGTTTCCGTGGTCGTGTGGCCGGCATGACTAAATGCCAAAGGCGCATGGAACGCTGTTACCTTCCCACCAAAGGTGGTCTTTATTTTTGTACTTCCATTTTTTACATGCTTTCGAACTGCTGGGTTGGCAGAAGCTGGGATAAGTAACAGGAGCTCACTCTGTTACGTGGCGCTAGGGATTCGAACCGCTGAACTGCCAACCTTTCTGATCGACAAGCTCAGCGTCTTAGCCACTGAGCCACTGCATCCCTATCCCAAACTTAGGGACGAATAAAAATGGTGAGATAATAGATAAATAAGCGAACACGTCTGTGGTGGAATGCAATCCAGAGTTGAAGGACGGAGAGGCCATGTAACTGTGGACAGGAAGAGAGCAAAGTCAGACCTTCCCTCACAATTCACAGACCACAGGTGGTCCTCGACTTATAACCATTCGGATTAATGACCACTTGAAATTACATCGCTGAAAAAGTGACTTCCGACCATTTTTCACACTTATGACTGTTGCAGATCACGTGATCAAGCATCAGATACTTGTTTCATATTTATGACGGTTGCAGTGTCCCGGGGTCATGTGATCACCTTTTGCGACCTTCTGACAAGCAAAGTCAATGGGGAAGCCACGTTTAATTAACAACCGTCTTATTAACTTAGGTGGCTATGAAATGGGAGTTCTAGTTCCGCCTCAGCAGGAAAGGCGGCTGGATGACTTGGGTCAGTCACCCTCTCTCTCAGCCCAATGATCCACCCAACAGGGTTGTTGTGGGGAAAAGATACGATGAAAAGCAGTGAGGAGGTGGATCCCCAGGAGGGAGGGGCTGCATTCCAGAGGAGTAAAAGGCAACTCAGGCGAGAGATTATGTGTGAGAGAAAGAGGGTAAGGACAGCCCCTCCTTAATAGTAGAACAGATTATATGGAGATGCAGATAGTAGAATCCCTCAGTCTGTCAAGATTCTGTCTGTAGGTATGAAACAATAAAGAACTCCGTTTGCAATCATCACTGTGTGTCATTCTTGGTATTGGGCCTGACAAATAGGGAAGGAAGGAGCATTAGAGATACGTGTTCAGACCTTGGCTTCCCAAGAGCATGAAGCAAACTCCTTGTCCTGCCAAAACCCCATTTATTAATTGAATGTGAATTCTGCTCATTCACCTCCAGCAAAGTCTTTGAAGGGAGGATTTCCAGTCACATACCTTATCTGGCTTGGAGAGCTGACAGGCCAATATCTGCTAAACCTGGCAAGGAGTCTCGGAGAGTCACGAACCAATTAAGCGAACTAATTGTCTCCTGCAAACTCTACTCTCCTTTCGCTCCTCTTTTATTTCCTAAGAGAGGGGCCATTCACCGTCCACCTGTGGCCTTACTCCCAAGTCGACCCCTGTTCTTTAGCTGTTCCCTTTGTCTGGCCACTCTGCGCATGCGCACACTGGGAACAGGCTTCAGCTGTTCATCTGCTTCACTGATGTCTGACTCTGAAAGCACCTGATAACTGGCATACGGCTCTGGCCCCCTCTCTGCCTCCGACACAAGAGCCTTCATCAGAGCCTTCTCCAGGCTCCAGGACTGGCCCATCTTCCTCCCCAACCTCCTCACTGTCCGAATCTGCTGCCAGCTCTGCTGGCTGCTGGCAGGTCATAACAATACGTTAACCACTTTGAATTATTTATAAAAATAATAAAGGCGGGATTTTTAAAAATCTAAAACATGTATCTAAAAATTCTGGATATATAATCCTATGCCATTTATAAATGGTCACTTAGCAACCCTTCACAGTTATGACAGACACCCCTCGAAAAGCTACTTACAACCTGATTTTGAAGTTACGATAGACACATAAACACACACACATCATTTTCACATGATAACATTTTGGGGGTTTGTTAACCAGCTCATCTTTACAGCCGTTTGCACTGTTCCTTGGTCACATAACTGTGATTTTCTACTTTACCAGTTTATTTTATTTATTTATTAAATTTATTTGCTATCCATTGTTTCAAGCAACTTTCCAGTATTTACTTCCAGTTTCCAGAAAAAAAAGGCCCATTGGGTAAAAGGAATTTGTTTAATGACCACGGTGTTTATTTAATGACTGCAGCATTTGCTTAATGACTGTGGTCTTTGCTTAGCAACCACTACGAAAAATATCATAAAATTAGGTCCAATCAGAAGATGATAGACAAATTCATGAAGTTTATCAAAGGCTGTTACACTTGATGGTCATTTACGATCTGTAAAATCAGAAGCAGCATCCCGTACATCAGTGTTTTTCAACGTTGGCAGCTTTAAGATATATGAACTTCAACTCTCAGAATTCCCCAGCCCACCAAGGTTGAAAAACACTGTCTTAAATGCTGGTTCTAGGAGAGGAACACTACTCGGTCTAGGGATTAAGGCACCAGCGTAGAAACCGAGAAACCGTAAGTTCTAGTCCCATTTTGGTATGAAAGTTAGTTGGGTGACTTTGAGTGAATCCCCAGGAGATGGTGAGTTCTAGTCTTGCCTGCATGAAAGCTGGCTGGGTGACTTTGGGCTAGTCACTTTCTCTCTGTCCAACCCACCTCACAGGGTGGTTGCTGTGGGAAAAATAGGAGAAGGAAGGCATGTTGGATATGATCGCCACCTTGAGTTATTCATAAAATAATAAAATATGAGATTAAAATATATAATATTTGGCAATATAATATAAATGCACAATATGATAGATGATAGATAGATAGATAGATAGATAGATAGATAGATAGATAGATAGATAGATAGATGATAGATAGATAGATAGATAGATAGGTGATAGATAGATAGATAGATAGATAGATAGATAGATGATAGATAGATAGATAGATAGATAGATAGATGATAGATAGATAGATAGATAGATAGATAGATAGATAGATGATAGATAGATAGATAGATAGATGATAGATAGATAGATATAGATAGATAGATAGATAGATAGATAGATAGATAGATAGATGATAGATGATAGATAGATAGATAGATAGATAGATAGATAGATAGATAGATAGATGATAGATAGATAGATAGATAGATAGATAGATAGATAGATAGATAGATAGAGATAGATGAGAGATAGATAGATAGATTGATAGATAGATAGATAGATAGATAGATAGATAGATAGATAGATAGATGATAGATAGATAGATGATAGATAGACAGATAGATAGATAGATAGATAGATAGATAGATAGATAGATATAGATGATATAGATATAGATGATATAGATATAGATATAGATGATATAGATATAGATATAGATATAGATATAGAGATAGATATAGAGATAGAGATAGAGATAGAGATATAGATATAGATATAGATATAGATATAGATATAGATATAGATATAGATATAGATATAGATATAGATATAGATATAGATATAGATATAGATATAGATACAGATAAATGGCTGTGTGTGTGTATGTTCCAGCATAACTCCGGAAAGCCTTGAGCAATTTCAACCAAACTTGGTACCCAGATGACTAACTGTCTGGAAACAAATACTGTGGGGGAAGGGACATACCCCTTGGGGTATGTGTTCTGTTAAGATATAGCCTGCTATGCCTTAAAATGGTTTCTACCATACTGCCTTCAAATGGCTTCTATTGTACAGGGCTGCAGAGTTGCCATGGTAACAGCTTCACAAGGGGGGCTCCCTCTGGTAAGGGGGGAAATCCAACATTAGAAATTGCAACAACGTTCATGGAAGGAGGGTTGGGATAAATAAATACCAGAGCAGCGCCGGGTTATCAGCTACTCTTACCACTGTTTGCACAGATTGCTGGTCTGCATGAATTAAGCCTTGGACAGATCCAGCAGGACTTTTTTGATGGTCTCTGTTAGATACTTGCTCTAACTACAGTGGTTTCCACCAAGGTCCTCTGCTCCGGCGGGAACAGAGGTTTAATCCTATTGGTCAAAGGGTCTGACAGCTCCCTATAAAAGGGCTGCTGTCAGACTCAACCTTCGCTGGATTGTTCTCACTTGTTGTACTTAATAAAGAGCTGTTGTTACCGTTAAGCCTGTGTGTGCCTATCCATTACCCAATCTAACAGTCTCAGTCAGTTTTTCGAGGAATTAGTCATCATTCAAAGCAGGGGTGAGGTAGGGTGACCTTGCATTGCTCATTTTCCATGCATTTTCCATGCATTTTAGCCATTTGAATGTCAGCTGAAAATGGCAGTGAAGAGACCTCCAAAGTCATCCCTCCTTCTCCCCAATGGGTTAAAGCTTTGATTTTCTTTTTTTTTAACTTTCCCTGGACTGTGTGTAATCCAACCTTCCCCAACTGCCTCATCTGAATTTAATAAAGCAAGGGGGGGGGGAGTTGGAGAAATCTCCCAAAAAGCTTTCATAGAAATTAAAGTAAACAATGCCTTGACCTCCATCCCCTCCTTGCCCCGCTGCTGACTTGGGCCTGTTGTTACAGTTACAGACGGTTCGGCGTTTTTGTTTAATTGTAAACACATTTGGTAAATGCTGCCAGGACTTGGTGGTGGCTCACAAAGAGCACAGGTGAAGAACAGCAGGGGAAATGTCTGCTAGGATAAGAGAGAAAAAATGTCCTATTTAAATGGACGCAGAAAAGGAGAAGCAACCGACACAACTGAGAAGGCCACAAGCGGTAGCACGAAGTATTTATTAGAGCTACCATCTTGGACTGAGCTGTGAGGAAATATGTGATTTCGGACTGGAAGTTTCTACTGTTCACAAGATGTGATGGTGCTGGAGTAGGGTCCTAAGCATATCCTCCTAACAATAAATTAAAAATAGAACATCTATGGCTTCATAAGAGTACAAATTGGTTAGGTTGGTTGCGTTGGGTTGGTTGGGTTGAGTTGGGTAGGTGGGTTTTGGTTGGTTGGTTGGTTGGTATGAGTTATCAAGTTATTTTCAGTTCCTAGTGACTACATAGATTTTTCTCCATGATGATTTATCCTTAACCTGGTCTTTCAAGTCTTCGGATGGTCCCGACTGTAACTGAGCCTATCTACCATGCTGCTGATCATCCTTTTCTTCTCTTCCCTTCCACCTTTCCTAGCATCAGAGCCTTTTCCAGAGAGTTGGATCTTTGCACAACATATCTGAAGCAGGGTAATTTGAGCCGCCTTCATCTCATTTGTGCCTCGAATGAGAACTCTGGATTGGGTTGTTTGATGATCCACCCATTTGCTTCCTTGGCTATCCATAATATTACTACCTGTATCAGGAGTCTTTGGCAGCACCGAAGTTCAAAAGCATCAGGAAGCTTCTTTGTGGTTTGTTTTGTCTGACATGTGGCTACAAAAGAAAAAAAAACATAGAGACCCAATTCCCTCCTTTCCATTAATACGGGGTCCAAAAGGGGGAAAAAATAGGGAGGGGTGGATGAAATTCCCCATTTCCTTTTGCTCTGTGAATTGCTAATAAACTCCAGACAGAAAAGTCTGATTAGGAAATGGCTTAGGAAATTGAAAGGCGGAGGAGAAAGAGGAGAAGGGAGTGCCTGAACCGATACTGTGTCCCTGCCAGGAGCGAGCTGGGTTTTGCGTGTAATTGTGTCCTCCACTTTTCTCCCTTGCCATGTTCTATCTGTGCCATCAACTGTCGGAGTGAGATCTAAGGTTGTCCTCTGAATGGGTCATTTTTAGTATATTGTTTTTAAGATGCAACTTCTTCTTGTGGAGAGGTTGCCTTTTCCTGTGGAAAGCTTTCATTTGTCTGTTCTGGTCTCTGGGTGCGCACTTCTTTTGATGCTGAGTTGACTTTATGGCTAGGGAAGGGGGCAAAGCATAGTTGTTTCTAAGCATCTTCCAACCTTTCTGTAGAAGTCTCCCTGGCTGTTCACAGGTCTACATTTCCTAGTCTGAGAAAGATTCAGGGAAGAGGTCCCTCTGCAAGACCAAGGCTTGTTTCATATAACAAGCTAAGCCATAGTTTAAGCTTGGATTGTATACATAAAGGAAAAAGTTCCCCTCGTCTCTGAACCGGTTCCCCAGTCACCACAGTCGTCGCCACCCTCTTGTTTTAGAGTTCTGCGCTTCTGCTCATCTCTGTTTCGAAACCAAAGAGCCAGTGTTGTCCGAAGACGTCTCCGTGGTCATGTGGCCGGCATGACTAAACGCCAAAGGCGCATGGAATGCTGTTATCTTCCCACCAAAGGTGGTTCCTATTTTTCTAGTTGCATTTTTACATGCTTTCGAACTGCTAGGTTGGCAGAAGCTGGGACAAGTCACGGGAGCTCACTCGGTTACACGGCGCTAGGGATTCGAATTGCCAACCTTTCTGATCGACAAACTCAGCGTCTTAACCACTGAGCCGCCACGTCCCCTTGGATTGTATACTAAATCATAATTTGTTGGATATGGAGAACAGATAATGCTGGAATGTGGTGGTTTGGCTTAATGTTTCATGTTCATCAAACCAAACTCTGGTTTGTTCAACAAAGTTACTCCAAAGATAATTGTCGAATAATTATTTTCATCACTTGCCCCAGACCCAGTGCCTTTCCATGGTTAGCCTACATTTTCTCCAGCTAATCAGAGAAGAAAATCTCTTTGATCTTGGACCTCACCAATGCAGTGTAAAGCAATGGTTTCTGACTTGAACATAAACAAAACCCCTTCATTTCTAGACAAAAAGTATTTCCAGTCACTGTACATAATGGACATAAATGCTAAATTTATCTTCATTTTAAAAGGGAAAAATAGGTTTTTTTTAAAAAAAAAAAAAAGACAGAGAGAGGAAAAAAGAGTGCATAGACTGAAATAGAGAGACGTTAATAGTTTGTCAAAACCATTGTGTCAAAAAGTCAGGAATGTGGCCATAAACATGCACTGAAGCTTCACTTCCATTTTTATGGAGGTTCTTGAAAATGATTTCTAAAGCAAACTCTCATCAGATTGAATGAGAACTGATAGGAAAAAATGCGGGAGAAAGTTTCTGCCCAACAACCATATTTAGGGGTTCCGTTTTTTAATATGCTTCCTATCCTCTTCTCCCCATGTATATGCATGCACACACACATACACACACACACACACACACACACACACACACTGGTGTTTACACCACATGCTAATCACCTTAATTAAAAGCCCTGATACTGTAGCTGCATTTATATATGTGATTTGATATTACTCTTAATTTGTAGTTAGACTTTTTGCAATTTAATAGATTGCACCGATCTACTTCTTGGTTCATTGTACTGTGTCAGACCCAAAACCAAGAATGGCATAAAGCAGGAGTCTCCAAAGTTGGCCACTTTAAGACTTGTGGACTTCAACTCCCAGAATTCCCCAGCCAGCCATGCTGTAGACTTCATGCTGGCTAGGGAATTCTGGGAGTTGAAGTCCACAAGTCTTAAAGTGGCCAACTTTGGAGACCCCTGACATCAAAAAATCTTCCAACCTGAATTCTTGATTGTTTTCACATCTACAGGTAGTCCTTGACTTACAAACATTCATTTAGTGAAAGCTCGAGGTTAAAATGGCACTAAAAAAAAAGTGACTTAAGACCATTTTTCACACTTATGACTATTGCAGCATCCCTGTAGTGACGTGATCAAGATCAGATGCTTGGCAACTGGCATGTATTTATAACAGTTGCAATGTCCCAAGATCACACGATCACCTTTTGCAACCTTCTGACAAGCAAAGTCAATGGGGAAGCCGGATTCGCTTAACCCAGTGGTGGGCAACCTTTTTTTTCAACTGAGCCAAATCTCGCCAAAACCACGATTGAAATTTATTTTGAGAGCCACATTTTTAAAACCGAAAATACATAGGATGGTACACTGTTTTTAGTTTCAATAAACTCTGGCATTGAAGCATGCAAGTCTTAAAGCTGTCAAGTTGCAAGACCCTCGCACCCCCAACCCTTTAGAAAAAAAAAACCCAGGGTCTTCAAACCTGACAGCTTGAAGACTTGTGGACTTCAACTCCCAGAATTCTGAGAATTGAAGTCCACCAGTCTTAAAACAGCCAACTTTGCAGACCTCTGTGTTAGCCCAAAGCCTGGCGCTGGGCGGGCCTTGCTCCCCCATTGGTGGAGCCCCAAGAAGCGAGGAGGGAGAAAAAGAGACGGAGGCCAAGGAGCTTCCCCCCGCCCCCTCCCAGCAAAAATCTAACCGGGGAGCCGGGCAGGCAGTAGCAAATTAGCCGATCACGCCGCGTGGGCAGTAGCAAATTAACCGATCACGCTCCTTGGCCTCCGTTTCTTTTTCTGCCTCCTCGCTTCTCGTCCCCGCCCGACTTCAGGATCCTCCCTAATCATTGTGGGTCGAAAAGAAAAAAGGGAAAGGGGCGCTTGTTTTGAAGTGCCCGAGAGGAGGGAGGGGAGCGGGCAGCTGGCACACAGAAGAGCCGCATTAAAATGTGTAAAGAGCCGTGTGTGGCTCGCGAGCCGCGGCTTGCCGACCACTGACTTAACCGGTATGTTACTGACTTAACAACTACAATGTTTCACTTAACAGTTGTAGCAAGAAAGGTCATAAAATGAGGCAAAACTCTCTTAACAACTGCCTTGCTTAGCAATGGAAATTTTAGGCTCAATTATGGTCATAGGTTAAGGACTACAACAGAGGTGGGTTCCGGCTGCTGCTACTGCCGGTTTGCTCAGGGATGTGCTGCATGCGCAGTACTTTAAAAACTCCTTCTGTTCACGCACAGAAGCAAAAAGCAAGATGGAGGTGCCGTAGGCGCCGCTGATAAAACCAGTTCAGGGGTATAGCAGGCCGAGTTACTACCTACTTGGCCGAACCGGTCCGAACCAGTAGGAACCCACCCCTGATCTACAGTATATTCTGGGAACTATTAGGGAGGGATTGTTTTCATCCTCTTTCTCTTGCACATGATATCTGAGCTGCTTCTTAGTCCAGAGGTGGTATTCAGAGGTGGTATTCAGCAGGTTCTGACCAGTTCTGGAGAATCGGTAGCAGAAATTTTGAGTAGTTCAGAGAACCGGTAAAAACCACCTGACTGGCCCCATCTATTCTCTGCCTCCCGAGTCCCAGCTGATCAGGAGGGAATGGGGACTTTACAGTATCCTTCCCCTGCCATGCCCAACAAGCCATGCCCACAGAACCGGTAATAAAAAAAAATTGAATCCCACCACTGTCTTACTCCTCTGCAATGCACTCCCGCATTCCCTCCTTCCTTACTACATTCCACCACATTTGTTTGTTTATTTATTAGACTTGCCTGCTGCCCATCTCTCCTAGAATTGACAAATGTTATGAGAACCGAGAGAGGGGTGCATTCAATAACTCTCTTAAGTATGCTGTGTAAGCCCAGAGCACAGTCACAAATAGGAAACAAGATTCCTATAGGCACTTATGCACCCATGGCCTTTGCCATCGGTATTCATTGGGTGCTCTTAGCTCCTGATTATCTGTTTGAATTGGATTAGCAGAATCAGGCTGCAAAAATTCAGAGCACCCCTAGGTGGCAGCAAGCAGGAGTATTCTAACTTTTGCTGCCATCTAGCGATCATCTGATCATGTAACTGCATGTTTAAAGTTTTTGTGACTGACAGGCCAATAGAGGCAAAAGGATGCTCCAAGCATATTCCCCCTGGCGTCATTTTTATTCTCCAAATTGGTCGTTGCCCTTTCTCTAGAACAGTTGGGCCCTATTCCAAACAAAACTCTGGGCTGCAGCAAATAACCATTTTTCATTTCAAAGAATAAGAATGAAGCTAAGTAGGCCTGGAGGCGTTTTTGGACATCAAAACAACACTGAAAACTAGTTCACGGCAAGTTCCTCTTCTGCTTTTCAAATATTTCTAAGTCATGTGGTTGCCAAGTAGTCGTCAAGAAGACATTTGATGGTAGTAGTAACTATGTAAACCAAATTGAGAGTTTATAGTTGTACAGAGCAGAGGTGGTATTCAGCCAATTCTGACTGGTTCTGGAGAAACGGTAGTGGAAATTTTGAGTAGTTCGGAGAACCGGCAAATACCACCTCTGGCTGGCTCCGCCCCCATCTATTCTCTGCCTTCCGAGTCCCAGCTGATCAGCTGGTACTTCTTTTGTTGCCTTGAACAGGAATACAGGTTAGTGGGGTGGGAAGGGAATGGGGATTTTACAGTATCCTTCCCCCAGGAGTGGGGAGGAAATGGAGATTTTGCAGTATCCTTCCCCTGCCACACTCACCAAGCCACATCCATCAAACCAAGCCATGCCCACAGAAGCAATAGTAAAAAAATTTGAATCTTACCACTGGTACACAGTCAACAAATAGGAGTTAAAAAGTTTCACTAAGAACCTGGCTTCTGTTTTTTTCAGAAGGTTTCTGTGTGCAAGAGAGGAAAGTAATGAAGTATACTGTATATGTGGCTATATGTAATGGTATGTGAAAATGACCTTGGGAGATGGAGGGAAGAGATGCCTCCTAGGGAATAGCCAGATAAGTGAGGACATAACCTGCAGCTGCATAACAGGCAGAGAAAGAAACTAAAAAATAAACCTCCCAAATTTCTCAGGTGATAAAAGAATCAGTGGGAGATTTGTATTTTCACACTTGGAAGATTCTGTTAATGTATAGTCTGTGGCAGATTAAGGCTCATTCGTGCCCTAAGCATCTACAGATCTTGGTGCCCCTCCTTTGCACATACTGTACAAATCTTCATTGGTTTTTCTTTCTTTCTCATCTTTGTGGTGCCCCCTTTGGGGTTGGTGCCCTAAGCACGTGCTTAGTCTGCTTAATGGTTAATACACCACTGTGTATAGCCCTACAATAAGGTACAATTAGCTCATCTCATTGTGTTTCCTGTCTGATCTACCTGGGAAGGCTGACACTGGTTTACACAACAGTTACAAACCAGATCAATTACAAACTTAGTTTTAAACCTGGTTATAATTTCAGATGGTGTGTACGTGTCAGTTTGAAAGCCTGGACAAATAGATTAATGAAATATCTACTGATGTGTGTTGTGTGAACACAGCCACTGTGTTCTGAGAAGTTTTCTGAATGTAAGAAGAAGAGAGGTGTGATAACAGGAAGAGGCATACCTATCTTCTGGTGGAAATTGTTTGGAAACAGAAGTGGTCTCAATTGCAAACAAAGGACTTTGGGCATTCTACTTTTGTAAAAAAATAAAAAAATAAAAAAAAGACTGAGGCTCTATAACCAGATATTCTTGCCCTTGTCAGAAAAGTGTGGTTCCCAAGACTTTTTAAGAGGAAGCTACAGTATGTCAAGCAACAAAACATTTACAGTGGTTTCAACCCACTTCATGCCCAGTTAAGCATGGAGTTCCTTTAGGCAAATGGTTAACCTAGTTGCTGAGTTAACCAATTTTCTGGCCTCACACAAAACATTAACTAAATGCGTTGGATTCACAGAGCATGCAAAACCAGAGGAAATCAAATCAAGGTTAAAGTAACCCAACTTAGCAGGTGGAATGGATACTGCTGTTAGTTTTAATTGGCCTGGACGGACAAGTTGAATGGATATAACCTTTGTGAGCATCATATAGCAATGTAAGTCAAAGCCAAAATGAGTTTTTTTTATCCAGTGTTATCTCCACATCATATTTAAATGTCATATAACTTATCCGTTTCACCTTAATCTACTATGTGTGTGTGAACACAGTCATTGTGTTTTGCTAGCTGAGGGCCTTGTGTAAACACATCCGTTGTCTCTCTCAGCTTGACAATCTCCAGAGGGGATGGAGCTACAATTCCCACCAAACCCAGGCAATGTGGGCCAAGTCTTCGCTCTGGCTTAATTCTTATTTCTCCGGGACCTTGAAAAAACTTGCAAAAAAATCATTAGCACAATGTGTCTCCAAGGCAAAAAGCTTTTATAAGCCTCTCGTGATTCCTAGTCTTCATGCTCTAACTCCAACCCTCAAACTTTTATAAAAAATGAACTCCTAAAGAAGTTACAGTGCTTTATTTTTTTTATTTCATCAAGTATGAATTAGATGACTGATACAAGTATAGACATGATAATGAATACATGAAATGAATACGAATACGTGGGAATATTAGGACAGGGACGGTAAGCACACTGGCGCGCTTATGCACGCCCCTTACATACATCTTAGGAATGGGGTAAGGTTGACAGTAGACAGTCTAAGGTTAAAGTTTTGGGGGTTTGGGGAAGACGGCCAATTTAGACCAGGTGATCGCTTCTAAAGACATCTCCATGTAGTCTTAAAAGGAGTAAGTCCACCTTTAAAACTTCAGCTTCTGCCTTTGCTCAGTTGCTTCCTTGGTTTGGGAGTAGAAGGGCTAATATCAATCTGAGCAACCCCCAACCTTAGCTACAAACAGAATGGTGCTGGATAAGATTCCTCCCCAATGTATGCTCTAATAATGTGCCAGAAATCCCTTGAGTCCTGTGGGAAAGTCTAGTAATATAACTGTGGACCTTCTGGTTTTGTAACCAAGAAACCCAAAACTGTTCTGAAAATAACTATATACAACATGACAGTTTGGAACCCCCAAAGTACTTGTTTGGAACCCCCAAAGTACTTGATTTAGAAAGGCCGATTTCAATAGAAGCCCTGAGCTGGGTTTATTCAGGAAAATAAATTTAGAAATTAAAAGAAAAAATTCCAGAAAGCAGTGACAAACCATTTCTGAAATGTACAAAGAAAATGTATGCAAACAGTTGTGTTTACATACTCTCCACCTCAGCATGAAGGACATTTTATACTTACTTAAGTGGTATATTCTGGCTTATCTTGAAAAACAAGTAAAGTAGGATCTGATTATTTGTAGAGATTTTCAGTCATCCAGGTCATAGTTGTCTCAAGTGTGCTTTTTTTCTTCAAAAGGCAACTGGTCTGTTTTTTCTCTTAAGAAAGAAGAAGAAAATGACTGTTGGCTTACCTGAATGGTCGTTCTCTAGGCGCTGCGGGAGAGTCCAAGCATGGGTTAACTTCAGCTTGCTGCCCAAGGATTGAGTTCAAAGTTTGGGTAGCCACACCTCCTGCTCCTTTTAGACACCAGTTTAAAAAACGAAGGGATGAGACCCAGAATGATGTGGTACATCAATGCATTATGTCCTTAGAGGTAGTAAACTGCATACCAACGGATGACACCAGGGTGGGGTTGGACTCTCCCGCAGCGCCTAGAGAATGACCATTCAGGTAAACCAACGGTCATTCTCCTAGGTGCTGCTTGGAGAGTCCAAGCATGGGACATACCCAAGCTATGTGGTTCCAGGGAGGGAAGAAGGATTGTCCTGGATCGCAGGAGCCGTGAGAACCCATTGCAAGACCCTCCTTCCAAAAGAAGCTTCTGCAGCCACAAAGGAGTCCAATTTGTAATTCCAGATGAATGGAAATGGCAAGGATCAGGTAGCTGCCCTGCAGATCTCCTCAGTGGATGCATGTGTGGCCTAAGCAGCCGTAGTCACGGCACTCCTCGTAGAGTGAGCCATTATGCAAGTGGAACTGACCTGGCCTGATGTTCGTAAGCCAACTTAATGCAAGTGCGCAGCCAATGTCCTATGGTTGAAGATGATACCTTTCTGCTCATGGAGCCAGGTTGAAAGGATATAAAGAATGATTCCGACTGGCGGAAGGAAGATGTCCTTTTCCTATATACACGCACCACATGATGCACATCTAGTGTATGCCAAACGCGCTCTCTGGGATGTCTGGAGCACGGGCAGAAATGAGGAAGAATGACTTCCTGCGTCGTATGAAATAAGGTATTAATTTTTTGGGAGAAAGGACAGGTCTAATCGAAGAATGACCCTGTCAGGATGTACAATACAAAGGTCCTCCATGACCAAAATGGCTGCCAGCTCCAAAATTCTGCGAGTCGAAGTGATGGCTATAAGGAAGGCAGTCTTAAAAGATAAATGTCGGAGACTAATGGAATGGATCGGTTCGAATGGAGCAGAGGTTAAGACCTGCAGGACGATCGATAGAGCCCAAGTTGTGTATCAGTGTATTGGCGGAGGATGGAGGTTGGTAGCCCCCTTCAGGAAGCTGCGAACCCTGGGATGCCTGCTGGGAGGTTGAGAAGTGTCTCTGGACAAGATGCTAAAGCAGCCGTCTGTCGCCGAAGAGTGTTGGGCGCAAGACCCTTGTCCAACCCCTCCTGGAGGAATTCCAGAATTTGTGGGATTGTCGCCATGATGGCATCGATGTGGTGAGAATGACACCAAGATGTAAAGATAGTCTATTTAGCGTCATAAATTTGCACCATAGAAGGTCGCCTGGAAGCCTGGATAGTGCGAAAAACCTTGTCAGAAAATTTGCCCTGCCTCAGGAGGTCTCCCTCAAGTGCCAAACGGCCAACTGGAGCCACTGAGGATCCGGATTTAGGATGGCCTCTTGGCTGAGGGATTATCTATTCCTGAAGTATGAGCTAGTGCTTGGAGGCTGACAAGCTGACAAGGTCGGCATACCAGGACCTTCTTGGCCAGTGAGGTGTGACCAGTAGAACTTCCATTCCCTCCGTCAGGATCTTTCTGATCACCTGAGGTATCAGAGGGAGAGGCGGAAAGGCGGAAAGGAGGCCAGGAGGCCAGCAGCAGTGAAGAGCATCCATTCCTTCTGCACCGGGGCACTGGAACCAAGAGAAGAACCGGGGGAGGTGCGTGTTTTCCGGATTGGCGAAGAGGTTGATCATCAGAAGGTCGAATCTCTGAGATAGCTGGTGAAACAGAGATGGGTGAAGCTGCCATTTCCAGTTGCTGATGATAGTTCTACTTAACCAGTCCATGGTCATGTTGTCCTCCCCCGAGATGTGGTCTGCTTTCAACGATTCGAGGAGACACTCTGCCCATCACCCCAGGGCCTCTGCTTCTGACATGAGGGCCCTCGATTGAGTCCCGCCCTGGTGGTTTATGTGGGCTTTGGTGGCTATGTTGTCTGTTAGTATTAAGACGTGGAGCCCTTCAATGTGCTTGCAGAAATGACCCAGGGCTAGTCTGGCGGCTCTGAGCTCCAGCCAGTTTATGTTGTGGGAGAGCTCCGCTCGTGACCACCTGCCCTGCATCACGTGCATTTGTACATGGGCGCCCCAGCCGTACAGACTAGCATCTGTTTTATGATGAGGCGCTCCGGATCCTTGAAGAAGGCCCCTTCCTCAACGCCACTGACTGCCACCACCTGAGCGACCAAAGCACTCTTGGGGGCACTCGTACCACCCTCTGGGAATTGCTGGCTTTGCATCTTTGAATTGTAAGGAGGAACCACTGAAGTTCCCTTGAATGCAATCATGCCCAGGGAACTACTGCAGTGCAAGAGATCAGCTTCCCCAACAATTGGGATAGAGTCACAATGGATGCTGACCTGGATGCACGGACCTTTCGTACAAGGGATGTGATGCTGTTCACCCTGTGATCGATTCCACAACCTGCATGAGGAAGACCTTGCAAGGTATGGAGTTGATCACTGTGCCCAGATTTTGGATTCTGGAAATCGGCGACAAGTGGCTTTTCTCCAGGTTGACGGAGAATCCGTGCCGCTGGAGTGTGCAAATGGTGGTGTTGAGGTCTCAACGTGCTTATGCCCTGGATGATGCCTGAATCAGGATGTTGTCCAGGTAGCACTGGAGCCTCACTGGATGAGATCAGAGATGCGCTGCGACCATGGCGAGGAGCTTGGTAAAAGTTGTGCGATGTAAATTGTAACCAGTCAATTGAGTCCAAGATGATTAAGTCTCTGCCCTGAGGCGATGTTGGAGCTCAAGCAGGAACAAGATGGGGCTTAGTGGCAATGTCCAGAGCGCCCTCAGATCCACGCCCAATGAAAGTAGGGTATGGCCAAGGCAGACAGCCAAACACCCTGCAACTGCTTAGAATGTTCTTCTTGGGGAGAGGGAGACCTGTCTGGAAACCCAGAGCACTGCAGATTAAACTCCCTCCCAGCAGCGATCTGCTCTTGGAGGCAGACAGGGGCAATGCAAACGGCCAGAAGGAATTTCAAACTGCAAGGAACCTAAACTATCTGACTAACAATGAAAATAACAAAGGCTACACTATGCTACACTGTTTGGAGAGTCCAACCTGTTGCTCAAGGACTGGAGCTCCCCAAATGCGTCCTTTTAGGGCGACTGAGTTTTTTAAACTGGTGTCTAAAAGGAGCAGGAGGTGTGGCTACACAAACTTTGAACTCAGTCCTTGGGCAGCAAGCTGAAGTTAAGCCATGCTTGGACTCTCCAAGCAGCGCCTAGGAGAATGTTTTAATTTAATTTAATTTAATTTAATTAGCACTTCTAGACCGCCCCCTCTCCCAAAAGGGACTCTCCCAAAAGGGACTTTCCTTTTCACCCAAGACACGTCATCAGTTCTGATGGCAGGAGGATCCTGCCATCCATCCTTCCACCATCAGAACTGATGAAGCATCTTGGATGAGAAGTGAAATGTTTTTCTTCTTCTTCCTCAAGCAAAAAAAAAAAAAAAGCCCAGCTGCCTTTTGAAGAAAAAAAAAAGCACTTTTAGGATTTGATTAGTAATGGGACAAGAGACCACCATGAAATCCTCAAATAAGGCAGTGACAAACCATTTCTGTATATAATGCCACAATGAGACCAGGTTCTAGCTTAGTTACTGAAAGTCCAATCAGGAAGACATTAGATAGCGTGACCCAAAGCCATTATTGATGTTGAGTAAGGAATTCTATATCAGACAAGTTGACCTTCAGGACTTCTTCTGGTGCAAGAGCTCCTGAGTATCAGCCAATGAATGGGCTACATAACTCATCTGGTCCTTCTAGAAAATCAAGGCAGCCAGTGGTCAAGTGAATGGAAGACCAGCAAGGTTTTAAAAAAAGGGAGTCGGTTGAAAAAAAAATCTAAGCAAGCATGATCTGCTATTTCAAACCAAATTCTAAAAACAGGGGCCTTCAAAACACAATATTTGACTTTTGGAGAAAAACACAGATTCAGAAACAAGGATATATTCTTAGAACAAAAGCTTTTAGGGATACTGTACTGCAGGAATTGGGGGGAAAAACAGCTGCGAATATGAATAACATTGATAATAATAAGACAAATGGACAACATCAAACAGATGAACTTTTGGAAAAGCCACATCACATTTTATTAACTTTAGAGAGATATAACAGTGATGATGAAAGATATGAAAATGTTCAATAAAAGAATGTTGAACACCAGCTCTCTGGCAGACAGATGGAACTGAAAGGATGAATGACTGAACATATAAAAAACATACTTAAAATATAGGGTTCGGCTTCCAGTCTCGAAAAAGAAACGTAGAAAGAGTCAAAAGATGCGAGTTTTGGGGGTAGAAAAAATTGAAACATATACATGAGGTGAAATTACAGTAATCAACTAATTTATTAGCTCTTCAAAAATAAAAATACAACATTGGGATACATTGCTACAAAACCAAAGTAAGAAAATCAATCACTAAATGGAAAAGTCTATTCGAAAATAAATCAATGAATTGCAAGCTGATATTTGAAGAACTTGAAGGAAATAGGTTCAGAAATAATATCAAGAAGATTTTATAAAAAATATCAAAGAACCAACGTAATCTCAAAAAAATTAAAGCAAGCCATGGCTGTGTTAAAGAAAATTAAACAATATGAATTTTGACAGAATCAGCAGTTTTGAACAAATCAGCATTTGCTTTATAAAAGCATTGCTGGGAAATATGACAAATACACTGTAGATGCTTGCCCTGATAAAGATGAAACATTATAATTTTGGACTAACATCTGGGATAACACAAAGTAACATAATAAAGATGCAACATGGATAAAAGAGATTGAGAAGAAAGAACATTGGCTCGGTCAAAATGGATGATATGGTCATAACATCTGAAATTGTTAAAAAGAAAACAAAGATGGTTTAAAATTGGAATGCATCAGGAAATGTGAAGTACATCCATTTTGGCTTAAACATCTGACAACATTCTAAGAAAGATTGGCTGTTTAATTGAAAAAGTGGAAGAATGGATGATATTTGGTAGAATATTCTAATAATAAAATACAGAAACAAGGATATAATTGCAAACAACTACAAATGAATCACTTGTGAACGATACTCAGGCAGTTAAGTGATATATTGGAACTTTCAATTTTGAATTATAGCTTCAAAAATGCCTGAACAAAAAAGATAACTGCCAAAATTCTTAAGGAACAAAAATAAATTGCTGATTGACAAAATTATGGTATACTAGAAACTTCAAGCAAGGAAAAACCAACTTAAAAATAGTTTGGATGGATTATAAAAAGAGGCAGGATTCTCTTCCACATACAGCAGGGAATATACATGGCAAATGTTTGGAAATATTTGGCATTAGTACAAACTTCCGGAATTCTGTAAAAGAAGTCACAAAAAAATGGAAAACAACTGATAGTCAATGGCAAAGAAAAAGGAAATATAAACATCGGTAGAGGAATTTTTCAAGGGGATTTTCATTGTTTCCATGGCTTTTTAATCATCTCAGTGTTATCCTTCACTCGTGTCCTGAATAAAACAGGATTGTTAAAAGAATGTGGGAAAGGATGACTTGAAGATACATGGTTATCAAAACCTGAAACTGGACTCCTTATTTAAAATAAACAAAATGGTATATAGCTAAAAAAATGGGAATATCACACAATCTTAGCTCACAGAGAAAATTAGAAATATTTTAGAATACCACAATCAGTCACATTAACATCTTACAGGGTGAAATCAAAAACCAGTTCGGAAAATTTTGAATGCATGAAAAAAATCTAAATTCAAATTTAAACAAGAATACAAGCAAAGCTATAAACAATGATACCAGGTATAGAATAAGCTTATATAAATTAAATTAGACATAGGTTGAGTTGGACAGTTCAGAAAACCCCAAGATCAATGTATCATGCATTGAATCCATAAAATGATGTTGATTGATTATATTTAATCAATTATATTTAACTAAAGTATGCTTTTACTTACACCCAAAAATTAATGGTTTATTGTAGATAATATCAGAGAAACATTGATTGAATGATTATATGAGGACAAGTAAAGAAAAAAAATGTTCATTGCCATTAATTTGCAAAGAAATCAGACTGAAAGTAGCATAAGAATGATTATACAAATGAATTACAAGAAAGGGTAATCCTCAACTTACAACAGTTCATTTAGTGACAGTTCAAAGTTACTATGTCACTGAAAAAAATGTGGCTTATGACCATTTTTCACAATTACGAACTTTACAGCATCCCCATGGTCATGTGATCAAAATTCAAATACTTGCCAACTGGTTCATATTTATGATTGTTTCTGTGTCCCAAGCGCTCCATGGCACAGGACCTAGTTACCTGCGGGATCGCATCCTGCCCCATACATCCCTACGACCAATTCGCTCGCAAAGGGAGGGACTTCTCCGGGTGCCGTCCACTAAACAGTGTTCGGGGGCGACACCCAGGAGTAGGGCCTTCTCTGTGATGGGCCCAGCCCTTTGGAATGACCTCCCCCTTGACATCAGGATTACTTCCGATCTCCGCTCCTTCCGTGTAAAGCTCAAGACCCACCTTTTTCAATTATCTGGCCTGGCTCAACCGTAGTTTCATTCTATTCCTCCTGACAGTCTTTTTTAAATTTGTAATTTTTAATTTGGGGTATTTTAACTGCTAATTTTATTACTATTATTGTATGTATTTCATGACTGTTACCTCCTCCATGTATGTGTATGCGTGTATGTGTATGTTTATATGTATATATGTATGTGCTCTTATTGTACGCCGCCCCGAGTCCCTTGTGGAGAGGGAGCGGCTAACAAATTAAATTTATTATTATTATTATTTATTATGGGATCTCCTTTTACAACCATCCCACAAGCAAAGTCAATAGGGAAAGCCAGATTCACTTAATAACCAGGTTACTATCTTATCAACTGCAGTGATTCACTTAACAACTGTGGCAAGAAAGGTCATAAACTGGGGCAAAACGTAACAAATATTTCACTTAACAACAGAAATTTTGGGTTCAATAGTGATTGTAAATATTCCATGGTTGTTAAGTGAATCACTGCAGTTGTTAAGTGAATCACATGGCCATTAAGTGAATTCAGCTTCCCCAATTTATGTTCCTTGTTGGAAGTCAACTGATAAGGTCACAAATGTCAATCACATGACTTCGAGACTTTGCAACCATCATAAATACATGCCAAGTGCCAAGCGCTGGAATTGTGGGAATGCTGTGACGGTTGTAAGTACAAGGATCAGTTGTAAATTATTTTTCTCCTGGTTTTCAGCCTGGTGCCTTCACCATTACATCAAACTGGCTTTCGTAAGAAGCCTTAGGGTACCAGTTTTTTAAAAACCTCTTAAATAAACTGCCCAGTTTCCAAACAATCCAGAAAAGTTTATGGCTTGATAACTTTGGCCTTTAGAGTGCCATCCAATTTTCCCCTCTGTGCATGACAGGGACACCCTAGTGGCATGTTTGTTTATTTCAATATTTATTGGTCAACTGAGATTTCTCCTTTAAGCCATAAAAAAGTACCCGCTAAGGATAAATAATACCTAATCTCTGCTAAGGAAAAAAAAGATTGAAAGCAAGATAGCAAAATCAAGCAAGAGCGGACTAAACAAATTGAGTAAGATGGCAAGCTTCAGACCGATTCTGTTTTTATCCAGCAAGGCCATTCTTATTCATAAGACCTAAAGAGATTAGATGCAGCCTCATTTGGCTTTTAAGGGGCAGAGGAGGAAATACAGGAAAATGAATCAGCTGTGAGTTTCCTTGAGCTTCAGTCTGTTCTGCAAATATTCAAAGGTTCCCTGTGCAGCCAAGTTCCTCCCCCCCTTTCCCCTCTCTGCCTGGCTTTCGGTCTGAACACATTGTCTGAATTAGCGTCTCGACGAAAAGGATATTGTTAGTTCCTGTACAGAGATAATAACCCCTGGTAGCGCCGGGAATTTCACCCATGCAGAGAGAATTTACCAAACTATTTCAGCCGCTGCTCCACATAGATCCATTTACTCCCCGGCCCAAACAACTTAATGGAAACAAACTTGTCACCAGGAAGTACGAATTGAGGACGGAATGTTGCTATAATTGCTAAAAGGCCATGTTTCCGCAAACGGAGAAGGACAGGCTTCCTTCTCCTTGACGGCTTCAAAATCAGCCATCGGAGGTTGCAGCCAAAGGGTTCCCCTCCTGATCCTCTTAACAATTAAAGAAAAGAAAAAAGAGGACATGGAGGGTGGTGGAGAAAATCATACATACATACATACATACATACATACATACATACATACATACATACATACACACATACATACATACACACATACATACATACCAGAGGTGGGTTGTTCCCGGTTCGGCCCAGTTCAGCCGAACCGGTAGTGGAATTCAGGCCCGGGTCGCAGAACCAGCAGCGACCCAGGCCTGCCACACCCCTGAACCGTTTCCCTTGCCACCGATGTGCTGCCGCCATTTTGGTTTTTAGTGACTGCGCGTGCGCAGTTAACAGTAAATTGTTCTGCGCATGCGTGAAGAACAATTTACATTGAACAACGTACGTGTGCGCAGCGCATGTTGCACACAGGTTGCAAACCAATAGTAAAACCAGCAGCAACCCACCCCTGATACATACATACATACATCAAACAGAATTATAGAAAATGAAGGATGAAGGCTGGGATCCATTGGGAAAGAAGCAAAATAGTAGAGATAGAGGTAGTCCTCTACTTACAACCATTCACTTAGTGACCGTTCAAAGTTACAATGGCACTGAAAAAAGAGTCTTATGAATAGTCCTTGCACTTATAACTGTTACAGCATCCTCATAATCACATAATGTTACGTAATGTGTTTGCTACCATTTTGTTAAACTGTGTTGTGCCATTTGATCAAATTTGAGCTGAACTGAGACACTACTGTTATGCTGACAGTTTGCATTTCCTCTTCAGTATGTGTGAATTAGCATTAATAAAGAAAAAATATTTTCTCCCTACATGAATATAATGGGAAAATATTGCACATTAAATGTAAGTGTTGAATGATAGAGGCTGAGCTTTACTAACTTGCATGTGACCTTATTGTTATTACTACTCCTTTCATTAAGGATTAACACTGTAAAAAGAACAATCTATTTTTGACTGGTGCTTTGTTTTGTTTTTTTAATTAGAGTTCCAAGCTGGAATTTAAGAATATCCATTAATGTTACAAGGCAGAGTTCCCAAGCTTTCTTGGCTTTGGATCACAGCATCTGTGGTGATTCCCAATTTGTGCAATGGGGCACTGTAGCAAATTCACTAACAATTCCATTTATTGCAGACTAAAATATCCTGCAGCCCTCTTAATACTCTGCAGAACTCCAGGATGCCACATGCACAGTTTGTGAACTGTGGTTGTCAGATACAAACAGATGCCTGAAAAATACTTTTTTTTAGTCCATATTATATATCTGAAACATTTCGCTTCCATTAAAAAATGGTTTAATTTGCTTGTTATTCCATTTAAAAAACAAATAATGGGATGATTTTGGAGATCTTCTCCACAATCTACTCCTACTATTATTAGAGTTAGAACTCTGCATTTTGGAATTTTTCCCCTCCAGACTTCTTCCCGCGATTCTGCTATCCTTGGGTACTGCCATGTCTACAAAAATTAATCTTTCCTTTCCAGCTGTTGTTAAATCTGGTGTCTTGTATTCTAGATAGTGATCTATTTGTTTGTGAAAATCCCATAATATTTCAAAAAAAAAATTAATTTTAAGATCATTCTGAAAACACTAAAATTATTTCAGCTCAGATGCCAAAGAATCAAAATGTCTTACTCTGTTGTGATTTTGTTTTTAGTCCATCTGAGCAATTGTGTAACATCTGCTAATTATGTGTTACCCTTTCATCTTTTTCTTTACAAAGTCCTCTGTTTGTTACAAGTGGAGTCCTTAATTTCTTCACATTTGTTTGTAATTCTTGTTCTTGAGCTGCAACAAATGATCCTTCTGTTTCCTTTTTGTAACCATTGCTAATTCTTGGACTTGCCTGATTTATTTTCCTTTATGCACTGATCATGTAATGGTTTGTTTATTTCTCCAATTTTCTGAACCACTTTGCAATACAGATATTCCTTGACTTACAACTGCTTGTTTAGCAACCATTCGGAGTTACAATGGCACTGAAAATGTGAATTCTAGTTCTTAGTCACAAAGCCAGCTTGATGACTTGGGGCCAGTCTTTCCGTCTTAGACCTAGGTTGTAGGCAAGGGTGAGCCACTGAAAACTGCACGGACTTTGCTATGAGTCAACACTGACTTAAACAGAGAGACCAAATAAATAATAAAATGGCTTCTTTTTGGAGAAGTCATTGTGTTAGGCAATGACATGAAAATGGGATCAGATGCAAACTATCCAGGAAGCAGAGAGACAGTATGGATGAATTCATCAGAATTTCCCTGGGAAAAAGTGAAACTCTCCCATCAGAATCCTTAAAGGCAGGATTCTGTGTCCCGTGAAAGTAGAGCTTTTTGCTATTTTGAGCCAGCCAAGTGATGCTGTTAATATCCTGTCTCAAAGCCTAAAGTCTGTGCAATTTTGGATGGGGAAAAGCTGACTGGCTAATCCTACAACCAAGGCTGAGCTGCTGGGGATTTCAGTCCCATAGCCAGATCTGGGTCCTTTTCATTTTTAATATTGGGGCAACCTGGGATTCTTCTTAGATTCATGTGTTCTGCTTCAAAAGCAGATGGCAGCGGTGCCACAAAAAGCTATTGTGCAGTTCCATCTTGTGCACTACCTGTATCCCTTCCTGGAACAGCAGGCCTTTCGGATGATTACTCATGCCTCTTGACTACTGCAATGCATTCCATAGGGAGCTACCCTTGAAGACCGTCCAAAAGCTTTGCCTGGTCCAGAATGTAGCAGTGCAGCCATGATGGACATGATTTGGTATGGCCATGTGACATTACTACTTCATGAGATGCAATGATTGCCAGGTGCAATTCAAAAGGTGCTACCCATATTTTTCAGAGTATGAGATGCACCTTTTCCCTAAAAAAAAAAGGCTGAAAATCTGGGTGCATCTTATACACTGAATACAGCAGTTTTTGCCTCCCGGAACCGTGCCCCCTTCACCAAAATGGCCGTGCAGAGCCTCTAGGAAGCTTTCAGAGAGCTCCTGGGGGCTGGGAAGGGCAGAAATGAACAAAAAACGGGCCGTTTTTTTGCTCGTTTCCCCCCCCCCCCCCCGAGCACTCTACAAGCCTCCTAAAGGCTATTCATGCCTATTTTTTTGAAAAAGAAAAACGGGCCGTTTTTGGAAGGTTTGCAGAGTACAAAAACTTTTTTAAAAAAAATTGCCTCTTCAAAACCTTGGTGCGTCTTATACTCCAAAAATATGGTAGTTATCACTTATAAGAGCCAATTTGGCACAGTGATTAAGATACAGGCCTAGAAACCAGGAGACGATGAGTTCTAATCGTGTTTTATGCATGAAAGCCAGCTGGGTGACTTTGGACCAGTCCCCCTCTCTCAGTCCAACTAACCTCACAGGGGCTGTGTGGAAAATAGGAGAAGTGAATATTACGAGCCACTTGCCAAGCGTCTGAAGTTTGATCTCGCGACCATGAGGATGCTGCAATAGTCATAAATGTGAAAAAACAGTTCCTGAGAACGAACCAGTATAGTGGCTCTTTTGGCTGGCCAGCTCACACTCTATGCCTGTTTTCATGGCAAAAGGCATAGCATGTGGTGCCTACACAAGCCCCCACAATCAGCTGGTTGTCCCAGAGGTAGTGGATTGTGCATGCGTGCACAGCGCGAGTCAGGCGTGTGCACGAACAGAACATGTGATCAGCAAACCAGTAGTGAAGGTAAGTGCAACCGACCACTGCACAACACTGTCAGTAATTTACTAAGAATGTATTACTATTATTCTTTATCTTCCTTCCTAGTATCTCATCTCTCCCCTCTTATGACTATAACCATGTTGCTTGTATCTTTCAATTTATATTGTTTTTATTTCTTTCCTAATACGATTTGATAGCTTATTAGTAACTTTGACTATCACTAAGTGTTATATCTTTTTATTCTTGGTGAATGTATTTTTATTCTCCTTATGTACACTGAGAGCATCTGCACCAAAGATAAATTCCTTGTGTGTCCAATCACACTTGGCCAATAAAGAATTCTATTCCGTCCCTTCAAATAAAGAATGGCATCCATCAGGACCCAAACATCAGGTTTCTTTGTCTTGATGCCCATTCTCTGAAATGTGATTCTCCCCAGCCTTGGAATAAGGTGGATGGAATTCCCTCGCTAGATGGTTTTCAGATTTAGAGTACGCTGTCCAGACAGATATTTTTTTTTTGTACATTTCATATTGCAGATTTTATTTTGAATTGGTTGTGTTAAACTGTGAGCCTTCAAGAGTTGTTTGGAGTTCTATGAAAATCACGGTACCTTTTAGAAAAGTGCAACCCCAAAAATATGCCTGGCTTTGTAGAATATGTGCAGGAATATATACAAGTTCAGTGGGAAAACCTTCTCAAACTCAACGAATCAAATGTGGAAGATTAAAAAGACCCCCCAAAATTGAGAAAAACTGACATTGATGGTACAGGTAGTCCTCAATTTATGGCCATTCATTTATTGACCATTCAAAGTTATGATGGCATTGGGAAAAAAAGTGATTTATGACCCTTTTTCACACTTATGACCGTAGTAGCATTCCTATGGTCATGTGATCAAAATTCAGATGCTCGGCAACTGACTCATATTTATGATGTTTCTGCAGTGTCCCGGGGTCAATGGAGAAGCCAGATTCACTTAACAACCATGTTATTAACTTAACTGCAGTGGTGCACTTAACAACTGCGGCAAGAAAGAACAGAAAATGGAACAAAACTCACTGAACAAATGTTGCACTTAGCAACCGGGCTCAATTGTGGTTGTAAGTCAAGGACTATTTGTAGAGGTAGTCCTTGACTTGCAACAGTTCATTTAGTGACCATTCAAAGTCACAATGGCACTGAAAAAAGTGACTTATGTCCATTTTTCACACTTAACGAACTTTAGTAACAGCCCCATGATCATGTGATCAAAATTCAGGTGCTTGGCAGCTGTTTCACACTTATGACCACTGCTGTGTCCCAAGATCATGTGATCCCCATGTGAAATCAATGGGAAAACCAAATTCACCTAACAACCATGTTACTAACTTATCAACTGCAGCGATTCGCTTAACAAATGGGGCAAGAGGAGGTCATACAATGAGGCAAAGCTCACTTAAATGCCTTACTTAACAACATAAATATTGGGCTCAATTGTGGTCATAAGTTGAAGACTACCTGTAACGGTTGTCATCCCTTGATGAAGCAAAAGCCCTTACAACAGGTAAGATCAAGGCAACCTTGAGTCCTAAATCCCTTTCTGTGATCCTGGGCTTTTCCCTCTAATTCTTCAACCAGAATTGAGCGTCCCCTACCTGTGTGTTCTACCCAGTCGGAAATACAGAAAAGAAAGCCTCCCCCTTCTGCTTTGCTAGAGTATTGAGCCTTAAAACCACAATTTCCATACAGCTGGAGGGTGGAACAAGAATGCTTTTAAATTTGTTTTGTCCTAAACCACAAATTAACTAAGCAAGCCAAAGCTAAAGCTGCATAAACCACTCAGAACAATAAACAAAAAAGTTTCATTTCTTTCCTTGCAATCAACACGGGAAGGCTTGATAGAATCTAAAATATGCAAAAAGAAAAGTTATAATGACAGCTAGTCAATCTGATTTGTTGCTCGTAGGGCAGTGAAATAGTCTCTCCTACTACAAGCAGGGAACTTCCTAGGAGCCCGCAGATATGAGAGGATCACTGCCAGAGATGCTTCATGTAGTCAGTGGCCCATTTGCATGTCCCAATATTTAATTATTGCTTCTTTTTTTGCCACTGTTTTTGCAGATTATTTAATATGGCTGTTCTCTTATCTTTAATATATCCCCCTGCAGCATTAAGTCTCAGTGCAGGGGACTCTGGACTTCAACTTTGATAAGTGTAAGTCATCTAGGACTATTTTTTTTAAGAAAGGAAGAGCATCCGTATTCCACACCAGTAAATAAGTAATATCATAAAGATAAAAGTAAAGGTTCCCATCGCACATGTGTGCTAGTCATTTACAACTCAAGGGGGCAATGCTCATCTCCGTTTCAAAGCCAAAGAGCCAGCGCTCTCCGAAGACATTTCCATGGTCATGTGGCCAGAGTCACTAAATGCCGAAGGCGTATGGAACGCCGTTACCTTCCCACCAAAGGTGGTCCCTATTTTTCTACTTGCATTTTTTACATGCTTCCGTACTGCTAGGTTGACAGAAGCTGAGACAAATAACAGGAGCTCACTCCATTACATGGTGCTCGGGATTTGAACCGCCGAACTGCTGACCTTTCTGATTGACATGCTTAGCATCTTAACCACTGAGCTACCGTGTCCCTTAAAACAATATCATAGACAAAGTGACTTTCCTTACCTCAAAGAGAAGTGGTCATTGGAATCAAATTATACAGTTTTGCTATCTGCATGAATGTCCACCAACTGAGTTCTGGGCAATCTTAAAGAGCTAGTATTCATCTAAAAAGCTGTCATAGCTTTGAATCTTAGAAGAGGTATTATTTGTTGACATCCCTCTATGCAAATTTGGAGAAGTCTTCCACCATATTTCTCCAATCACAAATGTTATGAAGAAAGTTAGAAAACCCATTGTCCAAATCCACTTTTCTCTGATCTAGCAGGTAGCAACTGAACAATTTTGACTGTTCAGACAGTCTGATTAGTACTTGGTTGGAAGACCACCAGAAACCTCCAGAGTTATAGGACTTTATATATCTTTCTTCTATATAAAAATATATTAAGGGAATTTAAAAAGCAAGCAGAGAAAGCAGAAGATGGCAATAGAAAGGAAGAGTTGATTTCGAGGAAGATATGAGGAAAAGGTCATTAAGAAGGAAGAAAGGAGTGTTAAGGACAAGCGATTATACAGTCAGAGATAAAAAGTATTGTGAGAAAGAAGGTGGATGGAAAAGATGACCAGAGGGAGGGGTCAAATGCATCATCAGTCATAAATCCCTGTGCACCCGTAAGAGATCTAAGTCCAGCCCACCTTGAATTCTTTTCTTAACTCCCGCTAATTTCCCTTCATTGTTAGTAACTCAGATTCTTATAAAGAGCTTAAGCTTGTAATAAATCTTTATACTCATTTGAACTGCCTGAATCTCCAGATGTCCCTAGTCTTGACAGGGTCGAGTTAATCTGCCTTAATTTTTGTTTAAGAAGTTTGGACAGGATAGTTTTATGGCTATCCTTATCGTGGCAGCCATTTTGAAAGCTATTCAGCCTTCCCATGGCAGCCATTTCATGAGAGCCTGTTCATATGATCTCAATTTTGTCCAAAAACTCCCCCGGCCCATTTTTTCTACTTATCGACTAGATAAGTGTGGATACAACAACACAAAGAACAGTTCACTACTGTATTTTTAAAATAGGGTTTCTAAGTTTGACCACCCTTGTAGAGTGAGACATAAATATATTTATAGATAGTCCTTGTCTAGCAGTTGCCTCATTTAGCAAAAGTTTGCAGTTATGATGGTGACAAAAAGTAAGTTCACAATTCATTCTCGCATTCGTGACCCTCACAGGCCATGCAATGGGAAAGCTGAAGGAAGGCTGAAAGAAGATCATATGCAAACCTGGAACCCAGTCCAAAGTCCAGGAACCTTCTCAGATCCGCCTCCTAGATCTCCCCAATTGCTTCTGGTCTTCACCCCGAAGGTCAGGAGATATATGGGGGCTTTTAAGCCATGTGGGCTTTGGCCCCTTGAGGTGGGAGGTTTTCACTTGCTTTCCTGGAACTTCTGCAGACCTCCGTTGTCTTGGCCAGCTCCATATAAAGAATCTAATGATTCACGGTGAACTTGGAGGGGCTAAGCTGCCTCCATTGTCCTGCTCCCAACCCCCCAGGTTAGCAGCTGGTTGAGTGGAGACATAATCACTCCTTCTGTTCAGAAGGAGGGTCCATCTCAAGGAGGAGGGGGACACACCCACCCTCCTTGAGTATCAATACGACAATCCAGTTGCCTTTTTCTACGCCGCCTATTGAACTTCTGAAATCATTCTTTGGCGATTACAATGTCAGCATAGCTTTTCATGGACTTTCAGGCCTCTTTCTCCCCCGCAGACCCCTGCCGTGGGACTACTGCACACACACAGACACAAAGGCACACACTTAACCACTTAACCCTGGCGACAAAAAGAGCAGTCAATGAGCTGTTTTCAAGGCCGCTCGTGCAAGAGAGCAGCTCTCAATAGGATTTGGGGAACTGGGTGTATATAAATTTCCATGCCTCATGGCTCCTCAATGGGAAACGTTGGGTCGAAGTCTATGCCTTGAAAAGGTGGTATGAATGCAAAGGGGAGTGTTCCACCTACTTAAAAGCAGCTGCTTCCCTTTAAGAGAACAATGATTTATTCATACCCCTTTGGGGAGGGTGGAATATATTTTTTAAAAAAACATCCTTGGTGGGGGGAAAGGATTTAACACCATCCCTGTCCCTTTTCTCTGTCTTGCTTTTGTCCTTTGGGGCCTGAGTGACAATATGATCCTGCAATTGTTTCCTAAACAAGGGCCTCTAATAGAGACTTCCTGAGCAGAACAAGATGGTCTTAGGGCGAGAATGAAGTGGGCTTGGAGAGCTTAGCGAGGCTTCAGAAAAGGCAGTTTTTAAGAAGAGGCTGATCTCTCCAAGGGGCTGCAGAGGTCCCTGAGAACAGACACCAAAGGGCTACCAGCCAAAGTCTCTGTAAGGGATCATTTTACTCAATGGGATTTTTCAGGGTAAGGTGCAATTGTTCCCAAAACTGAGGCAGCAACAGATGGGAATGTGCAAGCACTGACCTTCAAGTACATGGAGAAAACCCACATTGATCACATGTGATTGGATCCAGATTTTTTTTTTCTTGTTCTTGCTTGGAAATTTACATCCCAAATGAGGAGGATAAGTTGTGAAGAAAACAAACCCTCTAAAACCTGTCCACAGGTGAAGAGAAGATAGACAATCAAGGAGCGCTATCTATGAGCTTTGGTACTGGACTAGATTTTTGGTTGGTCACACCAACAGGGATGGCTGGTGATATTTGAAGGGTTTTTTTGGGAAAAAAGTTGTTTACTTTTATTTCTCATACATACATTTACAAATATAAAATCTCATAACTATTATTAATAATATGTGTTATCTTTTAACATTGATAACAATTTTTCCTCCCCCTAGTTAAAAATATAATTGAGATTGCTTTTCTACCATCCCATACACCCATCTTATTTTACAACAACCTTACTTCTACTTCCTTCCTTCCCTTACTTCTTCTCTCCTTCTCTACTTTCTTCTTTCCTCCTCTCCTTTCCCTTCTCTACTTCCCTGATATTTGAAGTTGATGGAGTCAGTGGAACCCATCTGGATTTTTTTTCAAGCTACTACAAGACAAATACATTGGAGGTAGGTTGTTACACCATCTTGGATAGTTTTATGTTTCAAAAGAAGCATGAATTCAAAGGGTCGAAGCATTATACATGTGTGAACTGAGTACATAGCCAATTTTTGCTTATCACAGCACTCTTTACACCCATAGACCCAGAATTGGCAAAAGAATCCATGATAGCATTACTACAGAGCACACCCGATCTAACCAAATACACCAAGATTGAAATATTCAGAACCATGGATCTCCTCAACCTTTGCCTGCCTACATGCTTTCAATTCGATGGACAAATATACCAACAAATCAAAGGAACACATGAGTGATCGCTCCTTTCAGGACTCATAGCAGAGACTGTAATGCAACATCATTCTAGAATCTATAGTACTTCCATCTATACACCCCAAAGTATGGATCTGGTACGTAGATGATACCTTTATCAAAATAATACAGAACCTATAAATGAAGACTTTGCTGATTTTTTGGCTTTGACAAATGAAAGCTGCCTATTATATGTATATATATGTAACCTAGACATGTTTATAACATTTATATTTTTATCATTTGTATATTTTTATTGAAATGTGATGTGAATGTGACATACATTAAATAATGTCATAATAAAAAAAACATCTAGAGAAGACATACCAAACTATGAATAAAATAGTTTTATTGTATGAATAAAATAGTTTTATTCAAAGGAATAAGATTCACAAGGGAAGAAGAAAACAACAATATACATCTTTCCTGGATATCCTCAACAGCAGAGGCAATGATGGCAGATTAGGAAGACAGGTTTATTGTAAAACTATCCACACCGACCAAGTGCTCCACTACCAAAGTAACAGCCCAACTTCCCACAAGAGAAGTTGTGTAAGAACACTATTTAGATAAGCAGAAACACACTGCAGCAACCCTGAAAGTCTGGAAAATGAAACAGATCAACCACCCAAAATCTTCCAACAAAATGGCAACTTTATCAAAAAAAAAAAAGTGCCTGACCACTCAACCCACTACAGCACAACCAACACAAACTGTGAAAAGAATAACACTGCCATACATCAAAAACATCCCAGAAACCATCAGCAGGCTATTTTACAATCATATGACATCACTGTAGCACATAAACCAACTAAAGCCTTCGAAATCATTCGAAGTAAACCAAAAGACCCAGCAGCCAAAGAAGAAGAAAAAAGTCGATTACACAATATATTGTAGACAACGCCTAACAGCCACTATACAGGACAAACAGACAAAAGACTAGTAGTACATCTTTGAATACCAACTAGCCGTTCGAAGACATGATGAAAACTCCTTAATTTCACAACACATAGATGGACTTAGCAATTAGTTAAGAAACAGCAACCTAGACCAAGTCAAATCCCAATAGAGAATCCATGAAAAACTGGTACTCAGACAAATCAGCCATCAACAGGCAAAGAAACAACATCTAAATATCATTCAAAAGACAGTCACCTCTGTGGCCTAGAGGTGGAGCTCTCTCCTCACAAAAAGGGTGTTGTGAGTTCGATCCTAGGTACAGGCAGATGTAGGATCTCCTGCCTGGGCAGGGAGTAGGACTAGATGACCTGCAAGATCCCTTCCAACTCTGTTAATTAATCAAACTCCAGAAAGGAAACAAAAAGACCAAAAACATCTCACCAGCAATCAACATCCAGATAAGTACATATTAATACTAGGTGAACAATTAAGAAGTAAACAATACCCCAACCAAGGAACAACTAACTCAAACAAGCTAATCAAGAAACCACCAAGAACACTAACAGAGCAAGTAAACGAGCAAGCTCAAAGAGCATCAAGAACCTCCACACAAAGTGACTTTAACTCGGTTGCCTCTTGCTAAGCCTGTATTACAATTAGCTTTATCAGGGTTCATGAAATCCTATTTAAAAAGAATCACTTCAACATCAACATACACATTTAATAAATGCTAAATAAAAAGCACCTTCAACACCCAGAGCTACAATAAAAGCTCTCGTTTTCACAGTATTGAACACCCATTCCCATCATTCTCCAAGATGCAATCTTTTCTGCAGCCCGTCGCACAAATATAAAAAATATAGCCATGGGACTTACCTTTGCACAGTCTTCCTCTGAAGATCTGAATAGTCAACCATCTCCTGACATTCCTAGCAGGTAATCTTCCTTTATAAATAAAGGTCCTTTCTGCGCAGCAAACGTCTTTTTATTCAAATGGTCCCTCCACTGTATGGTTTATTTTCCCAGGGACAACATGTCCAAGACATTCTGTCTGACTTGGTTTATTGCGCACCTTAATAAGATTTGTATTGCTCTTCAGTTGGAGAACCACTTTTTTTTTAAATTTCAGCATGGGAAATATTAAGTCAGCTGCTGCTGTTTGGCGTTTAAGAGCTTTGTTTTTTACTCTTTAGGTAGCCTTATTTTCATCTCTCTTTCACTTTTTCATTCAGATGCTTCAAGGCAAACATCTCTTATTCATATCCAAAATGTTTTCATTTCCCCAGAAAAGAAAGAAGAGGAGACAGCATATTTATCCCAAACGGCCCCAATGTTTTGAGCCAGTCCTTTTCTCTCAGCTCAACCCACCTCACAGGGTTGTTGTGGGCATAATAGGAGGAGGAGGAGGGAGTGTTTTGTATCTTTGCTGCCTTGTGGTTTATAAAGTAATAAAGATAGGATAAAAATCAAATCAATATCCAGCTTCAATCGTGTGGTTGCAAATATTTTTTTCAAGTTCTCCACAGACACTCCTGCTCCCAATATAGTATAGACCAGGGGAATTCTCCGTTTTTTTAGCTTTTCTTGGTAGAACAGACTGGCAAATGAGTCCATTTGGGGCTGAGGTAAATCTTCGCCTGCATTTAAAAGGCTGAGGTAAATCTTTGCTTGTATTTTGTCCATTTCTAACTAATGGGATTCTTGTGTCTAACTTAATGACAGAAATGTCGGGCTGAATTCTGGTTGCAAATGGAGGACTTTGAGTAGGGTTTCCTGCCTGAGCAGAGGGTTGGAGTAGAAGACCTCCAAGGTCCCTACCAACTCTTTTATTATGTTATTGTTGTGTCCCCAAGTCTTAGCTGACTCTTTACACCATGGATGGATTTTTCTCGGGGACGTAGGTGGGTTTAGAAGCCCTATAAACATGATTTTGAATTTCAGTTAGTCCGTGGTTTTACCTTCCTTCCCCTTTGCTGTTAAATCTTCAGGTAATGGTTACAGAGGGATTTGAACTGCATTTCTTGTGGTCAGTTTCAGGCTGAGCTCACATTTGGAAAGAGAGAGAGAGAGAGAGAGGGAGGGAGGGAGGGAGGGAGGGAGGGAGAGAGAGAGAGAGAGAGAGAGAGGGAGGGAGGGAGGGAGGGAGGGAGGGAGGGAGGGAGAAGCTGCTGTGAGGAAGCATCCAATCCAAGATGGAAGTCAGCTTCCCAATCAAGTATAACAATTTTCACCTGAAGGCCAAACAGCTGCAATGCACTAATGGTGGTTAAAAAGGGATGGAAAATTTACAATCTCAGGGAAAACAAGAAGTGGAGGAATAAGTTGGTCTAAAAAGAGGGAAGGATGAACGGTTGAGAAACAAATGGCATTTGAAACTGATTCAAAAGGGAACTGAGAAATTATATGCCTTAATAATGCTACTAATTTTAATGAGCTATTGTCAGTAACACAATACTAATCGCTCCCCTTTGAAAGTGATATTGGTTAGTCCTTATATTAATGGTTTATTTTTACTGCTTTTAAAGTAACAAAGGAAAAGGAATACAATTATACAGATACTTATTTTCTCAAAAGAAAGCAACAGGCAAAGTATTTTAATAAGTTACAATATAGCTTTATGAGTTACAATTCTGAAAAGTAAATATAGGTATGTGTGTGTGTATATATATATGTATGTGTATATATATGTATGTGTGTGTGTATATATATGTATGTATGTATGTATGTATGTATGTATGTATGTATTTGTGTTACAACCCCTGGTATTCCCTATTAATATTTATCAGCACAAATACAACATATATATACATACATACATACATACATACATACATACATACTTACATACATACATACATACATACATACATATATACATACATAGGCTGGGTTTTGGGCTTAAACTGGGCTTAAGGGTTTGGGGCTTAAACACACTTTAAATCCAAAACCCAGCCTGAAGATAGCCAGTGAGACCTCGCTATATAAATATAAATTTATAAAATATTTGTTTAAATATCATTCAACTTTATTGTATTTGGTAGAAATGAGTTCCATATTTCATTATGCTTGCCCATGTATGGTGTACTCGATGTCTATAGTCAATCTGCTTCTAGGTGGCAAATAATTACATCTTCTATTCATTGAGCAAATGTGCCATAGAGATAATTGATATTAATGTTTTAGAATAGCTGAGTTAGAAGTGAGCCGGTTCGATATACAGGTAGTGCTCAACTTATGGCCACAATTGAGCTCAAAATTTCTATTGCTAAGCAAGACAATTAAGTGAATTTTGCTCCATTTTACGACCTTTCTTGCCATAGCTATTAAGTGAATCACTGCAATTGTTAAGTTAATAACAATTATAAAGTGAATTTGGTTGCTACATTGACTTTGTTCTTCAGAAAGTTGCAAAAGTTGATCACATCTCCCCAGGACACTGCTACCATCATAAATGAACCAGTTGCCAAGTGTCCAAATTTCGATCACATGACCGTAGAATAGCTGCAAAGGTTGTAAATGTGAAAAATAGTCATAAGTCAGTTTTTTCAGTCCCACTGTAACTTCACATGATCATTAAATGAAAGATTGTAAGTCAAGGGCTATCTGTATTGGTTAAGGCCTGAAGGTAGAAATTGGAAGACCAAGAGTTCTATGCCTTGCTTTGGGGACAAAGCCAACTGAGTGACCTTAGGCCAGTCATTCTCTCTCAGCCCTAGGAAGCAGGCAGTGGCAAACCACTTCTGAAATCTTGCCAAGAAAACTACAGGGACTTGTCCAAACAGTTGTTAGGAGTCAACAGTCACTTGAAACTACAAAAATAATACAAGTTAGAAATTCCCTGGAATGTATACAGCAATAATAAAAGTGTTATCATATCTGGAGAGCAACTCTCTGGATAACCACTAGATCCATGACGGCGAACTTATGGCACGCATACCACAGGTGGCACGCAGCGCCATATCTGAGGTCATGCAAGCCCTATGTCAGCTCCAGTGCGTATGCATGCACTGGCCAGCTGATTTTAGGCCTTCCAAAGGGCGGGGGAGGCCATTTTTGCCCTTCCCGGGCTTCAGGAAAGCCTCTGGAGCCTGTGGATGGGCCCAACAGGCCTACCAAAGGTCCAGAGGCTTGTGAGGCCTGCGCACATGTGCACGGGGAGTGCACACATGCGCAGGGGAGGGCATTGCATTATGGGTGTGGGCATGCGCATCTGGCACCCAAACAGAAAAATGTTCACCATCACTGCACTAGATGTTAGCAGAGGGATACAGAACACTCTTCATTCCCTGCTGCCATTGAGTGATCATATGAATTTTTGAACCCAGAAAATATCTGTGTTTTATATTTGCCATAAAAAATATCACTCTGATAGTTCTTGGCCTCTTTCCACAGGCAAGATATCTCCTGCATTTCATCCTTATTAATTTCTATACTCATTTTTGATGAGTATAGATGCCTGTATCTTTTCTTTTCTTTTTTGCTATAAAGCCTCAGCAAGCATTCTGCAACCACTTGGAAGTCACGCCATCTCCTTTGTTCTAAAAAAAAGAGAGAGCCATAATTGTCTAACCACATAAGAACCATCCCGATAAGAATTATGGCCATTAAAAGCATTTTGAAAATGACTTTCAAAGCCAAATTCAAAAGATGTGTCTTAGTCTCACTTTAGGAAAGCCAAGATTGTCAGCCGGAAGTACTTATTATTTTCAAAGTAGGCATGGCTCCAGTTTGAGTAAAACATATCCCTGCCACCTTGGCCAAAGCCCAATCTCAGTCATGACCTCCACTGGTTTTTCCTTCATCAGCATTCGTCTAAAACATAGTTTTTCAAAGTTGGACCCTTTAAAGTGTGGACTTCACACAACTCCCAACAATTTCCATGCTGGCTGGGAAATTCTGGGAGTTGAAGTCTACACCCTTTAAAGGGGCCAACTTTGAGAAACACTGATCTAAAACATCACTTGAAAACGTGAAAGAGTGGCCTGTATCTCCCAGTTCTTTAGGAGAAAAACAACAGCAGGTTTTCATTCCTACCAGGATGTTTCAAAAAGTTCAGCCAAGTGACATTGACCCATCTAATGCATTGCATAAGGAGACACGTTGGTTTCACGAGTTGGCCGGGCTTACGAATTCTCTTCGCCATCGTCACCTCAGCACACACCGGAAAAGGAAGCCCATCTCTCCAGATGCATGACCGTAGTTCTTGGCTCTTGTAACACACTTCCAGAAAACAGATGCAATAGGAGAGAGTGAGATGAGAGAATGGGGCTATCATAACAGGCCAGATCTGGCTTTTGATGTCCTTGTCTCAGGAGAAAAAAGCTTTACTACAGGATCACTTGAAGACTGCTCTGACCCTCAGCAAAAGCAGAATGCAGAACACATGTCTTCTCGTGCCTTAATTAACTTGGGTTGAATTGTTATTTCTCCTACGACTGCCTTTGTTCCCCTGACATGAGTTAATTTGGTCTATGCTCCAAAAAGCGCACGTCTCTATCAACGCTACAGCTGAACCAACTATAAGGTAAAGGTTCCCTCGCACACATGTGCTTAGTCGTTCCCGACTCTTGCGGGCGGTGCTCCTCTCCGTTTCAAAGCCAAAGAGCCAGCACTGTCCGAAGGTTACTCCATAGTCATGTGGCCGGCATGACTAAACGCCAAAGGTGCATGGAGCGCTGTGACCTTCCCACCAAAGATGGTTCCTATTTTTCTACTTGCATTTTTACGTGCTTTCCAACTGCTAGGTTGGCAGAAGCTGAGACAAATAACGGGAGCTCCCTCCGTTACATGGTGCTAGGGATTCGAACCTCCAAACTGTCGACCTTTCTGTACGACAAGCTCAGTGTCTTAGCCACTGAGCCACCGCGTCCCTGAACCAACTATAGAGAAGAGCTTTTCCCAACCCGGTGCTCTCCAGATACCTTGGATACCATTGGACACATGTTGAGAAAAGTATGCATGGAAATAGTTTTTATGACAAAGGTATTAACTGGACAGGCTCACAGATAAAAGAACTAGAAGAACTAGAAACAGAAATAGTTGTCTTGTTGATAATGTTTATTGTACTACTGATGGCAGGGAAGAATGGGACAATCCTTGTGCTAAATGCATGACCCTGCAGAGGAGGAGGAGGAGGTAATTGATTTATGACTGATTATGTGCCATCAAATTGGCGTCAACTCTTAGTGACCAATTGATTTCCTCCTTGATGATCCATCCCTAACTTGCTCTTTGAGTTCTTCCAATGGCTCCCCATTACCTTTGTAGCTTTCTCCTCCTTGTTGCTGCTTGTCTTCTTCTCTTTCATTCCACTTTTGCAATCATTGGGGCTTTCTCTAAAGAGCTGCGTCTTCACATAATGAGTATAAGGATGGATAGATGGACAGGCAGGTCATCAATTTAAGACTGCATAGTCCAGGGGTCAGCAACCTGGGGCTCTGAAGCCGCACCTGGCTCTTTCATCCCTCTGTTGCTGGTTGATTCCACTATTGATAGGGTTTTTGGTTAGGACAGGTAGGGGGAAATGGATGCCGTGCTAGGAGGAGACTCTGGTGGGGGAACCAGACTTCTAATTGCCTCCAGAATTGAATGGGGGGGGGGAAGCTTCGTTAGAACCTTTGTGGCTCTTTTGAGTGTTTAAGGTTGCCGACCCCTGGCATAGGTAGACCTTTTTCATGATTACCTGTCCTTAACCTGTTCCTTCAGGTCTTCCAAGAGTGCCCCCATTGCCACTGTAACTGAATCTTCCACCTTGCTACTGACCATCCTGTCCTTTTCTTTCTCCACGTTTCCCAGCATCAGAGATTTCTCCAGAGATTTGGGTCTCCACATAATTTGTCCAAAGAAGGATAATGTGATCATGGTCATTTGTGCCTCTAGTGAGAACTGTTTTGTTCAGGGATCCATCTTTTCTTGACTGTCCATGATATTCTTAGGGGTTTTCAGATTTCAAAAGCAGGAGAAAAAGTGCTACTAAAAATGTGTTATTGTAAATATACAATTTGTTTCACTGCAACAGGGGAGAAAATGGCGGGTAACTTTAGTACTGATGCTGTTTGAATGGTTCTTTGTGTTTAAACAGTGTGATACAAGAGTTAGCCTCGTGGATTAATTTTAGCAAGGGGTACTCTGCCCGGTTGTTGGGTGGAGGAGGCCATGGTGCGTGTGGCCTAGCCAGCCTCCTGCACCATGGTGTGGGGAAGGAGCATTTTTGCCCTCTCTGGGCTCCGGAGGCTTTTCTCGAGCCTCCGGGAGGGTGAAAACAGCCTCCCCAGGCTTCAGAGGTCTTTCCCAAACTTCCAGTAGGCCCGTTTTTCATCCTCCCCAAGCCTCCGCATGAGCCCTGCCCTTACCTGCATCCAAAATGGACCGCGTGGGGGCCCCTGGGAAGGGAGGGGCAGGGTGGGCGGGGCTAGCCAGGAGTGGGATTTGAGGGTTCTCCAAACTGTAAAGAATCTTAGCTAGAGGTTCTCCCCAGCAGCCCACCCCTGGATTAAGACCAGCCAAGTCCACGTTTCCCCTCAAACACGAGACTTGCTGAAATACGTTAGGCTGCTCCCTATTTCTTATCTTTTCCACCCGAGTTCCTTTAAAAATGGGTCAGCTTTTAAAACCAAAAACCAAGTCAGATCAGTTTATGATGTTTAGGCAACTTGTTGATTCTGACCTGCCTCTTGCAGATACCCTTGTGACAGTTCAAGAAATGTAGGTGTTTTTTAAAAAAATCCAACATCTTTGCATGTCTTAAAAGAACTGCAGGGCCAGAATTTTGCTCCCCACAACGCAGCAAACTCTCCAAACTTCTAAAATCCAACATCAAATTAAAGCTATCTTTGGGTATTTACGTACTTTGGGTATTTAGTACTTACGTACTAATACAATGTTTTATTTTTTTTATGGGAAGGGTAAGTATTTGTTGTTGTTTTGTGTCAGTGAAGGGCCATATTTTAACAACCGTTCTAATACGTATAAAGAGGAAGGAAAGGAAGATCGACAGAATCCATAATTAGCCCCCACAAATATATAGACAGCATATTGAATACAGAGCACAATGGATGTACTGTGTGAAGCATCTTTCATTTATAGATAGTCCTCAAGTTATGACCAGAACTGGGTCCAGAATTTCCATTCCTAAGCAAGGCTGTTGTTAAGTGACTCGTGCCTGATTTTATGACCTTTTTTTCACGGCTGGTAAGTCAATCACTGCAGTTGTTAAGCGAATGGAATCTGGCTTCCCCATTGACTTTGCTTGTTGGAGGCTGGCTGGGAAAGTCCCAAATGGCAATCACGTGACCCTCAGATGCTGCAACCGTTGTAAACGCATGCTGGTTGCCATGTATCCAAATTCTGATCACGTGACCATGTTATAATGGTTGAAAGTGCAAGGACTGGTTGTAAGTCGCTTTTTCAGTGTTGCTGTAACTTTTAGAAGTTGTTAGACAAATTGTTGTAAACTGTGGACTGCCCATATAGGTTTTCTTTTAAAAGATATGTGGTTCAGGGGCTAAGATGCTGAGCTTGTCAATCAGAAAGGTCGGCAGTTCGGCGGTTCGAATCCCGAGCGTCGCGCAATGGAGTGAGCTCCCGTTACTTGTCCCATCTTCTGCCAACCAGCAGTTTGAAAGCATGTAAAAATGCAAGTAAAAAAATAGGAACCACCTTTGGTTGGAAGGTAACAGAGTTCCATGCCAGCCACATGACCACGGAGACGTCTTCGGACAGTGCTGGCTCTTCGGCTTTGAAATGGAGTTGAGCACTGCCCCCTAGAGTCAGGAACAACTAACATATATATGCGAGGGGAACCCTTACCTCATTAGTAGACAATGGCATTCTATTACTTTGAGGTAGTCAAGTTGACTGAATGGAGGGATTTAATACGAGGTTCTTCTATTCAGTAACCTGCAACTTTTCCCTTTACCTTGTGTATCTGTAGAATATGTATTTGTACCAAAAGTAAGCATTCTTCTGCCTTCCAGATGTTTTAGACGATATTTTCCTCACCATTGTCCATTCTGACCAGGGTACTGAAGTCAGATTATACAACTCCTGTCTTTTAACATGGAGAATTTAACATGGAGGGTTTATGCAACCTTCTCTGTTAATGCTCATTGACAGTTCCTTTTGCTCCATAAATTTATCCAAGTACTTTTGTGACACAAAGAGAACTGTAGCCTTGATTGGAAGCAAATGTGGCTTTTCCTCAACTCAAGCTAGATGAGATATTTCAACCACCTTGCCAAGACAGCTAATCCAAGTTCCACTTTTGTTTTCAGGAAGAGAAATTGCCAAAGGAAACCAAGTTGGTAGATCATAGGACAGCCTCTTCTTGAATTGGCGAAGAAGTCCACTTTTGGTTATCTTCTCAAATCAGGCTTAAAAAGGCAAAGTCTCCTCAAATCCATGTTGTTGTTGTTTTCCTCAACAATATGGAAGTGATTTGTCGTTATCGTCTTCCAGGACATTTTTCAACTTCTCAGTCCAGTCCATAGCTCTGGGATTTTGTGGTAAGCTCTTATTATAGTTCTAGACAGGCCTGACTCTTAGTTTTTATTTATTTATTTATTTTTACATCAGCCGAGGTTAGCTAGATGCTGCCACCTAGCTCGGTCAAATGAAGCCATGAAGCAAAATAATATGCAACTCGTTTTGGGGGGGAATTGGTGCACTTCATTGCTACTCTCACCCGGAGAATGTTGCACCAGATGTTCTCGATAAGGTTTGGTGATTCCTTTTAATTAATCACAACTGTTCTCATTTGTGCTTGGCGTTCTGCATTTGCTGCGGGTGGAATTGCATGGAGCATGGAACCAGTTCCCTAAACCAGGTGGCAAAATTCTGCCTCGGACTGTCTGGTTTTTTTCCTACACAACCCAAAAATGGGAACTTTGTTTTGTGTATAAATTTCATCTGAAAACCCCCTCTGAACACGTTCCAGACTCCTTAGCGAAAGACTTTTAAACCATCTCTCTCTTCCCCCTTCTTTTCTTGCAGCTGCATTAGAGCAAACTTAAAGTTTGTTCTCAAGGCTATATAGCAAGGGTGCCAGAAATCAAGGCAAGATCTTGAATGAATGATGGCACATGAATCGGCAGCTCTTCCCCTTCTCCCCTACTTCTACTACAGTTTCAGAGTAGAGTTTGTCTTGGACCTATAATCATTCCTTTAGTAACCATTCAGAGTTACAGCAGCACTGAAAAAAGTGACATGAATGTCATGCAGAAAATGACATTTGCGTGCAATTTGGGTGCATGTGTTTTTAACAAATGCAGCATCCTGGGATCACATGATCACCATTTGCAGCCTTCCCAGACAGTTTCTGACAAAAGTGGGGAAGCCAGAATTGCTTAACAACTGTACAATTCATTTAAAAGTGCACTGAGTTCTTGAACCAAAAGAAGCAAAAAAAGGTCGTAACACTGAGCATGAGTCACTTCATAACCATTAACCACCTTAGCAGCAGAAAAACTGGTCCCAATTGTGGCCGTACGTTGAGGACTTCCTGTACCACGTGGCCATAGGTGCATTTCATAGTGACCAAAGCAGCAGGGCATCACTAAATACCACTCTGCCAAAATCTCCCAATATGGGTCTGATGATCCAACTCTTCAAAACCATTCAGGAGCCATAATAGATCAACAGTGAGGATCCCAGGACAAACTACAGCGTTCACCCATTCTACTCTAACCTAGTTATTCTTCTCCTTGAACTCTCACCAACTTCATGTGTTGATCTATTTCAGGGAAGAGTGATAAAATGTGCAAATACTTGAAAGGCAAAAGAATGTGCATTTCATACTTCTTTCTTAATTCCCCATGTTCTCCCATCTTGTGCCATCAGGACAAGGCTGTTCTGACCCAGGTTTCCCAAGAGCATGAAGCAAACTCCTTGTCCCGACAAAACACCCTTTTATTAATTTACTGTGAATTCTGCTCATTCACATCCAACAAAGTCTTGGTTTAAGTTTAGTTCCAAAGATTTTCTCGATGACCAGACTCTCATTCATTCAATCTGCCTGCATGTGTCTCAGTCATTGGCTACCGGAAAAGGACCAGGGTGTTCTCTGTTAAAGGAAGCATCTTTATGTAACTTATCTTTGAACTTTTTATTTGCCTTATAGTCAGTTGACCAACTGCTCTCTCCAGTTCTGAATAAAATATTCTGTCCTGATCTAGGCTTATCAAGAGCATGAAGCAAACTCATTGTCCTGACAAAAAACCCTTTTATTAATTACTGTGAATTCTGCTCGTTCACATCCAGCAAAGGCTTTCGAGGGAGGACTTACGGTCACAGACCTTATCTGGTTTGGAGAGCTGCCAGGCGGATATCTGCAGAACTTGGTAAGGAGTCTCGAAGAGTCACGAACCAATTAATCAAACTAATTGTCTCCTGCGAACTCCACTCCCCTTTCACTCCTCTTTTATTTCCTCTGGGAGGGGCCATTCATTGTCCACCTGTGGCCTTAATCCCAAGTCGATCCCTGTTCTTTAGCTGTTCTCTTCGTCTGGCAACTCTGTGCATGCGCACACTGGGAACAGGCTCCAGCTGTTCATCTGCCTCACTGATGTCTGACTCCGAAGACAGCTGATAACTGGCATACGGCTCTGGCCCCCTCTCTGCCTCCGACACAAGAGCCTTCATCAGAGCCTTCTCCAGGCTCCAGGACTGGCCCATCTTCCTCCCCAACCTCCTCACTGTCCGAATCTGCTGCCAGCTCTGCTGGCCGCTGGCAGGCCACAACAAAGGCAAGCAGGCATCCATAGAAGACAAGGCACACCCTTTACTTCCTTGTTCAAGGATGCAAACCGTGGATAAAGCCTTCTTCTTTCCAGTTCCTCTTGTTCTACATCCCACCTTTCATTGCTTACTTGATCCTTCCCTCCCTTTCAACTACCTCCTCCTCCTTCCCCACAACCTGCTCCTGTCTCAGCTGTTGTCAAATATTCAGTGAAAGAGACAAACAACAACAACCAGAGACTGTAGTACCAGTAGTAGAACAATATTTTCCATTGCTTTGTGTACCCATGTCCCCCTCCCCATGATCAGATCCCAAACAGCAAGTGCCTAGCAGTCAGATTAAGGTTAAAGGTTAAAGATTTGCATTTTTGTCGAGGGTTGAGGCACACTTGCAGCCCACAAGCATCTTTCTAACACATCTGGTTCCTAAGCTTGCATTGCTGTATGTTAGCTCTAAAGGTTGGTGGTGATATGCTGCTGCTATCTAGTGGCTAAAGAGGGGAATCTTCATCTGACCCTTTAGGAAAAGAGTGTTTAGTCGAGGGTAGCTCAAAACATCTGCTTGCCCTTTCAGTCTAATCCAGGGGTCTCCAACCTTGGCAACTTCAAGGCTTGTGGACTACAACTCCCAGCTTTGCTGGCTGAAGAATTCTGGGAGTTGAAGTCCACAAGTCTTGAAGTTCCCAAGGCTGGAGACCCCTGCGTCTAATCCATGTTTTATTTTAAGGCACAACTAGCTAATAATAATAATAATAATAATAATAATAATAATAATAATAATAATAATAATAATAATAATAATAATAATAATAATAATAATAATAATAATAATAATAATAATAATTTTATTTGATTAGCCGCAACCCTCTCCCGAAGGACTCGGGGCGGCGTACAATCAAAACAGATAAAAATACAGATAAAGACACACATACATACATAAAGAACAAAGACATATACATGTGCATGGAGGAGGTAAACTCATAAGTGAAAGACAATTAAAAAACACAATTTAAAATCCCATTAAATAAAATTATTGAATTAAAAAAAAACCCATCAGGAGCGTTATGAAGTTATGATTGAGCCAGGCCGGCTATTTGGAATAGGTGGGTCTTGAGCTTTACACGGAAGGAGCGGAGGTCAGTAGTGGTCCTAATATCCGGGGGGAGGTCATTCCACAGGGCTGGGCCCGCCACAGAGAAGGCTCTGCTCCTAGGCGCCGCCCCATGGCACTGTCTGGTGGACGGCACCTGGAGAAGTCCCTCTCTGTGCGAGCGGATGGGTCGTAGGGATGTATGGGGCAGAATACGATCCCGCAGGTAACTAGGTCCTGAGCCTAGTCATGAAAGTTGATGCCTTAAAATCAAACTTGGTTAGTCTGGTAAGTGCTACCAAATTCTTGACTGTCACCTGACATTGTTTAGCAGTTGTTGCCAAGATGTGAGGCAGTCTCCGCAGGAAGTATGGTCGAGGCTGGAGCTGTGATGAACATGCTCTGTCTCTCATCTTAGTTCTTTTTTTTATATATATGTGACTTTATTATGCTCCTCTGATTAACAGAATACATGCAACAGTCCTGGTGAAAGAATACAACTTCAAGAGGAGGAGGAGGACTTGGAAAATTAACTTATAAAGAGAATACCCCCTAAAGCTTTAATTACTATTTTTTAAAGAGCTATAACTCACCTTTCATTCAGGAGCTCAAGCTGGTGTCAGGCGCAAAGGATCAGGACCATTGGTTAGGTTACAACACAGATGATTTATTCAAAAAAATCTAGTCAACTTTCAGCACTAAATTAGCTCTAGATGAATGGAATTAACAAGATGTTGGACTTGCACCATTTGTAAGGACTCTAAAGGGACACATTGGCTCAGTCGCTGAGTATGTTGATCAGAAGGTGTGAGCAGTTCGGTGGTTCGAATCCCTAGTGCCATGGAGTGAGCTCCCGTTTCTTTTTCCAGCTTCTGTGTGTTACCACTACCATTACTGCAGCTTACCTTGCACAGGTAATCGTTGACTTATAGAGCCAAAAATTGCGATTGTTAAGCATGATAGTTGTTAAATGAGTTTTGCCCCATTCTACCACCTTTCTGGCCACAGTTGTTGTGAATGACTGCAGTTCTTAAGTTAGCAACATGGATGTTAAGTGAATCTGTCTTCCCTCTTGACTATGCTTATCAGACCACCACAAATGTTGATCACATGACACTGGGGCATTGCAGCCGTCATAAATACATGCCAGATGCCAAGCATATGAATTCTGAACTCGTGACATGGGGATGCTGCATGATCCTAAATCATTTTTGTCAGTGCCTCTATAACTTCGAACAGTCCCTAAACCAGGGGTGTCCAAACTTGGGAACTTTAAGACTTGTGGACTTCAACTCCCATGCTGGCTGGGGAATTCTGGGAGTTGAAGTCCACAAGTCTTAAAGTTCCCAAGTTTGGACACCCCTGCCCTAAACAAAGGGTTGTAATTTGAGTTGTTGTCAGGCCTGCCGCCATCTTTTCTTTTGGATCTTTGGCCTGCCACCCTTTCTATTATTCTACTATGCCTTTTCTATTGTGGGAAAAGGGGAGGGGGGATTGTAAGAGTGAGATGCGATGTAGCCATAACAAAATTCTTTCTAGAAAGCCAAGGTCATCCTTTGTCTCTGCACCTGACCGGAACAGGATGGGTGGAACAGCCTGCATGGCAGTGGAAGATTGGACCATGGGATGCATTTGTGGGTGTGGGGGAAAGATCTTGAACTTTCAATTAGGTGGGGAAAACCGGGAAGCTTTCAGATTCGGGTTTTCCCAGATATGCCAACATGGCTCTCTTAATAAATTGGAACTTTGAGGAATCCTTTGCCTTGGATTTACTTGAGGATGCGATTTGGAACCCTGGCAGTTGTATTCTTTCTCCAACTTAATGGACTCCCATCTATAGCTCAGAATCAACCTCTGTGTCATTAGATGCACTCTAGTCCACCTTATGAAATAATGTCTTTTTAACCTTCCAGGTGCCTCAACACTTATTTTTCCAAGGCTGACTTTAACACTAGCTAGCCAAATGCTAGGACTGCTGCCCGCTTCAGGCGAGAGAATGCAGAGCGAGACATCAGCCTGTTCAATTTCAATTTTCCCTTTTAACTCCAGGCCATTTATTAAAACGCACATACTGGGAGTCAAAAGCGTCACAAAGGGCCCCCTTTTGACACAGCGTTAACTTTATCAAGGCTGCAGTACAGGGCAGTGATAAATGGAACTGCCCTTCGGTCTGTCACAGGTAGATTAATACGAAGAGCTAAATAGACTTTACATGGCTAGGAGGCCAGGCGTTCAGTAGTCATTGGAAGACAAGATGAAGCAAGCTGTGCCCTGGAGCGTGGGAGTCTTCTTTGACACACAATCATCTCTCCCCCTGCCTGAAAGACAACTTCTGGAGCCCACCCTCCTGCCTATATTTAATGCAGTCCAGAGATTGTGGGGGGAAATTTCTTGACTTGCCCAGAAGAATAACATATAATCACGCTCTCCTATAAATTAATCAAACATGGCCCAGGAAAGGAAGCTTCACAAGGGGAGGGGAGAGGCAGTACGTTTTCAGATGGATCTAGTGTGGATTCTCAGAGACTTTGGGATCCAGTGAGACAGGTCCATGCTTGAAACTCAAGAATTTTTATTCTCAAAGCAATAGGATTGTATCTGGGGGTCCAACCTTGGGAACTTTAGGATTGGTGAACTTCAACTTCCAGAATTCCCCAGCCATCCATGCTCAAGAATCTGAGAACCACAATTAAAGTATCACATAGTGAGGCGGGGTTTTAGTATTTCTTATATATTTTATATCCCATTACTTATCCCAGCTTCTGCCAACCTAGCAGTTCGAAAGCATGTAAAAAATGGAAGTAGAAAAATAAGAGCCACCTTTGGTGGGAAGGTAACAGCATTCCGTGCACCTTCAGTGTTTAGCCATGCCAGTCACATGACCACAGAGATGTCTTCGGACAGTGCTGGCTCTTCAGCTTTGAAACGGAGATGAGCACCGTCCCCTAGAGTTGGGAACGACTAGCACATATCTTTATATATGTTATTATTTCTTTGAACATTTTTCCTTGGATTTTCACTTTTGCAATTCCACCCCTTTCGCACTAGATCACTAGGTTTTGGGATTTAGAGATAAAATAGACTGTAGACATTTTTTGCAAAATGCTCCTTTTGGACAGCTTTCATCTATGCAGAAAAGCAGAAACGTAATGAAGGAGTTGAACATCTATCTGTTGTGATAGAATAACAGAGTTGGAAGGGACCTTGGAGGTCTTCTAGTCCAACCCCCTGCTTAGGCAGAAAACCCTACATGACTTCAGACAGATGGTTAGTCAACATCTTCTTTAAAACTTCCAGTGTTGGGGCATTCACAACCTCTGGAGTCAAGCAGTTCCACTGATTAATTGTTCTAGCTGTCAGGAAATTTCTCCTTAGCTCTAGGTTGCTTCTCTCCTTGATTAGTTTCCACCCATTGCTTCTTGTTCTACCCCCAGGTGCCTTGGAGAATAGTTTGACTCCCTCTTCTTTGTGGCAACCCCTGAGATATTGGAGCACTGCTATCATGTCTCCCCTAGTCCTTCTTTTCATTAAACTAGACATACCCAGTTCCTGCAATTGTTCTTCCTATGTTTTAGCCTAGTGATTTGTATATATATTTGTAATTCTGGTCTGAGTTGCCTTCAGTGACCAGATTCACACATTATACAACACCATAATTTGTTTGCTTTTGGATCAGCCTATTGTGTGGACCTAGTCCTGATGGTTTGTAAGTAGTTTTATAGTTCAACCTGAGTAAGTCTACACTTATTCAATCCATGGGGTTGTGGCTTATTCAGTTGTGCTTTATTCCAATCCATGGGCTGATTAGTCATGTGGGAATTCAGCCATGTGGGTGAGAAGAGACAAAAACTCCTGGTAGCTAGGCCCAAGGTAGAAAGACTGCAGACTTATAAGGCTACACAAATGTCCAACTCAAGAGTCTCAGTGGTGATTTGGTCCAATCTTCAAAGCAGATTCCCAAGTTAGCAGAATGAAATTAACTTGACAATCTCATCAAAACTAATAATTTGGATCAAAGTTGACCAGACATCCTCAATAGAGGTTGCTAAGGTATCACCTGATGGAGCAATTAGTGTGATGGGAATGTGAAGACAGTAAGCAAAGGACCAGAGCCCCATCAGTGAGGAGTAAATGTTGTGTCATGATAGATACAAAGAAGGCAGGAAGGCAGTTAAAAGAAACCTATACGCGGGTCAAGAAGCAACAGTGAGAACTGGACACAGAACTGCTGATTGGTTCAAAATTAGGAAAGGAGTCCAGCAAGGCTGTATACCAGGGGTGTCCACATTTGGGAACTTTAAGACTTGTGGACTTCAACTCCCAGAATTCCCCAGCCAGCATGGCTGGCTGGGGAATTCTGGGAGTTGAAGTCCACAAGTCTTAAAGTTCCCAAGTTTGGACACCCCTGCTGTATACTGTCACCCAGCCTATTTAACTTATATGCAGAGCACATGAGAAAGGAGGGGCTAGTTGAATCAAAAGTTGGAATTAAGATTGCCAGGGAGAAATATCAACAACTTCAGATATGCAGATGATACCACTCTAATGGCAGAAAGTGAAGAGGAACTAAAAGAGCCTCTTGATGCTGGTGAAGAAGGAGAGTGCAAAAGTTGGCTTGAAACTCAACATTAAGAAAACTAAGATCATGGCATCCGGCCCTCTCAATTCCTGGCAAATAGATGGGGAAGAAATGGAGGTAGTGACAGATTTCATTTTCCTGGGCTCCAAGATCACCGCAGATGGGGACTGCAGCCAAGAAATTAAAAGACGCTTGTTCCTGGGGAGGAAAGTGATGGCAAATCTAGACAGCATATTAAAAAGCAGAGACATCACCCTGCCAACAAAAGTGCATACAGTCAAGGCTATGGTTTTCCCGGTTGCAATGGATGGTTGTGAAAGTTGGACCATAAGGAAGGCTGAGCGCCAAAGAATGGAGGCCTTTGAACTTTGGTGGCTGGAGAAGACTCCCGCGAGTCCTTTGGATTGCAAGGCCATCAAACCGGTCAGTCCTAGAGGAGATCAACCCTGACTGTTCTTTAGAAGGCCAGATCCTGAAGAGGAAACTCAAAGACTTTGGCCACCTAATGAGAAGGAAGGACTCCCTGGAGAAGAGCCTCATGCTGGGAACAATCGAGGGCAAAAGAAGAAGGGGATGACAGAGAATGAGGTGGCTGGATGGAGTCACCGAAGCAGTTGGCGTGAGCTTAAATGGACTCTGGGGATGGTAAAGGACAGGAAGGCCTGGAGAAACATGGTCCATGGGGTTCCGATGGGTCGGACACAACTTCACAAGTAACAACAGGAAGTTAAGGAAAATCAACCGCTTTTCCTCACAAATTTTATCCGTCACTAATTTCTGAAGAGAAAGCTTCCCACGCATGACAAAAAGCAGGGATTGGTTTTGTCAACGAGGGCATCAGATAAGCTAAAAAGAAAAGCTTGTGTGTATTACAGTCACGGTGGATGGTGATTTTATTTTTTTGACCAAGAAACTGAAACATAATCAGTTCAGACTCAGGGACAAGAAAAGGTTGTTGATTTCTGGAACTGAATGTTATATCATAGGGGGATCTAAACACAGATGTCACTCTCCAAGGACACATATCACCCTTTGGTAAAGCGTATTGGAAGTAAGGAAATGATTTCTAGCAGAGACAAAACTGTTGACTGTGGATACTTTGAAAAGAAATCCTGTTTTTTCTCATCCCCTGAGCATACCTGTGGAACAACTTGCCCCCAGAAGTTGTGAATGCTCCACAACACTGCAATTTTTAAATAATTGGTCTAGGGCAGTGATGGCGAACCTATGGCACGCGTGCCACAGGTGGCACGCGTAGCCATTTGTCAGGGCACGCGAGGCACTGCCCTGTCAGCTGGCCAGCGCGCATGCGTGCGCTGGCCAGCTGAGTTCACCCTTTTTTAAAGCCATTTTTCGCCCTCTCCAGGCTCCAGACGCTTTATAGGAGCCTGGGGAGGGCGAAAACAGCCTCCCCTGCCCCCCCCCGGATGCTCTCCGGAGGCGTCAGGGAAGCCTCCGGACAGTCCCTGAAGCCTTCGGAGCGCTCAAAACGATCCTCTGAGCAAACCGAAAGTGACTTCCGGTTTGCTCGGAGGGTCGTTTTGAGCGCTTCAAAGGCTTCAGGGACCATCCGGAGGCTTCCCTGACGCCTCCGGAGGGGCGGGGGAGGCTGTTTTCACCCTCCCCAGGCTCCTATAAAGCCTCTGGAGCCTGGGGAGGGTGAAAAAAATCATGTAAAAATGGGAGGGGGAGCACCTGTAGTGCACGCATGCGCACTGGGGGTCACGCATTGCATTATGGGTGCGGCATGCCCGCACACGAACCCCCCTGCGCTCCCCCCACTTATGGCACGCGAGCCAAAAAAAGTTCGCCATCGCTGGTCTAGGGAGGTGATGGCGAGCCCAGGTTTACTCATATGGTTGGTTCCTTTGAAAAGATATACTTCCTTTATCACTTTCCGAAATTGCTTTTTAACTACTTTTCAGCTATTAGGAATTTTCAATTGGCAGGTTTTACAGCACCAGGTATACCCTTCAATACTTAGCAAAAGAAGTTTTAAATAAAGTTTAAGGTCTTAGATTTGGGGGGGATGATTTTTACATGCTTTCAAACTGCTAGGTTGGCAGAAGTTGGGACAAGTAACGGGAGCTCACTCCATTACACGGCGCTGATTTGAACCGCCAAACTGCCGACCTTTCTGATTGACAAGCTCAGCATCTTAGCCACTCTGCCACCCTTATTTATCTTTACAATAGTCTTATTTTTCCCCCTTCGTCTCCATTTTTCTTCTTTCCTGAATTTTCTTTTTTTTTTCTTTTTAGTTTGCATTAGCTTTTATCTTTTAAATTGTAATGCTTCATAAATTTATCCCATAAATAAATAAAAAATAAAATAAAAATAAAAATAAAAGCTAGTACAGAGAGGAACCAGCGAGCTTGCAAGCCAGCTTCCACTTGCCTTGTCCACTCTGCAGCCATTTTTCACACTCTGAAAATACAGATCGCTTTTAGCCTGGGTCCATCTGGTTTCTCAAATAGCCTGTCTCTTTGATAAATAACATAAATTAAATTAGACAAGACAAATAAATAGGGTCCCCCCCCACCCTTTTGCTTCCCCACCCCTCCCCTTCCCCAGCATCTACCCTCAACCTCTCCCTGGATGGAAAACAAAAGCATATAGAATTCAGCAAACGCCTGGAGCCCCAGAAAGGCCATCTCACCAGTGCAAAATCTGAGGGGCAGCAAGGAGGGTGGAATGATTGCAAACGTGTCTGAAATGTTAACCATTTAACAGACCGCAGGATGCCCGTATAACTTTTAAGCTCTTTTTAATCCCTTTTAGTGCAAACCAGTGCAGCTAACAAGGCCAACAGCTAAGCAGCAATCCAGCTTCCTTCTTCTTCTTGTTGTTAGTTGCAAAGTCGTCTCCGACCCATCACGACCCCATGGACAACGTTCCTCCAGGCCTTCCTGTCCTCTACCATCCTCCGGAGTCCATTTAAGCTCACACCAACTGCTTCAGTGACTCCATCCACCCACCTCATTCTCTGTTGTCTCCTTCTTTTGCCCTCAGTCTTTCCCAGCATGAGGCTCTTCTCCAATGAGTCCTTCCTTCTCATTAGGTGGCCAAAGGATTTCAGCTTCCTCTTCAGGCTCTGGCCTTCTAAAGAGTAGTCAGGGTTGATCTCCTCTAGGACTGACCGTTTGGATCGCCTTGCAGTCCAAGGGACTCGCAGGAGTCTTCTCCAGCACCAGAGTTCAAAGGCCTCCATTCTTTGGCCTTTCTTATGGTCCAACTTTCACAGCCATTCATTGCAACTGGGAAAACCATAACCTTGACTATAGGCACTTTTGTTGACAGGGTGATGGCTCTGCTTTTTAGTATGCTGTCTAGATTTGCCACATCTTTCCTCTCCAGGAGAAAACATCTTTTAATTTCTTGCCTGCAGTCCCCATCTGCTGTGATCTTGGAGCCCAGGGGATTCACGTGTGGATGCGAGGGTTTGCGCACCTGTGCCCCTTTGGGGCCTGGAAAGCCTCCTGCACCAACCTAGAAGCCAAAACGGGGCACGGGGGCGCAGGCGAGGCCCCCCGGTGCCCTCATTTTGGGCCTAGAAAGCCTCCTGCACCAATTTGGAAGCCAAAAATGGGCAAAGGGGGAGGGACGCATGCATGGGAGGGTGATCGCATTGCATTTTGGACTTTTGGGCACACACACATGCTTTGGGCACTAGGCAATGAAACGGTTACACATCACTGCCCTGCATTTCTGACAAATGGCAGGACAAGATCTCCTTGAAAGCCTCCAGTGAGGAACCTCCCATGACTTATCAGAATGCTGCAATGGCTCTAAGTGTGAAAAATGGCCCTAAGTCTTTACATCAGTGTTTCTCAATGTTGACGACCTTAAGTCCCGTGGACTTCAACTCCCAGAATACCCCAGCCAGCTCTGGGAGTTGAAGTCCACGGGACTTAAGGTTGCCAAGGTTGGGAAACACTGCTTTACATGGTCCTACAACTTTTTCCAGTGCTGCGGTAAGTTCGAACTGTCACTAAATGAATGCTTATAAGACAAGGACTACCTGTACTTGTCTAAGATGTCATCAGTGTTTCTCAATCTAGGCAACCTTAAGACGTCTGGACTTCATCTCCCAGAATTCCTCAGGCCGCGTTTGCTGAGGTTGAGAAACACTGATTTGTGTAACTCTTGCCTTTTGTGCAGTGACATCACATCGCAGGGGGTCACTGTTTTGAGCTCCCCATGGCTTTTTATGGACCCCGAGAAGGTATCTAAGTGCAAAGCTTTGCAAACAACAAATATTTGGGATAAAGCAGCCGAGGGACGCGGTAGCTCAGTGTGGCTAAGGCTCTGAGCTTGTCGATCAGAAATGTTGGTATTTCGGTGGTTCGAATCCCTAGTGCCGTGTAACAGAGTGAGCTCCCGTTACTTGTCCCAGCTTCTGCCAACCTTGGTGGGAAGGTAACAGCGTTCCATGCGCCTTCGGCATTTAGTCATGCCAGCCACATGACCACGGAGACGTCTTAGGACAGTGCTGGCTCTTCGGCTTTGAAATGGAGATGAGCACCGCCCCCTAGAGTTGGGAACGATTGCCATATATGTGTGAGGGGAACCTTTACCTTTACCTTATTTGTTAGCGCCTCTCCTTTAATAAAATGGCATCTAATATCTGCTTTCAATTCCTTGGCCCAGATTTCTGAACCCCTCCCTCTGGCAGCTGTAAATGTAAATGTGTTAAAAAAACAAACAAAGGGAGAGAAGTGGAAGGAGCAAACTCCATTTGCAGCAATCTGCTTTTGTTTGCTCCCAGAGGTTGCAAGTTATTCTAACAATAATTCATTGTTGGCACCAGAAATCAAATAAAAGCCACTCGTTTGCAGGGAGAGGGATGAGCAACGTGTCCTCAGCTCAAGTTCAGGACAAAATACAAAGAGGTAGGTGGCTATGTGGTGCTTCCCAGAACAATTAGGATGCCAGGCTCAAGTCAGAAGCAAGAGCTATTTCATTGGAATGAAAATAGTTACCCAATGAAGCAGCAAGTTGATGGCTACCAGAGGCGAGCAGCAATTTGGTTTCTAACCAGGACGCCTTCCATATTGGGCTTCAGTTCCAGGAGTGTCAACAAGATGGCATGCCACCTTTTCTGAAAACTCACTTCTGCAACAAGGAAGGCATCCAAATCCTTTAGTCATCCCTTCATTTCCTTTCATTCCTCCCTCCACCTGTCTTTCTCGCAGGAAGGCACTTAAAATATACATTTGTCCCCAGTGATTGAGGGGCCCAGAAGGTATAGCAGTGAGGTCATTACCCCAGTGGAAATGGCAGAACATCTTTTGGGGATTTGTGATTATGGGGAGGAACGTTTTAGACCAGTGTTCCTTAACTTTGAAAACTTTGAAGATATCTGGACTTCAACTCCCAGAATTCCCCAGTCAGTCATGTCGGCTGGGGTATTCTGGGAGTTGAAATCCACCTATCATAAAGTTCTCAAAGAAAACATGGTTTTCTTAAGAAACACCGTTGTTAAAGTCTGTACAGTTTCTCAGTCATCCAGGTCATGGTTGTCCCAAAGATGCTTTTTCGGGAGGCAACTTTTCTCTTCCTGAGAAAAAAAATTTCGGACTACAGGAACCAGGAGCATCACTCAGGTGACCCTGAGGACACAGATAAAACTTACAAAGGCATCAACGACCTTCTAAAACAGTGTTTCTCAAAGTGGTCTGTACCGCCCCCTTGGGGGGCGTTAAAGAAGTGCAAGGGGGCGGTAGGAAGTTCCGCCTTACATGGGGGCGTTGAACGTACAGAAGGGGGCGTTGAACAAATTCTATTTATTACTTGTTCTGCCGGACTCACACAGCAGTCATTGCGCGCGACACGTGGGCAAACCTGCAACACCGATCGTTGCTGTTGGAAACATGGCTTTCATACGAGCGAATGTGCACTTCCTTAGTCAGTCTTGGGTGTAACATTGCGTCCCCAGTAGCGCAAGGAATAGAAAATTCAATAAAATCCCATAGAATGCTGATCAAATTTCTATGATATCCTATTCAAATTTCTATGGCTGTGCTACTGGGGGTCTAGTGTTTGCCGCGCGCAGTGTGAGTCAGCCTCCTTTCACTGCGCCAGGAATGGAGGCTTCCCCAGTAGCACAAGGAATAGAAATTTCAATAGAATCTCATAGAAAGGTGATCAAATTTCTACGGTATTCTATTTAAATTTCTATGGCTGTGCTGTTGGGGTTGCTGGGTCTTCTTCCTTAGAGTTTAGGCGTCCTTGGCACATCTGACGAGTGAAAATGCCAGTTTCAGATACGTCCTTCCCTTCTGTCTGAACAGCCAATCACGTTACAGATGGTCATTTGTGTGTCAGACGTCGGAGATGCCCAGTAATTACTACCATAGAGTTATGAATAGAATTTCATCAAATTTCTGTGGTATTCTATTGATATTTCTATGAATATTTTTTTACTGGGATTTTTCAGAAATTTGAGTCATATACCCGGTGGAAAAAAGTCATAGAGTTATGAATAGATTTCCATAGAAATATTGTAAAATTCTATTGATAACTCTATGGCTTTTTCCACCGGGATGATGATGTTGTTAATCGACGGATTTTCAAATTAATTGTACTATCAGCCATCCTAAGATAAGGTGAGTGTTTGACCACCTCTATGGTCGTTCTAACCGTTAGAACTATTGTTATTGATATAGAATTTAAATAAATATTTCGTATAAGTCGATGTACAAGATTACAACATCCGTGCTTCAATATCTTGTTATAAATTAATAGAGTTCAGTCATAAAGCTGGCCTATTGTTTCTGGGGCTCGTAACATAAAAGCTAAGCTGCTTGCAAACTAGGATATAGCAAGCACTTGCAAACATTCCTGTAACATAAAACGTCTTTTCTTGCAACTGCTTGCATAGCCACACACAAACGTAAAAAATGCAACCACTTGCTTTTGGCAATGTAACATAAACCTCCAATCCGCTTGCAAAGCCGTTCGCAAATTTGCATGCAGCTGGAGGCGCTTGCAAAGTCACCTTTCTATGATTCATCGATGAGAATGAAGAAAAAGCCATAGAGTTATCAATGGAATTTCCTAATACTTCTATGACATCATGTTCATAGATCTACCGGTGAAAAATTTATTTACATGTAATACATTTTGCAATTTAATACATTTTGTATATTATACAATTAAATAATCTTTAGGGGGCGGTGGCAAATCAAATTGTGTCTTAAGGGGGCGATGGTTAAAAAAAGTTTGAGAAACACTGCTCTAAAAGGATGCAGATTACCAGCTATCTGCAAGGAATATAAATCCTTCCATTCCCCACCATCCTGTCGGAGCTGAAGAAGCTTCTGAAGAAGAGCCTCGGTGGCGCAGTGGTCAGAGTGCAGTACTGCAGGCCGCATCTGCTGGCTGCCTGCAATTTTGCAGTTCAAATCCCACCAGGCTCAAAGTTGACTCAGCCTTCCATCCTCCCGAGGTGGGTAAAATGAGGACCCAGATTGTTGGGGGCAAAAGGCTGACTCTATAAACCGCTTAGAGAGGGGCTGTAAAGAACTGTGAAGCGGTATGTCACTCTAAGTGCTATTGCTATTCTTGGACGAGAAGCAAAACATCTTCAAAGAAAAAGACAAGAAAGTCCAGCTACCTCCTGAAAAAGCACCTTTGGGGCTGGTTTTAGACTATTAAAATTGTATGCACTATTTTAACATAATCCTATCTCTTAAAAGGAGGAAAGGGGAGGGAATCACACAAAGGATTTTGTCATGTTACCTTCGAGGATTTGGGGGCAAAAATGAAGGGCTGGGGGGACTGCAAGCAAATGTTCCCCAGCCCTCCTTACCAAATTGCAAGCGCCTGCTTTTACCCTTCGGTATGCGGATGCTGTAAAGAAATGAATTGCAGCCACAAATGGAAGGTGAAGCCCGCATTTCTCTTAATGGGAAAACAATGAATGCACCAATGTTGGGGGCCTTATCCAAACTCACAACATGCGGCTACTCTGTCGAAAGAAACAGGTGTAGGTCAGTGTCCGGATGGTTTGCTGAGTTGGAGATAAACAGTAATATATCTGCAGACCATAGTTCCAAATACATATACAGAAAAAGAATTCAATTGCTGCCTGTATCAAACACAACAGCTTCCTTTGAAGTCTTTATTTTTGACGTAATCTCTTCTGCTTCTTCCCACGATTAATAACTCTGTTTATTATGAAAGTGTTATGGCCCGCCAATGTCCAGCGGAGCTGGCAGCAGAGTCGGACAGTGAGAAGGTTGGGGAGAAGCATGGGCCAGTCCTGGAAGCTGGGGAAGGCTCTGATGAGGGCTCTGCATCGGAGGCAGGGAGAGGGCCAAGGCCGTCTGGCAGTGATCAGGTGCCTATGGAGCTAGACAGCAGTGAAGCAGAGGAACAGCTGGAGCCTGTTCCCAGTGGGCGCATGCACAGAGCTGCCAGAAAAAAGAACAACTCAGAAATCAGGGTCGACTTGGGAGTAAAGTCACAGGTGGAAGGTGAGTGGCCCCTCCCATAGGAAATAAAAGAGGAGTGAAAGGGGAGGGGGCTTTTGCAGGAAACAATTTGTTTGTTTGGTCGTTAGATTTGTTTCAGGAGTGTGAAGTTCTGTCCGTGAATCTCAGAGACTCTGTGCCAAGTCTTTCCTTGCACAGCACCTCATTTGGACAATATTTACATGGCAGCTTTCCAAGATAGATATGGTCAGTAGTCATAAATATTCCTTTGAAAGACTGTTTGCCAGGCCTTTGCTGAATGTGAATGGGAGGAATTCACATGCGTTTAATAAAAGGGGTTTTGTCGGGACCAGGACTCTGCTTCGTGCTTTTTGGGGGAAGCCTAGGTCAGAACAGAAAGCCTGATTTCAGGGCCTTGTGTGGATGTCTATGTCTCGCTCTCTTTGCACACAAGTGTGACTCATTCATTTAGTGTTTACAGAACAATTTGCAACCTTGGATCACTGCCAGAAGACTGATCTTTGAGACTGAATTAGAAGGAATGATCTTAGATGAATTAACACAGTGAAGAACCAGTCAGGAACCTGCTGAAGGAATGTCTTGGGAGAAACACCTGGAAAAAGTGGCCAGAAGCCTGCTGTGTGTAATCCCGTGTCTCCTCCAGATTTCAAATGGAACATCGTTGTAAACGAGGCACATTTCGTCCAGACTTCCTTTTCTCCCCATTTTGTGTGCTTTAAACTATGCATAAAGACAGGTAACATTTTTAAAAAGTAAGGCTTCCCTCCCTGTTTTGTTCTTGACACAAATTCAAGATCCTTGTTTATTTATAAAAAATTAAAATGCCAGCAGGAGATGAAAGCACTGGGAACAACAACAACAAAGGTACATATATACACATTACAGATATATCCTGTTCTAGAATATGAATTTAGAAAAATTAAAACCTTGATTTTAAAAGTACATCAGAATTTTCCAAAATACCAAGGGGAAAAAAGTTATATATACAAAGTTCTATATATACATACAGTCCCCATAGTGATTTTAAAACCCAGCCACCGGGATCCCAATGCTCCAAATAAAGCACTGTTTTACAATATGACTTGGGTCGAGTAAAGTCCCAAAGGAAAAAGAATGAATGAGAGAAATGCAGGCTCAGTTAGTGCTTGAGTCAGTACTGTAACGACAGACAGCAAAAAGTATTTTTTTCCTCTTTCCCAACAAATCCCTGAGGATAGGGGAGGAATCTTAATGCCGTGTGTTTTACAATGTAGGTATTGCCCATCCATCAAAAGATCCGTGCGTTGTCTTTACAGCTCTGCAAAATCCAAAATGTGGCTGGACGAGACAAAATGCTTTTTTTTTTTTACCTCTCCAAATACTGGAATATACTTCGGGTTTCTTGAACTGACGTGCTGTCAAGTCGCAGCCGTTTGGGAGAAGGCACGGCAGCAGGAGGCAGATTTCTTCTCTTGACCTAAGAAATGTCCGGAAGTAAGTTTAGTTCCAAAGATTTTCTCGATGACCAGAATCTCATTCATTCAATCTGCCTGGACGTGTCTCAGTCATTGGCTACCGGAAAAGGACCAGGCTGTTCTCCATTAAAGGAAGCATCTTTATGTAACTTATCTTTGAACTTTTTATTTGCCTCTATAGTCAGTTTGATCAACTGCTCTCTCCAGTTCTGAATAACACCATCTGATCTGACCTAAGAGCATGAAGCAAACTCCTGGTCCCAACAAAAACCCCTTTTATTAATTTACTGTGAATTCTGTTCATTCACATCTGGCAAAGTCTTTCAAGGGAGGATTTACAGTCACAGACCTTATCTAGCTTGGACAGCTGCCAGGCCGATATTTGTAAAACTTGGAAAGGAGTCTCGGAGAGTCACAAACCAATTAAGTGAACTAATTGTCTCCTGCAAGCTCCACTCCCCTTTTGCTCCTCTTTTATTTCCTCTGGGAGGGGCCGTTCACCATCCACCTGTGGCCTTACTCCCAAAGTCAATCCCTGTTCTTTAGCTGTTCCCTTCATCTGGCAACTCTGTGCATGCGCACACTGGGAACAGGCTCCAGCTGTTCTTCTGCCTCATTGATGTCTGACTCTGAAGGCAGCTGATAACTGTCAAGACGGCCCTGGCCCCCTCTCTGCCTCCGACGCAGAGCCCTCATCAGAGCCTTTCCTAGATTCCAGGACTGGCCCAGGTTCCTCCCCAACCTCCTCACTGTCTGAATCTGCTGCCAGCTCTGCTGGCCACTGTTGGGCCACAACACCATCCAAGCCTAAACCAAACCAAGTCTAAAAACACCAGGGAATTTCTAGAAGCCTGGCACTCTGACAAATTATCCATCAACAGACACATAGATATAAACAACATCCATTTACTGGGCAAACGAGACAATCAACATGCCAAAAAGGGAACAAAAAGACCGAAACACCTCCTCACCTGCGATCAGCACCCAGACGAGCATAGATTAACTCCAAGATTAACATCAGACCAACAATCAAGTAAACGAATGCCCCAATCAAGGAACTGCCAAACAAGCCAACAATAAACAGCCCAACCAAAGAACCTCTAAGACCATCACGTCGGAGGAAGCAACTAGAATACAAACTGAGAGCAAACCCCCATCCTTACTAACTTAAGACTACTTTATTGTCATTTTGAATGTACACTGATCGGCACACATGAAAACAACATCTCATTGCAGACAGCTCTCAAAGGGTCATCACCTGTAATATACACTACATAAACATGACAAAATAAATATAAAATAGTGCATATACCCACATATATTATATGACGCAAAGAAACAACACTGTCTAGTTCAGAAGGATACTTGTACATGGCGAAACGAATCTTGCGAGTTTGCCAGGTGGATGGCCTAGGGCGGTGATGGTGAACCTTTTCGGCACTGAGTGCCAAAACTGGAATGCGCCAGAAACCCCAAAACCAACTGGCCGGTGCGCATACCTGTTTTTTGTCCATTTTCTGACCGTTTTACATGCCATTTTCAGGCCAAAAACAGCCTGTTTGGGGGCCATTTTTCAAGCCGTTTTCAAGCGCTCCGGCACCCGCAAAGACCAACTGGATGTGTCAGAAACCATAAGAGCAGCTGGTGACGGCATGCGTGCCCACAGTGAGGGCTCTGCATGCCACCTCTGGCACGCCTGACATAGGTTCGCCATCACGGGCCTAGGGAACAAAGCTGCTACAGAATCTGCTAGAAATACTTCGAAACCTCCTCCCAGAGGAGAGCAACAGAAACAGACCGTGAAGTCCGTGTGTGGGGTCTCTAACAATGCCGATTATGTTACCCAGTCCCTACTGATGTTACCTAGTTTAGGTAACGAAACTTCTGCCAGAAAACAACCAAGCTGAGACAGCACCAAGGACCCCTCCCTCACTATTCAAGCCTAACAGCACTGAAATAACTTTTCAGTGACTGGCTGGAGAATTCTGGAAGTTGAAGTCCAGACAGGCTAAAATTGTCAGTGACTGGTAGTCCTTGGACCACTGGTGGTCTGTGAGAAAATTTTGGTGGTCCGCAGAAAAAATATTTGCATTTTTATATTGCACTAAATACTATTTATCTTCTAAATAAATTCATTTTAGTGGTCCGCAGGATTTAAAATTGTGAATTTAGTGGTCCGTGAGGTCTGAAAAGCTGGTGACCCCTGGCCTAGAGGGAGGGAGGGAGGTGAGGAAAATGGGTAGATGGGATTTCATAGAGGGCCGGAGGGACAGATATAGAATAAATAAGAACAATACCCATGTTAAGTAACAGGTTCCCCGCAAATCAATCAGATCTCTTACCTGGGGTTTGGCTTTCTCTTTCACGCCCTCGCTCTTAACTGGCGACAGGGTCTGGAAGACAAAATTCCTTGAATTCCTGGGGGCATTTGGGTAGAGATCGGACATGGCTGCCAATTTCTGCAGGACGGCTCTTGGTTGGTTCAGCAGAGATCCATTCTTCAGCTATCAATTGGGGGGCAAAAAAGTTATCTAAGACATTGTATTCAAGTAACACGACCGCATATCATTTTGGCCTTCAGGAGAGTAGAGAGTCCTCCTCCTCCCATCTCACAGGCAGGGCAAATAAGGAAGAGCAGCGCTTCAATGAATTTCTCTCTCTCTCCTAATGTAGGCAAGCCACAGTGGAAGCGTATCAGGAACACACGAGCTGTGCAGCAGTGAAAGAGGGAGCAAGTCCATGGATACATTTAGCCTGGTTTGTGTCTACCACAGGGGTCTCGAAACTTGGCAACTTGCTAGCTGGAGAATTCTGGGAGTTGAAGTCCACAAGTCTTAAGAGTTGTCAAGTTTTGGGAGCCCTGATCTACCCTAAAGGTAAAGATTCCCCTTGCACATGTGTCCTAGTCGTTCCCAACTCTAGGGGGTGATGCTCCTCTCCATTTCAAAGTTGAAGAGCCAGCGATGTCCGAAGACATCTCTGTGGTCATGTGCCTGGCATGACTAAATGCCGAAGGCACATGGAACGCTGTTCCCTTCCCACCAAAGGTGGTTCCTATTTTTCTACTTGCATTTTTGCATGCTTTCGAACTGCTACGTTGGCAGAAGCTGGGACAAGTAATGGGAGCTCACTCTGTTACGTGGCGCTAGGGATTCGAACCGCCGAACTGCCGGCCTTTCTGATCGACGAGTTCAGCGCCTTAGCCACTGAGTCCCTCACAATATATTTAAATACATATGCATATAAATACCCCCCCCCCCTCAAAAGGCTACACTGGACTGCAGTTTTACCCTTCCCACCAAAGGTGGTTCCTATTTTTCTACTTGCATTTTTTACATGCTTTCGAACTGCTAGGTTGGCAGAAGCTGGGACAAGTAATGGGAGCTCGCTCTGTTACGCGGCGCTAGGGATTCGAACCGCCGACCTTTCTGATTGACAAGCTCAGTGTCTTAGACACTGAGCTACCAGGTCCCTACTAGTGGCATTTCTCCAAGGAGTTTCTGGCAGTGAGAGATTCTGCAACTGGAAAAAAACAGAGTTGAACCTGGGATATTTTCCACAGGGAAGCCCAAGACTCAGGCATTACATACACAAGCTTCCCCGCGCAATCGAGGCCATCTGTGACAGCCGAACCTCTGGGGGCAATCTGGTATTTATTACCAGAGACAGGAAGCCCACCTCTATTATAAAGAACGCTTCCTACCGGCGGTGTAACTTTAAACAAGGAATCGTCCATCCTCAGATGATACTAACCTGTGGTTTCCTACCGGGCTGGAAACTTTCAAAAGGATTTCTGGGTAGTGATTTAATTTCCTGAACAGCTACTGCAGAGGGTGCTAGAAAAAAACAGGAAGGAAAGCTTTTCAGAAGGCAAGCCAAACAGCAGGAAAAGTTGCACTGTCTGCTTCTTCAGTCATTCATGCAGTGTAGAAGCCGAGAGAGTTTACGTACGGACAAACTGTTTCCCGTGTGGCTACTCACAGGTCAGGCTAACCCAATCCAAGGACAAGCTTGATTTGGAAACCATCCTCGAGTCCATTTCAGAGTTGCTTTGAGGATAGTACACGGAGGGAAGTATGCAGTGGAGTACCCCAAGGCTCTGTTTTAGGCCCAGGACTCTTCAACATCTTCATCAATGATTTGGATGAGGGAATAAATGGGGAACTCATCAAATTTGCAGATGACACCAAGCTGGCAGGAATAGCCAACACTCCGGAAGATAGGCTTAAGATACAGAAGGATCTTGACAAACTTGAACATTGGGCCCTATCTAATAAAATGAAATTCAATGGTGAAAAGAGTAAGGTTCTACATTTAGGCAATAAAAACGGAATGCACAGGTACAGTATAGGTGGTACCTTGCTCAGTAGTAGTAACTGTGAGAAGGGATCTTGGAGTCCTAGTGGACAACCATTTAAATAGGAGCCAGCCGTGTGCAGCAGCTGCCAAAAAAGCCAACACAGTCCTAGGCTGCATCAACAGAGGGATAGAATCAAGATCACGTGAAGTGTTAATACCACTTTATAATGCCTTGGTAAGGCCACACTTGGAATATTTGCATCCAGTTCTGGTCGCCACGATGTAAAAAAGATGCTGAGACTCTAGAAAGAGTGCAGAGAAGAGCAACAAAGAGGATTAGGGGACTAGAGGATGAAGCATATAAAGAATGGTTGCTGGAATTGGGTATGTCTAGTTTGATGAAAAGAAGGACTAAGGAAGACATGATAGCAGTGTTCCAGTATCTCAGGGGTTGCCACAAAGAAGAGGGAGTCAAGCTATTCTCCAAAGCACCTCAGGGCAGGACAAGAAGCAATGGGTGGAAACTAATCAAGGAGAGAAGCAACTTAGAACTGAGGAGAAACTTCCTGACAGTTAGAACAACTAACCAATGGAACAGCTTGCCTCCAGAAGTTGTGAATGCCCCAACACTGGAAGTCTTTAAGAAGATGTTGGATAGCCATTTGTCTGAAACGGTATAGGGTTTCCTGCCTAGGCAGGGGGTTGGACTAGAAGACCTCCAAGGTCCCTTCCAACTCTACTATTGTATTATTGTATTGTATTGTAGTATTTTTCATTCACATGACCACGTCTCCGACAGTTTTGTCAAAAACCAGCATTTGCTTACAGTGTTCACCAAAACTGGGACACAGCGAACCGCTGCTTTAAAAAAACAACAACAAAAAACCCCACCGTATGTCAGGCCTGCAGCCATCTTTTCTCTTGGATCTTTGGCCTGCCACACTTTCTATTATTCTACTATGCCTTTTCTATTGTGGGAAAATGGGAGGGGGGAGTTGTATGGAGTTAGATGACATGTAGCCATAACAAAGTTCTTTCTAGAAAGCCAAGGTCATCCTTTGCCTTTGCACCTCTGCACCTGACCGGAACTGGATGGGTTGGAACTGCCAGCATGACAATGGAAGATTGGACCATGGGATGGAGTTGTGGGTGGGTGGGGGCAAGATCTTGAACTTTCAACTAGGTGTGGAAAACCGGGAAACTTTCGGATTTGGGTTTTCCCAGATGTGCCAACATGGCTCTCTTAATAAATTGGAACTTTGAGCAATGCTTTGCCTTGGACTCTGATTTACTTGAGGATGCTATTTGGAATCTTGACACTGTATTTGCTAAATGACTACCACAAAAATAGTTGTAAGATTGGGCCTGTCACATGGGTGACTTGATTTATGACTGTCATGATTTATGACGGTGATGGGCAGGTTCCATTATAGCCGAAACCTGGGTCTTACAGAGGCCACTTTTAGAGAAGCAGGTGGAAACTTCAGGTGTGTGTGTGTTTTCAGTGATGCTGCTATCCTTGGTGCTCTTGTGTCATTACTTAACTAGGTAACATCATCACTGCTAGTAAGGAGTGCTGTTTGCTGTCAGTTTATATTCTGGTGACTTGCCTATCTGTGTGAGGGTGGGAGCGGTCTTAAGAGACTCATTGGTTGGATTGTTTACTGTTGGTTCTTTGGCAGTTTCTTGATTGGGGTATTGCTCACTTGATTGTTGGTCTGATGTTAATCTTGGAATTAATCGTTCCTATCACCCATCTCCTCCCACTTATGACTGTATGACTGAAACTTTGTGCTTGTATCCTTATGATTCATACTGATTGTTTCCTAGTATGATTTGATTGCTTATTTGTACCCTATGACTATCATTAACTGTTGTATCTTATGATTCTTGATGAATGTATCTTTTCTTTTATGTACACTGAGCATTTGCACCAAAGGCAAATTCCTTGTGTGTCCAATCACACTTGGCCAATAAAGTATTCCTATTCTTATTCCATTCCATTCTTCTCCTATTCTATTCTATGCTGAGCTGGGTGCTGATTCCTGGTGGAGAGCTGCATGGAACACTAAAAGGTGGTCCCTATTTTTCTACTTGCATTTTTAACGTGCTTTCGAACCGCTAGGTTGGCAGAAGCTGGGACAAATAACGGGAGCTCACTCCGTTACGCGGTGCTAGGGATTCAAACTGCCGACCTTTCTGGTCGACAAGCTCAGTGTCTTAGCCATTGAGCCACCACGTCCTTCTCTTTTTAACCTAGGAATATTTAAAATGATTTAATGACCTTTGAAGGCTGTTCTTAACTTTGGGGGAGGGAAGTTAGGGATACAAAGAAAAGGGCAATGGTACAAAATTAGCAAGGATGAATCATTGATTTTGGCTGGCACACAGAAAATAAAGTTGTTTTAAAGCCTAGAAGAAAACACTTCTTGTCTGTGTCTCCCCTCCCCCGCCAATATGTGTGACTCAACCTTACTAATTTTATATAGATGGCCAAGAGAGAGGGGATAATGTCAGGGTTGTTGATTTTTCTTAAAACTATGGTAAGCTGCAATGTATGGCTGTGAATGTATGCCACGTATGTATCCCAGTTGCAATGTATGGCTGTAAAAGTTGGACCATAAGGAAGGCTGATCGCCAAAGAATGGAGGCCTTTAAACTATGGTGCTAGAGAAGACTCCTGTGAGTCCCTTGGACTGCAAGGCGATCAAATCGGTCAGTCCTAGAGGAGATCAACCCTGACTGCTCTTTAGAAGGCCAGATCCTGCAGAGGAAACTCAAAGACTTTGGCCAGCTAATGAGAAAGGAGGACTCCCTGGAGAAGAGCCTCATGCTGGGAACAATCGAGGGCAAAAGGAGAAGGGGACGACAGAGAATGAGGTGGCTGGATGGAGTCACTGAAACAGTAGACCTGAGCTTCAATGGACTCCAAAGGATGGTAGAGGACAGGAAGGCCTGGAGGAACGTTGTCCATTGGGTCGTGATGGGTTGGACACGACTTCACAACTAACAACAACAAAGCTTATTAAAGTTGCTTTCATTTTGATTTCTTTCCTGGATCTCCCAAAATCATCTCTTTCACTCAAATTTTTGACCAGCCCAATGTAGAGTTCCTATCTGTCTAATTTATTTTATCTATTAATAATCACCCATTTCTGGGAGATTAGAGGGCAATCTTAAAATATTTTTCCATGATAGTGCTGATTCAATTGAACTTCCTGGCTCCAAGAATCCAGTCAGCTCTTACCTTGTTACATTTCAAAGGGCACGTTTGAGTTACTGGTCTCTCCTTCAATTTTTTTTATTAGTTATATTGTTATTATCATTTTTCCCATGTTTCAATTGTCATATTTTGTTTTGTGGTTGATATTATAACCTGCTAGGAGTCTCTTGATTGTGGCAGGTTAAAATAAAAAAAACTCAAGTCAATCAGCAAAACGTTAATTAGAACATAGCAGTTATTTTTTCCTACTGCACAATTGAAATTCAGTGATGAGGAAGATCCATGGAGCATAAAGAGATGGATTAAATGCATGAATTGCCCTGCCTTGATTTTTTTTTTAAATCAGCCAATTTGGGGGGAAAAAATAAGTATAGAGTCCTTCCTTCTTAAGGTGTAACTCTACCATTCATAAAGGGGAGAAAAGAAGAATACCTTTCTTTTGCAATGACTTGTGGGTGAACCTTTTGGCCAGTCTCATGAACTGGCTATCCTCATCCACATCCTCCTCCTCCTCCTCCTCCTTCTTCTCTCCTCCTTTCGTAGACTGTGAATAAGCAGAAGAACTTGCGTTAGACAAAGCAGCAAGAAGGAAAGAAAGAGACAGAAAAAAATTCTCTCTTGAACAAAATTGAACAAAACCACTGTCTACTAGTCGGTAAGGTAAAGGTTCCCCTCACCCATATGTGCTAGTCGTTCCCAACTCTAGGGGGCGGTGCTCATCTCAGTTTCAAAGCCGAAGAGCTGAAGAGGCAGCGCTGTCCGACGGCCTCTCAGTGGTCATGTGGCCGACATGGCTAAACGCCAAAGGCGCACAAGATTATGAGATTAGCTGCGAACAAATTCCATTTCTTGGTTGTTTGTCTCCATGATTTCTCTCAGCCTACCCACCCTGTCCAACTTACAAGTAAGGAGAAATTTTCTGACAGTGAGAGCAGTTAATCAATGGAATAGCTTGCCTCCTGGGGCTGTGGGTGCTCCGTCACTGAAGGCTTTCAAGAACAGACTGGACAACCATTTGATTGGGATGGTACAAGACTTCTGCCTTGATCAGGGAGGTATATTTAAAAAAAAACTGGTGCCATCCTTTATTTGTCTCTCGTGGACATCCCACTCTTTGATACTCTCTTTCCTCTGTTCCTCTCATGTGATAGACTGCTGGGGAAGAAACGCCCCCCCCCCCCATCTAAATTACTTGCCAATAAAGAGTTTTTGAAATTAAGCTGACAACCATGTAACATTAGGCCTTTTGGGGGCTTCTAGCCTAGGTTGCAGGTTCTCCTGGCCTTCTCTGGGAAATACAGGTAATCCTCAACTTATGACCCAATTATCTTGCTAAGCGAGATAATTGTTCATTGAGGTTTGCCTCATTTTATGACCTTAGTAACAAGGTCGTTAAGTGAATCTGACTTGTATGTTGTAGATGACCCCTGTTTTTGTTTCTTGATGATGTAACCTAGTAAGGTAGTGAAATGTCTGCAAGAAAACAAGCATGCTCAGAGAGCACCAAGGGCCCCTCATTTCAATCCTGAGCTACGCATATTCTCCTCTATTGGTCACATCATCAGTGCTAGAAATTTTAGGATAACCAGCACGGATGATATTACCTAGCTTGTCAAAAGGTTGCCAAAAGTGATCACGAGACCTTGGGACATGAAATGGCTCATTGTGAGGGGCTGTCGCTGGGGCAGGGGGTGATTTCCTTAATTTATTGTATGACTCTTCTTTCATTCGTTTTATTGTTCTTGTATGAGGTTTTATATTCTGTAAGCTGCCTTGACTCGCCATGGGCGACTAGTTGACAATATAAATTCCCTAATTAAATAAGCTGTCATAGAGACATGCCAGTTGCCAAGCATCCAAATTCTGATCACGTGACCACAGGGATGCTGCAAGGGCCTTGAGTGTGAAAAACGATCGTCGGTTGCTTTTTGGAGCGCCGGTGTTAACTTCACGGTCACTAAATGAACCGTTGTAAGTTGAGGACTGTCAGGGGAAGTTTCACCCTGAATTAATGAGGCGTGGACCGTTGGCTTTCCAAGCAGCATATTTCGGAATAAGCAGAAATAAAACCCGGAGCATATTCTAATTAACAACTTTAATATAAAATAAAATACAAAACTTGCTATCTAAATCTTACATTTTGGCAAGAGCTATGTTGCCCACCTTCTTGGCAGGCGAACAGAAGATCAGAAGGAAAGAAGAGAATGTGTGACGTATTATGAGACATGCGCATTAATCATTGTCAGATAAGAAACAATTCAGTCTACTGTATAACTCAGAATATAAGCACAAGTTGGCAAACCAATTAACACAGTGACAAGGACTATCTGTACGTGACTTGGTACCATGCTGGTTACCTGTTCTCTAAACCACTGTTCTCGTTCAAAGCGCTCCTTCCTCCACTTGGCCTCGGTCTCTTCAAGGTGGTTTTCATTGTCATCCCCACTGTCGGCCTCCTTCTGAAGATCCTCTCCCTCGGGAATGTCATCTGAGAATGCAACACACAAAAGGAAAATAAGCTCCTTGTCCCAGTTCCCACCCCCCCTCTAAGTCTCAGGGTTTGTTTTAGAAGAAAAAGGGTAATTTGAGAAAAAGCATCTGGACTCAGAGAAGAAGGCATGAGATCTGTGACCAGGGCAAAGTGATAATGGATATCTACATATCTATATATAAATGGCTCTGTGTGTGTGTGTGTGTGTGTGTGTGTGTGTGTGTGTGTGTCTGCCAGCCTGCCTGCCTGCCTGTGTGTGTGTTCCAGAATAACTCTGGAACACCTCGAGCAATTTCAACCAAACTTGGTATACAGATTACTTGCCCTCTGGAAACAAATACTGTGGAGGTAAGACACCCTTAATACCCTTTGGCGTGTGTGAGTTCTGTTACAGCCTGTTGTGCCTTAAAATGGCTTCCACCGTACTGCCTTAAAATGGTTTCTACTGTACAGCGCTGTGGAGTTGCCATGATAACGGCTTCACAGAACCTGTGAATACAAAACTTGATGTAGACCAGCGTAGTAACTCATCCTACCTATGTTCTTCCATCGGAACTTCCTCATCCTCCCAGGACCATCACTGTGAAGGTCTCCATCGAGAAGGTAGCGCTCCTGATACAAGCGCAACTGCCGTTTATCATCATCGCGTATCATCTTCCTGGAGAGGGAGCAGGCCAGGAAAGGGAACATGACTAGTTTCCATTCGGAAGATCCACGCAAAAACTGAAGCGCAGCCATAATAGACAAGCACACTGGTATACAGCCAGATACTTACATATGGATTTTATTGACTTGATCATGAAGTTCTCCATCGGCTGGAAGAATCTCATCCAGAACGTCTTCTTCGTACTCATTGAGTTCCTCACCGTCATATTCATCTTCACTTCCCCCTTCACTGCCCGACAGCTCAGCCTCATCTTCCATGAACTCTTTTAAATTGCTGAAAGGGGGGGCGGGGGGGGGGAAGAAGGCAAGTTGAGTTCAAAAGGAATTCAAAGCAATATTGTTCGCAGAAAGCTGGCCAGGATCTCCAGGAGAGAATATTTCCTTTCAGCTCTGCTATTAGAAAAAATTGACATGCGACACAAGAGTTGCGCTGAGATTCCTACGTGGAGAACTCAGAATTCGGTGAAATATAGGAAGACAAATGGAAGGTTGGAAGCAAAGTCCAAGCTAAGATAGAGCTGGGTTGCCACGATACAGCTTTATTTGTAATATCAGTTCATTCATCCCACATAAATTTTAATAAGCTTCTCAGACAAGCTGTCTTGAAAGGTTCCTTAACTTTTAACTTATCTATATAAAAACGTGTGTGTGTGTGTGTGTGTGTGTGTGTGTGTGTTCCAGCATAACTCTGGAACATCTCGAGCAATTTCAACAAAATTTGGTACACAGATGACTTACTCTCTAGAGAAAAATATTGTGGGGGTAAGTCACCCCTAAAACCCCTCAGGGTGTGTGTTCTGTTAAGATACAGCCCATTGTGCCTTAAAATGGCTTCTACTGTACTGTTGTACAATGGCTTCTACTGTGCAGCCCAGTGCAGTTGCCATGGTAACAGTTTTACAGTACTCCACAAAGGGGGGCTCCCTCTGGTAGGTAAGGAGGAAAATCCAACATTAGAAATTACATTTGGTCCAGACAATTTCCCCTATAAATAAATACCTGGGCAACGCCGGGTTACTGGCTAGTATTTAAATACATCTATTTTTTTTCCATTTTGTTTTATGCAGTTTCATTCTGCTTTAAAGGATTTAAGATGAAATCAACTTTGCCAGTAAGTTTAGAAAGCGTTACTTACAATTTATTCTTCCTTCCTTCCCTTCGCTTCAGTTCTTCTTCTTCATCATCATATTCTAACTCATCACCTCCTTCTTCCTCCTGATCACTCTCCTCTTCCTCTTCCTCCTCTTTGCACTTTTCATCCTATGAATCAGAAAAAAATATCACGTTCATGAATCCTTGAAGCATGGTAACATATCCTTTAATATCTTTCAATATCTCTATTTGTTCTTTTCTTTTCCCCCTTTAGCGGAGTCAATACCACCATTCTTCTCCTAATGGGAGATTATGATTGTATTAAACTGGGAGCAAAAGAACAAAGAATGAGATTAGCAACCCAGAGTAATTTCATCAAAGATTTTGTTAGAGGAGGAAAAAAAAGAGAGCAAGGGCCTAGGATAGTAATGGCTAACCCTTTCGGCAACGAACGCCCAAAGCGCACATGCTCGTGCGCATCCCCAAAATGCAATGTGCGTGCATCCTGTGCACATCCCCTGTGCATGCACCCCGCCCTCTGCACACGCACAGCTGAGACCTGAAGACCAACTGGCCGGGGGGAAGGTGCATGTGCAGCCGAGCTGAGCTGGGGCTACGGCTTGCATGCCTGCAGAGAGGGCTCTATGGGCCACCTCTGACATGCATGCCATAGGTTCGCCATTACAGGCCTAGGATTTAGTGCTGCTCCGAAACATGGGAGTCACCCGTTGAAATCTCAAAGATACCAAACAGGTAGCAGAACATGGCAGTGAGTGGGGACGCTTCCAATTCGCTCTTTTCCAACCGGAAGGAATGACAAAGCATAGCGAGTGTCAGCGTTCCAAATATCATGCAGAATTAAATCAGAGTCCAAGTCAGAGCTATCCTTAAGGTTCCAATTAATAAGACAGACATGTTGGCATCAAACTGTGGAATCCCAAATCTGAAAACTTCCTGGGATTCCACCCAGTTGAAAGTTCATGATCTTTTCCCCACACCCATAAATCCATCACATGGTTCAATCTTCTTCGGCCACGCTGGCATCTCCACCCAGCTGGTTCCAGTCAAGCGTAGAGGTGCAGAGACAAAAGATGACCTTGGGCTTCTAGAAAGGAATGACAACAACACATTCCACAATTCTACTCCTTTCTATTCCCCCCTCCCAACTACTACACTAATGAAACAGCATAGTGAATTAATAGAAAGTGTGGCAGGCCAAAGATCCTAAAAGGAACATTAACTACAGGCCTGACAGTGAGTCCTCAATTTACCATTCAGCTTAATATTTCTGTTTCTTAGCCAGGCGGTTGTTGAGTGAGTTTTGTCCCGCTTTACGACTTTTTTTTTCTACAGCTGTTAAGCGAAATCATTGCAGTTGCAAAGCAAATCATGAGATCCTTAAGCGAATCCGGCTTCGCCCATTGACTCTGCTTGTCGGAAGCTGGCTGGGAAGGTTACAGATGGGGATCATGTGACTCCCTCGGATAACGCAAGTCATAAACACGCCCCAGTAGCCAAGTGTCAAACATTTTCATCATGGGACCATGGGGATGCTACAAGGGCTGTTAAATGTGAACACCGGTCACAAGTCACTCTTTTCGGTGCCACGGTAACTTCGAACTGTCACTAAATGAATGATTGTAAGTCAAGAACTACCTCTGTGCAAAATAAGAGAGAATAATGAGCATTTTACTTAATATGAATTGTCTTATATTTTATCGGACAATTAAGTTGCTTAGTGCAGAATGATCTTCTACTTTGCCTGAAAATGAATGAAAATCATGTTGTCGCCCGCCAGCAGCCAGCAAGGAAGTTGGGGAGGAACATGGGCCAATTCTGGGGTAGACAAAAACTCAGACGAGGGCTCTGCTTCGGAGGCAGAGAGGGAGCTACACAGCAGTGAGGCAGAGGAACAGCTGGAGCCTGTTCCCAGTGTGTGCATGCCCAGAGCTGCCAGAAAACAAGAACAGCTAAGAAAGCAGGGTCGACTTGGGAGCAAAGCCACACCTTGAAGGTGATTGGCCCCTCCCATAGGAAGCAAAAGAGGAGCGAAAGGGGAGGGGGCTTTTGCAGGAAACAATTCATTCCTTCGGTTGTTTCAAGAGTGGAAAGTTCTGTTTGTGACTATAAGAGACTCTGTGCCAAGTGTTGCCTTGCTCTGCGTTTGGAAACTAGTTATCAGGCAGCTCTCTGAGTGAGATAAGGTTCGTGTTGATGAACATTCCTCTGAAAGACAGTTTACTAAGCCTTGCTGACTGTGAATGAAAGGAATTCACAGTCATGTAACTAAAAGGGGTTTTGCTGGGGCCAAGACTTTGCTTCTTGCTTTTTAAGGAAGTTTGGGTTAGAACAAATAGGAGCATTTAAACTGACCAACTGAACAAAAAATATTGTTGTCATTGCTGCTGAATTAGGACTGGAAACCATGTTTCAGGATTGGACTGGCATGTGTGCTTTATGCTCCATTTGGACCTCGCTCCAATTGTGCACAGTACTTACTTCTTCCTCACTGTCAAAAGGATGATCATCTGTTAAAAGCTGGAACTCCCCAAATTCCTCTTCTTTCTCTTCATCTTCTGCCTCCCTGCTTGAAAAGTAACATTTTTTTTAGAAAAAGAAAATGCAACAGGAATGTACTGTGTTTCCCCGAAAATAAGACAGGGTTTATTTTCTTCTGACACCCCCCCCCCCCCCAAATAAGCACTTGGCTTTATTTTTGGGGAGGTCTTATTATTTTTGAGCTGCAGGAGGTGGCAAGCATGGTCACCTGATGGCTGCTGCTGTATTGCAATATTTTCAGGGAGGGCTTATTTTTGGGAGAGGGCTTATTTTAGCGTTTGCATTCAAAAGCCCGATTGGGCTTATTATCTGGGGAGGTCTTATTTTCAGGGAAACAGGGTAGCTAATTGGATACGCCAGTTTAATTGCTGAATGCTTTGACTTAACTAAGCACCATAGAACATGTAGAAACAAATGGTTGCTGGGTACAGTGATTTTTATTTAACATGGGCTTTAAATTGGTATGTCACTCAACAGGAGCGCAGGGAGATATAATACTGGTATGTGTCTTTCATCTTCTAAAGCATAAACAAAGAGAGGGAGAATTCCAGAATGTGGCTGCCACTACTGAAAAGCTCATGCCTAATTCTATAGGAGCCATCACTACAGACTCTGATAAGGCTGGCAGAAAAAGGACAGATCCAGCAGGGAGTTCATCGGGGCCTAAAATTACCATATTTTTCAGAGTATAAGACGCTCCAAAGTATAAGACGCACCTACCTTTTGGGGAGGAAAACAAGAAAAAAAAAGAATCTGCCTGTCTCTCAGCAATTTGCCTTCTTGGAGCAAACAGCGAACAGCCTGTTTCAGTTTCAGCACAGGCTGATTAGCACAAGCAGCTGATTGTCGGTTGGATCGGCCTCCTGACAATCAGCTGTTTCAGACTGCAGAGATTGCCATAGCCTATTGCTGTCTCCGTCATCCCATTTTTGGCCTCCATGTGCCCCATTTTCCACCCATTCCAGGTGGTGGGGATCGGAATGGGCGCAAAATGGGGTGCAGGGAGGCCAAAAATGACACGCATAGAGGCCAAAAATGGGATGCGGAAGCTGAAAATGGGGTGCACAGAGGCAGCAATAGGCTATGGCAATCCCTGCATCCTGAAACAGCTGATTGTCAGGAGGCTGTATCAGAGGTGGTATTCAACTGGTTCAGACTGGTTTGCCAAAACTGGTAGTGGAAATCATGGGTGGCTCTGCTCACCCGCCCCAGGTCTACGGCATCCCATTTAGGCCCTTTTTTCACCAAAGGAGCACGCACTCACATTTGTGAACTGGTAGGGAAGGTAAGTGAATACCACCCCTGATGCATATGCTTCACTAACCAACATTTTATTGAGCCATGATGGTGCAGTGGCTAGAGTGCAGTACTACAAGCTACTTCTGCTGGCTGCCTGCAATTTGGCAGTTCGAATCTCACCAGGTTGAAGGTTGCCTTCCATCCTTCCAAGGTGGGTAAAATGAGGACCCAGATTGTTGGGAGCAATATGCTGACTCTGTAACACCACTTAGAGAAGGCTGTAAAGCACTGTGAAGCGATGTATAAGTCTAAGTGTGATTGCTATTATTATTTGAACTTCACAACAGCTTTTATATTCATCTCTCGGGGATAGTTTTGTAAAGCCAAATACTTTGCATGTCTCCACGCCTTACCTCTCAGGTGGGAAGGAGTTAGAAAAAAGAGAGAGGGGTTCCCCCCCTGGGTCTTTGGTCCTTCTCTTCTTTTTCAGTTTAGAAGTGGCCGACAATGACTGAAGAGGAGAATCTGAGATCAGAAATAAGAGGTCTTTAGAACAGGATCGAACTGCAGATCAAAACATAAGATAACTATTCCAAGTTTTGCTTCTTCTGCTACTTTAAGTGGGATGGGGGAGACCTTTGTGCTACCCCAGACACAGACCATATCTAGCCCAGTGGTGGGATCCTGCCAGTTTAACAACTGGTTCGGTGATCGCATGCATGCCCGTGCATGTACGCAGTTTTAACAAAACTTACCTTCCACGTTGCTTCTGGGGTGTAACACAGCTGAGGTGGGGATATAGGTAAGTAAACACAACTGAGAGGATATGGGCAAGTAAAGCGCAGGGGAGGGCAGGCAGACCCACCTGATTGTCGGAGCGAACCGGTTTGCTCCCAGCTGATCAACAGAGCTCCCCGTTCACCCAAACCTAACCCGAATCATTGTTTGTGATCCCTGAATTCTTCTCTGACTATTGTGTCAAACGTTAGCGGCATAATTTAATGCAGGAGACCCACCAAAGACTCATATAAATTCCTTAAAAGGTAAAGGTTTCCCCCTGCCCAGTCATGTCTGATTCTAGGGCTCATCTCCATTTCTTAGCTGAGGAAGCCAGCGTTGTCCAAAGACACTTCTGTGGTCATGTGGCCAGCAGGACTATATGCAGAGGTGCACGGATCAATTCCCTTCCCACCGAAGCGATACCTATTTATCTATTTGCATTTGCATGCTTCCGAACTGCTAGATTGGCAGGAATTAAAATAAATTCCTAAAAGAAGCTAAATAGTTAAGGAAACAAAAAACACAGAAAAGGCGAATCCTTTCCATGTACATAACGTGGCCCCAACCATTTTCACACCACGGCCCAATCTTCTGAAGATCTTACCCTTCCTCAGATGCCAAGGATGGGCTTTGGCCACCATAAAATTGCCCCCCACTTGCCTGGTTACTTTAAAGAAACAGGTTTCGCACAGACATCAGCACAGCTTTTTTGAACTGAGCTTTGTGGAAGCCTAGACTTCTACGATAATTTGATGGGGACTCCAGTGGAGACTACACTGGAAGGCTGGGAAGTTTTATTCGAACACAACGAGGGGTTCTAAAAGCAGTTATTTCTAAGTGTAACAAAAAAGGCGGGGCTGACTTCAGAAGCCCCACCCCCTCCCTTCCAAGGACATTTGGCTCATAATGACACACTATCTGAGAGCCAAGTAGCAGGATTCTCAGGGTAACTTATTTAACTGACCGGGTTTTTTTGTGGGGGAGGGATGGAAAATCCTTGGAATAAAACAGCAAAGAGATTAAACACACTCAGTTCAGCCGGCTGGAAAAAACGATGTTGAGAGGTTAAGTGCGTCCATTATTAATTATTCTACTTCTAAAATGGCTGTTGCCCTGGAGCCAACAATCCTTGAGTACTTGGCATCCAAGGTAAGAGCCAGTCTGACCCAGGGGTCAAATATAATCTTCACCCAGGGCTTAGAAATGTGGAACTCCTATTCCCTTGCCTGCATTTTGGTTGAGAAAAGGTGAGTGCAGGATTTAGCACCATTCAGCCCGATGAGGATGAATGGAACAATAGGGTTGGAGAGGACCTTGGAGGTCTTCCAGACCAACCCTCTGCTCAAGAAGGAGATCCTTATTTTTGAAATCCTCCAGTGATGGAGCACCCACAATTTCCAGAAGTAAGCTGTTTCAGATTAATTGTTGAGAAATCTCTCCTTCGTTTGTTCTGACCCAGGCTTCCTTAGAAAGCAAGAAGCAAAGTCTGGGTCCCGACAAAACCTCTTTGATTTACACGACTGTGAATTCCTTTCATTCACAGCCAGCAAGGCTTTAGCAAACAGTCTTTCAGAGGAATGCTTATCCACACGCACCTTATCTCGTTTGGAGAGCTGCCAGATAACAACACAGGGCAAAGCAAAACCTGACACAGAGTCTCTTATAATCACTAACAGAACTTTCCAGACCGAATGAATTGTTTCCTGCTAAAGCCCACTCCCCATTCGCTCCTCTTTTGTTTCCTATGGGAGGGGCCAATCACCTCCAAGTGACTTGTGGTGACTTTACTCCCAAGTAGGTGACTTACTCCCAAGCAGCTGACTTTACTCCCAACTGCTTTCTTAGTTGTTCTTGTGTTCTGGCTGCTCTGCGCATGCGCACACTGGGAACAGGCTCCAGCTGTTCTTCTGCCTCGCTGCTGTGTAGTCTTCTCTCTGCCTCCGAGGCAGAGCCCTCGTCTGAGCTTTCCTCAACCCCCAGACTGGGCCATGTTCCTCCCCAACCTCCTCATTGTCCAACTCTGCTGGCCGCCAGCAAGCCACAACATCATTCTAGGTTGGATCTCCTATGATCTTCCACCTGTTATTTCTTGTCCTGCCCTTAAAATGCTTTGGAAAAAAGATTGACCCCCCTCTTTTCTATGACAATCGCTCAAGCAGTGGAAGATGGCTATCATTTAACCCCAATCCTTCTCTTTGTTAGACTAGTCCAGTGTTTCTCAAACTTGGCGACTTTAAGTCCTGTGGACTTCAACTCCCAGAATTCCCCAGCCAGCTATGCTGGCTGGGGGATTCTGGGAGTTGAAGTCCACAGGACTTAAAGTCGCCAAGTTTGAGAAACACTGGACTAGTCACACCTAGTTCCCTCAGTCATTCATCATACGGTTAAGCCTCCAGACCCATAATCATCTTTCTTGCTCTTCTCTGAATTCTTTCTATAGTGTCTCAACATCTTTTTTGTATCATGGGGACCAGAACCGGATTCTTCATTGTGTTCTTAATTATAGCAATTATCCCTCCTGTACTTTTCAGAGGAGACACCGACTCACCCTGAGATGGGAATTTCCCTGAGCAAAGATGGAGCAATTCCTCCATGTCTGACTTCTTGCCGCTGCCTGGGTTAGGAGATTGTTGGTTCTGCCCAGAATACAGATCAAACAATTCGCCCATGTTGGCATCCATTGCATTCTCGTCCATGCTGGCCAAAGGCAGACGGCTCTTGCAGGACTGATATTTGTTCCGGTGAGGGCCAACGTTCAAAAACCTGAAAGTCAAGAGTGGATTTTATAAGGTGCCCTTAAAGCCAATTCGGAGAGTCCCATTCCTCCCGCCCCTGGATTTGTTTAATAAACCATGGTTTATCAAACAGACAGCAACGGCTGGCTGTATCCAAAATAAACAAGCCAACCACCAACAAGTGAACCCGCTAGTTTTTGGACTTGGAAATCCATATAGAACAGTGTTTCCACAATCGTAGCCATTTTAAGATGTGTGGACTTCAACTCCCAGAATTCCACAACCCTCAATATGCCACAACAAGCAGTACTCTGGGAGTTGAAGTCCACACATCTAAAAATGGCTACGATTGGGGAAACACTGATCTAGAATAATGTGAGTTTTGGTTCTTATAAGTTAGCCCTTTTAAGCTAGGCCAGGAGAGGAAAGGGTGCAAGGATTTCAGGAATGCAGCTTAAGAACACTAAACAGAACAACGGAATCTTTAAAATCTGCCAAATTAACCCTCTGCCTTTTCTTATACTGAACTGAATCAATATAGCGGGGTGTCAAACACGCGGCCCACAGGCCAGATGCGTCACACCCTGGCCACACCTACCCCCGTTTTAGCAAAAGGGGGAGGGGGAGTCACAATATGTTCTCTGTCTGGTTGCTGAGTGCGCGTGGTCATCTCGGCCTCCTGCATCTTGGTGGGGAGGGGGCTTTCCTCGAGTCTCCGGGAGGGCGGAAACAGCCTCTCCCGGGCTCCAGAGGCCAGAAACGGGCTCATTTCTGGACTTCCGGGACGTCTGCTTTTCGCCCTCCCAGAGCCTCTGCCCAGGCCCTGCACTTGCCTGGCATCCAAAACGGGCCAGGTGGAGACTCCTGAGAAGGGCGGGGTTGGCGGGACCAGCCAGTCCTTGCAACTACTGGTTCAGCGAACCAGATGTAAAATTAGCATCCGATTCACCTGAAGCGGTTGAATCCCACCCCTGGTCACGCGAGGACATGACGAGAGTTTGACACCCCTGCAATATAGGATTATTTTGAGTTTCTTTCTCCTGTCTTCCTTTCTCGGGATCGATGTGGGTACAATTTTCTTTTCATGGTTCCTGCATAGCCTCGTCAGCATTAGCGTTAGCCTGTATCACCTTGCATTTTTTTTAATCGATGCTTCTTGTGTTCCTCTGCTACCTACCCATCTGCATCAAGCAACTGACTCTGCGTGTCATCCTCTAGGGAGAACTGGAATTGAAACCTCCCCCCGGTTGGAACTGGGCTTTTCTCCTCCGGTGTAACATTGTAGAGATCCTGGGAATCTTCAATGGGTAGTGATGGCTCCGATGCTTTGCCTGAACTCTGCGTAGATTCCAAACAAAGTAGAAACTCATTCATACAGGCCACATCTTCAACCCACATCGGGAAGTAAACAGGTAAGGTGAGAGGAGGAGACAGAGGAAAGAGTATCAGAGGACACTTGAAATTAGAGGTAGTCCTTGGCTTACGGGAACCAGAATTTCCATTGTTAAGTAAAGTGGTTGTTAAGTGAGCCACACCCGATTTTACAACCTTTTATGCCACGGTTTGGTTTGGTTTGGTTTGGTTTATTTGGATTTATATGCCGCCCTTCTCCAAAAGGACTCAGGGCAGCATACAACATTAAAAAACACACATCCCAAAAGTTAAAAAAGATTAAATCCATATCCAAAAAAGCAAACCAAATTTAAAAAAACAATGCATTTAAAATAAGTTAAAATTAAAATTAACAGAAGAGGCCGGCTTGCTGGAAAAGCCAACTTTTTAGGGCGCGTCGGAAGGACCGGAGGTCGGGGATTATGCGAAGCTCCAGGGGCAGCTCATTCCAGAGGGAAGGCGCTCCCACAGAGAAGGCTCTCCCCTTGGGGGTCACCAGCCGACACTGCCTGGCCGACGGCACCCTGAGGAGGCCAACTCTGTGGGATCGTACTGGATGGTGGGAGGCTACTGGTGACAGTAGGTGGTCTCGCAGGTACCCTGGGCCTAAGCCATGGAGCGTTTTAAAGGTCATAATTAACACCTTGAATCGCACCCGGAAAACAACCGGCAACCAGTGCAGGCCGCCTAAAAGGGGTGTAACATGGGAGCACCTAGATACCCCCATGACAATCCGCGCGGCCGCATTCTGGACCAGCTGAAGCCTCCGGGTGCTCTTCAAGGGCAGCCCCATGTAGAGAGCATTGCAGTAGTCCAGGCGAGAAAGGACGAATTTTTTAAGCGAATCATCAGTTATTATTTATTTGGAAATTTTATATTGCCGCCTACTCACTCGCAGGCGACTTGTTAAGTGAATTGTGTGGTCGTCAAATGAATCTGGCTTGCCTTGGCTTGATGGAAGCTGGCTGGGAAAGTCAATGGTCACATGACCCAGGATGCTGCACCTGTCGTAAACACATGCTAGTTTGCCCAGTGCCCAAAGTTTGATCACGTGACCCTGGGGATGACCAATTATTTCTTCCAGTGCCACTGTAATTTTGAACAGTCATTAATGGTTGTAAGTCAAAAACTAAAGGTAAAGGTTCCCCTCGCACATATGTGCTAGTCGTTCCCAACTCTAGGGGGCGGTGCTCATCTCCGTTTCGAAGCCGAAGAGCCAGCGCTATCCGAAGATGTCTCCATGGTCATGGGGCCGGCATGACTAAACACAGAAGGCGTACAGAACTCTGTTTCCTTCCCACCAAAGGTGGCTTCCTATTTTTCTACTTGCATTTTTTACGTGCTTCCGAACTGCTAGGTTGGCAGAAGCTGGGACAATAACGGGAGCTCACTCCCTTATGCGGCGCTAGGGATTAGAACCGCCGACTTTTCTGATCAACAAGCTCAGCGTCTTAGGCACTGACGTCATTTAATGACCAAATGGGGACCAGCAATTTGGCCATTAAATGAAGCAGTTGCAATGAAATGATCTTACTTTCAGTTTCTTGGAGATCTAGGCGCAGGGTTGCAGCTGAGCCTCTGCGTTCTTTTGCAGGAGGACAACTGCAGCCACTGCCACATCACTGGCATCTGCTTGAATGATAAATGGATGCTCGGGGTTTGGGAGTTTGAAGATTGGCTCTTTGGCAAATCGTCTTTGAGTGCCTCAATTGCCCTCTGGCACTCTGGGGTCCACTGTAGCGGTTGCCTGGATTACGGTTTAACCCCCACCTATCCCTCCCATTTCTAATAGGTCAGTAATCAGACGGGAGATTACAGCACACGAGGGGATGGTACGCTGGTTTAACAGCTGCAGACAGGAAGGCACTACAGAGAGTGATCTATTCAGCACAAGAAGCCATTGGTTGCCCTCTGACACCACTGGATGACATCTCCAGCTCTCGCTGCTTTAGCAGAGTAAGGAAGATACTCAGAGATGATTCACACCCTGGTCAGTGTCCCTTCACACTTAGTTTAGTTTAGTTTAGTTTTATTGGATTTATATGCCGCCCTTCTCCCAAAGGACTCAGGGAGGCGTACAACATTAAAAAACACATATCACAAAAGTTAAAAGGAAAGGCTTTTACTAGTTAGCCACACTTCTACCGTCGGGCAGAAGACATTCAAGCATAGCCAGCGGAACACACTGGTTTAAAAATAGTTTCTATCCTTGGGCTGTCAAGACTCTTAAACACAATCACTCCACGTGCATGTGGAAACGTAGGACTAGTTTTTTTTTTTAATTTTTCCTAATTACTTGCATAGGGACTATTCTTTATACTATTTAGGTTGTTTGTATTTGTTGTCAGGGATTGCATCAGTGAGGCTAAAACCACTTTCGTTTTATACATGATGTACAATGACAATAAAGGCTGTACTATACTATGAACTATCTGTAGTAGTTTGCGAACCCTAGGAAGCTTTGGGGTTGCTTATGGGTGCGAGGAGGCTACCCGTCTAGGACGGCTTTGACTTTACCTGGGTCCGTCTCTACGTCCTCACAGGAGACTCGATACCCCAGGTAGCCTAGGCTGGAGTGGTAAAATTCGCATTTAGATACGTTTTGCGTATAGCTTGGCCGTGAGGTGTTTCTTGATTACCTGGCCCACCAGGCTTCAGGGTTTCCAATCAGAGGAGAACCGCCCTACTAATCGTTGATACTCTTGGTGGTATTAGAGCAGTGTTTCTCAACCTTGGCGACTTTAAGTCCTGTGGACTTCAACTCCCAGAATTCCCCAGCCAGCTGTGCTGGCTGGGGGATTCTGGGAGTTGAAGTCCACAGGACTTAAAGTTGCCAAGGTTGAGAAACACTGTATTAGAGGGATGGGCAGGAGGGGTGGAGGATTCAAACCCACGTTACAAGATGCAGAATCTCCTCTAGAAACTTTCTCACGCCATTTAAAACTTGCCTTTAAAACCTTTCCCTTTGCATTGTGTGGCTTTGTACTCTCACAAATTCATTTAGCATCAAACTAAAATGCTGTAAAGACTTAAAGCAATAGAGGCTTACCTTAGAAGCTGAGCTGAGGAAGCTTGTTTTGAAGAAGCCCGGAGAAGGAGAGCGGGCTGCTCCAACCGCAGAGAAAAAGTGGCCTCCACGTCCCACTTGCTTATTACATGGCTGATAAGAGGGAATCATGGAGCCAATGAGCTCAAAGCTGCTATTGTGGCTGTTCTCTTTTGCCAAGGTTGGCAGCAAAAACGAATCTTCATCATCTAAGAGAAGGAAAGGAGCGAGGATAGAAAACACGATCCATTTTAGAGAAACAATAAAAGTAAATTCTTACACTAGTAAGAATTCATATTAAATCCTACTTAGTGGCGATAAAAGCGGCAAAACGGCAACATTTTCCCGCTCTTATCGCGTCCGCAGATAACTGCCCAGCCGCCCTGTTTAGAGTGACCCGCTCCTTACTTAATCAAGGAACTGGGGAAGACCCCTTGCAGGGTAGGGCTGAAGAATTTGTTCAGTATCTGCAGGATAAAATCGCTCAGATCCGGACAGGCTTGGACTCTGACTGTGTAGATTCAGGGGAGTCGACGGGGATGAATCTGGTGGAAACTATCTGGGATGAGTTTGAGCCTGTGACTCCCGAGGGCATGGACTGGATTATGGGGAGACTCAGTGCTGCCACTTGTGTGCTGGACCCATGTCCCTCTTGGTTAGTTTCGGCTTCCCAGGAGGTGACACGATACAGGTGATTACCAACGGTTCATTGACAGAGGGGTACTTTTCCACCACCTTGAAGGAGGCGGTGGTGAGGCCCCTCCTTAAGAAGCCTTCCCTGGACCCAGCTTCTTTAGCCAACTATTGTCCGGTCTCCAAGCTTCGCTTTGTAGGGATTGTTCCTTTGTCCTGGTCCTATTAGACCTCTCGGCGGCTTTCGATACCGTCGACCATGGTATCCTACTGCGACGACTCGGGGGGTTGGGAGTGGGGGGCACCGTTTTGCGGTGGTTCTCCTCCTACCTGTCGGATCGATCGCAGTTTGTGTTGACTGGAGGGCAGAGATCGACCCCGAGGCGCCTCATTTGTTGGGTGCCCCAGGGGTCGGTTCTCTCACGCCTCCTGTTCAACATATACATGAAACCGTTTGCCGAGATTATCCATGGTTTTGTGGTACGGTATCATCAATATGCTGATGATACCCAACTTTTCATCTCTACCCCAAACCACCCAAACAATGCCCTCGACATGATGTTCCGATGCCTGGAGGCTGTACGGATCTGGATGGGGACGAACAGGCTCAAGCTCAATCCCTCCAAGACTGAGTGGCTGTGGTTTCCGTCATCCCGATTTGTGCACCTTGTACCATCTTTGATGATAGGGGGAGAAATCTTAGCCCCTTCAGAGAAGGCCCGCAATCTGGGAATCCTCCTGGATACACGGCTTAGTTTAGAAGAACACCTGACGGCCGTGACCAGGGGAGCCTTTTACCAGGTTGGCCCTTCCTGGATTGGGATGCCCTGTGTACAGTCACTCATGCCCTCGTACTTTCTCGCCTGGACTACTGTAATGCACTCTACATGAGGCTGCCCTTGAAGAGCACCCGGAGGCTTCAGCTGGTCCAGAATGAGGCCGCGTGGATTGTCATGGAGGTACCTAGGTGCTCCCATGTTACACTCCTTTTAGGCAGCCTGCACTGGTTGCCTGTTGTTTTCCGGGTGCGATTCAAGGTGTTAATTATGATCTTTAAAGCGCTCCATGGCTTAGGCCCAGGGTACCTGCGAGATCACCTACTGCCACCGATAGCCTCCCACCATCCAGTACGATCCCACAGAGTTGGCCTCCTCAGGGTGCCGTCGGCCAAGCAGTGTCGGCTGGCGACCCCCGGGGGAGAGCCTTCTCTGTGGGAGCGCCTTCCCTCTGGAATGAGCTGCCCCCGGAGCTTCGCATAATTCCCAACCTCCAGTCCTTCCGGCGCGCCCTGAAAAGTTGGCTTTTGCAGCAAGCCGGCCTGGCCTGAATAAAATTAATTATTAATTTTAACGTACTTTCTAAATCTCATTGTAAATGTCTATTGGGTTTTTTGGATATTCTATTTAATCTTTCTTTTAACTTTTGTAATATGTGTTTTGTATGTCGTATGCCATCCTGAGTCCTTTGGGAGAAGGGCGGCATATAAGTCCAATAAACCTATAAACCTAACCTATAAAGACACTCGGCACTTCAGGTATGCTATTTAAAATCATATTTCTTTTTAAAGAAATAATCCAATCAGCAGCACCTACAAGTGGACAGAGGAAGTGATGAAAAAAGTACAGGTAGTCCTCGGATTACAACCATTTGGTTAGTGAATATCCAAAGTTACGACGACACTGGGGAAAAAAAAGACTTATGACTGGTTTTCACACATAAACCTCACGTGAGCAGAATTTGAGAACTTGGCAACTGGCATGTATTTATGACATTTGCACTGTCCTGGGGTCATGTGATGACTATTTGGAACCTTCCCAGCTGGCTTCCAACAAACAAAGTCAAGGGGGGAAGGGAGAGCCAGATTCACTTAGCAACATGATTCATGTTAACGATCACATTAAAAAGGTATACAACGTGGCAAATCTCACTTAATAACCCCCTTACTTAGCAAAGGAAATTTGGGGCTCGATTCTGGTCGTAAGTCGAAGAATATCTGTATTGTCACATTGCCACACAAGCCCCACCCCTTTTCCAATGGTATTACAGCTTTCAGCCTTCTGATGAAAGAACCAAGAGTCTACAAACTCTGCTGAACCATGGTTAACTTCCATCTAAGTGGTTCAGTTTACTGTGTGAATCCAGACTTTTGGTTTAGTTTACCATTCAGTCCCAAAAAATTGATTCATTCGGGTACCAGGTCAATCACATAGGTGACCAGAACTACGAATAAACTACCCTGTTTCCCCAAAAATAAGACAGGTCTTATTTTCTTTTGATTCCTGAAATAAGTACTTGGCCTTATTTTTGGGGAGGTCTTATTATTTTTGAGGTGCAGGAGGCGGCAAGTTTGGTCACCTCATGGCTGCTGCTGTGTTGCAATATTTTCGGGGAGGGCTTATTTTCGGGGGGAGGGCTTATTTTAGCGCATGCGCTCAAAAGCCTGATTGGGCTTATTATCCGGGGAGGTCTTATTTTCAGGGAAACAGGGTAGCAGGCTGGAATTGCTTTCTAAGACAGCTTCTTAGGATCCTAAACTCTCCAGCACACATTTAACCGCATGGCACTGGTCTAATCATAACAACTCAGGTGAACAGGTGAGTTTATTTTTAATACATGCAGTGACCAGCTTTTAAATCTTATGCTTCATACTGTCTCTTCCTCCTTCCGCTATTTACAGGAACATTGTTTCGTCACTGTCATATGCTGAAAGATTGAGTCCAGTTGGGCTCAGGACCTGCTTTGGAGCCCCATGAAGCATGGCTGTTTAGAAAGCATTTGGCTGCCCAGATCAGTCCCAGGGTTGAGTTTCAAAGAAGCCCCTCCAAAATAAAACCACATGATTTATCCACTGCCCACTAAAAATGAAAACAGCAATGCCACTAATATATTCCACATGTTACCTATCTTTCAGGTGATTCTAAGGTAGCAGCTTTATAGTTGCTATAGGACAGGGCCTGAGGACAGGGCCATAGGACAGGGCCTGAGGACAGGGCCTCCTTCTATTTTTTTAATGGATGTAATCCACCCTGAGCGACAGGTGTGAAAAGCAGAATTTTTTTTAAAAAGACAGTAAAGAAAAGAGTCTGCAATGCCCTTGCCTCGTTCACCAGGAAAAAGGGTTGAAAGAAACAACACAGGGACAGATGTTCTACCTTGCTTCTCTGCTCTCTTGCTCAGGGCTTCCTCCAGCTCAACTTTTTCACCTGCCAAAAAACATCTGCCAGAAAACAAAACCCATTTAAGATATCAATATGATTTATCAGCATGACATGCTACCTACTTTTGATTTATTTTAAATGGGCCTTAATTATTAGTTTTGGCTTCTTGTTCCACCGAGCAATTATTCACGGAAACGCAAGTTAATTTTATGAACAAATGGAACAAATAGAAAGGGATACAGAGAAAGGAGTTGCCCCAAGGTAACATGAGAAGCTAATAAATTTTCTAACGGATTAAATAACAACAGTTCATCGAGATGTTTTGTGTAGCGTTTGACAGTTATAAAAGATATTGGCCATCGGCTCTCCCGAAATAAGGTTTAGGGCAGGGATGGCTAACCGTTTTGTCGTCACGTGCCAAAAGCATGCACACGGGAGCCTGACAGAGCCCCTGCACCCGTAATACAATGCACGGGAGGGCCCCCTGATTGTGCCACCCCCACGCTCCCCCCATGCATGCCGCACGACACCCCCCCGCGCCCCTTTTTGGCCCTAGTAGGCCTCCCTGCAGCCTCCTGGGATGAAAAATAGGCCATTAGGGGGAGGCATCCCCCTGTGCTCCCCCGCCCCCCCCCCACATGCGCGCGTCTTCTGCATGCACTGCAAAGACCCGAAAATCAGCTGGCCTGCAGGAGGCATGCCCGATGGAGCTGAGCTGGGGTGACTGCTTGCATGCCCAGAGTGGGCTCCGCGTGCCATAGGTTCTCCATCACGGGTTCAGGGTGTACAATGAAAGCCGTTGCTTTTTCTCTGGATTTTTCCCAGTACCCTATTTTTGAAGAGTTGTCTTTAAACAGGAGCAATGTGGACTCTGTGGAGGCAGGCTTTGAAACAACACTGCAGGGCAGTCCAACGTTGGCGGCTTCGTCTTCATCGGCTGATTCTTTGTCTGTTTCTTTCTCATCCTCAACATCCTTCTCCCCGAGCTCTTCGTGCTCCTCCTCCATCTCTCCGAGACCATCTGGGTCCTAACGGGACACACACAGACACACAAACTCCATGAGTGAAGCAGAACCACAGGTGCTCCTCGACTTACAATCATTAGTTCAGTGATTGTTCAAAGTTAACAACGGTGCTCAAAAAAGTATAACAGAATTGGAAGAGGCCTTGGAGGTCTCCCAGTCCAAATCCCTGCTCAGGAAGGAAGCCCTAGACCCGGGATGGTGAGCCCTCTCTGTTGGCACGTGCGCTATCCCCAGCGGCTCTTCTGGTTTCTGGTGTATTTTCGCAGGCACCAGAGCGCCAGAAATGGCCAAAAAAAATAGGTATGCATGTGCTGGCCAGCTGGTCTTTGGGTTTCCAGTGCCCCCATGTACGCGAAGATCAGCTGGCTGGCGCGCATATGTGCACCAGCCAGCTGGTTTTGGGGTTTCCAGCACTCGGGCGCACACACATGAAGGCACGTTCCAGTTTGGGCCCTCGGTGCCAAAAAGGTTCGCCATCCCTACCCTATACAAGACCAATGGCTTAGGTTAGCGATGGCGAACCTTTTTTGGCTCGCATGCCACAAGGGGAGGGAGCGCAGGGGGGGGTCGTGTGCGGGCGTGCCGTACCCATAAGCTCACAAGGTGAACAGATCTTGTGCCTATAAATCTGTCTCAAACACCCCAGAAGTCTTTTTTCCTAGAACTTATTGTAATGATGGAACAATAAAAAAATAGATAACCGTGTATTCCTCCCCACCCCCCTCAAGGCTGTTTTGTTCTATTCTAGGGGTGTCCAAACTTGGGAACTTTAAGACTTGTGGACTTCAACTTCCAGAATTCTCCTGGGGAATTCTGGGAGTTGAAATCCACAAGTCATAAAGTCCACAAGACTTGTGGAGTTCAAGTCCCAGAATTCCCCAGCCAGCCATGCTGGCTGGGGAATTCTGGGACTTGAAGTCCACAAGTCTTAAAAGTTCCCAAGTTTGGACACTCCTATTCTATTCTTTCTCTGTATGTTATCCAGTTAAAACCCAGTGCAATTTACCCCAGACTGTTTCTTTCTGAAAGTGTTGGCTTTCAGAATTCCGAGCCAGGCTGACCCAGAAGGCACAGCTGGAGAAGGCCACTATAGCATTTAAAACTACCATCTTTATTCTTTATAGTATTTATGCTGCATCGGTATTATTCTTTATACTATTTATGTTGTTTGTATTTGTTGTCATGAATTGCACCAGTGGGCTAAAACCCATTTCGTTGTAGTTATTTTGTACAATGACAATAAAAGCTATGCTAAAAAAAAAAAATCCCTGGACAAGAGTCACAGTGTCACCACTGAGAAAGTCCTGCTCACAACTACTACACCACAAGCCAAAACCACCAGGCTTTGTTTCTGAACTCATTTTGCAGAAATTTGCATCAGGAAACCTTCTTCTGATATTTCTCCTACTGGTGGCCATTGCAGAATTGGCCTCTCCTTATGCAAAAGTGTGAATAACAACAATAATCATAGATCACAAGCAAATATCTGGCCCTTACAACTCCACCTTTTCTGAAAAGCGGGTATGAGAACCAGCAAAAATAGATTCCAGGACGCTTAAAGCCGTGATGGCAAACCTATGCCATGCGTGCCACAGGTGGCACGCAGAGTCATATTTGCTGGCACGCCAGTCGTCAACTGGCGGGCGCATGATTGTCAGCCTTCCAGAGGGCCGGGGGAAGCCGTTTTCGCCCTCCCGAGCCTCCGGAGGCTTTCCTGAAGCCTGGGGAGGGCACAAAATGGCCCCAACGGGCCAACTGGGTGTTCGGAAACAATCCATTTCTGGCTTCCAGAGGGCTTCCAGGGGGCCAGGAGAGGGCATTTTCACCCTCCCCAAGCTTCAGGAAAGACTCCTGAGCCTGGCGGTGTTGTGCGCACATGCGCAGGTGGCCAGGGAGGATTCAATTGGTGTGGGCACGCGGGCGCACACACAATTTTGGCACGCCGTAAGAAAAAGGCTCTGCTCATCACTGCTCTAAAGGAATCCTGAAGCTGCAAACACATTCCATGCTGCATGGCCAGAGCACAATCTGGTAACCATGTTGTAACATGCAGTTAGGGCGAAAAGGGTATAATGCAAATCAAGAACCAAAGTCCCTCTTTCTTTCCCTTCATTTTACATCTTGCAGTAGCCAGGAGGATAAGGGAAACACTACGTGAGAAACTGTAATAAAAAGAAGCTGGGGTATAACCCATTTGGCATCACTCAGAACCTGTTGCTTTCTCTTTGATACACAACCGCTGAGCAGGGCTGTGAGTTACACTGGATGTAATCCGGTGGTCCTCAGCTTCATCCCCTACCAACACTTATCTGATGACTATGTAACTAAGGTGAGATTATGGAACAGCCATTTTCATAACTTGGGGTCCTCCAGTCACATGAAAGACAATCACAGATAATGGCCTGGCCTGAACTGGTAGTAACAAAATGCTTTAAAAAAGTTTTTTAAAAGTTCCAACGATTGTGCGGCATAGCTGATTGTTGCCCAGCTGATTGTCGGATCCTTTTTCAAAGCATTTTTTTTAAACTATCAGTTCAGGTAAACCGAAGCCAACCGGTAGCAGACTTCGGAGCATTTCATCCCTGCTTTGTACCTTTATGTCCCTGCTTCTTGAGAGTAAATCTCCTTTTCATTAGCCAGGACTGTTCTAGGTATAGAGCACAGGGATAGGTGAGGTTTCTGACTGCAAAGCTACTCAATAATTAAGCCTATAGAACACCCATCACTCTCATTTAAATGCTTTGCTCTGGACAGCTGAAGTCTTTAAAAGATTTCATGACTTAATTATGGCTGGAGGGGGGGGGTATTAATTTCAAAGAACTTTTATCTTCTGGGCAGCAAGCCAAGAAAAGATCTCTCTTCATCAACACGCCAATTATCTCGATTCCCTGGCTGATTTTTCCCAACTACGTGAAAAATCTTGCCAAAAGAGGCAAAAAGAAAAGGAAAGAGACCTCCTGATTCGCTTCATCGTCTTCTTCTTCCTCCTCCTCCTCCAATTCATCTGACATCTCCTCCTCCTCCTCCTCCTCCTCTTCTTCCTCCATCACCTCCTCGTTATCCAGTTTGAACAAGGCATGCCGCTTCTGGCGTTCTTCCGTCCTGCGAAGCTTCATGGCCGCTTGCAGTTTAGCCTTCAACGCCTGCAACTTTTCACCTGGGTAGTCAGGGAGACAGGTAGGTTGGATCCCCACATTAAGGCCTGTGCAACCCACCCCTTTAGTTGATGGCCTCCAGCCATCGTTTCAGCAAAGCGACACGTAACTGAGCTAAAAAGCAATAACGGAGGCACCTGAAAAGGGAAAGACATTTCACCCATTGACTAGAAGAGCCCTGGGCTTTATTTTCCAAGGCAATTAAAACAATCCATCAACACCTTTTGCATCAAAGCATCCTCGGTGCTGAGTTGCTCTCTTGGCTTCAGAACAAGACCCAAAGGGTTCTGTATTCTTGGGGACAAGATGATGCAGCTGGAGCATCGCGGGCGGTAAGTACGCATGAGCTTGCTGCGCGTGTGCATGTGGTGGACGCGGGGCCCCGTTGCAGCATACCGGTTGCAAGGGGATGGGGAACCCACCCCTGATTTACTGCTACCTTGGAAAACCTACTTCTGGTAATGCATTGTATGTGATTATTATTTTGGATCCTGCTGAATCAGTTACTGTGCTTTCTGAATGTGATTGCTGCTGAAAAAACTCCAGCCAGAGTTTGCGGCATTGTAGCCTGATTCAGCACAGCTGATTGGCGGGTGGATCGGACTGCCGGAATGCCCCCAAACAGCCGTTCCAGGCTGCAGGGATTGCCAAAGACCATCCCTGCCTCACGTGTTTGGCCTCTGGTGGGAATGGTGTGTGTGTGTGTGTGTGTGTGTGTGTGTGTGTGTGTGTGTTACATTCGGTGTATAAGACGCACCCAAATTTTCACCCTCTTTTTTGGGGGCGGGGGGGGGGGGGGGGCGGGGAAAGGTCCGTCTTAAACTCCGAAAAATACGGTATGTGTACCTTAACACCAGTTAGTCGTCTCGACTATTCCTACGCTGGTGGTTGTGCTTGCATGACACAGATGAGTTAGACTTCAACTTTTATAACTTCCTGGACCGCAGAGTTGAATACCAGCTCACACTGAAGGGAATTTGTTTGATTCACAGATCAATCAATGGTAGAGCTTCCTACGTGCCAAGCATCCTGCTTCCAAGAGAATCAATCCTTAAACCTTGAATCTGTGCTCTCCTAAGCATACCTGGCTTAGTCCGGGCAGCATCCTCTACCATCTCTGTAGCCAGAATTACTGTTACTACGTCCGCTTTCAGCTCCTCTTTGCCATCATTCATCACTTCTTTACGAATAATGTTCACGCTCACCATTGGCTGTTCCGTCTTTGGTTTGGCCATGTGAAATGCATGCTTTACAAAGCGTTCTTTCAAAGCTTCCAGTTCTGCAAAACCCAAAGAAAAATGCAAAAGGAAATTGACTAGAAATCACTTGTACAATAATTCTAATCTTTTTTTTTTCATTTTGTAAAAAAAAAAGCCAATTCAATACTGGATTCACCCATAACTCAATTCTGCAAAGCTATCCGCTCAGTTTCTTTATATTTGTTGCAGATAACAGGAAACAAATTTGTCTCTTGAACAAATCATAAAATACCACAGATCTAAAATCAAGACTCAGGATAAAATCAAGATAAAAGGATGCTCAAGCATTCTTTTCATATAAGAGTAATTCTGTTGTTTGAATGAGGATACCACAAACGGTATCCTCTACCTACTAATGGTCAAATTTATATTAGCTTCTGCAAATTAGGAACTGCTCCAGTCTATCATAATAGGAAGTTTTCGCAAAAGAAAAAAAAACTTTTTTTTTCCATTTCCTTCTCTTCTTGCGACTGCTGTGTGCCATAATGATTATCATGAATATCTACAGTATATGCCACAGGTTATTATTTTAAATGTGTAAATAAACTGAAAAAAATGGCCTTCATAAAGTGATTAAATATTTGGAACTATCTTTTTCATAAAATCAGTTTTGGAAGTATTTCTTTATTGGGGTAATTCCTGCTGCTTGATTTTGAAAAAAACAAAACAAAATCAAATTACCTGGTCTTTTGCTTGACCTCAGAAGGGCAAACAGCAAATATTGGACAGAGAGAAGTAAAATCACAACTCATTGATTGGATGGGTATTTATGAGAATTATCTCTCTCCCTTTTTAATCAATGTTTTTTTCTGTTCTTGCTTTTGATTTAAATTGCATATTAAATTTAAATTGCATATTTAAATTCCTCATGTTAAAGGAATTTATTACAGGTAGTCCTTGAATTACAAAGCAATTAGGGCCATAATTTCCATCGGTAAGCAATGCAGTCAATAAAGCACAAAAATGTTTAGTGATGTGAATCCTTCAGTCCTGGTTGCTGTCATTAAGGCAATGGCAAAGCCAGCAGGAAATTGCAAGTCCTGGGCACAGGCAGGTAAGTGGCTACGGCTGAGGGCGGGAGGGCACTTGAGAGTAGGGCAGAGAAGAAGTCCAGCAAGGGTCAAAGAGTGTGTATGGATAGGGGAGACCTACCCCATCAACTTGTGGATTCCCCTGCAGGCTTCCCCATTGGCTTTCTGGGGAAGCCGGCAGGAAAGGTCACAAATGGTACTCACGATTGTGGGGTGGCTCAACTAATTAAGTGCAAGTGGGTTGCCAAGGACCTTGATTGCAATCACATGACCATAGGTGATGGGATGGCCAGAACCCCAAGGATTGGCCGTAACCATTAATTTAGCAATACTGTAATTTTAGTCATTGAAGTTGTAAGTGAGGAGTCCTTTGGTGCTCTCCGAGCTTGGTTGATTTATTGCAGACGTTTCTTTACCCGAATTAGGTAACCTCATCAGTGCTAGGAGGGGAGTGCTCAAGGAACCAAGAGCAAACCTCACTCCTTCTAGCACTGATGATGTTACCTACAACGAAACCTCTGCAAGAAAACAACCAAGTTCAGAGAGCACCAAGGACCTCTCATTTCAACCCCGAGCTACAAATATTCTCCTTTATTGGAAGTTGTCAGTTGAACAAATGGTGGTAAGTCAAAGACTATCCACCCTGTTTCCATGAAAATAAGACACACACACACACCCAGATAATAAGCCCAATCGGGCTTTTGAACGCATGCGTTAAAATAAGCCCTCCCAAAAAAATATTGCAACACAGAGGCAGCCATGAGGTGACCACCTGCACTTCAAAAATAATAAGACCTCCCGAAAATAAGGCCAGGTGCTTATTTCGGGGGGGTCAAAAGAAAATAAGGCCCTGTCTTATTTTCGGGGAAACACGGTATATGTGAGCTAGGAGACTGATTTGACGAATTATGGCATCATCTTTGATAATCAATTGCTGCTGCTGCTATAATTCAATACAAAAAAAGGCAAAAAATAGCAGAAAAAAATGCAACATGAAAGGTCTTTCCTACACCCCCACCCCACCCCCTCGCAAACCTCTCAGAATAAATTGCACGGAGGGGCTTCTACACAAAGAGACTTAGCAAAGCTTCACACATAGCAGCAATCTGAGCAGGCTCAGGGTTACCATACCTCTGTTGGGTTCAGGCTCATCAAGGTCAATAAACGACTCCATGCCAGAGCATAGCTTGGGTTTAATACTCAGATCCACCCCCAGCTTCCGAAGCCGATCCAATCGGGACTCTTTAATCTTGACACCAGGAATTTCCACCGGGGGCTCCAAGTCTTGAACGGGTTCTTGGGGTACCCCAGGCAATTCCAGTGATTGCGCCTCTCTTTCTTCAACTATATCTCCTTCCAGTTTCTCCTCTGGTGGTTTGATGGAGTCAGCGGGGACTTCATTAAGCTCTCCTTCTTTCCTGGATCTTAGATCCTCCCCGAATCCTGCTTTGGAACGGTCATTCTGCTTATCTTCTTCCGAGCAATCTGCTATCAAATGCTCCGTTTCCTCTGCAGAAGAGCCGCCTAGACTGGCAGCCAAAGGAATTGCAAAACCTGACTTTGGCTGGTCCAATATTCCTGGCTGAAGAGGTCGTTCTTTCCCATTGCTATGGCAGCCGATATTGGAATTCCCTGTCACGTTATCTTCCTGGAATGAGTCAGGTTGAGTTTTCGTTGACCTGTTTATCAAGACACAGGTAAATCAGCAACCTCCTCTTTTCCCTTGAACTCAGTCAATTAGGGGACTGGAGGCTAAAACATATGAAGAACGGTTGCAGGAACTGGGTATGTCTAGTTTAATGAAAAGAAGGACTAGGGGAGACATGATAGCAGTCTTCCAATATCTCAGGGGCTGCCACAAAGAAGAGGGACTCAAACTATTCTCCAAGGCACCTGAGGGCAGGACAAGAAGCAATGGGTGGAAACTAATCAAGGAGAGAAGCAACTTAGAACTGAGGAGAAATTTTCCTGACAGTTAGAACAATTGATCAGTGGAACAACTTGCCTCCAGAAGTTGTGAATGTTCCAACACTGGAAGATTTTAAGAAGATGTTGGATAACCATTTGTCTGAAATGATATAGGGTTTCCTGTCTAGGCAGGGGGTTGGACTAGAAGACCTCCAAGGTCCCTTCCAACTCTGTTGTTCTATTCGAATTCAAAACGTGAGACAATCAAGCTAAAGGTATTTATTTTTTCTTTTCTTTTCTCTCTCTTTTCTTTTCTTAGGTGGGTGACATGATTAGAAATTAGAAAAAAGCCTTTTAATAAAGGGTGACAGAACTAAAGCTAGAATAAGTGATAGAAATAGGAGAAAGGGGAATATTAGTGGATACATTTTTGAATGTATTTTTTATCATTTGAATAATGATAGATTGCAACCTAATATAAACGTGTATTATTATTATTATTATTAGAAAAACAGAAGTTGATTGAATGTAATATTTATGATTTAACTTTATCCGTTTTACTTCTATTAGACTGTATGACACCCAGGTACCACACTGTTCATGCTTTGATTCGATATATTTGTAAAAAATAAAAAAACTTGGGGAGAGGGGGAGCTAAAGGTATACAGAATATAAAAGAAGGGATCTATATGAAATAAAAAGTTATGATTGGATTATTGCAATGTGCTCCACATGAGGCTGACCTTGTAAACCGTTCAGAACCCACAAGTGGTACAGAATGCAGTGGCACAACTAATGTTAGTATTGTAATGAAATGTGTGGATGGATCTCGAGGGACGAGAAGAGATGCTGCCCAGGAAACAATCAGACAACAGAAGTGTAAATAGTCACACAAAGAAAGTTAGGAAGGATGCACCATAATGGATTAGAAGGTTAAAAATGGCAGTAGTAAGTTTGTACCTTCAAATTTGCAAGATTCTGTTCAGGTAGCCTTCAATAAAATGGATTTAGTTCATCTAATGATGTTTACCAGAACGATTAACTCCAATGCTCCATTACCTGCCCTGGTTACTTGTTCAAATCAAGGTGTGTGTGTGTGTGTGTGTGTGTGTGTGTGTGTGTAGCAGAATTCTGGAGTGCCTCGAGCAATTTCAACCAAACTTGGTACACAGATGACTTACTCTCTGGAAATAAATACTATAGGGGTTAAGACGCCCCTAAAACTGCTAGGGGTGTGTGTTCTGTTAAGATACAGCCTGTTGTGGCTTAAAATGGCTTCTACTGAACTGCCGTAAAATGGCTTCTACTCCGCAGCACAGTGCAGTTGCCATGGTAACGGCTTCACAGTACTCCACAAGAGGGCTCCCTCTGGAAAGGGGGAAAATCCAACATTAGAAATTAGGTTTGGTCTGGACATTTTCCCTCTATAAATAAATACCCGGGCAATGCTGGGTTATCGGATAGTCATCTATAAAGACCTTCATGGCACATGGAACATTTTTCTGAGGCATTGTTATCTCGTCTGGATTATATCCGTCTGGAAAGATCAGGCAGAAGTGATGCCTTCTGCAGTAACTTCCACCCCCTAGCCCAAACATTCATATGGTTTGCATCCTAATGACGTTCCAGAGATCTTTTAAAATATAGTTGCTCTCCTAAGTTTCACATGGGGTAAAATTTGTATTTTATCTTGCGCGATATTGTTACTGAGATGCTCTAGATCCTTTTTCTTGCTTTAGTTTTAAATTGTAACCTGCTCCAGAAGCAATCTGGCATCAAGCAGCCTCCAAATCCAATCAAACCTTATTATATTTATATAATATTTCTGACAAAATTACACTTCATGATTTATGAAGCTGCAACAGAAACTACCCACTTGTGCACAAAATTCCAGAACAAAGAAAACGTCAATCAGTTCACTTCTACATGCCAAATTAGTAAAACTTTCAAACTCAGATTAAATAACAAGCATAAATATAAGAATACGCTAAACGGGAAGATTTTCATATCAATTGGGGCTAATTGGGGTTACAGTTATTCTGTACTTATGTACACACTATAGTTTGAGTAACGATCTTTTGAATTAAGAAACAGTCAAACCCCAGTAAAATATGAAAATTCAACAAGATATAAAAATCAAGAAAATATTATCACAGCGCTATATAGCATATTATCTAAAAGGGACAAGGGCAAACTGTGTACTCTGAATCAAAAGAATTCTTCAAGCTTATCCAGTTTTATCCAAGGAAAACAAAGAGCATTGAGAAAGGTTCTCAAGTTAAAAACTCTTCATATTTGCTTATTTTACATAGCATTCTTGGGATGTTTTGTTAAGCCAAAAAAGCCAGGATAGACAACAAAACTCCCATTCTTGACATTTATAATCTTTTTCAGAGACACCGCTTCAATTTTTGAAATTGCAGCAAGCATATTTTCATACCCACAAAATGTATGTATGTATATATATATATATATGTATGTATGTATGTATGTATGTATGTATGTATGTATGTATATATATATACATATAAATATATATATATATATTTATCAGCACAAATACAACACAAATATAAAAAGGCAACATTAAAAATAAAAATATGGTTTTCTGCCTGGATGGTTTTCTGTGATGAGCCGAAGGACAGAAAGAGGGAGTAGTGAGCTTCCTCCTATATTTGGGCATACCAGGGGTTGTAACACAAATACATACCTATTTCCCTGGCTTAGCTGATAAAAGGAGGAGAGCTTGTGGCTTAGTGGCTAAGACTCCTGCCTAATATGCAATACAGCCCAAGTTCAAATCCCAGTAAGGGTATGGCTAACTGATGAGAGCTAAATAGCTTGAAATGGATCTATACTAGTCTCCCTTTATTTATTTATCAGCACAAATACAACATATATATATATGCCCGGGTTCTAATCCCAGTAAGGGTATGGCTAGCTGATAAGAGCTAATTAGCTCGAAATATATCTATCCTAGTCTCCCTTTATTTATTTATCAGTACAATTACAACACAAATATAAAAAGGCAACAGTAAAAATAAAAATATGGTTTTCTCCCTGCATGGTCTTTGTGATAAGCCGAAGGACAGAAAGAGGGAGTAGTGACCTTCCTCCCATATTTAGTCATACCAGGGGTTGTAACACAAATACATATATATATATATATATCTTTTAGAAGCTGGATCATGCATCCAACTGCAGCTTACGCTGTTCCAACAGTGTCAGCAAAGAACATTGAGAAGTTAAAAGAATATGGAAAAAAAAAAGGAAAATGGACTTACTTCAGCAAAGTCATTGCACTTCCTTGGAAAGAAGGCCGAGGTTTGTGCTTGAAGAATTCCTGCACGCTTTTGACCTCTGGCAGGTGATAAGGTAGCGTCATTGTGGCTTCTACCATTAAAAAAAAAAATAGAAGAAAATCAACCCAAGCAAACCATTAATTGCATTGCTAACGTGTCATAACTTAATTTGACAAAAATGCAAAGAGTACCAAAAATTACAAAGCTGATTTTCAGCATAAACCAGAGTGCTCAATAGATTACAGGTAGGCCTTGATTTATAACCTTGCTCTAAGAATTTTCTTAGGTAAAGGTTCCCCTCGCACATATGTGCTAGTCGTTCCCGACTCTAGGGGGCCGTGCTCATCCCCGTTTCAAAGCCAAAGAGCCAGCGCTGTCCTACGCATCCTGTTTTCTTAGGTAAATTACACAAATGATTTGACAGTAGAACACTTGGGGGGGGGGAATAATTACAGTGCTATATGAAAATTGCCCCTGGGGTCTCTTAGAAGCATTACAGAGTCTCTGCTTTTTTATACCTCTAACCAGTCTCTGGCTCTCACTATGCAGCTGTCTGTTTTCTTCTTTCGTTAACTTGGCTGGTTTCAGCTTCTAAATAAAGGAAGGAAAATCCTGGAATAAGTAACTCTTTCAAGAACATATTGTGAAATGCAATTAAAAAGCAGACGGGCAGAAGACGGATATGCTGCCATACGAATCTCTACTTAAATTGAACAAAAAGTGGGAGGAAAATAAAGTACAAGTTAATATGGGTTGGGGGAAGTACTTACCCTTTTCCTAGATTCTTTTAGAAGGGGCCCCTCACTGTCATCCGTCAATTGTTGGTAATCCTCACTCTCTAAAAATAGCTGTTTGGAACCAAAAAGGGAATGTTAATTTTCATCTCATATTTGAGGGACTTAATGGGATTCTAGGGGAGACGAAGGACAAAAAATAAAAATTACTCCAACATAGTCAAATTGCCTATTGGTTAGGGATTCTGGGATTTTTTCCCCGCTAAACAGGTCCTACAGCCTGATAACAACAACAACAATCACAGACAGATCGTCATTTGGAATACAACATGCCAGATATCACAGTTGTCCAAAAACCGAAACGTACAATTTATTGATATCGCTGTACCAAGAGATGCCAGAGTTGAAAAAAAAAGAACTGGGGGGAAAAAAATCATGGAATACTGCACCCTGGCCATCAAAACCACCCGATTATGGATGAAACATGTAACAGTGATACCCATTGTCATCGGGGCACTTGGTACCATGGCCAAGAATTTTACAAAATTCATCAACAAATTGCAGCTTCCTGCAATAACACCAGCGGAACTGCAAAAAACTGCGCTACTCGGAACATCTTATATTTTAAGAAGGTACTTGGTTGATACCTAGGACGCTGGCAGCAACCCGTATCAACCATTAGCACCAGTCAATGGTATTTGTGACACATTTTTAAATGTTCAGTTGGCTGAGTTTCATATTTAATGAGTAAAAGAGACAATAATCATCATAATAATCAGATCCTTGAGAAGGACTCCAGTGGATAAAAGTACCAAATCCACTCTAGACACCTGAATGATGAACAATAATAATAATAACCACCTTGATGCAACCCACCTTCCGTTTTTTTCTTTTCACTTTCTCTGCAGTATTTATTGACATTTCCAAATTTCCAACTTGAAAAGGTGAGCCATCCTCTTCCTCCTCCTCTTCCTCCAGGCCATTGTCAAAGAGCTCTTTATCCGTCAGCAAATACCCACTGTCATTAAAAGGACAGTCTTCACCATTCTAAGAACAACGGAAATAAAATACAGGAATTCCAGTGAAGAGATTCAATTCCATAAATGAGATTTTTCCAACCCACTACTAGAAACTATCCTGTTTCCCCCAAAATAAGCCCTCCCCTAAAATATATAAAGACATACACAGCCGGTTTCCGCCATTTCCTGGGGGGAAAGAGGGGAAATATATCCCACATGTACCTGCCACCCACGCGAACAGCCTCGCAGAATCTGCTCCTGCAAATCTTAGCTATCGCGCCCCTTCTCTTAGTGACGGCCGCAAAAAGAGCGCCAGGCCCAGCGATGCTAGGGCTGGCAAGAGTGTGCCAGAAACTTCTGGCCCTCTTTGGATCAGCTGATCCGCGGGCTGAGGTTAAGGGGCCTCTTGCACCTCAAAAATAATATGACTCCGAGGAGGAGCCAATGTCGCGACGAGACGACGTGCGATCTCAATGCTCTGAGATCGCCGTCGATACTTTTGCCACTGGGTGGTCCAAACGAACCTAAACCGTCCCACAGAGACGGTGAACAGGAAGAATACATCTTGCTGATCTCAGGGACATTGCAAAGTCCCTAATCGATCCAAGAGAAGTTTTTCAAGCCAGCAACAAAAAATCCAGCCATTAGGCTGATGAAGTCGGGGCAGCTCCAAAACGGAAGGATACGGAAAGAGAAAGTATTTCCAGCTGGTGAGGAATTTTTACCGTTTTAAAATAGACTGCCTATAAAAAACTTAAAATTTATTTAAATTGGAGAACAGAAGAAATAAGCGGCTGAATTAAGTTTGGAATGGTTTTGGACAGTGGGTTATCTTACTTTTTAAATGCTATCTTCATGGATGGAATTTGTGTAAGCCTTTTAAAATGAATGGATTAAGTTTTCTTTTATTATTCTTTGTAACCTATGGACTAAAATTCTCCTCTTTCATTACTGTGGGTGTTTTTCTAAGTCATTCAAGAATCCGATTTTTTAAAAAACTTGAAATACAAAAAAGATACAAAAAGAAACAAATAAAATTGCAACAATAACACTGCTACTCGGAGGCTGGAGGTTAGTGTATTGGAAATGAAACACTCTTACTTTTCTCATTGATTATCCTGGCTTGGCACTCCAAGATCTCACTGCTTGTTTATAGAGAGTGATAAGAAGAAAAGCATACAGATGTCCCTTTGAAGTATATCTTTAACCAGAGAAAAGTGAAAATAAAACTTTATTGTGAATCTATGCTTAATCTTGTTAACCTTCCAAGCTAGAGCAGCAGTGTTTGTTAGCTGGAGACAATGGCACAATTTCAACAGCAGAAAGAAACTTTAAGTCTGCAAAAGATATTCTCAGAAATACAGAAATTATCAAACACATATGAGAGGATAGAGAAGAAGTTAGAAGACTTAGAGCATCTAACAGCAAATACGATGAAGAAGTTGGAGATGTTTATCAAGTGGAAAAAGTGGCAGTTAAAATCCTAAAAATCAAAGAGGAAAATGAATATGAAGAAATTAAATTTGCTGATATTTATGGTGATTGGTTTGTCTCTGAAAATGGAAAGAGTGGAATACTGAAAGAGGAATTAAATGGAGGGGAAATCAACCCCAGATGGCAAGATACAGAAGAAGAAAAAACAAAAGAATTTATGGATTTAGAGAGAGAAATTTTATTAGCAATATCATTGATAACACAATCAAAGATAAGCTGATTAAGGAAACAGAAGAAGGGCATCGAAATTACATGAGAGATTTTATAAGCAAGGAGTTGCTAAGAGGAGTCCATACAAAGTTGATTAAGGAGATGATTAGAGGACTGACACCACAAATGGCAGAAGATATGAGACTGTTTTGCTACTGGAAAGATTCAGGTTGATAGATGGAAGAGTATAATTTAAAACTAGTTAAACTTAGTGAAATTTAGTGACAATAGATATAGTTAAATAAATAATTGATAATGATAATAATGTATACAATGTGTAGTGTTATGATAAGTAATAATTGGATATGAATATTGAATGGTACCTATGAAAGGAAGATTGGAAATCCTTTTGGATTATATATAAAGGATAATAAAAAAGAACTAAGTTAGACACAGTTAAGTCTTGATTATTAGGGGGAAAATGTTATGATACAGGATATAGTTAAATAAAGGAGGGATAATGATAACAACGTATATATAGGTATGGGTACAACATAAGGAAACTGGATGTAAATTGTAAACAGTGATTTGGAAAGGAGGATTAGAAAACTTTGTTATTAAATATTATGGATGTTTAGCTAGAATAGGACATAAGGATTCAGTGTTATTGGAGGATTTTAGAAACAGTAAATGAAATGCCAGTATGTGGTTATGTATTAAATCTTGGTATATTTTATGATGGACGTTAAAACAATTATAGTCAAATGAAAATGGAGGTATGATGATGGTAACATGTATAAATATCCGAGTTAAAATACTTGAGTTAATATGAATTATGTTTGTTGACTGTGGAAGAGATGCACGAAAGATTTTTGTAACCAACTGATACACTTTCTACAGTATGTAAAGAAGGATGTGTTGTGTTTGTTTTGAAAAAAAATATTAAAAAAATAATATGACTCCCCGAAAATAAGGCCAAGCACTTATTTCAGGGGGTAAAAAGAAAACAAGACCCTGTCTTATTTTCGGGGAAACACGGTAGGTTGGGGAGGCCAGCATGAGAGAAAACACCACAAACCTTTATAAAAGGTTACGCTGGAACAATGAATCACTCCACTCCTCCCCATCAGATGCCAAGCAAATTAGACAACCTGCCCATTCGTGTTAGAACTCCCCTCATCCATCCACATCTCAGTCTCTTTTCAAGTCATTTATCCTGCACTATGTCACTGTGGATATACAAGCAGTGGGCTTTCAATCAATTGCATAACACTGAACGTTTTCGTGTCTGGGAAAACTGTGTTGAAGTGACTCATGTTTTTCATGTTTCTATGTGCAATGCTGGCAGTTGTTACTTTTGTAAACAGAGAGGAACACCTGCATAAGCGATTGACCACATTGCAAAGAATAAAATATGGGTATTTTAAAACCGTGACGGCGAACACGGCATCTGTGAGCTGTCGCCCCAGCTCAGCTCCACCGTGAATGCATGCACGCCTCCCACCGGCCAGCTGATTTTCAGGTCTTTGGCCCACATGTGGGAGATGCGTGTGCATGTGTAGGGGGTGAGCACGGGGTGCAATGCCCCCCTGCCCGCGCCAGTTTTGGTCCCAGGCGGCTTCTGGGAGGCCTTCTAGGGTGTGTGTGTCGTGCATGCATGCGTGGGAGTCGCACACGCATACATGGAGGGGCAGGGGAGCGCAAGGGGATCATGCACATATGCGCAGGGGGCAGGGCGCAAAGGGGGTTGTCGTGTGCACATTGCATTATGGGTGTGGGCATGCACTTTCGGCACACAAGGACAAAAAGGTTCGCCATCACTGTTTTAGAACATGGGCAAAGCATTTCTCTTTGTGTGATGAGACAAACTGTTCAATTGTTTGCATCAGTTGGGTCTAGTACAGGGGTCTCCAACCGTGGCAACTTTAAGCCTGGCAGACTTCAACTCCCAGAATTCCCCAGCCAGCTCTGCTTAAAGTTGTCAAGGTTGGAGACTCCTGCTCTAGATCATGCTGCATGCTACCAAATGATGCTACAGTCCTCAGCCACTGTCTCACTTCCCATCCTACCTTTTGTTCCTGTGACTTTTCCTTCTTTCTTGCTTGCCTTGTGGCCTTTCTCTTCTTCTCTTCCTTTCTCTTCCTTTTCCTCGAGCTGCTCTTTTCTTTCATTTCTCTCCTGTTCAAGCTCTTGTCTTCCCTCTCGGGGATCCCCAGCTGAAGTGGTGGCAACAGGTTCTCAGTGTCGCTGACATCGCCGTTCACCCCAGCATGGTAGGAGAGGACGCTGTCTTTGTTTCCCAACCAACGATACTTTTCCTTGGTGCTTTCCACATCGCTAGCGGCAACCTTCACTTTCTCCAGGCTGCCATCTTCTCCTTCACTATTGCTGTCAGCAAGCACCCTCCTGCATTGGATTCTCTTACGCACGCAGATCTCTTCATCTGAATCTGCCCCAAATATATATATGACATCAGGTTTACTTATGCGCAAAGCCATAGTTTGTTTACATCTAGCTTGCCATTTCACACAATCCACTAAACCATAATAAAGGTAAAGGTTCCCCTCGGACATATGTGCTAGTCATTCCCGACTCTAGGGGGCAGTGCTCATCTCCGTTTCAAAGCCGAAGAGCCAGCGCTCTCCTGAAGACGTCTCCGTGGTCATGTGGCTGGCATGACTAAACGTGGAATTCGCACAGAACACTCAAACAACATTACATAACATTAGATCCACAAACTAAATTGAAACTGTATTCTAATGCAGTGGTCCTCAAACTTTGTGGCTTGGCAGACTGGTTGCCGGGGGGGGGGAGGAGAGGAGAACCGGGCCGTGTGAGTGATGGACCGGCACACATGCACGCAGTTAAACCTGTGCAACCAGTGGGCCAGCATGCACAGCTCAACTGCAAGTGGCATCGCGCATCTGTGCTGGCCTACTGCAAGTCGAGCTCATGCGGCCCAGTTGCAAATATGTCACGGCCCGGTAGTGGGTCTTGGGCCAGGGGTTGGGGACTCCCTGTTGTAGTGAAATTGTACCCAAGATACGCACCTCCTTCATCAACAGATGCAACTCCCTTGCTTATCTGGGACCGGAAGCTCATTTCACAGCTGCTTTGCCCACTGTCTGAATCGCTGTCAGATGCATCTTGAATTTCAACATCCTGGCCATCCAAATGGAACTACAGTCCAGGAACATTGGCAAGTATGAAAAGATAAGCACATGTCATATCCAGTAATTAAAAAAGGGAGGCAAATATGCCATTATTCATTTCTTGTCAGATTCAAGAAGGTTGATTCAGTACATAGATTGCATTATGCTTTTTTTTTTGGTAGAATTTTTTTTAAATTTTTAGAGAAACATAAACAAACAAGACATAATACATAAAACCATCTTTCATCACATACAGTGTGTCGATTGGTTATAAGGTGTTTGTGCATCCTTTCCATAGTCATCACTTGCAATTTATATGAATTCACATATTATCAAATCCAATATATTTATATATATTATTATCGTTGTACTTCATTTGTTTGACTATCACTATTTATTCCTTCACTTTCAACAAACTATATAAAATATTGGGATCATTTATATTATAACAATTCGTTACATCATCTTCAATCTATCCAATAATAATGTATCTTTATAGTATATTCAATGTCATTCTATTATTTTTGTATTGGTAACATTCTCTAGTATCTTTCATTTCCATATGTTTTTTATCTAACCATTAATAAAATAAATCCCATGTCTTATAAAATTGTTTATCTTCTTGTTCTCTAATTTCAAACGTCAATTTACTCATTTCTGCACATTCCATTATTTTGTAAATAACTTCCTCCTGCGTTGGTATTTTCTCATTTTTCCAATTTTTAGCAAGAGGGTTGCATTATGCTTAACTTTTGACAAGTTAATTGGATTCACATACTACAGTATACCATGAAACATGGTTCACACATCATAATACTGGGGGCACACATTATGCTAAGAAAAGCAAAATATAAGAACCCGTTTGGAGATTGAAGCAACATCTATAGGTTTTCTATTCTCTGGCCGTTGTTTTTTAATGGCAGCTGTCAAAGCCGGGATAAGGGTTGGATTTATTTAAAATGATACTCTATCATATCCCTACATCTTGCCAAAATCTCAACTGTCACAAGTTAATCACGGGCTAAGTCTGTGACGGTGAATCTATGGCATGCGTGCCTGTGGTGGCACGCAGAGCCCTCTCTGTCGGCACATGCGCCATGCCCAGCTGCTCTTCTGGTTTCCGGTTGTCTTAGTGGGACCTGGAGCATTGGAAAACGACCTGAAAATAGTCTGAAAAATGCCCGAAAAGCAGGCCATTTTCAGGGGCGTTTCTGGGCCATTTTCCAGGCTGGTTTTCGGACATTTATGGACGTTTTGTCTGGCCTGAAAAATGTTGTGGTTTTTTTGGCCTGAAAAACACCCCCCAAAACACCCAATAAGCTAACTCTGTAAACCCCTTAGAGAGGGCTATAAAGCGCTTTGAAGTGGCATATAAGTCTAAGTGCCATTGCTATCAAGATCTCAGATTTTACGGTCCCCACCCATCAGGGTCCCAGGCTCACGATCATGCTAGTTAATACTTTTCTTCATCCTGGTTTATTTTCTAAGCCTTTGTTGTCTTTGCAGTTAGGTGACCTAAACCTGCCTTCCAATTCGCCATTGCTAATTCACCCCTCTTGCTAAGCCAGCATTTTCCGACTTCGTGCAGTATATATAAAACCTGTGAATCTGAACCTTGAAACCTGTCCTTTTTTTCCCCCAACACGTAAACACACACACTCACACGCACACCTTCATCCCCGTTTTCTCCAACCCGGGATGCAAGAAACCAGGTTTGCTGGATCCGAACTAAAAAATAAACCGGACAAAGCCTAGATGGCATTGGCGAGTTGGGTCTCTGCTGCCACCTAGGGGTCGTCTGGGGGCGCTGTCCCCATCTGTTCGCAGCACGCGCAGCCACTTTGGAAACACCGCCAGGAGAGGCAGCACACCTAAGCGGGGCGCCCTTGGCATGCCGGGATGTCGAAGAGGAGCCGCAGCGCATGCCGGGAGTCGTAGTCCCGGGTCTCTGAAATGTCTACGAGGGAAGACCTCATCCCCCTCCCCCCCTCCCCAAACGGCACCCGAGGCAGCTTCTCATCCGCCGGTTAGCGGATAGCTCGTCCCGGCCCCGCGCCTGACACGGGCCAGACTCACCACTCCCGCCGCCGTCATGATAGCCGCCTCCCGCCTTGGCTAAGATGAGCGACACGGAAAGCGCCAAAAGCTCAGGGAAAGCGGCTGCGTTTGAGTCTTCGCGCTCTTGCTCGGCCTTTGGCTCCTCCCCTCCTCCCCAGCCAGTCACAGCTGGCCTCCAGCCTTAGGGAGCCTCCCCTTTTCGTCCCCATTGGTCAATAGCTTGGACCGGCGACTCTCCGGACCAATGGTCCAATCGTCTTTCTTGTACCGAACCGCCCTCCCCGTGGAGGAGTTTCTTGGATTTGCAAGACTACAGAAATACAATCTAAGATGTTTTCGTTCCAGTTATTTACCCTATTTTTTCTTCCAAGAAAATATCTCACGAATTCCCCTTCCCCAATCATTAACATTTTAAATTCCCAACATTGTTTAAATAACACTCAAAATTAATAGTATTTAAACATCTAATTTCACATGCCCATCTACTGATCTAACTCATGATATATGTACTAATATTTACCCTATAATTATACCTCTCTTCTGGGTAAATAACTGGAAAAACTGTAAAAAAGGTGGAATACAGGGCATACAGTGATGTTAACTATGTGTAAAAATTGAATAAGAAATGAAGAGAAGAATGGAAGTTGGAATAGCAAAGCTATGGTTAAGATGGTTAATTTGTAAAGATGAATTAAAAGTAATTGGTTGAAGACAAAAAGAAAAGGATGTTTAGTAATGATATGTAAGATTAAATGAATTAATGGAAAAATATAAAGGATTATACAAAAGAGATGAATATTGATAAAAGTGAGAAGATTAGAATACATATTGAAACTATTATTATAAATATGATGCATAAGATGTCACCTGATCCACACTCTGTCCATAAATATGTATAATGGGGAAAAAATTACAATAAAACTTGTCTTTTAAAAAAAGATGTTTTCGCCCCTTTTAACGGTTTTTTCTTGAGAAAAGTATTAAATATGTTAAACCCGGCTTTTGTGCAATTGTATTAATATCCAAGTGGAGGTGGACAAGGAATGCAGAATCCGTATTTATGTTTTTATTTTACCAAAATAAAAAAAAATGCATTGTTAGTCATTTTAGGGAGTTTGAGCAAGACTTTAGCAAGAAAATGATAGCAGTATGCTCCCATATCTAAGAGGCTGCCACAAAGAAAGTGGGGGGGGGGTTCCCATCTATTTTCCAAAGCATCTGAAAGCAGGACAAGAAGCAATGGATGGAAACTAATCAAGGAGAGAAGCAACCTGGAATTAAGGAGAAACTTCCTAACAGTGAGGACAATAAATCAGTGGAACAACTTATTTCCCAAAATTATGGTGCTTCACCACTGGTGGTTTTTAAGAAGAGACTGGACAGTTACTTGTTTGTAGTGCTATATTCTAAGGGTCTCTTGCTTGAGCAGGGGGTTGGACTAGAAGACCTCCAAGGTCCCTTCCAACTCAGGTTATTCTGTAAAAGAAAGATTATGGCAATTCTATAGGGCAGCGTTTTTCAACCTTTGGGAAGTATAGGATGTATGGACCTCAATACCCAACATTATGCAGCATGCAGGAGCTGGCTGAGGAGTTCTGAGAGCTGAAATCCACATAGCTGAAACTTCCCAAGGTTGAAAAACATTGCTATAGGACAGGGGTGTCCAAACTTGAGAACTTTAAGACTTGTGGACTTCAATTCCCAGAATTCTCCAGCCAGCATGGCTGGCTGGGGAATTCTGGGAGTTGAAGTCCACAAGTCTTAAAGTTCTCAAGTTTGGACACCCCTGCTATAGGACATCCAAAACTGCTAAGAGCTCTGAATTTGGCCTCTGTGTGCATCTACCTTCAACAAGATGTCTCCACTTATAACAGAACAGATAAAATAAAAAATGGAACATAATTGCCTAGTTATATTGTAAAATGGATATCTTTGGGCACTTGCTAGCTTAATTTTTAAATCCAATGTTATTGATCAGGTGCCTCAAACTGGAGTATTAGATCCAGCTAGTCCCATGCCTTCCATAAGCATAAGTCTTTTTTCCACTACTTTCCACTACATACATCTTACTCCCCAACAGCTTCATTTTTCCCTCTGGGTGCTCTGTTGGAATACAAATATTGCCCTTTCTTTTTCCTATTCATTAGGATATTTTTCTGCACCATCCTGCTTAGGGGTTACTGCATTAGTAGAAATACGTGGAATTTCAATGGGGGATGAGAAGTCGTCAGCCATCAAATGCCCTCCCCATTATTCTATGGCAGTGTTTCTCAATCTTTGCAACTATAAGATGTGTCATTGGAGAATTCTACAGATTGAAATCTATACATCTATACAATATTTTCCCTAAAAGGGAAATGGGGGGAAATCTTAAGGGGGGCAGAAACCAGCCCCAGTCTTCCTGGCCCAAGCAGACACTAAGGAGCCCTGCTTTTAGAAATGCAAATTTGGTAATCCATTCAGAAAGACTGGGTCAGACCGAAACACTAGATAAGCAACAAGCCAAAGATTGACAAGATTGCTTCAGACGAACACCTAGGATTTGCACTTCTCCTTTTGCCTAGAGCTAGCCATGACTCCTACATGACTGCACAGGAATCCAGAAGTTAAAACCCACCCACTTTCAACTCCATTTTGTAAGCTGTTCCATAACAGCACACTGTGTGTGTGTTGATTTGGTTCACCAATAAACGGACTTTTCTTTCTTAAGCAGCCTCCATTTTATTCCCAGCTTCGAACTGGACCTGGATTTTTCTTCCAACAATGACTACAATTGAGATCAGGGTCTCTGTTGCTAAGCAAGGCAATCAAGTGAGTTCCACCCAACTTCGAACTGGACCTGGATTTTTCTTCCAACAATGACTACAATTGAGATCAGGGTCTCTGTTGCTAAGCAAGGCAATCAAGTGAGTTCCACCCAACTTTACAACCTTTTCGCCATGGTTTTAACAAGGGGCACTGCAGCTGTTAAGTGAATCATGCAGTTTAGTTAAACAAATTTGGTTTCCCCGATTGAGTTTGCTTGTCAGAAATAAAGTTGTAAATGGCAATCACATGACCGAGGGATACTGCATCTGTCATAAATTTTGATCCCCTTGGGGATGCTGCAATGATCATGAGAAAATCATAGGTGTCTTTTCAGTGCTTTTCACTTCAAGCGGTCACTAAATGAATGACTGTAAATTCTTCTTCTGTGTTTAGATCAAACTTTAAACTGCCAGAATGAACCCACCTTCTTGGCTTTGTTGTTGGCCAAAAATAAGTCATTATCAGTACATTTCTGATGGTAGCCAACATAGAAGCAGATGGGCCAGGCCGGCTCCAATCCTCAATATATTCAGGGTCCATCAACTAGTATAAGGTAAAGATTCCCCTCGCACATATGTGCTAGTCGTTCCCAATTCTAGGGGGCGGTGCTCATCTCCGTTTCTGGGACAAGTAACGGGAGCTCACTCCGTTAAGCGGCATTAAGGATTCGAACCGTCGAACTGCCAACCTTTCTGATCGACAAGCTCAGCGTCTTAGCCACTGAGCCACCCTGTCCCATCCAACTAGTATAAGGGAGGTCAAATCCTTCAGCCATATCCTCCTTTAATGTTATCCCTTGCTTGATGGTCTCCTTCCTCAATCTTTAAATTTGATTTTGTTCTTGTGTATCCCCAAGAATATTTGTGCTTGCCTTAAAGTTATTCCTAGATCTGAGTGGATGGGCTTGAGGCACATGTCAGTATATGATTTTAAGTTGAAAACTACCTGTATTCAATTGAAGTGTCCAGCCTAATTATTATCTCAATATGTAGAATGGAATAGGGAACAAAACAGGGAGCAGAATTTATCCTTTCCTCTGTCTTGCTTTTGAGTTCCTGTTCACTTCTAGACTTAGGTTAGGGAAACAGAAGTAAGCTGAGATAGTGGGGTTTGCTTCCTTCCACCATGTTTTTCATAGCATGGATACACATCCTAAGATTAAGATTGCATGGATCTACACCCCTGATCCTGCTAAAAGTTGCCACCGAATTATAATTTTGAATTTGACAGAAAGAAAAAATATATAAACATTCAGGACAATCCTATTAGTTTATTTACTTTAAATTAAACCTTATTTTAGTCCTGACTCAAGTCAGTGGCCCTTATTGTTGTTGTTGTTGTTAGTTGTGAAGTCATGTCCGACCCATCGTGACCCCATGGACAATGTTCCTCCAGACCTTCCTGTCCTCTACCCTCCTCTGGAGTCCATTTAAGCTCTTGCCTACTGCTTCGGGGACTCCATCTAGCCACCTCATTCTCTGCCGTCCCTTTCTTCTTTTGCCCTCGATTGTTCCCAGCATCAGGTTCTTTTCCAGGGAGTCCAACAGGTGACCAACAGTGACGTGCAGTCAGGTGAGGCAAGTGAGGCACAGCCTCCCCACTCTCATCATGAAAAAAAAAAGTAAAAGGAAAAAGCTGAGCTAGTTGCTGCCTCACCGTGGATGACTCTGCTCTCCCTCCCCAAGTGTAGTGACTTCCTCCCCAGGCCCCCATTCATTTCTCTCTCACACACACACAGCTGGATAAAACTATATAAAAATCTAGCCCAGCTTCACTGATTACAAGTTTGAAAAGGCAACGTGGCTCCACCTGCAATCAAACTACACTTGGGGAGGGAGAGCACAAGCGAGCACTGAGGAGACCACAGGAGGAGGCAGGAAGCCAGGCAAAGAGCCATGCTGTAGTACACACACTTCCCCCCAGCCTCTTTCTTTTGGAAGGCTCGGCTCGGCTCCCCTCCGGCTTCTCTGCCTCTCCTCTCACCCCAGCCTGCCAGCAGGAGGTGGTGAGTGGGCTTTATTGTGTTCCAGGCATTTCCCACCCAGACAGCAGGCTGCATTTCCAACGGTGGAGGTGTTTGGGAAAGGCAGCAGGGGAATGGGGGTGGGGGTGGCAGAGGAGCTGCTTTCAAGCCACTGGAAAAGATATCCAATCCAACTTTTGTGTGTGGGGGGGGTTGTTTGGGAGTGAGTGAGAGAGGGAAGGGGTAGGAGAGATAGTCCAATCCAACTTCTGTGTGTGTGTATGTGTGTGTGTGTTTGAGAGAGGGGGAGGAAGGGAGAGAGGGAGGAAGGAGGGGAAGGAGAAGAAAAAGAAAAAGAAAGAAGGAGCAAAGGAGAAAAACAAATGCTGTCGCTTTAAATTGGAACTGAGCATGCCTGGCTGTGGAATTCTGGGAGTTGAAGTCCACAAGTCTAAAAATATTTGAAACTCAGCACTGTGTCAGTGCCTCACCAGTCATAAACCTCACCGCACGTCACTGGTGACCAAAGTATTTGAGTTTCATCTTCGGGATCTGGCCTTCTAAAGAGCAGTCAGGGTTGATCTCCAGGAGTGACCTGTTTGATTGCCTTGCAGTCCAAGGGACTCGCAGGAGTCTTCTCCAGCACCAGAGTTCAAAGGCCTCCATTCTTTGGCGCTCAGCCTTTCTTATGATCCAACCTTCACAGCCATCCATTGCAACTGGGAAAACCATAGCCTTGAGTATACGCACTTTTGTTGGCAGGGTGGTGTCTCTGCAAGATGTTAAATCACAAAGTGGCCCTCCTTTATGATTTAACATGTTGAGTGGACTGAGTCAATTATTATTTATACAATAAATCATGATGAAACAAACTATGGCTGAGAACAATATTCTAACAAAGTCATAAAGAATAATCCATCCAAGCTCTGATTTATTTCCAGACAGGACAGGCATGCTAAGTTTTTCACTAAGTCTGACTATAGATTGAAGCAACTAGGAATTGTTTTTTTTTCTAAATACAACTTTAGACCATACACTGACAAGCAGATTTGAGAAATGTGGAAGTTGCCAAGACATTTTGTAGTTAAATAAACCAGGGAATGTACAAAGGAAAGCCTTCTATAGATCCTGTTTGAAAAAAAGTGTACTTATTAGAGTATAAATATCATATTTGGTTTGTCAGCAAAGACAAATTAGATGTAATGTTATTAAGTTTTCCTAAGGGAGCCAAAAGCTTGTCTTTTCTTGCTTGAGAACTGGCAGCACTGTTCTTCAAAAAATGATATATGCTTAAAAGCAAATATTTGATTAGCCTTCTTTGTCTGGGCACTCTTCAGATATTTTGGAACTACAACTTCCAGAATTTATAATCCAGTTTGAAATCTGCACTAGAGGAAAATACAAAGATAATCTATTTGGTTATATCGGACTATTATTTTGCCTTCTAAGGTCTTATAATTACAGAAAATGCATATACTGTACAAATATATTTTCTTTGTGGGCTTTCTACAAAGATGGTTTCTTCTACGTGCTCTCTGATAACAGTGCCTAATCCACAGTGACAGGAATGTGAAATAAAAACCAAATTGAAGGTTTTAATTTAATTTTAAAGCTCCATTACATTACAAGCAACAGAACGTCAATATGTTGTCTTTTTTTAATTATATTTTGTGGCACAAATTATAATAGCCTACTTTATATCTGCATTCGTTTCCATGTCACGCTGAGCCAAAAATAAACAATTCACAGTCGGTATGTCTCATTCAAGAGTTCAAGGTGGTATTAATAGCATTTCATCCCCAAAACAACTGTGAGAAAGGCTGAGTTGAGAAAGTGTGACTGCCCTAGTTTCCTTCCATAGTTGAGGGTGGACTGGAACTTGTGTCTTATGGCTCCTAATCCAGCACTTAATTCCTATGCCACACATTTGACTTAGCATTATAAATACGGGTACTCTTCAACTTATGACCAAAATTGAGCACAAAATTTCTGTTGCTAAGTGCGATAGTTGTTAAGTGAATTTTGCCCCATTTTACGACCTTTCTTGCCACAGTTGTTAAGTGAATCATTGTCAGTAACATGCTTGTTAAGTGAATCTGGCTTCCCCATTGACTTTGTCAGAAAATCACCAAAGGGAATCACATGATCCTGGGGCACTGCAACCAGTCATAAAAATGAGTCAGTTGCCAAGCACCTGAGTTTAATCATCAGGATGCTGCAACGGTTGTAAGTGTGAAAAAATAATCATAAGGCATTTTTTGCAGAGCTTTTACCTTTAAATGGTCACTAAATGAACTGTACAACCTGTACAATCATTCATTTAGTGACCATTCAAAGTTGCAGCAGCACTGAAAAAAATAATCCCTCCTTGTACTTATGACTGCCATACTTGCATCCTCACTGTCATGTGATCAAAATTCAGAGGCTTGGTGACTAGCATGTAGCAATAGCAATAGCTCTTAGACTTATATACTGCTTTACAGTGCTTTACAGCTCTCTCTAAGTGTTTTACAGAGTCAGCCTCTTGCCCCCAATAATCTGGCTCCTCATCTTACCCACTTTGGAAGGATGGAAGGCGGAGTCAACCTTCAGCCTGGTGAGATTCGAACTGCCAAATTGCAGTCAGCTGGCAGTCAGCAGAAGTATCCTGCAGTACTGCTTTCTAACCACTGCGCCACTGCAGCTCATGTATTTGCAATGGATTCAGCATCCCAGGGTCACATGATTATCATTATGAGCTGTGGTGGCGCAGTAGTTAAGGGTGCAGTCCTGCAGGCTCCTTCTGCTGCCTGCTGGCTGCCTGCAATTTGGCAGTTGAAATCTCACCAGGCTCAAGGTTGACTCAGCCTTCCACCCTCCAGAGTTGGGTAAAATGAGGAGCCAGATTGTTGGGGCCAATAAGCTGACTCTGTAAACCACTTAAAGAGGGCTGTAAAGTAGTATATAGATCTAAGTGCTAGTGTTATTGCTGTTTGTGGTCTTCCCAGCCAGATTTTAATAAGCAAAGCCAAGGGGGGAAGCTGCATTTACTTAATGACTATGTGGTTCACTTAACTGCAGTGATTCACTTGAATTGTGGCAAAAAATGTTGTCAAATCAGACGTGATTCACTTAACCACCTCGCTTAGCAAAGGAAATTCAGATCCTAATTGTGATCAAAAGCAGTGGAGTTCCTGTATATGATCAAGATTGTTACAATCATTAAGTTTCAATCTACCCTAGCAGTGGAGTTCCTGTATATGATCAAGATTGTTACAATCATTAAGTTTCAATCTACCCTAGCAGTGGAGTTCCTGTATATGATCAAGATTGTTACAATCATTAAGTTTCAATCTACCCTACTTGTTGCCAGGCTATCAAAGATGATGGAAGTATTCCATATAATCCACAGCTATTTGGATGAAATGATGATAAACAGTTCCATTCACTTTAATGGAATCCAGGGTCCAGAAAGCACAGTCATGATTGGGTAAAGATCCTGGCATGAGAAAAAAGGAGAATTCCCAAGTGCCAAGGAAGAATATTTTGGGTACTCCTCCCTGTTTTAATTGCAGTGATTGCTCTGCTTTTGTGTGTCAAAACCTTTGGCATGCAAAAGCATCCACAGGATTAGTAATCATTCATCAAAAACATTCCAAAAGCTGAAAGTTAAATAGGTAATACTGTGCTAGGGTTTATGTAATTATCGTTCAGATTGTTTTGGGTAAGTTGACATCAAAAGAAAAGAGATCTTACCTTGCATACCTTACAAATGCTAGGTGCCCTATTAAACCTCAGTCAAGCCTTATCAAAGGATGAATTGTCAAGAGAGGGAAAACTATAAAATGTTTGGTGAGGGTAAGCTAGGATGGACCTCATTAGTACATGAATTGTGGGAAAAAACCCTGTGGAGATATAAACTATGCAATTGTCTCTTGATCATATAGTTTTTCATAATAATCCTAAATTATTTTCTTTTTAGTGTCAATTCAATAGCAATAAGTCCCCTTCATCATCTATTAGTCGATAAATCAATTTATTTTATTCCCTCCTTTTTCAATTTATATGCCAACTGTCTTCCTGGCTTGTTTGTGTTTTCAATTTTTTTTTTGTTTAGACCTTTTGATTTTTTGTGCTAACTCTTCTTTATCTGTTAAATTCAACTTATGCTTTTTTTTAAGTCCATTTGTTTTTTTGTTTTGTTTTGTGGATACTGAAATAAAACAATACCTAGAAAAAGCAGAGTTACCCACAGTACCAGAAGAGTTAAAGCAGCATTAGAAGAAAGAATAACAACGATGGAATGAATAATGGAGATATAAACTCTGCAATTCTCCAATCTGGAGCGGGAAAAGCATTCCAGATCTGAATGCAGGTAGTCCTTCACTTGCAGCCATTCGTCTGCACCGGAAAAAGTGACTTACAGCTGGTTCTTGCACTTACCACCATTGCAGCATCCTCAGGGTCACTCAAAATTTGAGTGCTTGGCACATATTTGCAATAATTTGCATCCTTCCCAGCCAGCTTCCAGCAAGCAAAGTCAATGGGGGAAACTGGATTTGCTTAATGACCACATGGTTTACTTAACTCAATTTTAAGATGGGCAGATGTCAATTCTCAGAATTTCTCATGGAATCGCTGGGGAAGTCCGCAAGGTTGGGGGAGTTTTATTACATTTATTAGTTATCATCATTTATTATGATAGGAATTGAAGTCCACCCATCCTGGTTAAGGAATTCTGGGAACTGAAGTCCATCCAAGCTGGTTGGGGAATTCTGGGAATTTATATATTTTTTAATATTTATTAAACTTCTATGATGCCTCACTTAGAGGCAGCTCTAAGCAGCTTACAAACAATTGATTTCCCAATTATAACATTAAGATTTTGGGAAATCCTGCTACCAAAAAAGATGCTGAGGCCTTAAAAAGAGTGCAGAGGAGAGTATCAAAGATGGCAAAGGATCTAAAGACTAAACCATATGATAAATGGCAAAGGGGACTGGGTATGTTTAGCCTAAGGAAGAGAAGATGTGGGGGGGGGGAGAGAGAGAGGGGGGAGAGGGAGAGAGGGAGAGAGAGAGAGAAAGAGAAACGTTAGCCATCTTCCAATACTTGAAGAACTGTCACAAGGAAGTGGACATGGATTCATTCTCCATAGCATCTGAGGGAAGGAGAAGCAGCAATGGGTGGAAGCTCCATCAGAGGGAAATTCAACCTGGGAATAAGAAGTGAGAACTATTAATCAATGGAAGAGCTTGTCTCCTTCCCTTATGGGTGCTCCATCACTGCGAGTTTTCAAGAAAAGATTGGGCAACTATTTGTCCAGGATGGTGTAAGAGTAGAATAGAATAGAATTCTTTATTGGCCAAGTGTGATTGGATACACAAGGAATTTGTCTTTGGTGCAAATGCTCTCAGTGTACATAAGGAGAATAAAATACATTCACCGAGAATAAAAAGATAACAACACTTAGTGATAGTCAAAGTTACTAATAAGCTATCAAATCAAACAAATAAAAACAATACACTTTGAAGATAAAAGCAGCATGGTTATAGTCATTAAGTGTGGAGAGATAGATACTAGGAAGGAAGAGAAGAATAATAGTAATACATTCTTGGTAAATTTTTGACAGTGTTATGGCAAATACAGTGGGGCAAAAAAGTATTTAGTCAGCCACCAATTGTGCAAGTTCTCCCACTTAAAAAGATGAGAGAGGCCTGTAATTGGCATCATAGGTAGACCTCAACTATGAGAGACAAAATGTTAAAAAAACAACCAATCAATCACATTGGCTGATTTGGAAAGAATTTATTTGCAAATTATGGTGGAAAATAAGTATTTGGTCACCTACAAAAAAGCAAGATTTCTGGCTCTCACAGACCTGTACCTTCTTCTTTAGGAGGCTCCTCTGTCCTGCACTCATTACCTGTATCAATGGCACCTATTTGAACTTGCTATCAGTATAAAAGACACCTGTCCACAACCTCAAACAGTCACACTCCAAACTCCACTATGGTGAAGACTAAAGAGCTGTCGAAGGACACCAGAAACAAAATTGTAGACTTGCACCAGGCTGGGAAGACTGAATCTGCAATAGGCAAGCAGCTTGGCATGAACAAATCAACTGTGGGAGCAATAATTAGAAAATGGAAGACATACAAGACCACTGATAATCTCCCTCGATCTGGGGCTCCACGCAAGATCTCACCCCATGGGATCAAAATGATCACAAGAACGGTGAGCAAAAATCCCAGGACCACACGGGGGGACCTAGTGAATGACCTGCAGAGAGCTGGGACCAACGTAACAAAGGCTACCATCAGTAACACACTACGCCGCCAGGGACTCAGATCCTGCAGTGCTAGACGTGTCCCCCTGCTTAAGCCAGTACATGTCCAGGCCTGTCTGAAGTTTGCTAGAGAGCATTTGGATGATCCAGAAGAGGATTGGGAGAATGTCATATGGTCAGATGAAACCAAAATAGAACTGTTTAGTAGAAACACAACTCGTGTTTGGAGGAGAATGCTGAGTTGCATCCAAAGAACACCATGCCTACTGTGAAGCATGGGGGTGGCAATGTCATACTTTGGGGCTGTTTCTCTGCAAAGGGACCAGGGCGACTGATCCGTGTACAGGACAGAATGAATGGGGCCATGTATCATGAGATTTTGAGTGCAAACCTCCTTCCATCAGCAAGAGCATTGAAGATGAAAGGTGGCTGGGTCTTTCAACATGACAATGATCCCAAACATACTGCCCGGGCAACAAAGGAGTGGCTTTGTAAGAAGCATTTCAAGGTCCTGGAGTGGCCTAGCCAGTCTTCAGATCTCAACCCCATAGAAAACCTTTGGAGGGAGTTGAAAGTCCATGTTGCCCAGCGACAGCCCCAAAACATCACTGCTCTAGAGGAGATCTGCATGGAGGAATGGGCCAACATACCGGCAACAGTGTGTGCCAACCTTGTGAAGACTTACAGGAAACGTTTGACCTCTGTCATTGCCAACAAAGGATATATAACAAAGTATTGAGATGAACTTTTGATATTGACCAAATACTTATTTTCCACCATAATTTGCAAATAAATTCTTTCCAAATCAGCCAATGTGATTGTTTGGGTTTTTTTTTTACATTTTGTCTCTCATAGTTGAGGTCTACCTATGATGCCATTTACAGGCCTCTCTCATCTTTTTAAGTGGGAGAACTTGCACAATTGGTGGCTGACTAAATACTTTTTTGCCCCACTGTAGTTGTTAAGCAGAGTGACGGCATGGGGGAAAAAACTGTCCTTGTGTCTAGTTGTTCTGCCTTTTTGAGCTCCAGATTTTTGAGGTGACATTCATCACCATTCATAAACTGAAATATAAAATGCATTCATAAAACGAAATGAAACTAAACTAGCAAATGAATAAGTAATGAAATTAAAATTCAATAAATTACGTAACTGTTCCCTGAGCTCCAGATTAATGAAGGTTGCAGGGCGGTTTTGTACAGAGTATGAAGTATATATATCAAATATTGTTTTTCTTTTTTTTAAAAAATGGTTTTGTAATTTTTTTTAATTCCCCTTCACGGGGAGGGGGGGGCTTTGAGCTCCATGGGCCCCAAAACAATGGAGCCGCTACACACACACACCCTTTCCTCAGGCCTGTGCACAGGGGAAGGAGAGGGGGAGCTGAAACCCTCCCCAACTGGCTGGGGAATTCTGGAAGTTGAAGTCCAACCATCTTAAAATTTGCCAAGGTTATGAAACACTGGCTGGCCTTAATGTCCATCCATAAACCTTTCCTTTTAAGCCTGCCGGGATGGGTAAAACCCAGCGGTTTTTCTGCTCGGGAGGGGCCACCGCTTCTCTATGTGGAGCGAGGGGGGGGGAGAGAGAGAGAGAGAGAAGCAAAAATAAATAAATAAGGCGGCGCGAGGGGGGTCGAGGGAGAAGCCAGCGCGCGCACCCGCCGCTGAGGCGAAGTGGGCGGCGCGTCCCCGAGGCGTCCCCTCTTTCTCCCCCCTCCCCCCCGCGCTCGCCTGCCTCTCCTTTCCCTCGTCACGTGGGCCGAAGAGGGGGTGAAAAGGAGGAGAAAGGGGCGGGGCTGGAGCGCGCACGCCCGGGTGGTGGTAGTGGTGACAGCCTGTGAGCTGCCCCGCTCGGTCCTCGCGCTCTGGCTAGCTGGCGCACGCGCGTGCGCGGGGCGGCGGCGGCGGCGGCGAGAGAGGGGAATGTCCTGGGTGGGTGGGTTTAACCACGCGCAGGCGCGCGCAGGCGCAGCTGCAGGGGGCCGAGCTCGAGGCGGCTGTGGCGGGGTCCACCGCGCTGAGGCGACGACGAACGACGCGCATTGGAGAGAGTTTGGCTCCGGATCGGCCGCCTCTCTTCAGCCCCGGCCCGTCCGCTCGCCTCTCTCGCTCGCTCGCGGGGCGGAGTCGCGCGCATGCAGGCGAGAGCCTGAGGCGGACGGAGCAGCAGCAGCAGCAGCGATCGCCGACGACGGTCCCCGTTGGAACCGAGCAAAGGAGCGCGGTCGGTCGGCCGGCCGGCCGGGCGGGCTGGTTCCGCCGCGGCCGCGCGTTGTTGGTGACGCGGAGACGCTGCTCTCCGCCCCCCGTTCCCTCCCGGCCGACCCTCACCCCGAAGCCAATATTCCCGAAATCAAGAGATACGCGGCGGCGGCTGGAGCCGCGGGGCCCGTGGCGGCGGCGGCGGCGGCGGCGGCGGCCGGGGGGGACCGCGGCGAGGCCGCCGCTGCCGTCGCCATGGAGGCGCTGGGACCAGGTGAGAGGCCTGCCTGCAGGTGTGGGTGGGCCCGGGGCGGAGGAGGGGAGGGGGCTGCCCAGATGGCCCCTTTGCTTCGCCCTTTTAATTGGGGCGGGGCTGGAGGGACTCGGGTTTCCTTCCCGCGGAGCCTTCCTCTCCCCCTTCCCTTCTGAGGGGAAGCCGCCAACAGGTGCTGCTGGCGGCTCTCAGGGCACGTTGACTTCGCTCTGCCCGAGGCCATGTGGGCCTACAAAGGAGTTTCCCCCCTCGGCGGCGGCGGCGGCTGCCTTGCGTGCGGCTGAACACTTTGCCAGTGTTTGTAAACACACACAGAGCACGTGATGCCTTCAGGAGCCTGTTTAAAAATTTGCTTACGTTCTTGAGAGTCGGAGCAACGCTTTTGCCCAGCCTCCTGCTGCCCTTTGAAAAACTTTTTAAAGACCGCCGCAGCAACCATCATGTGTGGTTCAAGCAATGCTCCAACACGGGACGTTTTAAAGAAGAGGTTGGAGCCATTTGTCTGAAGTGGTGTAGGGTTTCTGCCTGAGCAGAGGGTTGGACTAGAAGACCTCGCAAGACCCCTTCCAACTCTGTTATTCTGTTCTATTTCTAATCTATATCTATGCTATTTCTATTCTATTCCTATTTCTATTCTATTCCTATTTCTATTCTACTCTATTTCTATTCTATTCTATTCTATTCTATTCTATTCTATTCTAGGCAGACCATATAATTCAGTGTATCCGGAGCGGGCAATAGTGGTCATTTGGAGGACTGCACAACGATGTGAATGCAGTGGACAAAGGAAACATTTGTTCACCTATCCTCTTTCTTCATGCCTTGATTGAAACCTGGTTTTAACAAACACAGTTACCAGAGTTTGCACAGTATGCTAAACTGTAAGCCAAGGTTTATGGACCTCCTTGCTAAGCCCAAGACAGATAAACCACATATAGCCTCGGATGAAGTGTGAATTCAGTCTCTGGCTGCATTATTTAGAGAGGGGGGGGGGGGGGAAGAAGCACAGTGTTACGACCTAACTTTTGTAGAGCCAAGTTACCTTGTGCTTTAGTTATTTTCTAATCTGCTTTTTGTTATCTTTAGGAATTTATGGAAACCTAAGAAAACACACCTCTCTCTCTCTCTCTCTCTCTCTCTCTCTCTCTCACACACACACACACACACACACACACACACATATAGAGAGAGAGAATATAGCGATTTAGTTTGTTTTGTTCAGTTATTTATTTAGGCGTTAACTTTTGGCTCAATTTTCCAAGAGATAATATTTCAAGTAATATGGAAGGGGCTAGTTATATCTTTGTTTATGTCTGTATTGAAATACTTGTAAAAAATCAACTTTTAAAGTATAAAATCTGTCCACAAATTCCAGACAATTCTGATTCCTGGTTACAATAAGAAATTGCAGAAGTTTATGAAAAGAGTGCAGTAGTTTTTAGATATAACACTTGTTATTGTGACTCTAAGATTAGATACAATAAGTACAAATATATGTGTGTATCAGTTACATTGGTGGTGATACTTTTTGACTGTGTACAATATGCTAATCATTAAATATAACTAACAAACCACACTGGCTTGTGGCCACTTAGTTTTGGCTTAGCCATTGTTATTTTTTAGCATGTCATAAGCAGGTTCTGGAGTCAATGATTCAGATATCTAGGGCAGTGATGGCTAACCTTTTTGGCGTTGAGTGCCGAAAGCGTGTGTGCATCCACCCATAATGCAATGTGTGTGCACGCCCCGCATGTGCTCCACCCTCTGTGCATGTATGCACAACCCCCCCACATGCACCCCACACGTGCACGTGTGACCCTCATGCATGCACATGTGCCCCCCGTGCATATGTGCGTGTCTCCTGCATGCGGCCTCCACGCTTGTTTTATTTTTATAGTTATAATGTACACTGGAGATGGCATTTAATTTCATTGTATGAGGTGCAATCACAATAAACTAAACTAAACTAAAGTACATTTTTGTTTTCTTGCTCCTGGTCAGAGCAGGAGTTTGAGCTTCTGTAGTAACTAGAGATTATTTGAAGATAAATCTATTTTAGCTTATCCTTTTTCTTCTTTTCCTTCCCACCCCATCTCTCTTGAAGCTTCCATATTATCATTCTACTTGCTCATGTGTTTGAGATCTAAATCTTGAGAAAAGACTAGATAGAGGGTGTGGCTCTGGCAGTGAAAGGTAGGGAGTGGTGGTCTATGTAGGTTTTGCATTTGGGAGGAGTGCCAAGATACTTTAAGGAAGAAAGACAGCAGCTGCAAGCCATTCTGGTCTTGTGCCAGGCTGTGTCACCCAATTAGGACTGTACAGCTCTTTCAACTGTTCCTTTTAAATGCCAGGTAGATTCAAAATAAAACAAATTATTCCTGTTTTCAACTTTTTAGAAAAGCGATAGATGAAGTGAAAACGTGTTTGATATGTTTGGAATATACACAGCCAGTTGGGAACTGTTTCATATTACTACAATTATATCACGGATGATAGTACTTTGGCCAGTTCCCAAAAAACCTAAGCAGAATCAAACCTGGTTGGTAAATGATTGTGGGGAATCACCAAGAAAATTGGAGGTTATAGAGTGGGAAATTCTTTTTTTAAAAAACAAACAACTCCCAAGAAGACAGTGAAAAACTGTTTTTTTATTATTAAATCTTGAAGCATCCATGTAGATTCGAAGATTACTTTCAGGAATACATAGCAATGAAAGCTTAATTGTTGATTTTTGTAGCAATACCCTTGCCTTTTTTCCAAGAAATACTTTCCTTAACTACTGTATTTATATTTTGAATTGAAATTATCCCTAGTGCTAAGTCTCCCTAGCTATTGTTGGAAATAGTTTTGATTGTGATATTTGTGGAAAATTTCAGTTTCTACGTCAAAGCTGCTCAATAGACATGGCAATTACTCTTGCAGTGTATGGCAAGAGTATATGCTCCCAGCATGGTCTCCAAAGCGTCAAGGTCATGCACTGCCCAGCTAAAGGAAGCTGACTTCTTTTATCTGGCAGGAGTAATAGAGACAGGTGATGACTTTAGTGACAGTGGCAAAGGCAGCAGGAATAATGGTAAATGGCTTACCAAGAAAACATAATACTTCGAATTGATTTAGTTGTAAATATTATTTTAGTAGTTTTGGACACACAAATATTGTGTGCATCAGCTGCAGCCCCCATATGGGTTTTATTGCTGATAAGGCTTGTTTGACATATTTGGAGCTCACTGAGCAGCAAGAAAATTTACTATATATGGGAGACATATTTTTTATAAGGAAACAAAGAGAACAGTCAGTTGTTCAGTGACTGTTTAAACTTACGATAGTGCTGACCTGAACAAAATGATACTTATGACAGATTCCTGGCCACCAGAGTATCCCCATGGTCATGTAATCACAAGCCAGGCATTCAATGACTGGATCATAATCATAATGTTGGAGTGTCCTGCAATCACATGATCACAATTTGCAACTGTCACTGGCAGCTTCCACAATCAAAGTCAATAGGGATACTAGTGGGGGATCACAGTGATCATATATTGCAGTATTCACTTAATGACAGCAACTGGAAGTGTTGTTGCTAAGCAATTTGATCACATGTCATTCTTCATGACCGTGTGACTTAGTGATGGAAATTCCAGTCCTAATTGTCATCATTAACTAAGGACTACCTGTATTTGACAAAATTTGTTCCAGGAATGGCGACTCTTATTGTGATGACACTTACAGGATATGGATGCCAGAATATTAAGATACATATTAAGAATTGAAAGATTTACTGATAAGTTTACCTGTAGGAAAATATGATTTGAGTAAACCTGTAGCAGTGTCAACAGGTACTAGTGCATCTGGTTTAAGTGTGGTATTGCTACAAGAAAGATTTTGTGTGACACGTGCATTTAAAACCAGGATTAAACTGCTGGTTACTAACTTTCCCAAAATATCAATTAGGAGTAGTTTAAACCAACAGTCTCAGATCTTTCTGGCTGTGGATTGGCATGGGAGCGGGGCGGCGGGAGAGAATGCCTGCAGCTCCATTTGCACAAGTGGTGGGCACATGCGCCCGCCGCATGCACCAATGGAACTGTGCCCACCTGCCTGCTGCATGTGTTTGCTTGCCCAACGACTCTATAGTCTGGTTTTGAATGGGCTGCAGCTCGATTTGGAGCCCCCTGGTTTAAAGAACTAGGAAGGAACTGGTGATTGTAGATGCCTTTCTAAGAGCTTTTTAAGATAGTAATGATGACTTATATGTGGATTACTGTATTCTAATGTTGCAGTAGGTTTGTAGTTATACTTGCTTGTATCTGATAATATAATTGAAACAATTTAAAAATGCTAACTAGTCAATTATTAAAATTATTTTGATGGGCTGGCCTTAGCAAAGAACATTTAAAATGTATTGGAATTATTATTAGGAGGAGTTGAATATTACTTCTCAAGAATGAAAGAATAATTGTACATGAAAGACTAAGAGGTGAGATCTTGGTGGGGGAAGAGATATTGAAGTGTGCAAGATGCATGTGTAAGAAGCTGAATTGATCATGTTTGAATTGCCTATGAGATTATGGCAGGAATTGTGTTTGATATATTTTAATTTCAGGGAAAAAATAATTAGTTTGGAAATTTTATTTGATATTTTTTGTAGTGGTCTTCTTTCTTTGGGACAGGTTCTGGTCAACCCCAGACTCCTATAGTGTAGAGTGCCTCAAGGCTCAGATCTCCCATCCCTTCTTTCAATATGTACATGAAACATTAGCTGATATAACTAAATGGCACTGGATGTACCGTAGTATCATCAGTATATTAATAATACCCATACATAACTACTCCAGATGAGACGGGTACTGCTGTTACGATATTGGTCCAATGATCTAAATTTCCTGAAAGCTCTAAAGAGCTAGCTCTTCCCTCAACCTCTTGTAGAGGGTAAAGTTGTAGTTGGAAGACAGTGCTGTTGAATGCATCAAAGCAGTTTGGTTGTGGTCCCTGGCTTCTTTGTTTTTATTTCATGTATTATTTTGGCTTTATATAGTTGTGAACTGCCCATTTAAATAAATAAATTTTGCATTGTGGGTCTCTTCAACACATGGAATCCTTGAGGTCATAACAGACAATATGATCACAATTTAATTTAATGGGATTCAGAGTGTTTGCCAAAGATTGGGATTTTGCAGATTCTATTTCCAGTCTCTATTATGCCCATTCAAATAGGATAATAGAAAGGACTATACAGATTGTGAAGAGAATGTTACAAAAATCAAAGCTGGACGGTTTTGAGTTTTATTCAGATGTGTTGGCTTAAAAGAAAATCATCGAACTCTTAGATCTGTGCAGAGGTTGAAGGTATAGCTTATTAAAGAAGGTGAAGGGACTTGAGGATACATTGAAGATCTTACGCTATCTCAGTTCAAATGCGGAAGGAAAAAGAAACAACTGAAGATACCATTTCAGAAAAGGACGACAGTAGGGTTATCTTTGGGGGAGGGGGGAGATGGGATATGCTAGGAATAAGTAATCTATATTATTTGTGAGTAAAATATAATGAGTGAACAAAAGGAGCTAGCCATGGGTATATCAATGGTCTCTTTTCTTGGTAACCTGTAAACTATCAGTCAACTTTATCCATGTATTAGATCTGTCTGCCTTAATAGTTTGTATGTAATGTACTTCAAAATGGGATGTGGGCATGTAAATGCAAGCTACTTCGAAATGGGATATGACCTAAAACTGATTTAAAATTGTATGGAACACTACAATTTTAGAGTAGGCATACCTATCAAACATGCTTTCATTTTTCCAGGGCCACCAGCCACTCTTTTCCAGCCGCCGCGTCGGCCTGGCCTGGGAACAGTTGGAAAACCAATTCGTCTCTTAGCCAATCATTTCCAAGTACAGATTCCTAAAATTGATGTTTATCATTATGATGTGGATATCAAACCAGAAAAACGTCCCCGGAGAGTGAACAGGTATAGTTTCAAGCCTAATTTTAATGGTTCTCTGACTGCTGATAAATTGGCAGTTTTAAATAAAACAATACAGTGTGCATACATGGAGCATTCCTCAGCAATAGCAGTCTCATAAGGTAGAGACCATTTGTACTTGAACTTAATCATATTTTGAAAATCAAATCGAGAACATTATGCTATTGTACCATTAAGTTGTTCTCATTTCAATTCTCATTTCATTTTCCAGGGAGGTAGTAGATACCATGGTGAGACACTTCAAGATGCAAATATTTGGGGATCGACAACCTGGCTATGACGGCAAAAGAAATATGTATACTGCGCATCCTCTGCCTATTGGAAGGGACAGGGTAAGTCATTTCAGTAATAGCCCTCAGAGTTTAACTTAGCCATCTTTCCTAAGAATGTCCTACTGAGCCTTCTCGTTTGCCCTATTCAAATAATGAAGTTATCAAAATAGAAGTTTTGGATTTGAAAGTGGCATTGCTAAGGTGCAACTCCCAGCTTTTTCAGAAAGCATGTCCAATGCTAAGAGAAACCCAGAAGTGTATATTTGTGACACCTGGAGGGTCAGTGATACCCTGACTTTGTTTTAAAGCAATGCCATATAAAGAATAGCAGTGTTGGGAAATGCCCAGCTAGGCAGGGAGGTGGAAGTAGCCTTCAATCATTGGGCAGCTGCAAGAGATCCAGGACTGACACCCTCCCCTCCCCCAAGCTCCATAGATTCTTATCTATTCGTTCCTAAGGGGAGCAAGCAATCTGGGGAGATGCCTGTGTTATATAGGCAGAATATAATAAAATAGCTAGCTTGAAATATGCACGTGTGATTGCTTGCACCTGACAAGCAATGATAAAACTGCATCCTTGGCGTTGCTTTGACCCCATTAAATAGCATTCAATATTTGTTGTTTTGTCATGCCCAAATTGCAGTGTCCCGCATTAGATGAAGCCTTTGGACATGTTTTAAAGTGCATGAAAACTATCCTTGAACTATAGCTTATTTTTATCCTAGGGAAGAATGATCTGGGACTTTGATGGGTATCTGCTGTACCCAAATAATAATGAGATTAAACTGAATTCAGTCAAGGATCAGTGGAAAACAAGTTGAGCTCATGAACAGTTTCAATTTCAACAGATGTTCTGTACAGTTGAGAAAGATCTGCACAGTTAATCCTCACTGTTGTGTCTTCAGGTGGATATGGAGGTCACACTCCCCGGTGAAGGGAAGGACCAGACCTTTAAAGTGTCAGTTCAGTGGGTGTCTGTAGTCAGCCTTCAGCTGCTCCTGGAAGCTTTGGCAGGGCATCTGAACGAAGTCCCAGAAGACTCTGTGCAGGCACTAGATGTCATCACACGGCACCTTCCCTCTATGAGGTGAATATTTTTTTACTCATTCTCTCTTGGATTGTAGTTTTCCCAGCAGACGCTGGTTGAATCTTTTATGCATGTTGTAGCCCATTGTAACACTTGCGGATATTCCTCCTTTCAGAACTGAGAACTGTCATCGCAAGGAATATGCAATATTTCTAAAGGATATATTTGTGTTCTGCTCTCACTAAATGTTTTTGCTTTTCTTACCTATCTTTGACTTGGTAGAATATAGGAAAGGTATGGAACAGCAGTCACTTTTTAAAATAACATTTGAATAGAGTCGAATATTTAAAATACAGTTTAAATAAATTGTAACTCTGTCTCTTTTCAATTAAAGTTTAGAATATTCTAACTCTTGCAGAAAAACAATTTCTATTTTGCAAACTATCTTTCTTTGTTTTGTGCCTTCAAGTCAGTGTTGACTCCCAGTGGCTGTGTGGACTAGTCCCTTCAGTTTTCTTGGCAAGATTTTGGAAATGGTTTGCCATTGCTTTCTTCCTAGCATTGAGAACGATTGGCTACTGATACTTGCCTTCCGTGGCAATTAATACATGTTCCAGAATTTGTTGAAGGATTTCCTTAGTCTCCTTGGTCTTCCTTAGTACTTTTGCTTAGATCCATTATTTTACTCACACCAGAAATCCTTCTCTGTCTCTGAAGTTTTAAACTGAAAGGTAGTATTCTATGTTAAAATTTTCTGAGTGACAGATCTAATATCCACTCAATACACATGTGCTTTAACTTACACTGATGATGATCTTGCCAAAAGTGCTGTGACGGAATACCCTGATCCAGGACAAATTGTTCTAAAAATGATCCACTTGTCTGATTTTTAATACTTATAATATTTTCTACGCAATACCTCAGTTATTCCTGATTTGTAACTTCTTGATAAAGCTGAATAGATTCTCCCATTCCACCAGGTACACTCCAGTGGGGCGTTCCTTCTTCTCTCCCCCTGAAGGATACTATCACCCACTGGGAGGAGGTCGGGAGGTCTGGTTTGGATTCCATCAGTCTGTCAGGCCTGCCATGTGGAACATGATGCTCAATATAGATGGTATGGAAGAAACCTGTTTCCTTAAATTACCCTAAATCTCTCGCGAGACTCTTTTCTCAGTATCCCGCCTCCTTTTTTTTCTTTTAGTATCTGCAACTGCTTTCTACCGTGCTCAGCCTATTATTGAATTCATGTGCGAAGTCCTGGATATTCAGAACATCAATGAACAAACAAAACCCCTTACGGATTCCCAGCGTGTTAAATTTACCAAAGAAATCAGAGGTACTACTTTAAAATAATAAGTTATCATGTATGTTGAAATGAAAAACTTGATTTCTGAAAATTTTGCAGTATATTTCCACCCTTAGAAAATTATAAGTTGGGCTGGTTTTGATTAGAGAGAACATTTTTAGTAACTGCTTAGAGTTTCTTCATCTCCCAATATCACACATTTAAAAATAAAAAGGACAAGCTTGTGGTTATACAGATGGATGTTTTGTCATTGTGTAGATATTTCTCTGACATCCCCCATTTGTCTTTTAGAAAACCAATACTTTGGGAGTTTTTGCTGAAGAAAATATGAGGGATGGCAATTATGGCTCAAAGCCAGCTCTGTACCTTTTAATTTGTTGGTCTCTAATTTTTTTTAAATCAGAAATATTCAACAAAAAAGTAAACAATTTAGAATATGTTTTTATCCTTTATTAATTATCACAACTCACCTCTGCTCTGTATTTAATTACTACATTATCAAAATCCAAATTAACTATTCCCCCCTCCACCCAAAAAAACCCCTTGGAATTCTGACTACAGTATTATGATGCATTTCTGTAGTATTTTCAGTGGACTTTTTCTTTTTCATTTTATGTTATAAGATTATTTTTTCTCCATGAATTTTAGGATGAATAGATTTAGAAGAAACTATTTAACTTGGGTTGAATAATCATGGACAGTCCAGTAGTTTGTTTTGATATTTGATCCTTCTCAATTTATCATATTGGCTTTTGGTGTGTGTGTGTTTATGTTTCACTGGATTTATAGGTTTAAAAGTGGAGGTTACTCACTGTGGGCAAATGAAAAGAAAATACAGAGTTTGCAATGTTACTAGACGACCTGCTAGCCATCAAACGTATGTATGCTTCTTTTTTTAAAGAACAATCTTGAAAAATCTTTGTTCTGTTTCTGCTATGAAAAAGCATTGTATAAACTGAAGGTCACGCATAACTAAATATTTCATAAACTACGTATTTCAGAATTCTATAAAAATAGCAAACTCTGAAGCCATTTGGAGTAGGACCCCAAAAAGTGACTTGTGCTTTGGCAATATCCTAGTGGACAACCATTTAAATATGAGCCAGCAGTGTGCAGCAGCTGCCAAAAAAGCCAACACAGTCCTAGGCTGCATCAACAGAGGGATAGAATCAAGATCACGTGAAGTGTTAATACCACTTTATAATGCCTTGGTAAGGCCACACTTGGAATACTGCATTCAGTTCTGGTCGCCACGATGTAAAAAAGATGTGGAGACTCTAGAAAGAGTGCAGAGAAGAGCAACAAAGAGGATTAGGGGACTGGAGACTAAAACATGAAGAACGGTTGCAGGAACTGGGTATGTTTAGCTTAAGAGAAAGAAGGACTAGGGGAGACATGATAGCATTGTTCCAATATCTCAGGGGTTGCCACAAAGAAGAGGGAGTCAAACTATTCTCCAAGGCACCTGAGGGTAGAACAAGAAGCAATGGGTGGAAACTAATCAAGGAGAGAAGCAACTTAGAACTGAGGAGAAATTTCCTGACAGTTAGAACAATTAATCAGTGGAACAGAAGTTGCCTCCAGAAGTTGTGAATGCCCCAACACTGGAAGTCTTTAAGAAGATGTTGGATAGCTATTTGTCTGAAATGGTATAGGGTTTCCTGCCTACGCAGGGGGTTGGACTAGAAGGCCTCCAAGATCCCTTCCAACTCTACTATTGTATTGTATTGTATTGTATTGTATAATATGTCAGTGAAGATTCTCAGTCATCCAGATAAGAATCATCTGGAAGTTGAGTCCTGTCAACTGGACTTCTTTTCTTTTTCAGCTTGAAACATTTCACTGCTTATCCAAATAGGCAGGCTTGAAAAAGGTACTTGGATAAGCATTTCAGTTCAAAAAGAAAAGAAGTCCAGTTGCCAGGACTCAACTTCCAGATGACTTGTGCTTTTTGGTTGTGTCATTTTGTGATGGAAATTCAGTCCCAATTACCATAGTTAAGTGAGGACTACCTGTATTTACATAATTAATGTACGATGGAGAAAACCTGATATCTGGCAGCCAGGCGTGCTTCTTCATATGAGAGAAGCTACAGATAAGCCTCTTCCCAACAGGCATGTAGCAGTGATATGGACTAAGTAGTCCTTCACCTTACATGCATATTTATACTATGGGCTCTTTTAATTTTAACTTAGTTAATTTGACCAACATTATGCATTTTTTAAAATCATGCTGTCCCTATGTATTGAAATGTTAAGCCTGATTTTTAATGTGAGGATGCTAAGATCCCTTCACTGGAGCTTGATACCATATATTTGGAGTGCTACCCTCCCAGTCAGACCACAATCCATCTCTGATTGCTTTTCAGTTTTTATTAATTTCAGCAATATGACTGTGGGGAGAATAATTTTGTTGCTGCTTTTGTTAAATAGTTGAGAATCCAAAATAGTTGTTTATGTTCTGATACCATAGGCAAACCTCTTTCTTGTGAAATGAATATATATTTAATTTATATTTTTGCTTACAGGTTCCCTCTGCAGTTGGAAAATGGGCAAGCTATGGAGTGTACAGTAGCTCAGTATTTTAAGCAGAAGTACAGTCTGCAACTGAAATACCCACATCTTCCATGCCTCCAAGTAGGGCAAGAGCAGAAACATACATATTTACCCCTTGAGGTAAACACCTAGGCGGTTCTGTTCCTCAGTTCTGTTCTGCTGCATCAGGCTTGTTCACCCTGTGTCTTTTTCATTCTAGGTGTGTAATATAGTTGCAGGGCAGCGTTGTATTAAGAAGCTAACAGACAATCAGACATCAACTATGATCAAAGCAACAGCACGATCTGCCCCTGACAGGCAGGAGGAAATTAGCAGACTAGTGAGTAACTGCTTGAATATATTAAATCACCATTAAGATGGAGTGAAATGGTGGCTGGAAGACGCTTATCACTTTTCCTGCATGAACTTTGCAAATCTTTTTCCTGGGATCCAGCACCATTTCTCGCCACTGGGTTGATGAGGTTATGGTACACCCAGAATTTGGTATATCCAAGACATAGACGATAGGATAATAAACTCCATCCCTCTCCTCCTTTTGCAACAGTCCACGTAATTCACAGATAACTGCAACACAAGATAGCAGCAACTGAGGAACAAAGGCACACAGTGGACTGCCGGTTGAGCTACACTTACTCAAATGAAATATTCCCAACAGCTTTTGCGTCTATATTTAAGAAATGTTCTCTGAATTTCTAGGTCAAGAGTAACAGTATGGTTGGTGGACCTGATCCATATCTGAAGGAGTTTGGTATTGTTGTCCATAATGAAATGACAGAACTGACAGGCAGAGTATTACCTGCACCAATGCTGCAGTATGGAGGTAGGGTAAGTACTTCATAATTTTCACCCAATCTAGATTACACAACAGACCTCTTAGAGGGGCTAATGCATACTTTTAATTCGGTAGACTCTTTACTGGCAGTTTATTAAAATTTGGGGCTGAAAACGTAGTTGATCATGGAAATGCAATGAAAAGGAGTTTGCCTGTGCATTAGTTTATACACTTGTCAAAGAAAAGCGGTTTGTGTTTGATTTTCTTTAGAACAAGACTGTTGCTACACCAAATCAGGGTGTCTGGGATATGAGAGGGAAACAGTTCTATGCTGGGATTGAAATTAAAGTGTGGGCTGTTGCCTGCTTTGCACCTCAGAAACAATGCCGGGAAGATTTGTTGAAGTAAGTAGTTTCCCTTTTTAGAAGAAGATTATGTTTACTTGTTTAAACTGATATTTGGAAAGCTTTGAATTGTGTATATTTAATAGAGGTTGTTGTTGTTATCAACAAGATGATGGTACACAAAGCAATTACTTTACTTCACTTTCTGCTTTCCCCACTCTGACACCTTCAAGATCTGGTACCTTTTAAATTTATTTTTTATTATGTACATCCCACCTTTATTATTTTTGCAAATGACTCAAGGCGGTGAACATATCCAACACACCTTCCTCCTATCTTCCAACACAACAGCCTTTTGAGATGAGTTGGACTTCAAGAAGATCCAATATCTTCTTTATTATAAGCATAATTCTCAGACAATGTAATCAAAGCCTAATGCAATGGAAAGTAATTATGACATCTTAATTTGGGATTATCAATAGAACTTGCTTACCATAATTAGAAATTTCAGAATGACAACCTAAAAAGTACACAAATATCTGTGATTGCTTTACCCAGTATTAACCCTTGCAGCTCAGTGTAATTGGTTGTGCTCATTTTCTGATGTCCAGAGTTACTGTACATTGACAGTATTCAAGGAAGTTTGGTCTAAACCTGTGTTTTTCAAAGCTAGCAACTTTAAAATATGTGGTCTTCAGTTCCCAGAATTTCACAGTTGTGCTGGCTGAGAAATTCTGGGAGTTGAAGTCCACTCGTCTTAAAGTTGCCAAGATTCAAAAAATACTGATCTAACTTAACCCTTGAGAGAAGATCTGTTTTCTAAGAATCAGTCCAGTTCTTTTATCAAAACCATTTCAGGTGGAATAAAAGGGATAGCATGCACAAAGTGTTAATGCTGTCTATGACTTATTCTGTGTTTCTAGGAGTTTTACTGATCAGCTGCGCAAGATCTCTAAGGATGCGGGGATGCCAATCCAGGGCCAGCCATGCTTTTGTAAATACGCACAAGGGGCAGACAGTGTGGAGCCCATGTTCAAACATTTGAAATTGACTTATGTGGGGCTGCAGCTAATTGTAGTGATTCTTCCAGGAAAGACACCCGTCTACGGTAAGGAAGAGACCATTTGACCAAATGCATAATATAATTATCATATTGAAAGAATGTGCAATTACGATTCGGTGCTTTTTTTTTTGTAATAATCCTGTGCAAACTCTTTAAAATAAAAAGAAATAAAAACCCTTAGATAATCTAAGTCATCCGTTCGAGTTACTGGAATGGGATGTGAGTAGGGGTTGAATAGAGCATTTAAAAAACCTGGGTTCTAAAAAACCAACTTTTTCGTTGTAGCTGAAGTTAAACGAGTCGGGGATACTCTCCTGGGCATGGCGACTCAGTGTGTTCAGGTGAAGAATGTGGTGAAAACATCTCCCCAAACTCTTTCCAATCTTTGTCTGAAGATCAATGCAAAACTTGGTGGAATAAACAATGTCCTCGTACCACATCAAAGGTCAGCTTAACCCTTGGTTATTCTTCATAGAAGGCGTATGGCTGAGTTTTATTCAGAAGCAGAATGATGAAAACACTCCAAATGAAAATCCTTGCATTGAGAATGTTGCCATTTGCCTAATTTATATGGTTCTAAAGTTTTCCTTAGTTATAGCAATGAGAACTTAGTTGTTTCTAAATAGATTTTTTTCTTTTTTCGTTCACATGTTCACTTATACTATGATATCTTATACTAGATAATTGTCCCCATAAAAAACTGTATAATAATCTCCACATTAGAAAGTGAGGCTTTCTGGGAGTCCAGTGCAGAATTTCCATTTTCCCCAATAGCCCTTGAGATTTTATCTTTCTTTTTTGTAATTGTTGTTTTATACTAATAAATTCTTTAGATTTATTGTTGACTGGGCTGACCTGAATTTTCTTATTCAAAGAAGGGACAAAAATGCATTGAATCCTCCTTTTTACCCCAAAGCAAAGCAGGAATTAATTGAGGATTAAGGTTAATTGTTTGATGCAACAGGGAGCCACTTACTTATATTTATTTATAGTTATATTTATACATATTTATATAGCATATGGCTTGTGAAATAAGCACTTGGCCTTATTTTTGGGCAGATCTTATTATTTTTGAGGTGCAGGAGGCGGTGAGCGTGGTCACCTCAACACATATTGCTGTGTTGCAATATTTTTGGGGAGAGCTTATTTTCTGGGGAGGGCTTATTTTACTGCATGCACTCAAAAGCCCGATTGGGCCTATTATCCGGGGAGGTCTTATTTTCAGGGAAATGGGATATATCTATTGTTTGTCCTCTAGCTGAGGTGGGATATGTTAGCTATCAAAGAGGCGGAATATTGAGTTGTGTAATGCAGAAATAAGCACTAAACTACTCAGCGACTGAAGAATAGCTTGGAAAAAATAAAAATGATAATTAGAACTGTATAGAACATTTTTAAAAAGGATATTTTTGCTGGTTCCTAGTTAAAATGCCTTTTTATTTCCAATTCCCCAGGCCCTCAGTATTCCAGCAACCTGTTATTTTTCTGGGAGCAGATGTCACTCACCCTCCTGCTGGAGATGGGAAGAAACCTTCCATTGCTGCTGTAGTAGGAAGCATGGATGGCCACCCCAGCCGCTACTGCGCTACTGTACGAGTGCAAACATCCCGTCAAGAGACATCACAAGAACTGCTGTACAGTCAGGAAGTGATCCAGGACCTGACCAATATGGTGCGAGAACTGTTGATCCAGTTTTACAAATCTACTCGCTTCAAGCCCACAAGGATCATTTACTACAGGGGAGGAGTATCCGAAGGGCAGATGAAACAGGTATTGGTCTAATAATTCATCCTCTGAACGGGCCCACTCAGAAAGTCTATTCCTTTGCTAGATAGCCTGGAAAGAAGTTTATGCCACGAATGCACTCAATGCAAACATTTAATCATCCAGTTTGAAACTAAGCGATGCATGCATCGCTTATTAGCTCCATAGAAATCTGGCAATGTTTGCAAACACTGTAATTATTCTAATAATAAACAGTAACATATGATGGTTATGTTAGTGTCAAGATGCCTAAAACCATTTAAATTTTAGATGATCTAATAAAGCATTAATATATTAATCCGTAAAGTGTGACTTTGGTGTGGATCCTAGTACTGCCAATGAATGATTGCATTTTGGGTACTCATATTTATGGCCCTTTGCAGAACTCCTGTGGAAACGTAACCATGATATACGATGTTTTTGCTGAAAGACAGCATTTGTTTCCAGTTTCTGACAAAAAAAACCCCACCCTGTAGTGAACAGTGGGTTTCTTAGTGACTGTGTTTTCTTAATAATCATAATATTTACTAAACAACTGCCACAAAAAAGGTAAAATCAGGCACAGTCACCTGATAACTGGCTTAATGGCCATCACAATTTATGGCCATAATTGTGGGCTCAATTACGATAAGTCAAGGACTACCTGTATGCTGGAAAAGTAGATAGATTGTCTCTTCGTCCAAACCAGAGGTATGTTGTATGTCAGTAATGCATCCTGATCCTAAATTAAATTAATATGTAATCCCAAAGCATATAGCACTATGCATAACAAGCAGTTTTCTAAATGTACTTGTCTTATTTTCTTCATGGCAAGTTTGCAAAATCATATTTTACCTTGAGAGTTTTCATGACCTTGATGTATTCATCAGCCAGAAATCGGCTTGGATTCATACCTGTTCTTACTTAATAGTACAACAGCTTCAGTGGGACTTCATGAATTGCTTCATGAATTGAGTTGATTTCAACTTTAACACTTCTAGGTAGCTTGGCCTGAGCTTATCGCAATCCGGAAGGCCTGTATCAGTTTAGAAGAAGACTACCGGCCAGGGATCACCTACATTGTCGTGCAGAAAAGGCATCACACAAGACTCTTTTGTGCAGACAAAACTGAACGGGTAGGTAACTGCAGAAGGAACGCAAAGCCATCCTATTAAATTCTGCAGCTTTCAGGAGATGCCAGGTGGCTTTTCTTGGAAAAATGCCTGGGTGGGGTAAGGATGGTGCAAATGAATTTGTATAAGGCTAGATACTGATGGGTTTTTTTTTTGGTGGTGGTAAATAAATTTACACATTTTGAATCAATAAAAAGTATAATAATCCAAAATTGATTCTAAATGTCAGATGTAATACCGCTACAAGAAGCTAAAGCCTAGCTGAAAACGTTGAGGCATATTTGTAGGCATCCCTCAGCACTAATGATTCCTAAGAGAATGAAATCCGTGAGATCCAGGTAAGTCAGATCCACTTCATTTCCTCCTGCTTATTATTGGAAAACTTTCAGTTCAACGTATTTCAAGTTGGACAATTCATTTCAAGTTGCAACAGCGGTTCCAACCTTAATGAACCTAAACTTAATATTTCAAATTTAAATTCAGAAATGTTTTGTGCATTTCTGTTTGTCGAGTCATACATGCTGCTCTTTGCTGCCCATTTCTTTCGTGAAATTCTGTATATAAAGTTTTTTATTTTTTCATTTTCATAACATATAATCCACATGTATACTATTACATAGCCATGTATACTATTCATGAAATTCAAAATAGCTATCATCAGGCGATGGCATTAGGATAATGTGAAAATATGCTCGGTTGGACGTTGCTTCAGATATATCTGAATCCGGCTGACTTCAGGCAAAGCTGAAGAAGTTCATCTTCAGAGAAAACTGTCCAGTTGCTCGTTGAATCATGATCCTTAATCTTTAGTAGTAGGGTAGTGGTAAGGATCAAGTGTGCTGAACAGATTGATTGATTGATTTACTGTCAAATAAAATATAATGATGAATTCTGCTTGTTCTGTTGACACGGATGCCTCACAACGGCTGTGTTGTCTCCAATAGGTGGGGAAAAGTGGGAATGTTCCAGCAGGCACTACCGTGGATAGCACCATCACCCACCCATCTGAATTCGACTTTTACCTCTGTAGCCATGCAGGAATCCAGGTAATCATAATATAGCCAGCAGTTACTCTGTAGCATTTTGTGGTTCGTGAAACCGGCCTTGTATAAAGGAACTGCCAAACAAGCTAACAGTAAACAACTCAAGAACCACCGAGACTACTCCCAGCCAACACTGATAGGGCAAATGACTAGAATATGAATTGAGACCAAACTCCACTCCCTCCCTAGTTCTGATATCTCAGGGGTTGCCGCAAAAAAGGGGGGATCAACTTATTCTCCAAAGCACCTGAGGGCAGAACAAGAAGCAATGGGTGGAAACTAATCAAGGGGAGAATCAACCTGGAACTTGGGAGAATAGTTAGAACAATTAGTCAGTGGAACGGCTTCCCTCCAGAAGTTGTGAATGCTCCAATACTGGAAGTTTTAAAGAAGATGTTGAATGACCATTTGTCTGAAAGGGCATAGGGTTTCCTGCCTAAGCAAGGGGTTGGACTAGAAGACCTCCAAGGTCCCTTCCAGCTCTGTTATTCTGTTAAATGAAAGGTTAACCTTGATACTGAAATGTGGTATAAGCAGCCGCAGTTTGGCCCTGAAAAGCCAGTGAAGCATTTTCTTCTGCATTAATGAACAGCCTTCGCCCCTAGGTTGAAGAAGCTACTCCTTTCTTCTTCTTGCATAGAAACTCTGTAAGAAAAAAGAAAGGACTTTCCTGGAGAAGAAAAGAAGAAGAGCCAATTTCTTTGTTCCAAGGTTACTGCCTGCCTCTTGCACGGTATGTCTGTCTTTAGGGAATTTCAGGGGTGGATTGACTGGATTTATCTTATTTCAGGGAACCAGCCGTCCTTCTCACTATCAAGTCTTGTGGGATGACAACTGCTTCACCGCAGACGAATTGCAGCTACTGACATACCAGCTATGTCACACTTACGTTCGATGCACACGGTCTGTCTCAATCCCTGCGCCTGCATATTATGCCAGGCTGGTGGCATTTAGAGCAAGATACCATCTTGTAGACAAAGACCATGACAGGTAAGCAAATGTGGGAGAAGAACCTTCAAGGATTTAGTATACTCAGAGTCTAGGATTGCATCCTGGGTAAGTGGTAAATTATGTACAGATCTGCCCTTCTGTTCTGAATTTGATCTGAATGCAAAGCTCCTTCCTTTGGAACAATTTGAATTTCACAGGGAAGTTACACATTTTTGGTGGCATCAGTCACTGGTTGCTGCACAGGCAATATTTTATTGAACAAGTTGCAACACCCTGCCTTCTAATTATAGATTCCATTTAATTGGCTAGAAAAATTAGATAATGTATTTATCAATATAATTACTAAAAAAAAAATCTGCAGAGACTCTGAATTTGTATTAGTGGAGCCTGTTAGTTTTGTTAATCCATTATGCTAAACTAATTTAAACTTTTACCAATGTTTTGGATATTTCAGAAGAAACTACAGTTTAGAGATTAGATGCCCGAATCACATGTAAGAGAGGCCTAGGGTTCATTTTTAACCTTGTTTGTACAAGTAGTCCTTGATTTAGAACCGTAATGGAGCCTGCCTATTATGATTGTAAGTCGTGACAATTGTAAAATGGGTCAGTCATGTGACCTGTTTACAGCCATTTTTGCAGCAGTCACTAAAAGCTTTTTTTTGCTAAAAATTGGAGGTAAATGCTTCTTTTCAGCAAATAAAAGCTAGTAAAACATGACCCTCGGATGTTACAGCCAGCCATGTATATGGCCTATTTGCCAAGCACCCAAAATTTGGTCATGTGACTGGGGGTGACCCTCAGAACTTTGAATCTGGGTCATAAGTAGCCCCAAGTTAGTTCTGTTTTAACTTCAGTCATAAGTGAGGGACTACCAGTACATTATTGTAACGTGAATAGAAACCACCTCTGCCCAAGTGGCTTTTCACCTTGAAACAGTGGCAACCTGCAAAGGGTTGGGATGTAGTTGAGGGAGGAGTGTAACCTCAGTGGGATTATGTGTTAAATCCTTCCAACTTCTTTTTCAGTGCTGAAGGCAGCCACGTGTCGGGACAGAGCAATGGCCGTGACCCTCAAGCACTTGCCAAGGCAGTGCAGATCCATCACGACACCCAGCACACCATGTACTTTGCCTGATCAGACTCTGCAGCCACGGGGTGTGGCAGGAGCGGCCTAGTTGGTCAGGCCACCAACCATTAATTGTCAGGGCTCGTTTTTTTAAATTCAGGCTGCCTTCCACCAGCAGCTTGAGACAGTTGCACTGAATTGATACCTGCCACCAACATCTCGTGCAGGCACAATTGAGCCATTTTTATTTTTATTTCTTTCGGTAAACAGAAATTTCATAAACAGTCTTTGCATTGGACTGAATTTTTACCTCAAAACGCAAAAGGCTGATCCTCTTAAACAATTTTTAAAGGACTTGGCATGAAAGGTTTTTATTGAAATATTTTGCTAACCAATTAATCCATTTACGTTACCTCTTCATCCCATGTTAAGCTTGTCAAGAAGAAGAAGAATTCCTGCTGGGCTTTGACATAACTGCTTTGTGAGTCTCCAGATATGGCAAAACAGGATTCTGCTGTTTTTTTCTGTCTGGAGCCATATAGACTTGATCAATGAATTTTTGGTGTAAAACACCTTTCAACAAACATGTATTTTCGGAGGTATGGCTGTTCCTTTGGTTTTGTTTTTTAATTTTTTGCTTTGTCAAATTTTGCTAGTTCCCTTTTTGTAAATCTCTCTGCAGTCCTGGGCTGCAAAGCCATTGCACTATAACTGCGAATTCAGCTTGGTGGTACTTCTTCTGTGGATGCGTAATGTTAGCAGAGAAAAATCCCCTTTGGCAGTTCTAATACAATTATAATTATGATTACGGTTACAACTGCCATCTTTTGATTCAAAATGCCGAACTGCTTCCCCTTCTAAAAATAGGTAACCAGGTTCTGAACAATTAGTTTTAGTATTTTTAAAACATCACAAAAAGTGCCCATTTTATGCTGCTATGTTTGACAAATTGAAGTCATTTTTAATACTCTTTTTCATAGAAGGTTTTAACTTTGGCAATAATTTTTTTTAAATAACCTGGCAGTAGCTTTTCTAGTCAGAATCCATTCTTGGGTAGATTGACTTATCTTTGCTGAAGAGAAAATTAATTACTAAAAATGGATCAGAAGAGGCTCCCTTCATGCTTTTTACAAATGATTATTTTTAACTGTTTTATAGTCACCATTGGTCTGTCTACCCCTTTTTATAAGCTTGGAAAGTGGGTGTTGTGTATCGGGAAAAAAGGCTTTGCCAATTTGTACAGTTGTGTATAGTGTGACAGTAGCAATCAAAGACTTTTACCAGCAATTTAGATCCTTGTTTCCTTCGACGATTTAGGTTTCTTGCATGTACAGCGACACTCAGTAGCATGTGTGAAGTGTGAATTGTAATGTTGATCTTGAACCTTTTCTATTAGGATTCTTATTTTGCTCGGTTCTCTTCCACTGAAACATGTTAATACCAAAAGTAGGATGGGAGGGGGTTGTGCAGACAATAATAGTGTTGTGTTGAGACTAGCTTGTGAGTGTTAGTACACAATGCTTTAAATTCCTAGTTTTTGACTGAGTTGATATGGCCACCGCGGGGGAAGACTGGGATTTGGCCAATAATTGCACTCTGGATTTCTAATCAGAGGGTGGCATCAGAGAGTCTTGTGACCGTGTGAGCTTTTAACTCCGGACTTTCACGTTGGCAATATGATACACCATTTAGATCAGGGGTGTCCAAACTTGGGAACTTTAAGACTTGTGGACTTCAACTCCCAGAATTTCCCAGCCAGCATAGCTGGCTGGGGAATTCTGAGATTTGAAGTTTCAAGTCTTAAAGTTCCCAAGTTTGGACATCCCTGATTTAGATTGTCCTTCAGTCAGTTGAAACAGAGCTTCTCATAACTTGGAAAATGTACATTTCCAAGAACATTATTCAGTTGTGTCAGAGTACACTGAAGTTAGTCTTCAAAAAACACAAAAAAAAAAGTTTTATATGCTTCTTCCAGAGCCGTGTGTGTGCGTGTGTGCGTGTGCGTGTGCGTGTGTGCATGTGTTTGTGGGAAAGGGCATATGCAGTGTTTGTCCCCATTCAGAAAAAGAAGTGAAGCAACTTAGTTCTGACGTCCAGAACTGAGATATTAGATTGCTTAAGTATAGGTAAGGGTTGTTTTGTTTTGTTTTTTAACTTTTCCTTGAGAATACCTCACTTGGATAATCAATATCAGGACACACAGGGAGGGAGAGTGGCCACTGCTTTAGTTTGTCTGCTGCTTTTCTTTTCTTTTCTTTTAATGTTCAGGGAGAAAATGCAAGAATTTTAACTCCTGCTGACCCAAACAAACAGAGAACTGAGGCACCTTGAAAAGAGTCTAAGCACCTGTTTTAGTGTGTAGCATTTTTTTTATTGCACTAGGTAAGGACATGGTTTGAGAGAAAGAAAGAGAAGTAAGAAAAATGGGTATCTGTACCACCTGGGTACACCAGTAGTTGCCCTGGCACCTAGTACAGGTGGAGAAAAGGGATATATGTACCCACCTGTCTACAGGTGAGATCTTCTTCCAAATCCCAGCCAGGCAGAATGAAAACAGGCTTTCTAAAAGGTTTGTAAACCTTCAGCAATCAAATCTACTTTTGCTCCCACTTCCAGATCAAGATTGGGAAGTAGGGGCTGGAGGAGGACTTAAATCTCTCATCCTATCAATTTCCAGCAAAAGCAGATTTTGGGAGCCAGGTGGGATTCCCCCACTGCTACCCAAATAGTAACAAAAAAAGAGCATTGGGATGAAAACATGCATTTTAAAGGGCTCAGTTAATTTTAGTTGTAGTTGGGCCCAAACTGTGAAGACGGGAAGCTTAATGAATCTGGGAAGAACTTTTTTCCTGATTGGCTTATTAGGAAATGAGGCTGTATAAAGTGTATAAGCTATATGAAATGGTTCTTTTTAAAAAATTCTTATCATAGGAAAAAAAATAAGATTTTGATCGTATTTTTCATGTGTATTACAGCCCACAACCCACATTGGTCTTTTGAAATCATCTGTATTTCAGAGAGATATCTAAGCAGGATTCCTTTTTTAAAGTGAATTATTATCACAATGAATTTTTATCAGCCCAAAAACGTTGATGAGAAAACTTTCTTGCCAACTTTTGCACTTTCTTGGAATTTTTCATGATTTCCACCCCCTCTTCTTCCTTCTTGTCTCTGTTGAAAATTTTCCTGTGCAAAAAAATGTTCAGTCATCTCTTAATTGCTGAACGGTCCAGTGATGTCATTTGGGTATGTTTCAGAGCTGAAAAATTCTATCAAAGCAGACAGCAATGAAGATCTTCAAAAACTAATAAAAGGGAAGGTCTTGTTGATCTTTGGGAGACCTTTTTGACTCATTGGGACTGCCCCTTCCCCTGGGGATGAACTGAATGGTTATGCATGTGTCAATCAATGGGAAGATGTGCATTTTCTAGCTGTAGTTCTTAAGGTTTTTAGGGTTTAGTTTGGGGTTTTTAATGTGGTTTTCTTTCCTTTTGACCCAGTCTTCTCCAACTGTGTTGTCTTTGGTCGTTTTGGGCTACAACTTCCAGAATTTCAACTTGGTTGGAGATTCTTGGTTTATATTAAGCCTGCTGGCTCCTTTTTTTTTCCTGTTATGTCATGAGAGATTTTCAAATGTAGCAAATTTGAACTTCGGGCTGGAGGGGAATGGGCTAATAATTTGGGCGGTAGTTCTTGGTGTTTATAGAAAAATCAAATGTGGTTCCTTCTGTAAGTCTTCTGCCTTTTTTATTTTTTATTTTTTTTGAGCACTTTTATTCCAAAGAGGCTCTAAAAAGCTTTTGCTCTGTAACAGAGTCTTGCTTACTTCTGTGACTTCTGGGCATTTTAAGAAGGGCATCGAAGGAGACTTCAAAATCAGAGGCAGAAGGTGTTCCATGTTTCTTTGATCCAGAGACGTCGTTTTCTCCTACAACCCTAATATCAAGAATCTTTGCATGATGGGGAAAAGGGCATGGCTCTCCTTGCGACAAGTCACCCAACCTCCAATCAGTTCTTCCCACTCCTGCCAAGAAAACTACCTTTGTTGATGATGCTGTGGGTCCTTTTTTCCACTTCTTGCTCCATGGCACGGCAGTTCCTCTGTTTTCATTTTCGTAAAGCAGAGTTCCGAGGGCATTGTATCAATACTATTTCAACTGCAAGGTTTTTTTCCCTTGTACAAATGGAGGAAAGATCATAAGTGGATATCAATTTAAGGGTTTCTTTATACCTTGCTATTGACACTTTCATGATATTTCTATGTCTAGGGCCTGGACCTTGTACGTAAAACTTGTTGGCATATGTTCATTTTCGACTGATGTATTTTTCCTTTTTTGTTTGTTTGTTTGTTTGTTTCTATACTGTTAGACTTGTAATGTTATAAATTGTATTTTATTAAATTGGACTGGATGTATGTCTATAGCAATACGAGGTACTTTTTCTTTCAAAGAAACTCTGGGATGGGTAGGTTAACAGTACCTCCCTCCCTCATTGCGATATGCTGGCTGTGTATAATTGCAATGTATTTTTCTTTCTTTTTTTTTTTTTTTAGCCTGCAGGGATTTTGTGTTCATGTGTCCAAAAAAAAATAAAGGCATTTGTTGCCAAATGTTTTTTCTTCGGTGTGCAATAAAAAAGCTTGTCTTTTATTTTTATTCTAAAACCAGTGGGCTACTGATAAGATTCATGAGAGAAACAAGTGGCATGAAATGGAATTTTAAATAATATTATTTGGATGCGTGACTGTAAACCAGATGCCTGAGATGTTGAAATTTACAATATTTAAGAACCAAGTGACATTTTGGGTAAAAGCAAAGAATGTTGTTAAATATAAAGTGAACATACTTGTGGCAGAAACCTTGACTTTGATGGCATTTGAACTAACGTAGCGGTAACCAGGGATAATTTTTTTGTTATGGCTAACCTAAAGAAGTTATTAACTATGTGACCTTGGCAGTGAAAGTAAACTCTTAAGCAGAATTTACTGAGGAAGGCAATTGCAATAACCAGCGAACTAATCCCTTCTCATGATGTGCATGTAACTGGATAATAAATGTGTTGTGTATTATATTTTACATTCAGAGACAAAACTTAACCTTGGGCAAGATAAGACTACGAGATAAAAATGAGTAAGAATTAAAATGTATAATAACAGCAACAGAAATAGACCACCAGTCTGATGATGAAGGGAATACATGGCCTTTTAAGTGTGCTTTAAAATGATAGTTTTGCCCCTCCCTCTAGTAATATAAAATTTTAAACTAATAATAATGAGAAATTGCAGTAGCTTGATAACACACAATGCAAAATTATCCATAGTAGTATGATTCTCACTCAACTTGGATGTCTCCAGACAAGATTTATTCTACACCTGTTGGTTTTACCCATCCATTTTTGGCACTTACACTATGCAATCTTAATGCAAAGATTAAAAGATAACCTTCCATTCAAGAGGTGCAACCTACCAGATTTTGGTGCTAGAGATAACCATGGAGAAATGTAAGTGCTCATTTTAAAATATATCCTCATGCTTGTACATTTTAGACTCTGCTTGTGACTTAATGTGAAGCAAGCGAAGTGAATTATTTGGTAAATTGGCTTTACGCACAGAACAGCTAACTTAGTGTTTTATTTGAAGACTCTGGACTGGACCGAACTTGGGCTCATTAAAAGTGGGCCCCAAAAGTCAGAATGGTAGTTTTGATGCATGTTCAAAGCTGCGCCTTTTTAAAAAAGTGTGTGCCTTGAAGCATTAAGAATGAGGCAAGGTTATCAGCAGCCATCTTGATTTTTTTTTGCCCCCACTGCAGACCCTCTGTGTGGGCACTTGGAAAGTTGCAGTAACCATCTCTAGAAGACCTTATCCCTTGAGTTGAGGTGCAACCCAACGTGATGATGATGACCAGACCAGCCGTGTCCTCTTCAAGAGAGACTTTGGACTTCTTTTACAGCAACTATGATAGGCTTAGTTGTAGGGGTTGTGTTGGTTCTACAGATGGATTTTATGCTTTCCTCCATGATTGCATTCCCGATGTTGCTTGTTAGCTAGAATCTTCAATTAGTACCATAGAGACGTCCAAAAATCATTCCATCAACAATCTGAATCGGCTGCCTAATTAAAGCTAGTCCAGAGTCACAGAGTTGGGCACCCTACTCATTTGATTGACAACAAACAAACAAACAGGTGCCAGCAAGGTTTCCAATGTGGAAACTCGCTCCAAGAAATGCATGGTTAGTGTACACAGAAGAAGCTAGGGTGGCTTCCTTGTCTTTCTCTCAGATCTCCACTAAGGGGCACCAGCGGTGGATTCCTTTGTTGGCAACCATCAGAGGGAAGAAGGGAAAATCCATGGAATCCCTCCTCTGGTTGCCTCAAATGGTGAAAGCACCAGATCCCTGTTGCAGCTGCTAAGGATCCATGTCGTGGGGCAAAACCATTAGTAGGACTAGTGTGGTCTAACAAAGCAAAAAAAGGTGAAGATTAGAGTTTGAAACTTTGAAACAAGGTCACTCAGATCGGAATAAATTGAAATGGATTATCCTCTACCACCTGTCCTTTGAAAGAACCAAAGAATTAACTAAAATTAGAGATGTAGAAAACAGGTAAAAAGTGCCTACTACCTAGAGTTGAACGAAGCTACCACTTGCTTTTTGATCCCCTCTTGGGTCATCTTCCCTTAACTATTATCTGCATACAGATATTCCCACAATCAAGTGATCCTTTGAAGTTGCAACGGGACTAAAAAAGTGAGCTTTGCTCTTGGACCTTTGACTATGGCAGCCATCCCCATGGTCACTCGATCAAAATTTGGGGTTTGGCAACCAGCATGTATTTTCAACGGTTGCAATGTCCTGAGGTCATGTAACCCTCTTCTCCATTGGCTTCTGACAAGCGAAATCATAGGGGAAGCCAGATCTGCTTAACGAATGTGGTTCATTTAACAACCGCAGTAATTCATTTAACATCAGTGGTAATTTAAAAAAAAAAAAATTAGACATGACTCAATGCAAGTTTAGGAATGAAAATTCTGGTCCCAGTTGTGGCTGTTAGTAGAGAACTGTCTCTATCCTAAAGTGTGTCAAAGGACACTTTGAACCTCCATATTGTTGGGATGCCCAGAGAACAAGTCCACTTGGCTTCAACACAATCCCTAGATGGTTGGTTGGCTGATTATTTTTTAGAAGTCCATGCCAGCTTTTAGAGTAGTGTTTCTCAACCTGGGCAGCTTTAAGATGGGTGGACTTCAGCTCATTGTGGAGTTGGTCCATATGCTGGTTGGGGGTTTCTTGAAATCCAGCCATCTTAAAAGTTACAACGTTGGTTTAGAAGGAATGAATGGCAAAAGAAATCAGGAATAGTCAGAGCAAAGGGGTAAAGGGTAAGTAAGAGGGAATTGAATTCCTCAACCAGGAAGAGAGATGAGAAAAATGTTGTTAGTTGCGAAGTTGTGTCCGACCCATTGCAACCCCATGGACCATGTTCCTCCAGGCCTTCCTGTCCTCTACCATCCTCTGCAGTCCAATTAATCTCAGGCCTACTGCTTCAGTGACTCCATCCAGCTACCTCATTCTTTGTCATCCCCCTCTTGCCCTCAATCTTTCACAGTGTCTGGCTCTTCTCCAGAGAGTCCTTCCGTCTCATTAGGTGGCCAAAGTATTCATCTTCAGGATCTGGCCTTCCAAAGAGCAATCAGGATTGATCTCCTCTAGGACTGACCAGTTTGATCGCCTTGCAGTCCAAGGGACTCGCAGGAGTCTTCTCCAGCACCATAGTTCACAGGCCTCTATTGTTTGGCACTCAGCCTTCCTTATGGTCCAACCTTTACAGCCATACATTGCAACTGGGAAAACCATAACCTTGACTATAGACACTTTTGTTGGCAGGGTGATGTCTCTGCTTTTAAGAATGCTGTCTAGATTTGCCATGAGAAAATAAAAAATAAACATAAAATGGACTGACTGGAGGGGAAGCAATGGTGGTTTTGGAGGACAGAAAGGAGCAGGAAAAAAAAGAAACCTCTTGGTGTAAACCAGGGGTGTCCAAACTTGGGAACGTTAAGACTTGTGGACTTCAAGTCCCAGAATTCCCCAGCATGGGGAATTCTGGGACTTGAAGTCCACAAGTCTTAACGTTCCCAAGTTTGGACACCCATGGTGTAAATCTATGTTTTTCAAACACACTCAAATGCTCCTTTTCAGAGTCCAACCCGAAGCCCTCCATAACCCTAGAGAGTTTCAACTTTAAGATGGGTGGATCATTTCCCAGAATTCCCCAACCCCCTTGGGTATTCTGGGAGATGAAGCTGCTGAGGTTGGAAAACCCTCGGGTAAGCTCATTTTTAGGGACGTTCCCTTTTCTTGCCTCGGGGTTCCCCGACGGCTTCCGATTCTCTATTTTTGGCCGCCTGCTGCCCCCTCGTTCCCGGTTCTATGCATTTCTCTGCAGAGATTTCCCTCCCCAGGCGCCCCTGAGTCCAGGAGCATCCCTCCGGCCTCGGAAGTGTGGGCTCTTTCGAGACTTCTACTCGTTCCCTACCTCTTTGCGCCGCTTCGCTCGCCTCCTCCTCCTCCCCCGCCCCTTTCCCCTCCCCCCCTCTTTCCCAGCCTGCAGCGGCGCTGATTGGATGCGCTGCCGCGCAGGCGCAGTCCCGGGATCCCGGGCTCGTCCCGAGCAGAGGCTGCGGCTGCAGCGGCGCCCAGGTCCCGGTGCGCCTTTGGACGCGGCTCTTCCTCGCCGCTTCGCGCGCGCCCTCCTCCCTTCTCCGGGACGCCGCCCGCGTGGATGGGATGGAAGCGGGTCCCTCGGGAGCAGGTACCCTGCGAGGAGCCCGGCAAGGGCCAGCTCCGAGGAGCAGCAGCATGCAGCGGGGTTGGGGATGTGGGGGGGGGATGCAATCGGTCCGGGCGACTCCGGGAACCCGTGCAATATATAGGGGCGGAAGGGGGGGGCTCTCTCCAGAGGAGCAAGAGCGACGCCGGGCTTTTGCAGAGGGGAGGGGGCTTCTGGGCTTTGGAACCCAGAGGGGAGGGGGCTTGGGGGCGCCAGGGGTGAGGGCCAGGGTTGCGGAGGGCGCCAGGTTGGCCGAAGAACAATGGAGGGGTGCGGGGGTGAAAGTGGCTTCGTGGGGAGCCGGGGTGCAACGTTTGGGAGGGGGCTGAAGGCGAGGCCCCAGCTGGACGTGAGGAGGGGGGCCAGGTTTGGGGGAGGGGGAGTCTCTAAGTTCCAGCAGGCTGGCTGGGGGGTGGGGAGGGTGCGAGCCAAGGAGGGGAAGGGGCTGGAGGGCAAGGGAGGCCTGCGAAGGGGAGGCCACGTGAATCTTGCAAGGGGGGGGGCTTTCCGAGTGCCATGGGTGGATGGGTAGGTGGGTGAGATGCTCTGGGGCCGCGGGCCTTGTTGGAAGCAGAGGGATGGCGCGGAGAGGGGAAGGGGCTCTCCCCAAAACTCAGAACTTGAATTTGGGGAAGGGGAGAGAAGCCCCTCTGATGGAAAGGGGGTTGGAGACTGGCTGAGATTGCAGATAATAGGGGACTGGGGGGACAAGGATGAGGGGCGGATGGTGTGCAGAAACAACAAAATGGGGTGGGGGGCGAAGGCCTTGAGATGAATGGGAAGAGATGGGGAGGAAGCAGGAATCAGAAAAATGAGTCTGGGGGAGAATCGCTTTAGCTCTGTGGAAAGGCTGGGGTAAGCGAGAGAGCGGTGGGGTCAGCCATTCTCCTTTGGGAGAACAGACTCTGGAAGCATCAGTTTTTTGGGGGGGATGTGTAGCAGTGCCTCTGAGTGGCAGGTAATGCAAGGAGACAAGGTTTATGGGGCTGTTTTGTGGAAGTAGGGTGCAATCCAGACTGTGGACAAGCTTGGATGAGGAGACTAAGTCTTGGCTGGTTAGGTGTGTTTGAGAGAGTAAACAACACTTGGGCAGGACACCTTGTTACTCATCCGTCCTTCTGGGTGGTGAGGATGAAAGAGAATTCCCCCAGTTTTTGAGGGGGGAGTCCCAAGGAGTTGTGACTCCCTTCACAAGTCCCACTGGAGACGGATGCATCTCTTTGCATGGGACATCATGGCCACTGCTGGGACTGGGTGACCCATGTCCCTTCTCACCTCCCATCTGCCACTAGGTCACAAGGACCAGGCTCCTAAGCCAAATGGACTTGACATTCAACAGAACCCACCGGAGGTTCCAAGCGAGGATAAAATTTAGTATGGGATGCCTTAACGTGGAGGACGACCCCAGCCCTGCTGTAGCTCCTAACCCGGTCTTAGCAGCCTGTGTTTGCCTTCATACAGCAGTTTTAGTGTGTTGTGGGGATCCAGTCTAGTAAGTGGGGGGGGGACCACTTTTCTTGAAACTAACATCCCCCATCTGGAATTTTCTGAAAAGTTTGGACTGTAGACCATCAGCTTGGGGAGTCCCTGAGACTGTTACTTCCAAAACATGAGTGGGTACGTGGTGGACAGCAGTTTTCAAGGAGGGAACCAAGGTGGATAAGTGAGAAGGTAGAGAGTGACTCACTTTTGGAGGGTCTTTCTGGGAGAAGTAGACGTTTGAAAGGACAATGGAAGGAGGCACCATAATTCCTTGAAGGTTCACTGGGGAAATATCAGAGAGGCTTTGATGGCCAACTTGCGTCAGAGCTGTGACATATATCTGAAAGGAGTATTTGTTGTTAGTTGCGAAGTTGTGTCCAACCCATCGTGACCCTGTGGACAATATTCCTCCAGGCCTTTCTGCCCTCTACCATCCCCCAGAGTCCATTTAAGCTCACACCGACTGCTTCAGTGACTCCCTCCAGCCACCTCATTCTCTGTCGTCCCATTCTTCTTTTGCCCTCAGTCTTTCCCCGCATGAGGCTCTTCTCCAGGGAGTCCTTCCTTCTCATTAGGTGGCCAAAGTCTTTGAGTTTCCTCTTCAGGATCCGGCCTTCTAAAGAGCAGTCAGGGTTGATACAGTAGTTCTCAATATATTTAACATAATGGAATTTATTCATTATAGTCGTTGTGCCATGATGGTCATAAACTGCCTACTGCTTCGGTGACTCCATCCAGCCACCTCATTCTGTGCCGTCCCCTTCTTCTTTTGCCCTCCATCATTCCCAGCATTCTTACATTCCTATGGAGTATAGATCCTTGCAGCATCGGACTTTCCTTTCACCACCAGATACATCCACAGCTGAATATCCTTTCGGCTTTGGCCCAACCACTTCACTCTTTCTGGTACTACTAGTAGTAGCCCTCTGCTCTTCTCCAGTGGCATATGGGACACCTTCTGACCTGAGGGGCTCATCCTCCAGCGGCATATCTTTTTGGCTCGTGGTACTGTCCGTGGGGTTTTCGTGGCGAAGATAAAGTTGCCATTTCCTTCTCCAGTGGGTCAGGTTTTCTCAGAGCTCTCTGCTATGACCTGCCCATCTTGGGTGGCCCTGCATGGCATAGCTTCATTGAGCTACGTAAGCCCCTCCACCCACGACAAGGCAGTAATCCATGAAGGGGTGAAAGAGGTATGCAGATGGGTAAAGGTTATAATACAATACAATAGTAGAGTTGAAAGGGACCTTGGAGGTCTTCTAGTCCAACCCCCTGCCTAGGCAGGAAACCCTATACCGTTTCAGACAGATGGCTATCCAACATCTTCTTAAAGGCTTCCAGTGTTGGGGCATTCACAACTTCTGGAGGCAAGCTGTTCCACTGATTAATTGTTCTAACTGTCAGGAAGTTTCTCCTCAGTTCTAAGTTGCTTCTCTCCTTGATTAGTTTCCACTCATTGCTTCGTGTTCTACCCTCAGGTGCTTTGGAGAATAGCTTGACTCCCTCTTCTTTGTGGCAACCCCTGAGATATTGGAACACTGCTATCATGTCTCCCCTAGTCCTTCTTTCTCTTTCTCTTATGACAAGGGGTGCCAAGGGCAGCTGAGGCTGGTTGCCTTCTCTTCCTCCCTTCCCCCTTCCCAAGTAGAGCAAAGGGGTTTGCAACTCTCCTTGTAAGGTGTGTGTGAGTAAAAGGCAACAGAAAGCAATTGTGATGGAAAGTAACTGTGTCTTTAAGAGGAAGGAGGGGAGACACAGGGCAGGAGCTGGGCCAGGGCAGTGGGGTTTTGGTTTTCTTTGTGTGCCCAAGCCGTGACCTCCAGGGTCGTAGGAGTATTTCTTTTTTATCGCCTCTTTAAAAAACGCAACCCACGTCCTCCAGATTTCCTTTAAAGAAACTCTGTCCCCAGCAATTCCAAGCTGATGAGGAAAAGATGAGCGCATGAGGTGCTTTTTGAAGCTTTCTCAGAAGAGGGATTTTAATTGTCGGTAAGTCTATGGAAATTCTCAGTCATCCAGGCTGTCCCAAAGGTGCTTTTCCAGAAGACAACGGGACTGTCTGGGTTTTTCTTCCTTTGCAAATGTTTTGCATCTCATCCAAGGGGCTTATTCAGCTCTTCAGAAAGGACACCTTTGAGTTAATTGTCAGGGATTCAAACTATGGTCCTTAGGCTCTTCGCGTACATTGGGGAGGTTTTGAGAGAGTTGTGAGAAATTTGCCAGTGACTTTGGGATTTTCAACCTTCTTGTCTTTACTAGAGGCCAGTCGGGATGGTGATGCACTGTGGGAGTGATGTGGTGTACTAGGTCATAATACTAGTGGCTCGGTAACTATGTAATGGCAACTCTGGTGGTTGTAAGCTATTGTGAGAACGACACTTCCCAGCCTCCAGCAATCCAAATCAGCCTCCCTGGTGGCTAGGAAGCACACCACACCGAGGAACTTACTGGCCCAGGCAGGGAGATATATTGCAGAGGCAAGGAGGGTCCAGTAGAGATAGATTTCGCAGAAGAAAAATAAAATAGGTGTCGTTTTTTGGCCAGACTTGAGATGAAACTGGAAAGGAAAGGGTGGAGCACAGAGGCGTGGCTTCAGCTTCATCCTAGTCTCCTGGCCAATTGGGCGTGTCAATACCATCTACCGGAGCCTCCTGTCCCAGCCCCCAAAATAGCAGTTCAGGTAAGACCAACTGCCAATTTAGGTTTATAAACTTATTTATGGCTCAGTGGCTAAGACGCTGAGCTTGTCGATCAGAAAGGTCGCCGTTTTGGCGGTTCGAATCCCTAGCGCTGCATAACAGTGAGCTCCTGTTACTTGTCCAGCTTCTGCCAACCTAGCAGTTCGAAATCAGGTAAAGAATGCAAGTAGAAAAACAGGAACCACCTTTGGCGGGAAGGTAACAGCGTTCTGTGCCCCTTTGGCATTTAGTCATGCCGGCCACATAACTATGGAGATGTCTTTGGACAGCGCTGGCTCTTTGGCTTTGAAACGGAGATGAGCACCACCCCCTAGAGTCAGGAACAACTAGCACATATGTGTGAGGGGAACGTTTACCTTTACAACCTATGGTTCTTAGGCTCTTCACGTATATTGGGATGGTTTTGAGAGAGTTGTGAGAAACTTGCCAAGGACTTTGTGATTTTCAACCTCCGTGTCTTTACTAGAGGCCAGTTGGGATGGTGATGCGCTGTGGGAGTGATGCGCTGTACTAGGTCATAATCCTAGTTGGTTAGTCCTGGCTTAATGTGCTATGTAATGGCAACTCTAGTGGTTGTAAGCTATTGTCAGAACCTTTGCCAATTTAGGCTTATAAACTTATTTGTGGCTTAAAGCGAAGGTCTCCCGCCTTGGCAACTTTAAGACTTGTGGAGTTCAATTCCCAGAATTCCCCAATCGTAGGAGTTAAAAGTCCACAAGCTTAAAGTTACCAATGTTGGGAACCCCCACCCCCCCACCCCTTTCGGGCTTTAGAGTACTATTTGTGGGGCTTGGCCAGTGGTGTCTTAGAAAGCAAATCCTGGTGAAAGTGAAGTGAACGATGCTACCCATTGTGGTTTCTAAATATGGTTTTTCGCTTAGTGTAGGGCAGGGGTGTCCAAACTTGGGAACTTTAAGACTTGTGGACTTCAACTCCCAGAATTCCCCAGCCAGCCATGCTGGCTGGGGAATTCTGGGAATTGAAGTCCACAAGTCTTAAAGTTCCCAAGTTTGGACACCCCTGGTGTAGGGTGTGAACTAGGGCACTCTTAATAGCTCTGCTTTTGAAAGTTTTCAGCTGCTCAGCAAATTATGTAAATGTGTCTTGCATTTCAAGCACAAACAATAGTTATTGTGGTACCTTAAGAATTAGGATTGATGTGGTCCGTGCATTGTACTACTGCATTATACATGATGGTTTGGTTACATGGATTAAAGTGTGCTTAGCCATTGTTACTTTGCGTGTTGTAAACCTAACTGGTTACGCCTTATGCAATAAACTATTCTCAAGCCCATAATGGCTTGGAATCCGTTGTGGGCCATAGATGCCTTCCCAAAAGTGTTGGATTACGGTACCCAGCATTTCCTGTTGCTGCTACTCACTCTTGCTGGGGAGGATGAGAGACATTATTCTAAGGTACACGGAAGGCAGGAGGGTTAAGAATAATATATGTAATATTCTGAATCTTTACAGTATTACAACTTCCTAAAATGAATGTGTGTACCATCCCTTCAGGAGTAAATGCACGGCTTCATTGGGATTAGCTTGGGGCAAGAAATAAATACCCTATTTTTCAGACTATAAGATGCATCGGAGTATATAGATTCACCATGATTTTGAAGAGGTAAATTAAAAAAAAACGTTTTTTCCCTCTGCAGGCCTCCCAAACCCTCCTCATGCCCCCAGGAGCTCTTTAAAAGCTTCCCAAACCCTCTCCACGTCCATCTTTGCAAAGGGAGGGGGTTTCAGGAGGCCAAAAATGCTGTATTCAGTGTATAAGATGCACCGATTTTCATCCTCTTTTTGGGGGAGGAAAAGGTGCGTCTTATACTCTGAAAAATACGGTACATCACTTTTAATAATGTCATTGTAATCTCTCTATGACAGGCATTCTAAAACTTTTGTGGCCTTGCGATTGTCTATTTGGGTTTGTGCAAGCAATGCCTGGAGTGGGCTTGACAGTCCTCCCACTGTGCATGTCCAAATCTGGGTAGACTTTTTTTATTTTAAAGCAACCCTTCCATCTCAGTCTTAAATTGCCTGAGACACCCCAGCCTCAAACCACAGTTTTGAGAATCCGTGGTAAACGTGGAATTACGTTTCTTTCAGGTTTGCAGTAAAGCTACGAATAGGAATATGTAGAACTTTTGAGTAAATCCGTGATCTGTTACTTTTTGCAGGCTGACTAATCCAGTGCCGGATAATCCTCAGTTTACGACCACAAATGAACCCAAATTTTAGGTTGATAAATGGGAAATATTTGTTAAGTGAGATTTGACCCCATTTTATGACCTTTCTTGCCATCGTTATTAAGTGAATCCTTGCAGTGGTTAAATTAGTGACATTGTTGTTAAGTGAATCTGGCTTCCCCATTGACCTTTGTTTATCAGAAGGTCGCAAAAGGTGATCCCGTGACCCAGGGACACGACAACTGTCATAAATATGAAGCAGCTACTAAACAACTAAATTTGGATCACAAGACAGTGGGGGATGTTGCAACGGTCGTAAGTGTGAAAAATGGTCATAAGTCACTTTTTCCGGTGCCATTGTAACTTTGAAGTGTCACTAAACTGCTGTGAGTCAAGAACTACCTGTAGATCATATGATTTAACTATAGCAACTAGTAGTAGACTACAAGCTTTTTGTCGGGATGGGACAAGTGTGTGAATGTCCATCTGGCCATCTCTAAGAACCTTAGTGTTCTCAGCTTGGTTATCTTTTTTCAGACCTTTCCATTACCCACTAGGTAATATCATCAGGGAGGCGGAGGGAGGCGGTGGCTCAGTGGCTAAGACGCTGAGCTTGTCGATCAGAAAGGTTGGCAGTTGGGCGGTTCGAATCCCTAGCGCTGCTCAGCTCCCGTTACTTGTCCCAGCTTCTGCCAACCTAGCAGTTCCAAAGCACGTAAAAATGCAAGGAGAAAAATAGGAACCACCTTTGGTGGGAAGATAATAGTGTTCATTGCGCCTTCGGCATTTAGTCATGCTGGCCACATGACCACGGAGACGTCTTAGGACAGCGCTGGCTCTTCGGCTTTGAAACGGAGATGAGCACCACCCCCTAGAGTCGGGAACGACTAGCATGTATGTGCGAGGGGAACCTTTATCTTTACCTTTAGCATCATCAGTGCCAGTGATAATGTAGCACTGATGATGTTGCTAAGATTGGCAATGAGATGTCTGTAAGAAAAACACCAAGCTCAGAGAGCTACAAGGATCCTATAGTTCAACTCTGAGCTATCGGGGCATCTCTAACAAGTAAGCATTGCCACTGACTCAGTGGTCCAGGGGATCTTTGTCTAAAACAGGGGTACTAAACCCATGTGGTCACATGGTCACATGGCGTATTGTGACTTTCTCCCCTTTGCTAAACCAGGGGTGGGCATAGCCAGCATGTGGCACATCCAGACAGCAGGCCGCAAGTTTGACACCCCTGGTCTAAAATGAACATCCTTTCTCAATTGGCAAAGGGCAGTCTAGGCAGAAAAAGTGCATTGAACTAATTGTTGAAAACCTACCTTTCCTAAAGTCTAGGTTAAGGCACACGAGTGGAATGTTGAGTTTAGGAAAGGCAGCTTGCTAACTTGGAAGCAAAATCCAGGATGATGGTCTTAAGAAAGGATAGAAGGTGGTTGGCACTGTGTCTTGTTTTAAGTTAGTTGGAATTGCTGCCTTGATGATGTGCAATCTGTATATTTTTATAATTTGTATAAAGGGATGCAGTGGCTCGGTAGCCAAGAGGCTGGGGTTATCGATGAGAAAGGTCGGCAGTTGGGCGGTTCGAATCCCTAGCGCTGCATAACGGAGTGAGCTCCCATTACTTGTCCCAGCTTCTGCCAACCTAGCAGTTCAAAAGCATGTAAAAATGCAAGTAGAAAAATAGGAACCACCTTTGGTGGGAAGGTAGCAGCGCTCCGTGCGCTTTCGGTGTTGAGTCATGCCGGCCACATGACCACGGAGATGTTTTTGGACAGTGCTGGCTCTTCGGCTTTGAAACGGAGATGAGCACCGCCCCCTAGAGTCGGGAACGACTAGCACATATATGTGAGGGGAACCGTTACCTTTACTTTAATTTGCACATGGGAATGGATCCAGGGCTGCTTCTGCTTTGCCTGATGTCTTGGGCAATTCTTGACAGCCATGATGGTCCATGCTCTCAGACACCAGGCTTCCAGTCAGTTGGAAGAATATGACGCTTTCATGTAGACTTCCAACTCTGATTTTTTAGCCATTCAGGTTGACTAAGCCAGGGGTCACCAACCTTTCAGACTTCAGGGACCATTAAATTTATAATTTTAAATTCTGCAGATGGCTAATATGATCTGCCTGATTATCGTCTGGGTGGGTGTGGCTGGGTGATCATGTGACTGGGTGGGCATGGCCAACTCGATGTCACTCACGTCAATGGGCACCTCGCCAGCCTCTATTCAGCCCTCCCCTCCCAGCCACTCCTCGCCTCCCCATCCAGGCTCCTTAGGGCCCCAACAGGAAGCAGTTGTTGGAGCTAAGCAGCCACCACGAGAAAAGAATTGGCAAAACAGCTGGCTCAGTGTAAATTGGATCTGACTGAGAAGGAGCTCAGTAGAAGCACCTCACTGAGGGCTACGAGCATAGGTTTTCCAAGCAGAGGGAAGACCTGTGGGAGTGCAAGGCCAGGTACCGGCACCTGGAGACTCAGTGGGCTGAGATGGTCAGCCAGTTCCAGGCCATGATGCAGTCCCACTGGAACAAGGCCCCCCAGCTCTTCGCCACCAGCAGCACTTCCCTCCAGCCTTCGCCCAAAGCCCCTCACCAGGCGGTTGAAGCAGACCCCAAGTTGGAATTTCTGACCCCGTCTGACCTGCACAAAAAGACCCCAAAGGGGGAGAGTCTCTGCAGCAACACAAATATTCATTGCACGTATCCATCCCAGGAGCCGTAGTTGGAGGACCCCTGATTTAGTGCAACGTAAAAAATGCAAATAATTTTTCTACAGACCACCAAAATTTTCTCATGGACCACCAGTTAGTGACCGCTGGACTAAGCCATCTCTGGATCTGTTTTCTCTCCCCCCCTCCCCCCCCCAATATTTTGCTAAGATGGATCTCTTAAATCTATACAATACAGTAAGTATAATAATAGTTTATTAAGCTTGCATGCCACTTGGCTCTCGAAGATTCTGAGCGGTTCACAACAATGACAGAAGTGATAAAGAGGTATTATTTCTTGCAGCGATCATAACTTTTATCCTTGTTACTACTATTTAACACGGCTTCCTTGCAGAACCCTTTTAAAAGTCTTGGAATCTGCTGGGTGGTATTCTTTAGACATATTTTGTCCTAGGATGGGAAATATAGGTAATCCTTGATTTAGGACCACAGTTGTGCCCAAAATTGGCTAAGTTGCTAAACGAGACCATGGTTAAGGGAGTTTTGCTCACTTATGTATGACCACAACTGAGCCCAAACTTTCTGTTGCTAAGTGAGACGTTTGTTAAGTGAGTTTTGCCCCATTTCAAGACCTTTCTTGCCACAGTTGTTAAGTGAATCACTGCAATTGTCAAGTTAGTAACCCGGTTGTTAAGTGAATCTGACTTGTCCATTGATTTTGCCTCTTAGAAGGTCGCAAAAGGTGATCATGTGACCCTGGGACCTTGCAACCGTCATAAATATGAGTCAGTTGCCAAGCGGCTGAATTTTGACCATGGGACCACAAGGGATGCTGCAACAGTGTGAAAAACGGTCATAAGTCACTTTTTCCAGTGCTGTTGTAACTGTGAACCAGCCACTAAATGAACCGTTGTAAGTCGAGGACTATCCGCATGCTTCAAAATGTACTTTAGAGAGTAGTAGGAAAAGCTACTTTATTAAGGCGATTCTTCACTGACTTCGTTCAATTTGATGCTTGTTTTCAAGGCAGATGGATGTAGTAGCTATGTTGTCAAATCCTTCATAAAAGCTATTGCATTACATTCTTGATTACATTATCTTTCCATTGATATATAATTTTATGGTACCACTCAAAAAAAAGTGGTGTTATTAGCTATTTTTAGAAAATACACTTATCCCAAAAGGTTTCCACAATTTTGACCATTTACTGTACTTCAGGATCCTTTTCTACCTCTTGGCAAATTTTGCTAGGCAGAAAAAGGGCATTGCATCAGCACGACGGTATTTCAGGGGCTGGGAGAGTCTGCTTTATCTCCGACAGCGTTGCCAGAGAGGCTCCTACCAGCTTCCCTGGAGGTGGTGCCATCTAGACCATTGGCATTTAATTCCCGTAGCTTCCCACTCCGTCTTATCATGCAAGCTGTAGATAGTGGAAGTTAAATTTCGATGCAGCTGGAGGGCATCGGGCTTTTCACTACTGTCTTAAAAATGTGTTTTAAGGATTAGAATGAAGTTCTCTGATTTAGTAAACTTGCGGGGGAGGGGGGAGAACTAGAGCAGTAGTGTCAAACTCAAGGCCCGGGGCCCGGATCCAGCCTGCGGGGTGCTTAGATCTGGCCCATGGAGTCATCCTGGAAACAGCGAAGGATTGTTCTGCGGTGCCTCTGCCAGCGAAAACGGAGCTCCAGCACTCTTGTTTTTGCTAGCAGGGTGTTGCAGGAGGCCATCACAGCTGAAAATGGAGCTCGGGAGCCTATTTTCGCGGGCAGAGTGCTCCCCGCCACGAGTGATGTCGAGCTGGCCATACCCATCTGACCCTTGAGGCCAAATACAACCCTGATGCAGCCCTCAATGAAGTCAAGTTTCACACCCTTGGACTAGAGTCTAGACCAGTGGATCCCAACGTGGGGCCCACACCCCACAGGGGGACAATTTGATTTTTAATGGGGGACATTTGAACCGTGTTTAAACCAAGTTAATGGCCTTTTCGGCTTCCTCCGCGTGAGTCGAGGTTCACTTTTTGAGTAAAGTAAAAATTATATGTAATCAGGATTTTAGAGAAGCTTCGGTAGGGCATGGCCAACAATTGGTTGGGAACCCCTGGACTAGACCAGGGGTCAGCAAACTGCGGCTTTGGAGCCGCATGTGGCTCTTTCCTCCCTCTCCTGCGGCTCCGTCACCGGTCGGCGCCACAATTTTGAGAGGAGCTTCCGGGGGCTGGGGGGAGAGAAGCACAGTGCGCCAGGAGAAGACTCTATGGCAAGGGGAGGGTTTTCCAGTTGTCTCCACAATCGATAGGGCTTTCGGTTATGACAGAGGAAAAAGTACGCCGCGCTAGGAGGAGACTCTATGGTGTGGGAACTGAACTTCCGGTCAGCTCCAGAATTGAACAGGGGACTTCCGGTTAGGACCTTTGTAGCTCCCGGTATTTTCTTTTCTGTGGGAAACGGGTCCAAATGGCTCTTTGAGTGTTTAGGTTTGCTGACCCCTGGACTAGACCAAAGCTGGGAAAGAATCACTTTCCGCTTTAGGGACAAACCAAAGAGCCAACCTCGGTTGCGTTGTGAAAGTGCTGGTGATAGTCTACAATCCCTTAGTGGCTTCTGACTAGGTCAGGGGTGTCCAAACTTGGGAACTTTAAGACTTGTGGACTTCAACTCCCAGAATTCCCCAGCCAGCATCGCTGGCTGGGGAATTCTGGGAATTGAAGTCCACAAGTCTTAAAGTTCCCACGTTTGGACACCCCTAGACTAGGTACCTAAAAGATGATATCTCCCAACATTTCCCAACTTGGTGAGACCCAGCTTGTGGCTGTAGGTTGGTGGGTTCGTCTCAATTTCTGAATCTTCATTCAGCCTAGGAAGGAACCAAAGTTTGAGTTAAGGATCCTGAACTCTCTTTCACGATAAGCCCCTGTGGAGTAGAGTGCATTGAAGGGTTATTAGAGCATGGACTCTAAGTCTGCTTATCTTGGACCAGGAAAGGTCACCGAAGGCTTCCTGTTCCCCTAGTGCAGGGGTCAGCAACCTTAAGCAAGCTCAAAGAGCCACTAAGGTTCTAACTAGAAGCCCCACATTCAATTCTGGAGTCCGGTTACCCCACCGTAGAATCCCCTTTAAGCGCAGTGTCCTTTTTTCCTCTGCTGAACGGAAGTCCGGTTCCCTCACATAGAGTCTCCTCTCCTGCGCATGGCGTCCTTTTTCCTCTACTTGTCCTAACCGAAAGCCCTATCAATTGTGGAGCTGACCGGTGACAGGGAGCCGCAAAAGAGGGATGAAAGAGCCACATGCGGCTCCAGAGCCACAGGTTGCTGATCCCTGGGGAATTCTGGGAGTTGAAGTCCTCAAGTCTTAAAGTTGCCAAGTTTGGAGACCCCCTGGTCTAAGGTATGGGATTTTCTTGGATGAGATTACCAACTCAACCCAAACCCTGAATAGGAAAGACTTTTCAGGAGATGGCCTTGCCTTCTGCAAAGATTGTTTGTTTGTTCGGATTCTACTTTCCTATGAGAAAAATGTTTTTTTGATTTTTTTTTTAGATGATGAGAATATTGGCTTTGAAGAAGGAATTTCATTTAAAAAGCACACGGGACAGGAATTAGTTTAACCCTCCCAAAAAAAATTTTTTAACACTTGAAAATTGTTCTTAGTTGTTTATTCTAGCCTCTAGAGGAAAATTCACACAATTCATTAAGTTATAACATAATTTACTTAGGTTTTGCTTAACCCAGTGTGTGAATAGCTTTTTTAAAAAAATTACAAACCATTATTCACAAGTTTGTGGTTTATTTATAGTTTTTAATGTTCCATCTTTTTGGTTTGGGTTCAAAGATTAAGTGTGTGATGAAGCTACAAGAGAATTACTGATCCACGCGGTTCCAGGATTGTGGGAATTTTCCCTAATCCATGTGCAACATTCTACATTACGTTGTGCTGGTTATATGATAAAGTGTGTTATATGATGCTTTATTTGCAGATTAACCGCCTCTGTGGGTTAATAGCCTGCCCAGATTAAGGATGTGAAGACTCTGGAAAAAATGGAAAGATAGAAGAGAATATTTGTAGCTAAGGGTTGAAATGAGGGGTCCTTGGTGCTCTCTGAGCTTGCTTGTTTCCTTGCAGACGTTTTATTACCTAACTAGGTAACACCTTCAACTCTGATGTCTGCAAGAATATAATCAAGGTCAAAGAGTACCAAGGTCCCCACAAAATGGAAAGAACCAGGAGATAACCTTTCCCTTTAGGAAAAAAAACCTCCCTAATTCTTGATTTCTGAGACAAACCAGAATCATTAATCAGGTTTGTTTTAGACTGTGGCTTGTGTTTAGTTTGAACAGACGATTGCTGGAAATATCACACCTGGTTTAGCTGCTCTTCCTGGCCAGTGTGCTTTTTCCCTAGCCTATTTGGATTGGCGAGGATACTTGTGGTTCATTATTATCCAAAATGTCAAATAGTATCACATTCTAATTTTGAAAAATACATCTAAAAATAAATAATTCCCCCCCTTTGCTTAAAAACAAAAATCGTAAATCACAATTCAGGATGCAGAACAGAATTGATGTGAATGAAAATGTTTTTGCTTGCTGGTGAAAAGCCAGCTGAGCAATTACCGTATTTTTCAGAGCATAAGATGCACCTTTCCCCCACCCACCCCCTAAAAGAGCGTGGAAATGTTGGTGCATCTTATACACCGAATCTGAATACAGCCATTTTTGGCCTCCCGGAGCCCCGCCCCCACATCCCATTTTGCCCCCCCAAAAAGGGTCATTTTTTTGCAAAAGCGGAGGTGTTTTTGCCTGCCCCCAGCATCACTCTGCAGGCTCCAGCAGGATTGGGGGAAGGCAGAAACGCCTCCCATTTTTGCTGGGGAGGACAAAAACTTTTTTTCCTTACTTACCTCTTCGAAATCTTGGTGCGTCTTATAGTCTGAAAAATATGGTAGTTTGTTCTCCCTTGGTCAAGAATTCCAAGGGATGCAGATAGCAACCAAAAGCCCCCCCCCTTTTTTTTTCTTGCCATACACCTTAGATCAGGGGTGTCCAAACTTGGGAACTTTAAGACTTGTGGACTTTAACTCCCAGAATTCCCCAGCCAGCCATGCTGGCTGGGGAATTCTGGGAGTTAAAGTCCACAAGTCTTAAAAGTTCCCAAGTTTGGACACCCCTGCCTTAGATACTCCAAACTGATGATGGTGTAGAGCAGGTTTCCCCGCCTTGGCAATATACGATATGTGGACAGCCATGCTGCTGTCTGTCAAATTCTGGGCATTGAATTCCACGTATTTTAACATTGCTATGGTTGCAAAACCCGGATGCAGAGAGTTTTCTCCTGAAGGCAAAACCTAGAATAGAATAGAGCTGGAAGAGACCTTGGAGGCCGTCTTGTCCAACCCCCTGGCTCAAGCAGGAGACCTATACCAGTTCAGACAAGTGGCTGTCCAGTCTCTTCTTAAAAATCTCCAATGATGGAGCACCCACAATTTCTGGAGGCAAGTTGTTCCACTTCTTAATTGTTCTCACTGTTAGGCAGTTACTCCTTATTTCCAAGCTGCTTCTCTCCTTGATTAGTTTCCATCCATTGTTTCTTGCCTCGCCTTCTGGTCCTTTGGAAAATACAATACAATACAATAGTAGAGTTGGAAGGGACCTTGGAGGCCTTCTAGTCCAACCCCCTGCCTAGGCAGGAAACCCTATACCGTTTCAGGCAAATGGCTATCCAACATCTTCTTAAAGACTTCCAGTGTTGGGGCATTCACAACTTCTGAAGGCAAGCTGTTCCACTGATTGAAAACAAGTTGACCCCCTCAAATACTGGAATACGGCTATCAGGTATCATCCTCCTTTTCTCTAGATTAGCCGCATGGGAGACTACTTCGTAGGGAAAACTGATCTTTTAACTAACGATGTTGGTCCAAAGTCATGTACCCTGACTGGCCAATTGATTGACTGTAGATTTGATCCCCCACAAAATGGTGATTTCAGAAAATGCACCGGAAGGCAGAAGACGTTAGAAATATCTCTTGATTGTCCTCCCGTGAACTGGAACTTTTCCAAACTGATTCCTAGAGATCAGATTCATAAGCAGAGTTTAGGCACTGTCGCATCATATTTTCTTTCCAAGCTAGGGGCTCTGCAGGATATGGTCAGAAAAGTCAAGAGGGCAGCCACAATGGTGTCATCAAAGCTCCACAATGCACCTCCACAAAAGCAAATCCAGGCTGCAAGCACTTCATTGCACTGCTCATTCGGGTTAATATCAGGGTGCCACGTAACACCCCCAAACGAAAGAAGACTCCGAATTGAGTTTCCTCAAAGTTCCACTTTATTAGAGATGTCCTATTGGCACATCTGGGAAAACCCGAATCTGAAAGCTTCCAGGTTTTCCCCACCCAAAAGAAAGTCCAAGCCCCTGCCCAGCACCCACCTGTCCATCACATGGCCCAATCCTTCACTGTCCCAACTGGAGATGCCTCCCAGTCACGCCACTCCGGGTGCAGGGCAAGATGTCCTTGACTCCCTGAGAAAGGAATGTTCTATATATGACTATATCTCTCTCCCATACTCCATATAATCCCCTCTCCCATTTTCCCACAGTATTGAATGTGGCAGGCCTGCAGGCCAATGCAAAAGATGACTTCCAGGGCTGATATTAGCCTGCAAACACCCCTTCTTCCAAGCATCAAAAAGGTGATTTCTCTCCTTTTAAAGCAGCATTCTGAACATGTTGTATTACCCTTCCCCTCACTTGGAACTTCTTGGCTGATGAGCATGGGACCTGGAATCCGGCAGAAGTGAAGCCCGTTGGCTTGCAGATGGCTTGGCTAGAGAGTTGCCAAGCACTTCCAAAACCAGCTTTTTAGATTCCTGCTTAGGAAAAGAACTCCGTGAGGGAGTTTAGCCCTAAAAAACTCTACTTCTCGGGGAGATTATTTGATCAAGCGTAAAAGGAAAGAAATCCCCACGGAGGATAAGGCTATTAATAGCTACGGTACTTAGACTTGGGAGCTATATTTTGCCCTGGGTATCCCAGACTGCGTGCTTCTGAATGCCCATTGCTGAGTGTGTGCCCCAAAGTGCCATTTTCATTCATGCTTTCTGAAATAATTTCTCAGAGGCCGCCAGCTGTTCTCCCGGGAAATCATGCTGGTTAGGACAGGGGAAAGATGAGATATATTTAAAATCTCATCCTCTTTCCAAAGTGCCTGGCGGAGATTTATCTGCAATTTCAGCTACTTCGTTCCCTTTGCTCATTAAAAGACCACATTTTTTTCCAGCCGTGGTTCCAATCCACATCTCATTGATCCACGTGTGTGAAATTTGTTTGGTTTCCTTTAAATACAGCACTGATAGTGGGAAAAGCTGCTCTTGATGCCCACTGTCAGCCTGCTACTGTTTATTTGGTGGGGTGTTATTTAAATAAAGAGAAATGCTCCCCCACTTGCAGTTGGCCTCCCCTCCCAATAAAATGATTATTTTGAACAAAATTCCTGTATTATCTAGTTTTGGGACATCAGAGTACGGAAAAAGCACGAGACCTTGGAGTCTTCTAGTCCAAGCCCCTGCCCAAGCAGGAGACCCTATGCCAGGGGTGTCCAAACTTGGGAACTTTAAGACTTGTGGACTTCAACTCCTGCTCAATGCTGGCTGGGGAATTCTGGGAGTTGAAGTCCACAAGTCTTAAAGTTCCCAGGTTTGGACACCCCTGCCCTATGCCATTCTCGACAAATGGCTAGTTTAATAGCTAAAAGTAAGGTTCTACATTTAGGCAAGAAAAACCAAATGCACAGGGACAGTATAGGTGGTACCTTGCTCAACAGTAGTAACTGGAGAGGAAACTTGGAGTCCTAGTGGACAACCATTTAAATATGAGCCAGCCGTGTGCAGCAGCTGCCAAAAAAGCCAACACAGTTCTAGGCTGCATCAACAGAGGGATAGAATCAAGATCACGTGAAGTGTTAATACCACTTTATAAGGCCTTGGTAAGGCCACGCTTGGAATACTGCATTCAGTTTTGGTCACCATGATGTAGAAAAGATGTTGAGACTCTAGAAACAATGCAGAGAAGAGCAACAAAGATGATTAGGGGACTGGAGGCTAAAACATGAAGAATGGTTGGCTTGAACTTGGCATGGCTAGTTTAATGAAAAAAAGGACCATGGGAGACATGATAGCAGTCTTCCAATATCTCAGGGGTTGCCACAAAGAAGAGGGAGTCAAGCTATTCTCCAAAGCACCTCAGGGCAGGACAAGAAGCGATGGGTGGAAACTAATCAAGGAGAGAAGCAACCTAGAACTAAGGAGAAATTTTCTGACAGGTAGAACAATTAATCAGTGGAACAGAAGTTGCCTCCAGAAGTTTGGAATACTCCAACACTGGAAGTTTTTAAGAAGTTATTGTGTAACCATTTGTCTGAAGTGGTGTATTTTCCTGCCTGAGCAGGGGGTTGGACTAGAAGACCTCCAAGATCCCTTCCAATCCTGTTATTCTATTCTAAAACATGTTTTCAATGGATAATATGTAAAATTTAGAGAAACTTCTATAAACAGATGCACCAAAGTTGGTTCTGTATGGAAATCGCTTCTCTCAAAATTCGTTTTAAAGCTAGCAGGCACCACCTTCACTGGACTCCTGAAATCTCACCTCAGCTCTCTCTGCGCAGGGCAATCTCTCTCTGTGTGTTTGTGTGTTTAAATAGAATTCTGTCCTTGAAAACGCAAATGCAAGAGGTAGAACCCTTCCCAGCTGCTTGCCTTTCCTGAGGAAATGTGTGTGTGTGTGTGTGTGGGGAGCTTTGCAGGGCTGGGCCTGAAATGTTTGCTGCCCATCTTGGGGACTATTCTCCATAGTGAGGGGAGGAATATCCAGGATGGCTTGACCTTGTCCTCTCTTGATTGGACTGAGTCAGATAAGCTCTTTTAGCCACGCTTTGGTCACCAGGCTCCACCCAGTTATCAACTCAGTCCATCAATGGACAGCTGTGTTCATCCTGAGATCCTGAAGAAACTTAAAAGGAAAAAAATTAAATTGCTGCAAAAGCGATCGAAATTGCATCCACGCTGCCTGATCAATCACTAGAGTCTGAGGAAATCCCCAGCGGGGGTAGAAAGCCCGCACAGCAACCGCTAAGGCGGCGTGCAGCCCAGGTCACAGAGCGAGACCCAGGGCACTAAGTGAGGACTCACCAAAGACAGGCGAGCGAGCTCCGCAGAGGCCGCTGCAGCAAGGGCGGTGCCCAAGGAGGCTCTAAGGGTGTCGGAGTGCTCCACCGCTCCCCTCAGGGGTTGAGCGACAAACCGCGACGTTTTAAAACGCCCCGGAGCATCCGCGCTGGCAGTGATCGCCAGACAACAAGGTGAGAGCCAGAGAGGCTCAGAAAGAGCTGCGGGAGGCAGGGGGAGGCGAGAGAGAGCCCCCAGGGGCAGTGGAAGCCACGCAGCAGCCTGCAAAGGCACAAGCCGCTTCCACGTGCTCCAGCAAAGAGGAGCTTTTTGAATTTGGAACCGGGAGCCATTTTGAAACCACGTGGCCCAAGATGGCGGCCTCCTGCAGCTGGGAGGACACAGGCAGGAATCAAGTCCTCGCTGGCAGCCTCACTGGAAGGGCAGAACAGCCTCCAATCAGGTTAGAGATTACCCCTGAAGGTCCATCCAAGGGTGGGGGCGGCAAGGCAAAGAGCAAAATGAAGCACACCTCCTCCAGGGCGGCTAAAGAGGCAAGCTCCGGCTCCAAGCCTCCCAAACCTGCCTCTAAATATGAAAGGCAGAGGCATAAAGCCCTAGGGAGCATCTGCCATAAGGCCATCAGCAAGAAGGCTCCCCCTGGTCTGGAGCCTGATGCGATGACAGAGAAGGATCCCTCCCAGCAAGTGAGGATTCACATTGATACCTCAGGCATCTGGGGCTCTATCCAGGGATGGCAGTCACTCTCACTACGGGGCATTCTCCTCAAGCCTCCCTTCTACCTCTGTAGGCATAGGGGTGGGGCAACCACCCGAGGCAGAACAGTGTAAAGATGAGGTTATTTTGAGCTCCCCTCAAGTAAAAGGGACGTTGAAGTTGAATCCCAAACTCTGTTTGCAGTCTAACTGAAATCAGATGCCGGGATTTCCCCCACTCCCTCTTGGAGCAAAGAGGAACATCCCATTTCAGTGAGAAAGGCTGATGATCTCTCCTGAGATGAAGGACTCTGTTGTGATTAAGAAAATATGTTAAAAAGGGGCCAAGAGTTGCATGAGAAATGCAGTGTCTACCACCTAGCTGATTCAATCTGCTCTGAAAAGCCTGTTTTTGTTCTTCTGTGATACACTGAGAAAGCAGATCCTGCAAAGTTAGAAAAGCATGTTTCCTCTCCTTGTTTGAAAGCAAGATCGACCTTGTTTCCATCTAATTGAGCTCCAGGGGAAGGGATCCAGGAATCGCATGATAAAGCAACCCCACCCCTTCCCAACCTATGTAATCTGATCGACTGTTGTTAAGGCCAAACACATGTGGCATAACAAAGAAAGATTCCAAGCCTTACTCCTTAAGTGGTTGTAAAAGCTCATGGAAAGATCTCCATGGAAATGAAACTTGAATGAGAAAGAGGTCAGCTAGCCCAGACCCGATTTCCCAAATCCTTTGACCTTTAATGATAAATTGTCCTGACAATGAGGAGCAATAGAAGTCTCAACCATCCCAACATCAGCTTACCTTGTGTGTGCAAAGCCTTCGGGCATCCAAAGGGCCAAAAGTCAGATGTAGTTCAGCTGAAGAGATTGTTATGCTCTTGTGGATTGGTTACTATTGTTTATGAATTATTTGGGAAGGGCTCAACCCCTATAGAAGGTACCAAACTAGCCAGGTCCAAGACAGGTTCTGAGTTCGGGTAAAGACCCTTAGGAATTCCAATATTGGAGAGTCAGGTTGACAAATTTAACCAGCAGAATAGCCTTGTCAACTAGAGCCGAGGTGGCACAGGGGTTAGAGTGCAGTAGTGCAGGCTACTTCAGCTGACTGCTAGCTGCAGTTTGGCAGTTCAAATCTCACTGGCTCAAGATTGACTCAACCTTCCATCCTTTAACAGCAAGGAAGGCGCCATTACCAATCACTCCAAACAGTAGGCACAAGCAGCGCCCACTAGTGGTTCCTCTACAAACTGCAATCAAGTATTTCAGGCCAACACTTGCAACGCCTAGTGGCCAACAAGTGATGTGCGCCTGCATCTAAAAAGCATTGCATCGTACCCTAGTGGCCAACTCATGAACTGCGCCTGCATCTCCAAAGCCCTGCAACGCACTCTAGTGGCTGACCAGTGAACTGCGTCGACGTCTACTGAGTTTTGCAACACACACTAGTGGCTAGTGAACTGCGCCTGCATTTACAAAGTCTGGCAACACACTCTAGTGGCTGACATGTGAACTGCGCCTGCATCTCCAAAGCCCAGCAATGCACTCTAGTGGCTGACCAGTGAACTGCATCTGCGTCTACAAGTTTTGCAATGCACCCTAGTGGCCGACACGTGAACTGCGCCTGCATCTACAAAATCTTGCAATGCACCCTAGTGGCCGACAAGTGAATTGAACTCAAAGAATTCATAATACATTCAAGAAATTTTCTGAGCTAATCCTAGTCATAGAATCATAGCACCCTTCTAGTCATGGCAAAAGGGTCAGACAGGCTGGTCCCCATGCCTGAACCCAGCACAAACTCAGAATTGGATGTCCAACTGTGAGAAAACGCAGAAGCACCTCAGATAGCCTATGACCTTAGACAGCATTCGCTGTGGGCAGAACATATAGCAGGTGTGGACAACATCAGAGCCGACTGGCTCATCCGGACCGAGGTGGACATTTCGGAGTGGAAGCTGCAGCCAGCAATCTTTGAGGAGTTGGCAGAGCGCTTTGGACGCCCAGAGGTCGACCTATTCGCCACCCCTCTCAACGCCCAGCTCCCAATGTTTTACTCCAGGTACCGGACACGGGGGGCAGAGGGTGTAGACTCTCTCCACGGCCCTTGGCCCCGGGGGCTCCTCTATGCCTATCCACCATTACCCCTGATCCCCAGGGTCATATAAAAAATCTTGCGGGAGGGGGCAGAGGTGGTACTGATTGCCCCACACTGGCCCCGAAGGCCTTGGTTTGCCGGTCTCCAATCCCTCTCAGTGGACAAGCCCTGGAGGATCCCCCAGGAGCGGATCTCTCTCAGTCAGGGGTCGCCAGAACACCCGGACCCTCAGTGGCTCCAGTTGACCGCTTGGCGCTTGAGCGGAGCATCCTGAGGGAAGATCACTTCTCCCCTAGGATTATACAGACTATCCAGACAGCTCGCAGACCCTCCACGGAGCGCATTTACGACGCTGCAGGGTGGGCTTTTTCAACATGGTGCATCTCTCTAGGGGCCACGATCCGGTCCAGGCCACTGTTGCACAAATTCTGGACTTCCTTCATGTGGGGCTGGACAGAGGGTTGCCTCCCAACTCGATTAGGAGACAGATCTCCGCCATTTCATCGGTACTCCTGTGCGGTAGATCTCAGACACTGACTCACCATCTGATGGTCAGGCGGTTCCTCAAGGGGGCCTCCAAACTTAAACTGCCCCCGGTGCACAGGTACCCTTCCTGGGACTTACACAAGGTCTTGGGCGCTCTGACAGGCCCTCCGTTACGTACTGTCTCTCTGACGTTCCTGACACTTAAGGTGGCCTTTTGGGTGGCCATCACCTCCGCCAGGTGGATATCCAAACTGCAGGCTCTGTCTACCAGGGAAGATCTCTGCGTGTTCCACCAGGACAGGGTAGTGCTAAGGTTGGACCCCAAGGTGTGTTCTTGCTTCCTTCGCTCGCAGGAGCTGATATTGCCCAATTTCTGCCCGGACCATTCTCACCCATTAGAGAGGAAGTGGCACACTTTGGACGTGAGGAGGGCTCTGAGGATTTACCTCAGAAGAACCAGGCCGAACAGGAAGTCGGAAGCCCTATTTGTTTCTTTCCAGCCGGGGTCCCTGGGGAACAAGGTGACTTCCACCATGATAGACAGGTGGTTAAGAACCTGTATTGCTTCTGCCTATCAGGCACGGGGTCTGCAAACACCGAGCTCTATCACAGCGCATTCTACATGAACCGCGGCCACTTCGGCGGCCTGAGCCACGCAGGCGTCACTATCTGAGATCTATAGGGCAGCCGTGGGGTCTTCCCCCTCACCATTCGTGAGGAATTACAAGTTGGACTCCTTTGCTTCTGCGGAAGCCTCATTCGGACGTAGGGTGTTGCAGGCTGTTCACAGGGCGGAGGACACGCCTCGCCTGGCATAAATTTGGGCATATACTCAAATGGGTAACCCTCCCTAGGGACGTGTAGGCTTTGGTACGTCCCATCCTGGATATTCCTCCCCTCACTATGGAGATAGGGCGTTGGTACTTACCTGATACGCCTCTTCTCATAGTGGGGGAGGAGTATCCAGCCCCTCCCTGCTATGGGTATGTTGCGAAATTGTTATGTTGTTTGTTGAATTGTTCTGTTGAAGTAATAAATAAAGGTTTGGAACTAAAATAAAGTCTAGAGTGGACGACACAGCGAGTCGGGTAGAGTTCTTCGCCAATAACTGGGTGGAGCCGGGTGACCAAGGCGTGGCTAAAAGAGCTTATCTGACTCCGTCCAATCAATGAGAGGACAAGCTCAACCCATCCTGGAAACTCCTCCCCCACTATAAGAAGAGGCGTATCGGGTAAAGTACCAACGGCCTTTTTGTGTGTGTGTGTTTTTTGGTGATGGGAACCTCGGCCTTTGTGTGAGGTTTGCCGGAGCAGATTGAGGCGCTCATGTGATTAACGGCATGTGTTAGCCGTGGGCTAGCTCTTCCCCCTCCCCCCTTTTCCTTTGGGACCCCCATGTTTTGCCCCCCCCTTCACATAATTTATTGTAACAGCAGGACAGTGTGTGGGAGAGCCTGCTTGGATGGAGAGGAGAGGGCTTCCTTCAAAAGGCCAAAATGAAAAGAAGCTCATTTGTGTGTCTGGGAGCATCTATGCCTCTTCTCTCCCTCTTTCTCCCCTCCCCACTCTGGGATTCTGCTGGGGGCGGGGGGGGGGGGCTGCAGGATTTAAATAGAGGTGTTGATTTCGTGTCTTCCTAACTGTGTGTCTGTGTGGGTCAAGCGGTTAACAAGGGATGTAGATTTAGACCTGGGCGACAGCTGTTAAGGAAAAGTCCCAGAGGTGCTTTTCCTAAACGCCAACTGTCCTTTTTGTTTTGTTTTGTTTTGTTTAATTAAACATAAATTAAAATGTTGGACACCGTGTAAACCATCCTGGCTGAAACTATGCCATACAGGCTAAGATATTCAGTTATACATTATAGCCACCCTGTTTTTTAAACATTTGATCCATACCATATTTACAAAAAGGAAAAAAAAAGTAACCTATTTCCAGCTGCGTTGGTTTGTGTTTATCTTGTACATTCTCACGTTTATCATTTCATACATAATTCTAGTCTCCAGTCTATGGATCTGGATTCATGCCTATTTTGGGCGTTCCCTTTTATATTCCAAACATCGATAAAATTTATCCCAGATCTTATAATATTCTGATTCATCTTTATTCTTCAATTCTCACGTCAATGTATCCATTTCAGAGCAGATGTTTTGTTTTGTTTTTTCACTTCTCATCCAAAAAGCTTTTTCAACTCCTGGATTGGATAAGAAGCGAAACATTTCCAAAAGAACAAAGAAGAACAAAAAAAAAAACCAAGAAAGTCCAGTTGCCTTTTGGAATAAAAGCATTTCTGAGACAATTGTGATCTGGATATATTGAGAATCTCCTGATGAGACATAGAATAGAATTCTTTGGTGGCCAAGTGGGATTGGACACACAAGGAATTTGTCTTTGGTGTATAGCTCTCAGTGTACATAAGGAGAATAAAATACATTTATCAAGAATCATAAGATACAACACTTAGTGATAGTCAAGGTTACTGATAAGCTATCAAATCGTACTAGGAAACATGAAACAATATAAAATTTAAAGATACAAGCAACATGGTTATAGTCATAAGTGGGGAGAGATAAATACTAGGAAGGAAGAGAAGAAGAATAGTAATACAGTCTTGGTAAATTATTGACTGTTATGGCAATTAGTTGTTAAGCAGAGTGATGGCATTCAGGAAAAACTGTCCTTGTGTCTAGTTGTTCTGGTGTGCAGTGCCCTATAGCATCGGTTTGAGGGTAGAAGTTGAAACAATTCATGTCCAGGATGTGAGGGGTCTGTAGATATTTTCACAGCCCTTTTTTTGACTCCTGCAGTATGCAGGTCCTCAATGGAAGGCAGGCATGTAGAAGGCACCAAGTTCAACCCTCATTTCTCCACTCTCCTATCCTTGAGCTCGGCCCCTCTTGAGTGGGAAGTTGGAACCGTCTTCTCCCTCTGAATGGGGGGGGGGGGGATATCCCAGGTCCTTCTGTTGCGGCTGCTTTGCAAATCCATTATGTGGCAGCAGAAAAGGCCCCCAAAGACCACTCCTCCCCCATTTCCCCTCATTTGAGCCTCATCCATTTGCATGACAAAGGGGGGACTGCTTTGGGGTGGAGGGAGTGGGAGTATGCAAAGGGAGCCCCTACTCACCCGTCTCCAGGCAGAAAAGAAAAGGGGGTGGGTGGGTGGATGGAGGAAGGTTCTCTTGGATGGGGCACTGGCCAGCTTGGATTTATAAACCAGTCTTAATAGAAACTTGTCTCTTAGATTAAACCCTGTTTACTGTCTGTGGCTAATCTTGTGAATCAAACTGATGTGGTTTGCAAGCATAGGGTAGCATGCTGGCTGGGGAATTCTGGGAGTTGAAGTCCACACACCTTAACTTTCCTGAAGTTGAGAAACATTGGCTAGGGGTGGGTGGGTTGTCATTTATTTTGTGATTCCCATTAATTGCGGTTTATTCAGCAAACCACGGTTTCCAAAATGGTGGTCTTCCATAATAGGTAAAATCAGTTGGGTATATGACTCGTTGGAATTACAACCTTGAGTTTTGTGGCCTAAGTCCTCACCAGGAGCAGCTCCTGCTTATCTTCCAAGCCCACAGAAGATCTAGCTATGGAGACTGTGGATCTGTTGATGGGATCTGTTTGTGGTTATTCAGTAAGTCACGATTAATCCAACTTCAGTGTAGCACTTTGCATAAACCCAAAAGAAGCTTGTATCTCTACAAGCTTCTTTTGGGCCAACTGCCAATTCCTCTAATGTCCTTTCATTCCTTCGCTATGGCTACCCCGTTGACAGACTGACTATTGAGGCCTGGAGAAAATGGAAAGAAGGCTGAAGAACAGTAGGATACCACCAGTTGGAAGAAATATCCTTCTGGGTTCAGTTCCAAGTGGGGAGAAAGACACTGGTAATATGGAGGCTATTTGGAAAGATGGTCTAAGGGAGGAGAGGACTACATGGTTTGAGGTCCTGTGCAAAAAGCACTTGGAGTGGAGAGAGAGAGAGAGATTTGGGCCCTGCCTTAGAGTTTCCTGTTCCTGTGCAAGAAACATATCCCATTGGCTGTCTTAACGTTGTAGGCTGTCTGTGTCCCAGCCTTGGTTGAGCCTTGCTGGGTGATGTAATCTTCCCAGGTGCCATGTGGTGAGATGGGTAGAGGGCTAATCCTATCATGTCCTGAGGACCATGTCTTAATCCCATCACCCTGGAGCTGTGGGGGATGGGGTGGGCAGGGAGCTGCAGGAAGCTGCTTTGTCTTTGAAACATGTTTTTCCTTTTCTCATCCAGGGAAACATAATATTCTGCCTTTTTAGTATTTCCTAAAATATTTCTTTCCTCTTGGAGGGGGGTGGGTTTTAACTTCCTGCATCCCAGAGGTGGATTGCTGCTGGTTCAGCCCGGTTCAGCCGAACCGGTAATGGCGGGAGACTCCGCCCACCCACCTGGATGCTTCTGCGCATGCGCAGAAGAGTTGCATGCCCGTGTGAGCGCATGCTCGAGCAAACCGGTAGTAAACCGGTTAGCAACCCACCACTGCTACATACCCAAAATACGCCACTGCTGGTGCAGCCTTGTTGTCACCTCGCTCTTATTCCAAGACTTTTCTGCCTCTCTAGAGTTGGATCTTGAGCGGAGTGGCTACACAAACTCCTCTGCTTTTACTATCCTGAATCTTTAAGGAAGCCAATGGCAATTTGCTTAATCTTGTGAAGTAGGAACAGTGCGTTCTGCTCCTAGCGTGTGAAGCACAGAGTTGGTGAGTGAAGATGTGGTATTGTGGAATTCATTATCTTTTTTTTTTAATCACGGAGGCTTTACTGTATTCTTCCCAATAGATAAACCACTGAGAGTTTCTTGGTTGTGACAGAATATCGTTCAAATACCATAACTACGAGAGAGGGAAAAAATTTGCATGGGCAATTTATTTATTTTTTGACAGCCAGCAAAGATTTTCCTGGACTTTTAACTTCAAAGTTTGATTGTCCCTACTTTCCTTGATGGTTGAGAACTTGCTGCAAGTTTTTAAAAATTGCATTTTAATCTTTTGACCCTAAGATCCTCCCATACAAAGTGGAATATCTTGACTTTACAGGAAGTGGGAAACTAGTAATCTTCTTGATCTTCTTTACTGCTTCTTGTTCAAGAATTCGTCATATGTCTGTAATGATTCCAGACATGGTCTCTTAAGAGCCCATTGCTAGCTCTCCTTCTGAAATCTAATTTTCCTTGGAGATCTCCAGTGCTCACCCTTCATCTTCTGACCCCCCCTCCTTCATGGATCACGTTCCATATACAGTATATTCTAGAAGAAGAGAACGCTGCTACATATTTTATAAGGATGGGATTTAGCTGCCCAACAAACCTTTTTCCATGAATGTCTCTGGGGATTCTTAGTCATCCAAGTCAGGATGTCCCAAAGATGCTTTTTCAAAAGGCAACTGGACTGCCTTTGTTTTATCCTTGAAGACATTTTGCTTCTCATCCAAGAAGCTTCCTCAGTTCTGGCTGAATAGTGGAGGGAATACTTTCATCCTCCCCCATTCAGTCAGAACGGAAGAAGCTTCTTGCATAAGAAGCAAAATGTCTTCAAGGGTAAAACAATGTCCAGTTGCCTTTTGAAAAACAACCTTTAGCACTTTTTCATGGGGTTTTTGGGGGGAGGGGGGAAAGCAGCGTGTCCTGAAAAATTTAATCAGCCAGAAATTGGACTAGGGCAGGGGTGTCCAAACTTGGGAACTTTAAGACTTGTGGACTTCAACTCCCAGAATTCCCCAGCCAGCCGGCTGGGGAATTCTGGGAGTTGAAGTCCACAAGTCTTAAAGTTCCCAAGTTTGGACACCCCTGGACTAGGGATTTCATGTCTGAGTAGGTAAAGTCTTCAGCCAACATCTTCCCTCTCTTTTTTACGAAGCCAATCTCAGTCGCACCATGTGTGCATAATGCATTCATTGGAAGAAGCAATTTGCATGCCAGGACTCAGTGTTTCTGGTTCTGGAAACCCATTGGACAGTTTAACTTGAACTTTTCTGTATATAGGAATTGTAATAATTTGGCATTATAAGACTGTGCTGCATAAAAGTATTCCTTTGTGAATTCCTTTCAAATCACTTCCAGGAAATAAAAGCCGAATAACAATATCTGATTGCTTTTCATAACTGTTTTATGTACTTTTTAAAATAGAAGATGTTTTACCCTCCTCCCTTTCCCTTTTTTCTAATTTTTTTTTAAAAAAAAGAAAATAAGACCAGCGATGAGAAGGGTGCTGACTGAAAAACACTCCTTACCCACTTCTGATTTCTTTCTTTTTTCTTCTTTGGCTTGTCTTCACATCTCTACTTCAGGACGAGCTCACTAAACTAGAGAATACAATATTATTTATTGGCCAAGTGTGATTGGACACACAAGAAATTTGTCTCTGGTACATAAGCTCTCAGTGTACGTAAAACAACAAGTGATAAATCATGATCATAATCATAAGTTATATTCATCAGAAATCATTGCCACTTAAGAGATAGACATAGGATACTAAATAAGCAATCAACATAAATCATCTTAGGATGCTAAATAAAACAATATAAATGTTAAGATACAAGCAAGAAAGTTATAGTTGTTAGGAACTGGTGCGATTAAGCACTAGCAATGAACCCCAGGTCGAGGTTATAACAGAGCAACCCTGTAAAGTATACGCAGCGTGCGATAGATAAAGCAACCACACTGAATAATGGATAGTAAAGTAACAAAATAAATCTTTACTTTTTGAAGAATATAGCAAAATCCATAAACACAGCCAAAAAGTCATACACAGAAAAAGCAGTCCAATACTACCAAGATAACTTGGATACAAGTAGCAAATAACTTACACACAGTAAGTAGTAGCAACAGTAGTAACAGTTAGGCAGCAGTTATCATACAGCAATCAAGAGAGAGAGAGAGAGAGCAACAACATCAGCTGCAATTTAAAGACTGTAATCTACTAATTAGCAGAGCTCCTCTCTTAAAGATACATAACATGCCTTGTGCAATATATTGTCTACCCAACTTGTTGGTTACACCCTAACAATAGTCATAAGAAGATAAGGAAATAAGTAATGGGAAAGATGAGAAGAAGAATAGTAATAGTAATAGTAGTATCGTATTATTATGGATTTTATTCAAGAGTCTGTACTAAAGGATTTACTGGACAGCTCATGCACTATACTATTCTATATTCTCTAGTCTCTATTCTATTCCATTCCCATTCCCATTTCCATTCCATACTCTACTCTTATTCTTATTCTATTCTATTCTATTCTTTATATAGAATGTTGCCTCATTTTTATCAACGGCATAATCTTGTGAGGCAGAATGAAGCATCACTAAGCATGAAGAATCCGTTAATTTTGAGGAGTGGACGAAGAAGGCTTGAGTTTAAATGCATGAACCCCATTCTTTATGCCAGCCAGAGGGCAGTCACCTGTTATGCATTGCTCGAGTCCTGTTTGCAATCAAATTTTTATTCCAGATGAGCTCTTCTCTGGTTCTGGATTGACACTGAGCTTAGTTGCAGTTACTTCATTACAAGGAGTTCTCGACTTACAGCCAGTTGCTTAGTGATTGTTTGAAGTTACGACCTACCTGTGGAACAGTGGAATTACAATCCGGTTTCAAAGTTCCAACTGTCCCCCCCCCCCGGCCCTGGTCAAGTCACTGCCCTTTGGGCAGTTGGCCTCACTGCCACATTTACGGCAATTTGCAGCATCCGACACGTCCCTCTTTCACGATGGTTTTGACAAAAACCAGCAGATTTTGCTTAACAGCTGCCAGGAGAAAAAGGTCATGAGAAATCAACCTGTTTATGACCATCACGGCATAACGACTGTAATGAGCAAACTCCATTATGTTAAATATGTTGAGAACTGCAAGAAATTAAAAGGCGCTTGCTCCTGGGGAGGAAAGCTATATGGCAAATCTAGACAGCCTACTAAAAAGCAGAGACATCACTCTGCCAACAAAAGTGTGTATACTCAAGGCTATGGTTTTCCCAGTTGCAATGGATGGTTGTGAAGTTTGGACCATAAGAAAGGCTGAGCGCCAAAGAATGGAGGCCTTTGAACTCTGGTGCTGGAGAAGACTCCTGCGAGTCCCTTGGACTGCAAGGCGATCCAACCGGTCAGTCCTAGAGGAGATCAACCCTGGCTGCTTTTTAGAAGGCCAGATCCTGAAGATGAAATTCAAATACTTTGGCCACCTAATGAGAAGGAAGGACTCCCTGGAGAAGAGCCTCATGCTGGGAACGATGGAGGGCAAAAGAAGAAGGAGATGGCAGAGAATGAGGTGGCCGGATGGAGTCACCGAAGCAGTCGGCGTGAGCTTAAATGGACTCCAGAGGATGGTAGAGGACAGGAAGGCCTGGAGGAACGTTGTCCATGGGGTCGCAATGGGCCAGACACAACTTCGCAACTAACAACAACTGTATCATGCCAGGGAACATCGTTGCAGCATAGCATGGACCACAATTGAGCCCTGAGCCACAGTTCTTCTTGACTGCAGTGTCTCAGCTGCGCCTGGGAGCCTTCAGCCAAGTCTTTGCTAGGCTGTGTAAGTGTCTGTAGATCTGTGACTGGGGAGGCTTGACAGACACGCTGGGCTGAGGAATCAAGGCTGGCTCAAGTCACTCAAGGAGCTTTGCAGACTCAGGATGAATGTGAACTTGAACTTCCTAGTCGATCTCCAGAGCTTTATCCCCCAGCCCTCCCCGAGAGGGAAGATGGTGAAGCTGAAAAAGGAGATTATGCGATTACAGCTGCTGTCCATTTCAAGTCTTTATTACTTTCTGGAGCAACTGCCCTGGAGAAAACAGGTGCCGTTTATGTGAAGGGAGCCAGTCTATCTCAGGGTACCCTTTTCCAGGGGTGGCAGGTCTTCCCCACCTGGCTGGAGGGTGCCAGGTTGGAGAAAGGTGACTTTTACCAATGGTCGTCTTTGTTTTGTTTTTTAAAATACATTTTTATATTATTTACATACATATAAGAGTTGGCTCTGCGTGCCACAGGTTCGCCATCCCGGGCTTAAGGTGTTAGCTAATCTTGAAGTGAGGCTGGACCGAAAGCTCAGTTTGGACCAAGGTTGATAGTACTAAGGTTAATGTTGCAAGCTGTCCCACTTGTGGCCAGATGGATGGCAAACAAATTTAATCAATCGATAAAAATAAATACCTTTCTGAATTCATAACAGCCCAAACTTGGAGAAACTCAATTTTCTCCACCGTTCGAGGTCCAGGTAACACCCTCCTCTGGTTGCTACATCGCTCTGACCTTTTAGCAGCTTCAAGCAGGTCTCCGCTTGGCTTAACACCTGTCTAGGTAGGCCGGAAGGATGATTGGAAAGAACAGGAAATCCTCCCCAACACACGCACACACACACACACGCACACACACACACACAATCCTAAGGCATGGCAAAATAAGAAAGAGCCAGAGGATGGATCTCTGGCAAGGCCCCAAATTTGTAATTTAGTCCCAGTGGTCATTGTTTCCTTGCCTGTGGCACGGCTGTAATTCTTACACACACACACACACACACACACACACACACACACACACCTTTCTCGTGTCCCTGATGGACACCCCTTTGGGTCCCTGAATTGATTCCTTGACTTGGTTAATTAATCTTTTGGTGGGGAGGGGGAGGAAAAGCCTGGCCCTTGTCTGAATGCTCCTGTTGAATTGACCGTTTGCGTTGGGGGTCTCGACAGCCCCCCTTACCCATGGGAGCAGCTCCTCCTTGCTCCTCCTCTGCATTTCAGACCCATTGAAACGTCCAGACCTGTCCCAAGCTCAGATTTATTTTGCAAGAGGGCAGCCCGGCTAATCCTTCAACTTGCGCGGGAGGAGGGGAAGAAGGAGGGGGGGGGGTTGTAGACGAGAAGAGAAGGCGCATTGAAAAGGCTGAGCCCGCAGGCCATCTATGGGAGTTTGGTCCCCATTGTGAGTCTCTCGTCTGCAGCTGCGTCTTGTCCATTCATCCCAGCCCGGCCGGTGTGGGTCCTTGACGCGACGGGAGCTCACCCCAGAGTATGTTCTCAGCCTGGCTGGGTGAGCCCAGCAGAGGCCTTTTGTGTGTTTGGTTCGGAGCTTCTCCAGGCCAGCCTTCAGAAGTGCGTGCCTGCTGTAACTCCTTTTGTTCCTCCTGCCAGTCCCGGAACAAAGTCCCCTGCTCAGCCCCATGGGATCGGTGGTGGAGGAGGAGGAGAGGAGGCTCGCTCGATGCAGAGGGAAGGGCCCTGCTTTTGAAATGCGAGAGAAAACCAACCAGCCCTGTCCTTTTGTTTGATACGGAGGGGAATCCGACTGTCTTGTCTGCTGCCGATGAAGAAATTGTCTTGATTATACTCAATTCTTCCCTTTCTTTGCCAGGCTAAAGTTCCGCTGAACCAAACTTTAGAATAGGGTCCGTATTTTAAGCTGCTAGCCCAGTGCAATCAATTTTAATTTTCCTAACCCATCCCTGCCTACACACCCACTGTTTTCCCTTGAGTTTCAAGACAAAACAAAAAACAAATACGAATACAAAATGCAGGGGGATATTCTTATATTCTTTCTTTTGTTGTTGTTCTTGTAGACAAAACTGAAAAGGTAGGAAAGATTGTAGGGCGAGAAGAACGCCTTGTAGTTTGGTATCAGGAACGTGTCTTCTCCAGAGCCAACTTTGGAAAACAAATACAGACGAGTGGATAAGCCTGGAGATCAACCCCTGCAGACCTAGCCAAATAAGTGTCACTCCTTTCCATCATCTCCTGCCAGTCAAGAAGTGAGCAAGTGCATTTGGGGCCAACTTTTGCTTCTAAGTCATTGTCAAGAGCAGCTCTTGTGAAGGGTGAATTGCAACGGCTTAAGTAGAAGATGACAAGGGGAAGAGTCCCTCTGGGCTAAGAAGGATTGCAACTGATGGACCAATTCAAAGCTGGCCAGATGTTCCAGCCATGGCCTCCGCTTACTGTCCCAGGTCTTCCTAAGCAGGGAGGCTAACCAACGTGATATAAATGTAGCTATTTGGCTTATAAAGGGACCTGGTTAACTGTTGAACGTAGTGACAGTGACTTTCAATTTCCTACAGGAAGACTAAGGGATGCTGCACACCTGTTAGAAAGAGGGACCACTTAGCTGGGGAAGGGAACAAGGACCATGCAAAGCAGAGGTGTCTAACATTGGCAGCTTTAAGACCTGTGGACTTCGACACCCAGAATACCCCATCTGGCCATTCATGCTAGGGAATTATGGAAGCCACATTATGCTAGAGCTCTGTGATGGCAAACCTATGGCACACATGCCCAAAGTGGCACACAAAGCTGGGTCGCCCGGCATACGTGCCTTGGCGTGTTTGTGTTCTGGGTTTCTGGTGCACATGCACATGCGACGATCAGCTGTCCCTTGTGCGCAAAAACCAGCCTCTGTATGCATGCCCACCAGCTGATCGTTGGGCACGCATGCATGCTAGAACCCAGAGGTTTGGTTTTTCTGGAGCGTGGCCCTGACGAGCGTGCGTGTGACATTTCCGTGCAACCATTTTGGCACTCAGTGCTGAAAAGTGTTCTGACCGAGGCTTCCCAAGAGCCCGAAGCAAACTCCTGGTCCCCACAAAAACCCCTTTTATTAATTGACTCTGAATTCTGCTCATTCACATCCAGCAAAGTCTTTCAAAGGAGGATTTACAGTCACAGACTTTATCTGGCTTGGAGAGCTGCCAGGCCGATATCTGCAAAACTTGGCAAGGAGTCTCCGAGAGTCACGAATCAATTAAGTGAAGTAATTGTCTCCTGCAAACTCCACTCCCCTTTTGCTCCTCTTTTATTTCCTCTGGGAGGGGCCATTCGCTGTCCACCTGTGGCTTTACTCCCAAGTCGACCCCTGTTCTTTAGCTGTTCCCTTCATCTGGCAACTCTGCACATGCGCCCACTGGAAACAGGCTCCAGCTGTTTGTCTGCCTCACTGATGTCTGACTCTGAAAGCAGCTGATAACTGGCATACGGCTCTGGCCCCCTCTCTGCCTCCGACACAGAGCCCTCATCAAAGCCTTCCCCAGATTCCAGAACTGGCCCATGTTCCTCTCCAACCTCCTCACTTTCCGAATCTACTGACTGCTGGCTGGCCAAAACAAAAAGATTTTCCACCACTGCTATAGCTGCATATTGAATAAACCAGGTAGTGATGGTTTGTTTGACAAACCATGCAATATCACAATCCCCAACACCAATTCAATTTCCTTATCCCTGCTAAAGTCCTGCCTTTGCCCTCCTGCCCATTCAGAAGTGCCTTTTTTAGACTCAAATTGGAAACAGTACAGGGACCAAGAGTGGTGTTTCTCAACCTCAGCAATTTCAAGAAGGGTGGACTTCAAGTCCCAGAATTCCCCAGCCAGCATGAGGAAAAACTGCCCTAGAGTATGCATAAATATGCAAAATAAACAAAAACATGCTCTTCTGTTTCCCTGCCACATTCAGAATCTAAGTAATGCTTCACATTTCCTGTTCCCAGGTTATCCAACTGCTGCTGCATTTTGCTTTCATTGTTAGTCAGATTGCAGACAGTTGGAGAGTAGAAGCCTGCGAGATGGGATCTAATTAATTTAATTTAATTTAATTTAATTAGCACTTCTAGACCTCCCCCTCTCCCAAAAGGGACTCGGGGCAGTGTACAGTCCATATCAAAAACATCATACATAATAACAATTAAACATTATTAAATGGATAAATACATAAATAAGAGGAGGATAAAATAGACAGAACTGTAATTGCTAAATAAATAATTTAAAATATACAAAGTTTAAAACCCCAGTGTCTTATAAAATTAAGTCCCCTAAAAAACCAGTAGGAAATATATATGCCAGGAGGTAGACGTTAAGAATTATGCCAGACCAGCCAGTCGGAACAGGTGAGTCTTCAGTTTCTGCCGGAAGGAGCGGAAGTCAGTGGTGGTTCTAATGTCGGGGGGGAGGTCATTCCAGAGGGTTGGGCCCATCACAGAGAAGGCCCTACTCCTTGGTGTCGCCCGTTGGCATTGCCTAGTGGACGGCACCAGGAGAAGCCCCTCCCTGTGAGAGCGAATTGGCCGCAGGGATGTATGTGGGAGGATGCGATCCCGCAGGTAACTAGGCCCTATGCCATGGAGCGCTTTAAAGATGGTGGTCAAAACCTTGAAACGCACCCGAAAGACCACAGGTAGCCAGTGCAGCTCGCGCAGGAGCGGTGTTACGTGGGAGTACCTAGTACTCCCCATGACTGCCCGCGCGGCTGCGTTCTGGACTAGCTGCAGTCTTCGTGCGTGTCCCAAGGGAAGCCCCATGTAGAGAGCATTACAGTAGTCCAGGCGAGACGTCACCAGTGCATGAGTGACCGTGCGTAGGGCATCCCGGTCCAGAAGGGGGCGCAATTGGCGCACCAGGCGAACCTGGTGGAACGCCCCCCTAGCCACGGCTGCCACATGGTCGTCCATTGACAGCCGGGCATCAAGGAGGACGCCCAAATTGCGCGCCCGTTCCACAGGGGGCAGTTGTTCGCCCCCTATGGCCAGCGTTGGAGTCAGCTGACTGAACCGAGGTGCCGGTAGCCACAGCCACTCAGTCTTGGAGGGGTTGAGTTTGAGTCTGTTGTCCCCCATCCAGACCCCGACGGCTTCCAAACACCGGGACATCACTTCGACAGCCTCGCTGGGGTGATTTGGGGTTGAAACGTACAGCTGAGTATCATCAGCGTACAGATGGTATTCAACCCCCAAACCACGGATGATCTCTCCCAGCGGCTTCACATATGTGTTGAACAGGAGGGGCGAGAGGACCGACCCCTGTGGCACCCCACAAGTGAGTGACCTCAGGGTCGACCTCTGCCCCCCCGTCAACACACATTGCGACCGGTCGGAGAGGTAGGAGCCGAACCACCGTAAAACGGTGCCTCCGACTCCCATCCCCTCCAGCCGGCGCAATAGGATACCATGGTCGATGGTATCAAAAGCCGCTGAGAGGTCTAATAGGACCAGGATAGAGGAACAACCTCTATCTCTGGCCCTCCAGAGATCATCAACCAGCGCGACCAAGGCTGTCTCTGTGCTGTGCCCGGGTCGGAAGCCGGACTGGCGTGGGTCTAGATATTCGGATTCGTCAAGGTGTCGTGGAAATTGCTGTTCTAATTGTTCCATGCGCCAAAGATCTAATTGTTCCATGCGCCAGTGATTTCTCAATTGTGATTTGTTTCCAAGTACTTCCCGTAAGCGGGCAGGGGGCTTATAGAGCAGGGGAGGGGAGAGATGCCCAGACAGCTCTCTCCTGCAGTTTTTTTTTGTTTTTTTTTTCAACCCAATCCAGCTGGATATTGAACTGGGAGATGCTCAGGAAAATGGGAACACACCATCAGCTCAAAAGTGGAACATGCGTTTGAGCCTCCAGTCAAAACCTTGGTTAAAAGAGGGTGTCTGATACAGAAGGGCACCTTTCTGAGATCCCGGAGAGTTAGAATGTGCTGGAATTTCTGATTTTGGTTTTGTTTGGATTGGCCTATGATGAGAAGCCAAGCATAGTGATGTATAAATCCTAGTTTGTAGGGTAATGTCAAAGACTCAATCATCTGTTGGGTTATGTCAAAGACACAATGAGCCATGGTGGTGCAGTGGTTAAAGTGCAGTACTGCAGGCTATTTCTGCTGGCTGCCGGCTGCCTGCAATTTGGCAGTTCAAATCTCACCAGACTCAGGGTTGACTCAACCTTCCATCCTTCCAAGGTGGGTAAAATGAGGGCGCAGATTGTTGGGGGCAAGAGGCTGACTCTGTAAACCGAGAGGGCTGGAAAGCACTGTGAAGCGGTATATAAGTCTAAGGGCTATTGCTATCGCTATCCATGCCAAAAGTATCTAAGAAGGTTAAATCATGGTGGCCAAAGTTTGTTAATCTGTAACGTTTTCTTACTCATCCAAGTAACTTCACCAGTCGGTTTGTGAGGTTGGTGTGCTTATGGCTTAGCATAGTAGGTAGTTGTGACTTAGCCAATGAAATATGATTTTTTTAAAAAGCGATTTAATGGGAAGCTAAACAAAAATGTAGATCCTGCATCTGAATTAGACGTTATCTCCGCATGTTTGTGCAAAAAAAAAAAAAATGTTGCATCTGAAGGTATAGCATTTAACTGCAAACTGATCTTAGAAGAACTTCCTTCTTCAGCAGTTACGTTTTTCTTTCCCCAATAAGTAATAACTCATCATCCCCAGGACTCTAATTAGGTAACTGCTGGGAGATCTTCTGATGTTCCGAAGGAAATTAGCTGGTGGAGGTAAACATCTGTCTTACTTGTGAAGCACTTCTGTCACACAATCATTTCCATCCTTGAAGCTTTGCCTTTGGCCTTCTTGGGTTCATGGAAAATCTTTCCCATCTGCCTTGACTCAAAAGATAGGGCCCTCTTTCTTGAAGATCACAGTATTAAACCACACAGTATCAACAGTGGAGTCCTTCAAGTTTTGGGGTTCTGCAATCTCCAAGGTCTTGAAATGGACACTTAACATCAGAACCATCATTAAAAAGGCATCACAACGAATGTTCTTCCTGCGTCAAGTCAAGAAAATTCAGACCCGCCCAAGGAGCTACTGGTGCAGTTCTACAAGAGGAATGATTGAGTCTTCATTTCTACCTCCACAACTGTCCGGTTTGCTACAACAACCAAACAAGACAGGTACAGACTTCAATGAATAGTTAGGACTGTAGATTGCAAACAGCCTGCCTTCCATTGAGGACTTGTATACTGCATGGGTCAGAAAGAGGGCTGAGAAAATATTTACAAATCCCTCACATCCTGGACATAAATGGTTTCAACTCCTCCCCTCGGGACACTGCTATGGGGCATTGCATGCTAAAACTAGACACAGAGACAGTTCCCGCCCCCCCTCATGCCAATTGCCACAGTACTGTCTTACATATATTTGTGTAGTATGGCTGTATTGCTTCTATCCTCCTCATCTTTTCTACTACACTCTCTCACTGGTATCATGATTCTTATTACTCTGTTGATTTGGATGTACACGGAGCGCTGCTGCACCAGAAACAAATTCATTCTGTGACTAATCACACTTGGCCAAATAAAGTGTCCTATTCTCGGAGGAAGATAACTTTGAAGATATTTCATCCTACCAGCTTCGGATCGGAATATAAGAATTTAATCTTATCTACTCCATCTAGTTAAAGCAGTCTGTTCTCATAGTGGCCAACCAATCACACAAGGAAGTCCACTAGACTACCAGGAGATGGCCTTCAGAGGCAGTCCCACCGACATCATGATTAACAGGGTAGCTATTGACTCCCATATGAACGTGAATTTGGGCAAACTCTGGGACAGAGGTCTTCAAACTTGGCAATTCTAGGATTTGTGTACTTCAACTCCCAGAGTTCTCCAGCCAGCTATACAAGTCCTAAACTTGCCAAGTTTGAGGACCCCTGCTCTGGGAGATATGCTATGGCCCAGTCGGACCAACTTAATGACTGAACAACAACAAAATCGATCTCTATGACTTTCATGAACCAGTCCAAACTTTTTGAAGCTGGTGAAACCAGTAGGCAGCACCGCATCTCCTAGTAAATGACGATGTTGCAATCATATTTTGGTGTCTGGTGCTCTCTCTGAGCTGGATTGTTTTCTTGCAGACATTTCATTACCCAAGTAGGTAACTTCATCAGTACTGTGCTGATTATATTACCTAGTTGGGTAATGTCTGCAAGAAAACAATCCAGCTCAAAGAGCACCAGGAATACCACAATTCAACCTGTGGTAGAAACATTCTCTTCTATTGCAATTATTATTTTAGCGCAAGGACTGGAAAACTGCAGTTCCAGGGGCACAAAGGTTTCTCAAAGCCTTTGGGGTCTGCAGGGTCCTAACCCCCCCCAAATTCATGCTGCATTGTAATTTCATATGGAATAGAAATAATCAAAAGCAATAAGCGTGGGATCTGCAGTTTAACTGGCTTTCAAATAAATGAAATCATTTTGATAAGTTAAAGACACAACAGACCCAAAATGTACACAAAATGGCATTCAGAAATTGGAACAAGTTTATTAAAAATAGCTTCCAGCAAGTATTCAGATTTTGGAAATCGCTTGTTTTTCCAATGGACTTTCAACAATAAAGAGAGAGGAGTGTTTGTGTACCAGATCTAGTTTTGCTTATTAATCTCACTGTATGATTTCTTTTCCTTTGCCGCATGTTTCCAGAGCAGAATACTAGACATCTGTGTGCTTTTCAAAGTTCCCAAAATTCAGATTTTTGCAAAAAAATAATATTTGGTTTTGCCATGCATGGCAATCTGTGTGGTCCGTAAGCTTTGACAGTTCCTAAAAGTTATTGCTGGGAACCTCCCCTAAAATGGCAATTTTGGAAGCTGGTCAGATCCCATAGGACAACTTCTGTTTTCTCTGGTTCCTCCTACTTGTGGGACGGAGTCCCGTGGACCTGGTGGAGAAGAGTCTCCTGGCATGACCCTCAAAAGCTTTCATGAACCACGACACTGGTGGGGTGGCTGGATGTTTTCCCCAAAATATGCCCTTTTGTCCCTCTCCCTCCCTTCCCCATAGGGGATTGCATTGTGTGGAAGGGAAATTTTACCCTACCACACAATGTGGTACGCTATCCAGTATTCTGTGTGCTGTGCAGCTTGAGAGTAGAGGAGTCTTTGATTTTTTCCCCCCCAAGCATCACTCCCTGGAAAAGGAGGTCAGAGAGCATTTCAGGTGACGTGGCTTTGCCTGCATTTGCCAGCTGTGCACTAGGTTAGTGTGCTGGCATTGCTGCTCGATTCGTCATGGCTCTTGGTTCCTGCCGAACGTCTACAGCTGCGAAATCCCAGAAGAGATGTAAATGAGTAGCATGAACCAGGAAAGCTTGCCTTGGGCGGAAATTGGCCGTCAGAAGGTTCTGCTTTCGTTTGATCGCTGTTCAAAAGCGGGTTAAAGGAGGTTACCTTTTCTTTCTGCAGTAAGAGGCAGAAGGAAGATCACACCTTAGCTTGCTAAAATGACACACTGCTGGAAGTTGGCCCATGTCTACACAGGAGCAGGTCATCTCCAGAAGCTGTGCCCACGATCGGAGGTTGAGTGGGAACAGCAGGCCTGGTCGTATTTGTCTTTGGCAAGAGACCAAAAGAAACCTTGGTTGTGTTGTGACTTGCCAGCGGATCTGGCAGCAGATTCGGACAGTGAGGAGGTTGGGGAGAAACATGGCCCCAGTCCTGCAATTTGGGGAAGGCTCTGATGAGGGCTCTGCATTGGAAGCAGAGATGGGGCCAGGGCCGTCCGACAGTTGTCAGCTGGCTTTGGAGTCGGAGATCAGTGGCGCAGAAGAACAGTTGGAGCCTGTTCCCAGTGTCTGCATGCGCAGAGCTGCCAGGAGAAGGGAACCGCTAAGGAACAAGGGCCGACTCGGGAGTAGAGGCACAGGTGGATGGTGAATGGCCCCTCCCATAGGGAATAAAGAGGAGCAAAAGGGGAGTGGAGTTTGCAGGAGACAATGAGTTCAGTTCATTAGGGTGAAGATCTATTCCTGACTTCTTGCCAAGTAATTGCTGCTACAGCGTGGCATTTGAAAGATATCCGCCTGGCAGCTCTCCAAGCCTGATAAAGCTCTGTAGTTGTGAAATCTCTTGAAAGACTGTTGGCTGGGACTTTGCTGGAGAGGAATTCACTTTAAACTTAATAAAAGGGGTTTTATCGGGACGAGGAGTTGGCTTCATGCTTTTTAGGAAGCCTTAGAACAGTTTGCTACTAAGGGCAGAGGTAGAAAAAAATCAGAGCTGGCCAGCAGCAGGAGCTTCACAAGCTTCCTGGTTAAAAGCTACATCACCTTGACCTATAAAAACCTGGACGTTTTCTACGCCATGTCCTTAAAACCCTTTGGAAAGAAGAAGAAGAAAAATAGCCTGTAAATATTTCCAGAATGTTTGAGCCAGTATGATATGGTGGTTAAGATGTTGAATTAGTGAGAAGACGCAGGTTCTGGTGCCCCTTCGCCCATGGAAGTTTTCTTGGGAACTTATGGGCAGAGAAACTTCCAGGACAAGTACCAGTATGAGTTAGTGATGGAAGTGCTGGACTATGAGTGGGGAGACTCAAGATTCATGCCTGCCTTCAGCTGCAGAAGCTGACCATCCCTTCCTCTCATTTCAGCCTATTTCACGGTGTGGTACTTGTGGGGAAACAGGGCTTGTATTATGCTTGGATAATAAACACATACTGGAGATCTTAGGGCATTGATGTTTAAACAGTCTCTGATCTCTACAAAGACACTTGCTCCTGGGAAGCTAGGCGAATCTAGACAGCATATTAAAAAGCAGAGACATCACCTTGCTAACAAAAGTGCCTATAGTCAAGGCTTTGTTTTTCCCAGTTGCAATTTATGGCTGTGAAAGTTGGACCATAAGGAAGGCTGAGCGCCAAAGAATGGAGGCCTTTGAACTCTGGCGCTGGAGAAGACTCCTGCGAGTCCTTTGGACTGCAAGGTGATCCAACCGGTCAGTCCTAGAGGAGATCAACCCTGACTGCTCTTTAGAAGGCCAGAGCCTGAAGATGAGACTCAAAGACTTTGGCCACCTAATGAGAAGGAAGGACTCACTGGAGAAGAGCCTCATGCTGGGGAAAACTGAGGGCAAAAGAAGAAGAGGACGACAGAGAATGAGATTGTCTTTCTGTGGACATTTGTATTTCAAACCATAATTTCCGTTTTTCAGCTGAGGGCCAAACATCACATGGTAGAATTCACCTTCCAACCGAGGAGAACATGTGTAGTTCAGAGTTGACCTGGGAGGTCCTTGGTGCTCACTGATCTTGGTTGTCTTCTTGCAGATGTTTCATTTCCCAACTACTAGCTAACATCATCGGTGCTTCCCTGATGAGATTACCTAGTTGAGCAACCAAAGGTCTGCAAGAAAATAACCAAGCTCAGAGACACCTCCCTCCCCCCAATTCATCCTCTGTACTCAACACATAATATCCCCATAATAGCCTTATTTCTATTTCATCAAAGGAGGTGAGAATTTTGGCCTGTTCTTTACCTGCAACCCACTTCTAAAGGAGACACAATTAGATTTATTGCATACAACGATCTGTGTGTATGCATGCTTAAGCAAGTCTTTGCTGACCTGTGCTTTAATTTATTTTTAAAGTGTCAGCCTTAGAATAAAACCAACAGCCCATTGCTAAATAACCCCCCCTCCCTCCCTTGCAGAAGCTGCCTCTTTCTGCCTGGCCTCCCCTTCTCTCTCTCTGTGTTGGGCCATCCTTGCTAAAGCTTGTAAATCACTTTTGATCCTTGGAGAAGGCATGCAGTCAGTGTGGGGTGAGGTGGGGCAGGCTGGCCTCTGGATGACCTTGGATGGGAGTGCATTTCTCATGGGATTCGGTGGGGAAAGCGGTGGATGAAAGGGGAGGGTGGGAAGCTCATGATTAGGAAGAATCTATTATGGTCTTAAATTGCCTGTCGATAATCAGACACCACAAGAGGAAGCAATTGTTATCTCCTTTCAGGAAGTATAAGAGAAAGAGGGGGGGAGGGAGGGAAGACAAGGGAAGACAACGAGAGAAGAAGGGAGAGAGAAGGAAGGAAGACAAGAAAGGGACAGAGGGAGGGAGAGGGAAGGAAGGGAGGGTGGGTGGGAGAAAGTGAGGGAGGGAGAGAAGGAGGAAGGGAGGGAAAGGAGACAAAAGGAAAGACAAGGAAGGAATAGAGGGAGGGAGAAGGAGGGAGGGAAGGGACAAGAAAGGAAAGACAAGGAATGAACAGAGGGAGGGAGAGGGAAGGGAGGGAAAGAAGGAAAGGGGAGGGAAGGAGAGAGGGAGGAAGACAGAAGGAAGGGAGGGAGAAGGAGAGAGGGGGGAGGAAGACGGAAGGGAGGGAAGGAGAAAGGGAGGGAGAGGGAAGGAAGATGGGAAGGAGAAAGGGAGGGAGGAGGGAGGGAAGAGAGACAAAGGAAAGACAAAGAAGGAACAGAGGGAGGAAGAGGGAAGGAGTGAAGGGAGAGAGGGAGGAAGCCCATTTTTCTTGGTGATGTAAATCTCTGTTCTTCTCCAGCCTTTGGTGCTGCTGAGCTGAGCCCTCCTCATTCTTCAACATTGCATGTTTTACAGGCCAACAAGGTGCATGCATTATGTCTCCCATAGCACCACATGTGGATTTGACAGCCCTAAAAATAGCCTCCGAGAAGCCTGCCCTTAACAGCTCAGCTTTTCTCCTGCTTCTTCCTTTGCACCAGCCATGGGTTTAAAGTTTGGCTGTGGTTTGGCAGGATAGTCAGAGGCCCCGGGAGCCGGGACACAGCAGGAGAACCCCTTCTCCTCTTTTTCTATAAAAAACCCCTCCTTTGCCACGATTGGAATTCTAAACTTTGGATTCACTTGACCCTCCTGTCTTTCTGTCTTCTCCTTTTCATCTGAGTTTCTTTTGGAGACAAGTAAAACAATGCAGTTGTCCTTATAGCTTGTGCTGGTGAATATAAGATCCTGCAGGTATTCAGGCTAAAAGATCAGGTAGAGTTTTAATTGATAACTGCTAGTGGTGGCACAGTGGCTAAGACACTGAGCTTCTCGATCAGAAGGTCGGCAGTCCGGCGGTTCGAATCCCTAGCCCTGCATAACGGAGTGAGCTCCCGTTACTTGTCCCCAGCTTTTGCTAATCTAGCAGTTCGAAACCACGTAAAAATGCAAGTAGAAAAAATAGGGACCGCCTTTGATGGGAAGGTAACAGCGTTCCGTGCGCCTTCGGCATTTAGTCATGTCGGCCACATGACCACAGAGACGTCTTCGGACAGCACTGGCTCTTCGGCTTTGAAACAGAGATGAGCACTGCCCCCTAGAGTCGGGAACGACTAGCAGATGTGTGCGAGGGAAACCTTGACCTTAGCCTGGTCCTAAGCTTAGCATTGGGAAACAGAACTATGATTTTGGACAAAGAAGTTAACCCATGCACTTGGATCCAAACCAAACACCAATGCAGGTAGTCCTTGACTTACCACCGTAATTGAGCCCAAAATTTACGTTGCTAAGCTAGACATTTGTTAAGTGAGTTTTGCCCCTTTTTACAACCTTTCTTGGCCCATTTGTTAAGCGAATCACTGCAGTTGTTAATAACACGGCCGTTAAGTGAATCTGGCTTCCCCAGTGATTTTGCTTGTCAGAAAGTTGCCAAAAGGGACCACACGACCCCCGGGACACCGCAACACCGTCATAAATATGAGTCAGTTGCCAAGCGTCTGAATTTTGATCATGTGACCATGGGGATGCTGCAATGGTCATAAGTGTGAAACACAGGTCACGAGTCACTTCTTTCAGTGACATAACTTCATATGGTCACTAAACAAACTGTTCTCCTGTTCCTACATACGTAGGAAGACCTCAACTTATGAACAAAATTGGGACCAGAATTTCTGTGGCTAAACAAGATGGTTGCTAAGTGAATCATACCTAATTTTACAAACTTTTTTTCCCAGCCACTATTGTTAAGCAAATTACTAGTGAATTGTACTAAAATTTAGAGGATTTAGCTTCCCCCCTTAATGTTGCTTGTTGGTAGCCAGCTGGGTAAGTCACAAATTCTGATCACAATGCCCAGGGATCAGTGGTGGGATTCATTTTTTTTTACTACCGGTTCTGTGGGTGTGGCTTGGTGGGCATGGAGTGGTGTGTCTTGGTGGGCGTGTCTTGGTGGGCATGTCTTGGTGGGTGTGGCAGGGGAAGGATACTGTAAAATCTCCATTCCCTCCCCCATCTCGCTAACCTGCTTTCCAGCTCTGTTCTCCCGTGCAGGGCAACAAAAGAAGACCCAGCCGATCAGCTGGGATTTGGGAGGCAGAAAATAGATGGGGCGAGGCCAGCCAGAGATGGTATTTGCCGGTTCTCCGAACTACTCAAAATTTCCGCTACCGGTTCTCCAGAACTGGTCAGAACCGGCTGAATACCATCTCTGCCTGGGATGCTGCACCTGTCATAAATGTATGTTAGTTGCCAAGTGCCTAAATTTTGATCCCATAACCATGGGGTTGGTACAGCAGTGCTATGTGCAAGGACAAGGCATAAGTCTGAGGGTGAAGGTTCATTCTCCGAGATCGTGGGTTGGGTGCCAAACATTTTGTGACCAGGCTAACTTACCTCTTCAGCGGAGTTTAGGGGGTGTCCGTGTCAGTGTGCTGTTTATAAGGGTTTCAGGTATGGGGGTGTCAAGTGAGGGTCTTGCGATGGATCTTGTGAGTCATCAGTGAGAGTCTTGCGATGGGGAAGTCGTCAGTCTGTTTTCAATGCCATCGTCACTTGGAATGTTCGCTAAATCGGTGGTTGTAAGTCGAGGACTACCTGTCTCTGATTTAATAATGTAATAGTTGGGAAGTAATAGCTCTTCTCCACTGCAGTGGTGGGTTCTAGATACCGTCACAACCAATACGCTGCGACAGGGCCGGGCGTCCACCACGGGCAGGCACCCACCGGCCACAACATTCCAGCTGCTCGGCGGAGCGTCGCGCAGGCGCCGTACGCTGCGTGCGCAAATGGCCGGGTTGGGTCAAATACAGCTAAGGAACGCGGGCGAGCGGATGGGCCCTCCGAAGCACCATATCGGAACGGTGCCTGCTGCTCCCGGAGCCCATCACTGCTCCACTGGCCTGAATATATTAATACGTGTAGGAACATTAAGGCAAAATTAATGTTTGACTTTGTGATCCTTTTATAAAACATGCGTGCATCTCCTCAAGTAAATGAATGTTGTAAAATCAGTAATTAAAGTATTTTTGTAAGTATCTAAAAAAAGGTTTATAGGCAGCATTTCCCCCACCCCCCACCCCCAATTTCCTCGGGTGTACAGATAGTCCTTAGTTAAAGACGACCCATTGAGCAACTGTCCAAAGTTACGATGACATGGAATGAATGATGGTTATGACTGGTCTTTGGAGTTTTAGACATCCCGGCATCCATGTTGTTGTGCAATTGTGATTTGGGTGCTTGGAATTAGCCCCGCAGTCATGCAATCACCATTTGCCACTTTTCCTCCAGCTTCTAAGACTTATTGCTGAAGCCTTTATACAGAAATCTAGTCGGCTAAAGAGTCAGGCCTGCAGCCATCTTTTATTTTGGGTCTTTGGCCTGCCGTACTTTCTATTATTCTGCTATGCATTTTATATTGTGGGAAAATGGGAGGGGGGATTGTACGGAGTTAGATGGTATGTAGCCATAACAAAATTCTTTCTAGAAAGTCAAGGTCATCCTTTGTCTCTGCACCTCTGCACCTGACCGGAACTGGATGGGTGGAAACTGCCAGCATGGCAGTGGGAGATTGGACCATGTGATGGACTTGTGGGTGTGGGGGCAAGATCTTGAACTTCCAACTGGGTGGGGAAACCCGGGAAGCTTTCAGATTCGGATTTTCCCCCAGATGTACCAACATGTCTCTCTTAATAAATTGGAATTCTGAGCAATACTTTGCCTTGGACTCTGATTTACTTTGGGGGCTATTTGGAACCCTGACATTAAGTTCAGTACTAAATTGGTGCCAGATAAGGGTGAATGGAATGTTTGTGGGAACGTTAGGACTCCAGGCTGATGACTCGTTTAACTCTGCCCACCAGCTTTGCCTGCTCTTTTCCTACAACTCCCCCCCCCCCCCGCAAAGGCCATGCTACTAAATTTGTTACCTTGAGTAACATTTTTCTGAGAGTGTATAGGCAGTTGTTGAAAGGTGTAGGGTTATTATTAACATACTCTTTTGAGGATTAGCTGTAGCAGGAAATAAACTTTCCTTTCTTTCTTTAGCATGACAGCTGTGGTTTCTTTTTTGACATGCATTTTAAAAAAATACACTAGAGATCAGCAAAGATTGAAAACATTACAAAAATAGTAGTCCTTGTCTTATAACACTTCATTTAGTGACCATTCAAAGTTACAACAGCACTGAAGAAAATGACTTATGACCAATTTTCACACTTACAACCGTTGCAGCATCCCCATGGTCACACGACTTACATTCGGATGCTAGACAACTGGTTCATATTTATGACGGTTGCAGTGGCCCGGAGTCATGTGGTCCCCTTTTGCGACCTGACGAGCAAAGTCAAGGGGGAAGCCAGATTCACTTAACAGCTGTGTTATACTAATTTAACAACTGCAGTGATTCACTTAACAAATGAGCTAAGAAAAAATCGTAAAATGGGGCAAAATTCACTTAACAAATTTCTCACTTAACAACATAAATGTTGGGCTCACTTGCAGTCGTAAGTTGAGGACTACTTTGCCTTAAATAGACGCTCCCAATCAAGATGATGTACGTTGGGCAGCCCTTTAGACATAGTTGATTTACAACTCCTTTACTCCCTCAACATTGGTGAAACATTCAGCAACATCTGGAAAGCACGATTGGTCTACATTTCATTCACACTGATGGTTTTAGAGGACAGGTAGTCCTCCATTTACGAACACAATTGTGACCAGAATTTTTGTTTTTAAGCAAGGCAGTTGTTAATTGAGTCACAGCCAGTTTTGCAAACTTTTTACCGTGGGTTGCCAAGCAAACCTTTGTGGTTGTTAAGTGAATCATGTGGTCATTAAACGAATCTGGCTGCTCCTCCCCCAATTGACTTTGCTTGCTGGAAATCAGCCGAGAAGGTTGCAATGACAGTCACATAATTCTGGGATGCTGCAACCGTTGTGAATACCTACCAATGGCCACCCAAATTTTGAGTGTGTGACTAGGCTGTGTTGCTTGTAAGCAGGCTGACTGGTTGTAAGTCACTTTAGTCAGTGCTGTTGTAACTTTGAACTAAATGAATGGTTGTAAGTCAAGGACTATCTGTAGAGTCTTCTTCCCCATTGCTAACGAGGATTGAAGCTAAACCTTTTGTATGCAAAGCAACGTTTGCAATGCAGGTGGAGTTTCTTTTCACTTCTGTCTTATCCATGGGTAACTTACAACTAATCCAATTTTCAGAGTCATGCAATGCACTCAATTATAAACTAATTACATCAGTTTTTTGGGGGAAAAAGCTAATACTGCTTGTCTTACAAGCTTGATCCCCCCCCCCCCCAATGTCATGGCAAAGAAAAGACATGGATCAGGAAGAGAAAGGGAGTTATGTACTGTAGTTTTCTCCAGAAATGCTTTGTAGGGGAATCAACATGGGATGGCATTTCTTTTTTTTTTCAAACAAAGGTTTTTTTTTATTTTTTGTTACAAATTTTAGATTTTTTTGTAAACAAAGTGTTGCCCGGGTTTTCCCCTTTAGCATTGTCTCATATACATAATTCATTTTACATCATATTTCCATTTCCAATTTTAGCCATATTATTTTTTCCCCATATTTTCCATCTTAAACTTATTTTTTCTTAACACATAAACAATATCATTATTTGCCCCTTCAGAAATAAACCACATTTATCATTTTATTTTCCATCTGTTATTCTATTTTCTATAGGTAGTATATACCTATAGGGGTAGGCAGAAGATCTGATGTACACATAGCAATAGCACAGAGTTATATAGAATAGAATAGGATAGAATGATTTATTGGCCATGCTTTGCAGCATTCTCTGAACAGTTGACAAATATCGGAATGGTGCCCCTCAACAACCTGGGTCCTCATTTTATCAACCATGGGAAGAATAGAAGGCTGAGTCAACCTTGAGTTGGTCGGGGTTGAATTCCTGGCTGTGGGCAGAGTTAGTCTGCAATACTGCATTGTAACCACTGTGCTACCATGGCTCGGTAGAAAGTGATTATTGTTGCTGTTGTTAGTTGCAAAGTTGTGTCCAACCCATCGTGACCCCATGGAACACATTCTCCAGGCCTTCCTGTCCTCTACCATCCCCGAAGTCCATTTAAGCTCACACCTACTGCTTCGGTGACTCCATCCAGCCACCTCATTCTCTGCCGTCCCCTTCTTCTTTTGCCCTCAATCCTTCTCTTTTCCAGGGAGTCCTTCCTTCTCATTAGGTGGCCAAAGTATTTGAGTTTCCTCTTCAGGATCTGGCCTTCTAAAGAGCAGTCAGGGTTGATCTCCTCTAGGACTGACCGGTTGGATGGCCTTGCAGTCCAAGGGACTCGCTGGAGTCTTCTCCAGCACCATAGTTCAAAGGCCTCCATTCTTTGGCACTCAGCCTTCCTTATGGTCCAACCTTCATAGCCATCCATTGCAACTGGGAAAACCATAGCCTTGACTATAGGCACTTTTGTTGGCAGGGTGATGTCTCTGTTTTTTTAGTATGCTGTCTAGATTTGCAATAGCTTTCCTCCCCTGGAGCAAGCATCTTTTAATTTCTTGGCTGCAGTCCCCATCTGTGGTGATCTTGGGGAAAGTGATTAGGGACACCTTTTCTGTATTGTATTGGTTGGAGAATTCTGGGAATTGAAGTCCACAAGTCTTAAAGTTGCCAATGCTGGACACCCGTGGTCTAGATGCTCTAAAATGTTTTTCAGCTGTTGGGTTCTCACATCCATCTCTCTCTCTCTTTCTCTCTCTCCTCCACTTCCAATTTTTGTTTCTTTAGCAGTTGCTGCAGGCACTTACCTGCCACCCCTCCAGCAGGTATTTCAAGCTCCTCGTCGGCCTGGGATAGGAACTGTTGGGAAGCCCATTAAGCTCTTGGCCAATTACTTTGAGGTGGACATTCCCAAAATCGATGTCTATCACTATGAAGTTGACATCAAGCCGGATAAGTGTCCACGCAGAGTCAACAGGTAAGGCAAGTATTTAGCATTTAGCCATTTCTCCCCTCCAGCCCTCACAACACCCCCCCAAAAAAAACCCTCTCAGGTGAACATGTTCCTCATGTCCTAAGAGTAGGGTTGTTCACCCTAGGCAACGTTAAGACTTGTGGAGTTCAATTCCAAAAATTCTGGCTAGGGCAGGGGTGTCCAAACTTGGGAACTTTAAGACTTGTGGACTTCAACTCCCAGAATTCCCCAGCCAGCTGGCTGGGGAATTCTGGGAGTTGAAGTCCACAAGTCTTAAAGTTCCCAAGTTTGGACACCCCTGGGCTAGGGGAATTCCAGGAGTTGAAGTCCATAGCTCTTAAATGTCTAGGGAGATTCTCGTCCGGGTCAAGGTTGTTCCGAAGCTGCTTTTTTCAAAAGGCAACTGGACTTGCTGGTTTTGCATGAAGAACTGAAGAAACCTCTTGGATGAGAAGCGAAATTTCATCAAGAAAAAAAAAAAGAAAGAAACCCCAACCAAGGAAGTCCAGTTGTCTTTTGAAAAACAAAAACATCTTTAGGACACAGATTTTAAGGTTGCCAAGCTTGGACACTCCTTCCTGCTCTAGTCCAAAGGTCTCCAACCTTGACAACTTTAAGACTTGAGGACTTCAACTCCCAGCTTTGCTGGCTGAGGAAGTCTGGGAGTTGAAGTCCACAAGTCTTAAAGTTTCCAGGGTTGGAGACCCCTGCTCTAAAGGAATTGCTTTGCTGGCTGAGGAATTCTGGGAGTTGAGGTCCACAAGTCTTAAAGTTTCCAGGGTTGGAGACCCCTGCTCTAGAGGAATTGCTTTGCTGGCTGAGGAATTCTGGGAGTTGAAGTCCACAAGTCTTAAAGTTTCCAGGGTTGGAGACCCCTGCTCTAGAGGAGTTGCTTTGCTGGCTGAGGAATTCTGGGAGTTGAAGTCCTCAAGTCTTAAAGTTGCCAAGGTTGGAGACCCCTGCTCTAGAGGAATTACCTATGGGCTGGGAGTAAGCAGGAAGAGAAAAAGACATGCCGAGACACCTTTTCCTGCCTGTTACTAAGTTTTGAGGGGGCTCACTTCTTGGCTGAGCTGTTTTCAGTTTACCTGCTTGCTTGGCCCTGTTCAACTTTGCTACGACTGGAACGGCTGTTCTTGCTTAGGTTGGCTGGGAGTAAGATGACATTTTTTCAATGCCCCCTTTCCTGCGAAGCAGAGTGTTTTATGTCCCTTCTCCTCCCTCATCATCTCCGGTCATGCCTTGGTAGCTCAGGAGAAAACAGCGCCTTGATCTTCCATCTCCGTTCAGTTTACAGCAGCTGGGTGGATCTGGCTGTGGTCCCAGGCTTTTAAAATAGCTGCTCATAGACAGCTGGGCTGCCATTTAAATATCTTCTTCCTGTAGTCTTCAACTTGAGAGGGTCAGAGTTCTGAGAGAGCTTATGTGAAAATAGGAAGCTTCTCACAGCTTTCTGAAGTCCTTGATTTGGAAGGATCACAGAGGTCCTTGAATCAAGATCACATAAAGTGTTAATACCACTTTATAAGGCCTTGGTAAGGCCACACTTGGAATACTGCATTCAGTTTTGGTCGCCACGTTGTAAAAAAGATGTGGAGACTCTAGAAAGAGTGCAGAGAAGAGCAACAAAGATGATTAGTGGACTGGAGACTAAAACATGAAGAACGGTTGCAGGAATTGGGTATGTCTAGTTTAATGAAAAGAAGGACCAGGGGTGACATGATAGCAGTCTTCCAATATCTCGAGGGTTGCCACAAAGAGAAAGTCAAGCTATTCTTCAAAGCACCTGAAGGCAGGACCAGAAGCAATGGGTGGAAACTAATCAAGGAGAGAAGCAACTTAGAATAAAGGAGAAATTTCCTGACAGTTAGAACAATTAATCAGTGGAACAGCTTGCCTCCAGAGGTTGTGAATGCCCCAACACTGGAAGTCTTTAAGAAGATGTTGGATAGCCATTTGTCTGAAACAGTATAGGGTTTCCTGCCTAGGCAGGGGGTTGGACTAGAAGGCCTCCAAGGTCCCTTCCAACTCTGTTATTCTATTCTACTCCCAGGTCTCTTCTCAGTGCAGGAATCCACAGGGAGTCCTTGACTTAGGACTGTAATTGAACCCCAAATTATGGTTGTAAGATGTTGTGTTTGACCCAGCCAGGTTCATGCACAACAGGCAATTGTCTTAAGCCTGCTTTAGATCAAAGCTCTCAATTTCTCCCCTGCAACCAGTGACTTAGGGGACATGGTGGGTCAGTGGCTAAGATGCTGACTGTGTCGATCTGAAAGGTCGGCAGTTCAGCGGTTCGAATCCCTAGCGCCGCGTAATGGAGTGAGTTCCCGTTACTTGTCCCAGCTTCTGCCAACCTAGCAGTTCGAAAGCATGTAAAAATGCAAGTAGAAAAATAGGAACCACCTTTGGTGGGAAGGTAAAAGCATTCCATGCACCTTTGGCATTTAGTCATGCTGGCCACGTGACTATGGAGACGTCTTCAGACAGCGCTGGCTCTTCGGCTTCGAAACAGAGATGAGCATCGCCCCCTAGAGTAGGGAACGACTAGCACATATGTGTGAGGGAAACCTTTACCTTTAACCGGTGACTTGAGAAATAGTGGGGTTTTTTTCCTCTGAATTTCTAATCATTTTCGCTTCCTAGCGGAATTATATTTTAAGCCTGTCTTTCTAGCTTCTCCTTTTTCTTTCCTCCTCTCCCCGTCCGATGTCTGTCTGTTGCTTTTTTTTATTTTTGCAGGGAGGTTGTGGAATATATGGTACAACACTTCAAACCTCAGATCTTCGGAGACCGGAAACCGGTGTACGATGGAAAGAAGAACATCTACACCGTCACAGCTCTGCCTATTGGAAACGAAAGGGTAAGAAGTTCAACCACAAGTACAAAACCTTTTAGATTCAGACCAGGTTGTCTGAACAGTATGAGAGGTTCTGAACATAACTGGATCTACTCTGAGCTCAATGTTCTTCTGATGTGGTTGGAACACTTCTGTAAGTTTGGAACGGCCTGCTTCTATCCAGGGGTGAAATCCTCCCAGTTCAACCCAGTTTGGCCAAACCGGTAGGGACAACTGCCCTTTGTTTCGAGAACCGGTAGTTTAAAAAAAGCTTCCGAGGATCGTGCAGCTCACAGCTATTTTTTTTTAGATTTGATTTTTTAGATTTTTAAAGCATTTTTCCTTGCCGGTTCACCTGAAAAATGCTTTTAAAATCTTTAAAAAATAGTTTCCCACGATCGTGCGGCTCATTTGTGAGCCGGGCGATCGTTGGAAGCTATTTTTAAAAGATATTTAAAGGGGAAAAATGTTGTGATATGCATGTAGTTACTTACCCAGCACATCTAAACTATATTAAAGAAACCAAAAATATCTTTACAATCCCCCACCAAGGCATCTCACAACTTTTGTGCACCCCTAATGTTTGGAAATTGAATTGAAAAATTCGACACGCCCTAAAATTTTGAAAAAAACGTAGTGTTCTTTTTTTGAAAGCAAGAAATATTTGCACACGCGAAGTCCCAGCCAGGATGATATCATAGTTAAGATGTTAAACTAGGAAGAGATTGATCCACCCAGCCATGGAAACTCAACTCTCAGACCAATTTACTTCACAGGATGTTTATGTGGGGGGAAAAAATCAAAGGAGGAAAGATGGGAATCTAACAAATAACCCCAGATAGTCCTTGGGTTACAACTAATTGCACTTACATCAGTTTGCAGTGTCCAGTGGTCACATGACCACGTTTTAGGACAATTTTGCTGAAAACTGGCAGTTAACTTCCAATGGTTCTCTTAAAAAAAGTTTGTCAAATTGGGTTATTTAGGGATGTAACCCTAGGCTTGGCTTGGCAATGTATATAAGCTATGATTACTTTACTGTTACTTTAAATGTTAGAGAGATGTAATTGGCTTGTTACCTCAAGCAGCTATAAGAGGGAGCCAGATGGCTGTTAGCTCTCTCTGTTTTGTTAGATGCTGATCGTGGATACTGTTTGATACTGCTTGTGAGTTACTGAGTCTTGCTACTGTTAGCTACTTTGTGGGTTAAACTGAGAATATTGATAACTGACTGACTGAACCGTGTATGACTTGGACTGTTGACCGGACTCTGAATACTTCTATATTTCTACATAATAAACTACTATATTTTTATACTATTCAGTGTCTCTGTATGCTGGTTTGTGCGTGTTATTCCATATCACTCTCATTACGCTTCTCTGCATGCTCGCTCTTCTAACGGGGAGCTTAATTACTTAACAGGGTTGCCCACATGACTGACGCATTTTATGACCATTACGAGTTCTGACCGTGATGGGCAGCCTCCATTACGATTGTACGTAAATAGCATGCGTGCATCCTTGCTGTTTCTTGTTTGCATACATGACTGTGATTCAGAACAAATCACAGGTTTGGGATTTTTTTCCAAGAGAGTTCTAGATTTAAAATTGGATTGTTCCCGGAATACGCAAAGCAGGCGACAGCAAAGTTGACATTTTTGGATTTAGGGAAGGAAAGCAAAATTCAAAGGTTCGTCTTGTTTCCTTGGTCTTTTTTGCAGGTTGATTTTGAGGTGACAATTCCAGGGGAAGGCAAAGACCGAATATTTAAGGTCTCCATTAAATGGATGGCTGTTGTGAGTTGGCGGCTGCTACATGAAGCTCTAGTGAGTGGGCAAATCCCCGTCCCTTTGGAATCCGTCCAGGCCCTTGATGTCGCCATGAGGCATCTTGCTTCCATGAGGTAACATCTGGTTTTTTTTCCTGTTTTTGAAACACAAATACCAAGAAGGTGACGATAACTAGCTTGAGATGTGTTTGCTACCATTACTCACTTCCATTCAGGAATCCGTTGACCTAACATGCCGTCTCTTGTATTTTAAGTTGGGAGGAGGGGGGGGGAAACACACCATGAATAAAGATCCAGAATCTCTTCAGAAGATCGTCTCCCAGAATTTTTAGGGGGTGAAACATCAAAATAAGAGTTCTCTGTTCTTTTTTTTTTTTTTTATAATAAAATTTTATTGGTTTTTCAAGATTTATAGGGAAAAGGGTAAATGGACAGGTATACAAATTTTGGCAGTTGCAAAGTGTGTGAGGCCCCCCTCCCTCCATACCCTTAGTATACATTTATATATAATGCATTAATATATAATTGATTACAATCAGCATATTAGTTCTATTATTAAATTCAGTCAAATTAAACATTTCAGTATAAAATCCAAGTATAATTCCATTTTCACTTTCGGTCAGTTTATAATAATATGATTTTCTTGTTTATTTTTGTGATCTGAGTTTTCTTGCTATTGCCCCATCTCCCTCCACTGGCAGAGCTCTGGCCCCTCCCGTGTCCTGCGTGTCCGTTATGGTGTCTGGTGGTTTCTCTAGGAGTATTTTATTTTTTTCCATAAAGGCCTGTGCCTCTATGGGTGAATTAATTCTAATTCTTGTCTCCTCCCAAAATATCAGCATACCTTCAGGCATCAACCATCTAAACCACACCCCTTTCTGGTATAATTTATTCGCTAATTGCGAATAATTTTTTCTTTTTTCTCTAATCTTCTTAGGGATCTGCTTCAGAATGGTTATCTCCATATCATGATATGTCAATGCTTGCCCCCTTTGTACACCCAGAATTTCATCTCTTGTGCTTTTTCTAAGGAATTTAATGTGAACCTCCCTGGGTACATTGTGTGTTCTAGCATAAACTGAGTTCACTCTATAAACCAGGTCTATATCCCACCCCATCTGTTGTTTTTCTTTGTGTGTGTAGTCAGCCAGAATGTTTGTCATGATGTCCCTTATATTTTCCCCATCTTCTTCTATAACATTTTGAAATCTAAGATAATAGGACATTCTCTCAAATTCTAATTTCATCTGTTGGGTGTCAAGATCTTTGTTCCCTTTCTGCACAGCTTCCACCCCCCCCCCCTCACCTCCTCCACCCCCCCTTCCACTAAATTCAGTCTTTGTGAGTTCTTATATATTTGGGCTTGATTTTCTTTAATTTCATCTTTCATTTCCCTTAGCTGTTTCTTGATTTCCTCCTGGCCCTGTAGAATTTGTTGAAGCATTTGTTGAAAATCCATCTCTATAGTCTTATGTTGCAACAGTTCTGTTATCTTTGACTGTGTAGCTGGACTGGATGTTGCGGATGTTGGAGCAGAAGTGGCAAAGCCAGGTTTTCCAGGAGGGGCTCTTTTAGGTGCCATCCTTTATAACATTAAAAGTTCAGTCCAAATATGAGGTGAGCAGTTAGAAAAGAAGGGTAGCCAGGTGAGTCCGGGAGCAGAAGAACCAGGCAGAAGAGAGTCTCTCCAATAAGTCTGGCAATAGAAAATTTCCCCTAGAAGGTTGAAAAAATACCAATCCACAAGAGATTCCTCTGGGAGACACGGGGACAAAGACCGGAAGCCTGAATTTTAAAGGTGGAGTCAGATTTCAGAGTTCATAAAGACAACGGAAGTGTGCCATCTTGCCCTGCCAGTTTTGGGCACAGAGGCGTAACAAAGTTTTTAAAAAGTTCCAAAAGTCCTCAAATCATTGTAGTATATAAGATTAAATTGAAAAGAAAATCATCTCAGCCTAAGTGAGGCTTCATTCGTCGGCTCTCCCCCCTCCTCCTTCCCCGGGGGCTGAGAGCGAAATTGTTTCTCACCGCTTGTCCAAGGGGGGGGGAAACCCCCCTCCCTCCAGCCGCACCTCCAAAAAGCTCCAAAAGTTATTTTAAAGTTCTAAAAGCTGAGTAAATCTTCATGCAAGGTGGGGGATGAAGAGAGAAGCAACCTCACTGCACCGCAGCTGCTTCCTTCAATTGTAGCATTCTCCAGTCGGCTTGTAGCGAGGCGCGAGGCATAGAAACGCGAAGCGCCCTCCGAGCTTGCTCCCCGGTGCCTTGGGCGCGCGAGAGAGCCCCCGCCGGCTGCCGCCGCTGCAGGAGTCCTCCGCGATGCCGCCCCTCCGGCAGGACCCCTCTGCGGGGTGTCCTGTGCCCCCCAAGGAGTGGGGAAGCCCACCGGGGAGCCGGAGCGGGCAAAGAGCTGCCCGTCGCCGCCGCCGCCGGAACCGGAACGTCAAGAGTTCTCTGTTCTGACCAAGGCTTCCCAAGAGCATGAAGCAAACTCCTGGTCCCGACAAAAAACCCTTTTCTTAATTGACTGTGAATTCTGCTCCTTCACATCCAGCAAAGTCTTTCAAGGGAGGATTTACAGTCACAGACCTTAGCTGGCTTGGAGAGCTGCCAGGCCGATATCTGCAAAACTTGGCAAGGAGTCTAGGAGAGTCACTAATGAATTAAGTGAACTAATTGTCTCCTGCAAACTCCACTCCCCTTTCGCTCCTCTTTTATTTCCTCTGGGAGGGGCCGTTCATCATCTGGCCTTACTCCCAAGTTGACCCCTGTTCTTTAACTGTTCCCTTTATCTGGCCACTCTGCACATGCGCACACTGGGAATAGGCTCCAGCTGTTTGTCTGCCTGACTGATGTCTGACTCTGAAGGCAGCTGATAACTGGCATACAGCTCTGGCCCCCTCTCTGCCTCCGACACAGAGCCCTCATCCGAGCCTTCCCCAGACTCCAGAACTGTCCCATCTTCCTCCCCAACCTCCTCCCTGTCTGAATCTGCTGCCAACTCCACTGGCTAGCCACAACATTCTCATGTATACATTTCACTGAAATGAGATAAAACCACCAGTATTATCTAAATGTTTCAATAATTTCTAGATATGGAGACAGGATCTGGGCATTTGCATCTTCTTAGAAGAAGATAAGAAAATGAGAAAAATATTGATTGTTGAGCCTCAGCTGAAATCAGCTGAAGTTGTTGTTAGTTTTCATGAGCATGTAATATAGCTCCTTGTTTCTCTTCCCAGGTACACTCCAGTGGGGCGCTCCTTCTTCTCTCCCCCTGAGGGATACTATCACCCACTGGGAGGAGGTCGGGAGGTCTGGTTTGGCTTCCATCAGTCTGTCAGGCCTGCCATGTGGAAGATGATGCTCAACATAGATGGTAATAATGCTTACATCTCTCAGTTCGAAGTCATACCTACAGGCAGTCCTCAACGTTTGACCACAGTCGAGCCCAAAATTTACGTTGCTAAGTGAGAAATCTGTTGAATGACCTCCGCCCCATTTTACAACTTTCTTGCCGCGTTTGTTAAGCGAATCACTGTGGGTGTTAAATTAGGAACACAGTCGCAAAGTGAATCTGGTTTCCCCATTGACTTTGCTTGTCAGAAGGCCACAAAAGAGGACCGTATGACCCCGGGACACTGTGACCGTCATAAATATGAGTCAGTTGTCAAGCATCTGAATGTAAATCACGTGGCCCTGGCAATGCTGCAATGGTCATAAGTGTGAAAAATGGTCATAAGTTCATTATTTCCAGTGCTGTTGTAACTATGAACAGTCGCTAAACAGACTATTGTAAGTTGAGGGCTACTTATATCTCTCAGTAAGAGTCTATGCAAAGCCCAGCGTTCTGTACTGCCATCCTGCGTCTAATATGGGCCAGATGTATTATTCAAACTCCAGAATTTTAACGTGTGAACTCCATCCTGGGGAATTCTAGGGAATTCTAGGAGTTGAAGTCCACACATCTTAATGCTGCTGAGGTTGAGCATGATTGTTAGGCAGCTGTCCATTTCCATCATTCCCAATGAGCGAAATCCAACACATCTGGGTAACGCTGGACGAGAGGATGCTCCACTGCTCCTTTCCCCTCATATTTCAGGTTGTATTGCGATGTTTTATTTTGATAATCTCAATGCCAAGTTGTTTGACAGCTTGTGAAAAGTCGCGTTGAAAAATCTTTGGGAGGAATTTCTGGAAAGACCAGAGAGGGGAAAAACATTTAATTAAACAACTTCAGTAATATTTTATGTTCTTTGGAAGGCTCCATAATTCTTTTCATAGGTATTTTAGAGTGATTCAGGGGTAAAGTTCTTGATTTTGATCTGCTAACCAAGTTGTGTGTGTTTGTGTATGTGATACAATCCCATGGCAGCAACGCAAAATTTGGACTTCTTAAAGAGACTCAAATGTCACCTCTTATTTTTGAAAAAAAAAAGAGAGAGACTTTTGTAGAACTTGTAGTTAAAAAAAAGATGAATTCTAGAAGATATGGTTGATTAACTCTTCTAGAAGTTAGAGAATAGGCTTTGGTTTTTATAGCCATTAACATTACAGAAGAATAAATTATGCATCTGTTATTAAAAGAAATAATTATAAATATTAAGTGCCTGGAGGAAGAGCTTTTCATTGGAACTGTCTTGTTGGTATTAAGAATTTGAAAAGGTGTAGCAAGAGAATTGAGGAGCTTAATTCTTATATAAAGTGTTCAGATAAGAATTATAAAATACCCTGCAAAAGTAGCTGTAGACTGGTTAGTGTCAAGAGACAATTACGGTTGGGATTTACGTGCACCTTTCTCGGTTTAGTGTCTGCCACGGCGTTCTACAAGGCCCAACCGGTGATTGAATTCATGTGTGAAGTGCTGGACATCCGGAACATCGACGAGCAGCCAAAGCCCCTGACCGACTCTCAGAGGGTGAGGTTCACAAAGGAAATCAAAGGTAAATCAGAAAGGCAGGGGGAATTATGGAGAAAACGGTAGAGATTTATCTGGCAATTGCCAGGAAACAACATTAAGGGCTCAGTGGCTGCTGAGCTTGTTGATCAGAAAGGTCGGAAGTTTGGTGGTTCGAATCCCTAGCGCTGCATAACGGAGTGAGCTCCTGTTACTTGTCCCAGCTTCTGCCAACCCAGCAGTTCAAATGCATGTAAAAAATGCAAGTAGAAAAATAGGAACCACCTTTGGTGGGAAGGTAACAGCGTCCCCTGCAGCTTCAGCGTTGAGTCATGCCGGCCACATGACCACGGAGACGTCTTTGGAGACCGCTGGCTCTTCAGCTTAGAAACAGAGATGAGCACCGCCCCCTAGATTCGGGAACGACTAGCACAGCGGTGGCGAACCTTTTTTGGCTCGTGTGCCACAAGTGGGGGGAGCGCGGGGGGGTCGTATGCGGGCGTGCCGCACCCATAATGCAACGCGCGATCCCCCAGTGCGTATGCGCGCACAACGCGCCCCCCCCATTTTTACATGCTTTTATCGCCCTCCCCAGGCTCCAGAGGCTTATAGGAGCCTGGGGAGGGTGAAAAGAGCCTCCCCCGCCTTCCCAGAGGCCCTCTGGAGGCTTCAGGGGCCATCCAGAGGCTTCCCTGAAGCCTTCGGAACGCTTAAAACCACCCTCCGAGCAAACCGGAAGTCACTTCCGATTTGCTCGGAGGGTGGTTTTAAGCGTTCCGAAGGCTTCAGGGAAGCCTCCGGGCGGTCCCTGAAGCCTTCGGGGGGGCGGGGGGGGGTCTTTTCGTCTGACAAATGGCTCCGCGTGCCACTTGTGGCACGCGTGCCATAGGTTCGCCATCACTGGACTAGCACATATGTGCGAAGGGAACCTTTACCTTTTATAGCATTCCAGCTGAGATTTCTGCTTGGTGTTGAACTTGTATAAAACCTGACTGACCACAGGATTCATTTAATGACGCCTGAGGGGGAGTCATAAAGTTGGGTTAATCCTGTGAGTGACCGGATTTATGACCATCACAACATACAACCGTAATGGGCAAACTCCATTGCAGTTGCGTGTCGAGGGCTATGTAGTGGAAGGAGAAGGAAGAGAGTGTGAACAAAATCACGTCTGATTCCGTTTTAGTGCATGTAATAATAATTGCCATTATGTATGTATTGAGGAAAACATGTTCAATATAAACAAGATTAAGGAGTCATTCTTTTGTGAAGTATTCTAATAAAAGAAAATCTTGTAATTTCAGGGTTTCGTGCAAGAATGAATCTCTGAATAGAATAAGTACTTGTAATTGTTGAAATCAAAACCTTACAACTTCTGTTCATTAAATGCTACTGCATTGTAATTTTAATGGAGAATCTTATAAACTAAAACAGAATAAAACAGAATGGAGGAAGGAGGAAGCTTTGAATGAAACCAACGCTACAATTCCTTGTAAACTTAATCTTCTCTTTCACTAGGTTTGAAAGTGGAAGTTACTCACTGTGGACAAATGAAGAGGAAGTACCGTGTCTGCAATGTCACTCGGCGTCCAGCTAGTCACCAAACGTAAGGCAGTTGAGTGAAGAAACATATGCAGGTAGTCCTCATTTAGTGACCACAGTTGGGACCGGCAGGTCAGTTGTTCAGCAAACTGAACATAAAGCCACAATTGTGCTTATAATCTTCTTTTAGCTTTTCTTTTGCTTTGCGGACCTGCAAAGGTCATAAATGCAGATGTGGGTGGCAATGTTGCTTTTTTATCACCGTTATAACTGCAAAGGGTCGCTATCTGAGGCAGTCGCTTAATGAGGACTACCTGTACCACGAACACAAACTCTGCCTTTTACACTCGTGCGTGCAGCTTTGAAAGGCGAGTTTGTGTTGTGATAACACCATACAGGTTTTGTCCTTTGGATGCATGCAGGGGTCCCCAAGTCCATGGACTGGCACCAGTCCGTGGCATGCCAGCAACAAGGCCGTGTAAACAAGCAAAGCCCCATCCACAGGATGCAGGCAGCAAGCGAAACTACGCCCCCTTCCGTCTGTAGAAAAGCCTCACTTCATGGAATTGCTCCCTGGTGCCCCAAAGGTTGGGGGCCGCTGTCCTGGTGGGTCTTTCTGGAACAACAGTCACCAACTGGTGGTCCGTGGACCACTGGTGGTCTGCAAGAAAATTTTGGTGGTCTGCAGAAAAATTATTTGCATTTTTTACATTGCACTAAATCAGGGTTCCTCAAACGACGACCCCTGGGATGGATACGTGCAATGAATGTTTCTGTCACTGCAGAGAGTCTCCCCCTTTGAGGTCTTTTTGTGTGGGTTGGAGGAGGGCAGAAATTCTGACTTGGGGTCTGCTTCAGCCTCTTGGTGCTGGGCTTTGGGCGAAGGCTGGAGGGAAGTGCTGCTGGTGGCGAAGAGCCAGAGGGCCTTGTTCCAGTGGGACTGCATCATGGCCTGGAAGTGGCTGACCATCCCAGCCCACTGAGCCTCCAGGTGCTGGTACCTGGCCTTGCACTCCCACAGGTCTTCCCTCTGCTTGGAAAGCCTATGCTCGTAGTCCTCAGTGTGGTGCTTCTGCTGAGCCTCCTTCTCGGTCAGATCCAATTTGAACTGAGCTGTTTTGCCAACTCTTTTCTCGTGGTGGCTGCTTAGCTCCAACAACTGCTTCCTGTTGGGGCCCTAAGGAGCCTGGGTGGGCAGGCAAGAAGAGGCCGGCGATGTGCCCGTCAACGTGAGTAACATAGTTGCCCATGCCCAACCAGTTCCATGAGCACCTAGCCACGCCCACCAGCTGATCGTTAGGCAGATCATGTTAGTGGTTCGAGGGATTTAAAATTATGAATTTAGTGGTCCCTGAGGTCCGAAAGGTTGGGGAACCTCTTCTCTGGAGGCCTCAGAGGAGTGAAGCTGAGCCTCTTTTCATTGGTGGGAATTGGGTCTCTTAAGGGCGCTCTTGTTCTCTTTGTACAGGTTTCCCTTGCAGCTGGAGAGCGGACAAACGGTGGAATGCACTGTTGCACAATACTTCAAGCAGAAGTACAACCTGCAGCTGAAGTACCCTCACCTGCCCTGTCTTCAAGTCGGCCAAGAGCAAAAACACACCTATCTGCCTCTGGAGGTAAAAAGCCTGGGGTTGGGTTGGTGGCAGTTCTGGGCTAGGAGCCTTTAGGGTCATCCCCCGTACAGACTGGTGCAGTCATACACTGTTCTTTGCTCTGACCCCTTTCATCTTCATGGGATGGAATGCAGTCTGGATTCCCAGGAGGGAGGGGCTGCATTCCAGAGGACCAAGAGACAGCAAAGCCCCAATGGGGCTTCTTCAAGAGGCAACTGGTCTTTCTTTGTTTTTTCCTTGAAGACCTTTCGCTTCTCATCCAAGAAGCTTCTTGTCAGGCGGGCCTCCTTCAGTAACCAAGAAAGAAAACTCCCAACTCCATTGTTTGTGGAATTAAAAAGTACTTTTACTGATTATGAAACGATAGCAGTGAAAGTAAATGTTAGGTACTGGTGCGATTAAGCACTAGCAATGAACCCCAGGTCGAGGTTATAACAGAGCAACCCTGTAAAGTATACGCAGCGTGCGATAGATAAAGCAACCACACTGAATAATGGATAGTAAAGTAACAAAATAAATCTTTACTTTTTGAAGAATATAGCAAAATCCATAAACACAGCCAAAAAGTCATACACAGAAAAAGCAGTCCAATACTACCAAGATAACTTGGATACAAGTAGCAAATAACTTACACACAGTAAGTAGTAGCAACAGTAGTAACAGTTAGGCAGCAGTTATCATACAGCAATCAAGAGAGAGAGAGAGAGAGCAACAACATCAGCTGCAATTTAAAGGCTGTAATCTACTAATTAGCAGAGCTCCTCTCTTAAAGATACATAACATGCCTTGTGCAATATATTGTCTACCCAACTTGTTGGTTACACCCTAACAGTAAAGCAAGATCTGAGTCAGAAAGGCGCAAACACACACATATCAAACGATTACCTAACCCCCTCCCTCTAACGACCCCCAACCCAGTGTCCAATCTGCAACTCCCTAAGGTGTCATATGGATTGCATCTCCAGACAGCATCAGGTTGATATGCAGGACGGTTGGCCTTGACCAGGTCCAAACACTGACCATCAGCATGCACAGGAGATGGTGAGAAGAAAACTCCCTTTGCCATATCACCTCCAGTACCATTTATTCCCATCCCAAATACCATGCCCCCACCCACCCCGTTTCTATGGCAGCCGATAGCAAGTAAGCGAAGCAGAGGCTGACACTTCTTCAGTTTTGAAGAAGGAGGAGTGAAACGTCTCCAAGGAAACCCACAGAAACTCCAGTTGCCTCTTGAAAAAGCACCTTTGGGACAACCATGACCTGGAGGGCTGAGAATCTCCATAGACAAGAGACAGCAAAATTTAGATAGTTTGATTAAGAGAGAGTCAAGACAGCTCCTCCTTAGAAGTTCTCAAAGTCTATCTTTAATGATGCAAGTAATTGCTTTAGTTTGGCAAGATTTCTGTCTCTAACAATTGCTCACCATTAGTATCAAATCAAATCACTTTAAGCAGCAATATGGTCACTAAGCAGTGATATCAGAGGTGGTATTCAGCCGGTTCGGATCGGTTCGCCTGAACTGGTAGCGGAAATAGTGGGTGGGCCAGCCCACCTGTCCCCGGCAATATGCTGTCCTATTTAGGCACATTTTTGAGAGCAGGTCCATGTGCGAAAGGCGCATGCGCAAGCAAAGAACATGTGAGGAAGGGCAGGCACATGCGCAGAAGAGGTGCATGCACCTGTGAAGCGAGTGTGTGTGTGTGTGTGGCAAACCGGTGGTAACAAAATATGAAACCCACCACTGAGTGATATATATTAAAATGTGAATATAAAAACACATATGCCCATTTGGAAATGTAATGTAAGGTATATAGCAAGCAATAAGAATATATGAAATATAGGAGATAAAAGTACAATAATAATTGACTGAAGTCAATTATTGAACTATATTGAAGTAATATAAAATACAAGCGAGTAAATAAATCAGAATCTTCTATTGATATTTTTGTTGCTGCTGCTGCTGATACCGTCAAAGTACTTGTGTGGGAAAGAGATGCTTTCTGGAGCGGGATAGCCATCTTCATGTGACATGTTGGGTTTGGGCTCAGCATGTTGTGTGAATCCAATCTTTGTGGTTTTAAACCCTGATTTGTAGCTGGGTTTGCTGTGTGGGCTTGAGAAACAGTAGCACATCCAGCGAAGTAAAACTAAGCAAATCAACTCTTAATGCGATGCGTGCAGAGGTGGCATTCAGCAGGTTCTGACCAGTTCTGGAGAACCGGTAGTGTAAGTTTTGAGTAGTTCAGAGAACCGGTAAATGCCACCTCTGACTTGCCCCGCCTCATCTAGTCTCCGAAGAGGGGCGTGGGAGGAGTCACACATGGGTATTAACACAGCCCTTTTGCCCTGGAGGCTGAGGTAAATCTTTGAGGCCACACCTCCGTACCTCCTCTGACCTCCCAGATTAACCTCAGCCTTCGGCCCAGAAGGAGTGTTTTTACCTGACTCTCCCTCTCTTCGAAGACTTCAGGTTTTTTTTTCACAGAGCTTCATTTTTCTTCATCGGATTGCCTCTTCACCCCTCCTCACCAGTGCTCATCGCAGCTAGCTCCAAAGCCTCTCCGCTTGCTAGCGCGAGCCCCCAGGCGGCCGGACGGCCGCGTAAGAGGGGGAGAAGCCCCGCGCCGCGAGGACCACTGAGGCGGCGGCGCGCCTCACAGGAGAGCTTCGCGGGACCTTTTTTGAGCCAGGAGCCGAAGGATCGGCTCCCAACGCACCCGAGCGGCAGAGAACCGGGCCGCAGATCGGCGGCCGCCATCTTAGCATCGCCGCCATTTTGGAAGAGCACGTGGGAGAGCGCGTGACCGGCGAGCCTACTACAGACGCCGAGAGTGCTCAGAAGACTCCACCGAAGCCGGAAGAGGCTTCTAGAGGCCTAAACTCTGCCGGTGATCCGGGGAGGGCCAAAACGCTGTGGAGAGCCGGCGCTCGGGCCGCGGATCGGCGGCAGGAACTGCTAAGAAGAGCGCGGAGCTGGGAAGAAGCACGCGCACAGCAGCAAGGAGGCCGGCAGAAGGAGGAGGTGGTGATCAACGAACTCGTGAGTACATGGCGGAGACGAGGAGCAGGGGGACCAGGCCTAGATCCCCAGGGGACTCAGACCCGGGAGAGGGGACTTCCAAAGGGCCCCCAGTCACCAGAGGAAGGTCCTCCGCTAGGCAAGGCCACTCCAGAGCTGCCAGGAAGGAGACCTCCTCTAAGGAAATGAGGGCCACCAGGGCTTCTAGGAGAAATTTCAGGGCCACCATCAGCCCTTCTCCTTCCAGATCCCGCTCCCCTCGCAGACTCCCTGCCCTGGAAGAGGCCAGGGCTGGATCCCCAGGCTCACCTAGGGCCTCAAGCAGAGGGCCTAGCGCTATATCACCCCCCCTCTCACCGGCCCAACCGTCGGAGACACGGGGAGACCCCTTTGGACGCAGGGCACCCAGCCCTGCTAGGACCCGACTGGCCCCCCAGTCTCCTGCTCCAGGGGTGGGGCTACAACCCCCAGATCTCCACCCTGTTCTCCCAGAGCTCCCTGCAAGCTTTCAGGAGGTCTTAGCCAGGGCTATAGTCCAGGGGATAACCTCTGGGATGCAACTCCAGTCCCAGAGTTCCAGAAAACGGTCTTCCCGACATCCCACCAGAGGCCATCAGGATAACCCCAGGTTTTCTGATCCCAGGGAATCCAGGTCTCCCTCCCCTTCCACCGCCAGCGAGACCTCGGAACTGGAGGAGGGAGAGTTGAAAGAGGTGGGATTTTCGGAGGATGAGGATGCCCAGAACCCGGAGGCTCCCAATATTACCGGGCTGTTCCCTCCCTCCCTTTTTAGTTCCTTACTGCGTAAGGCCAGAGCCACTGCGGACCTGGACTCTCCTACAGAGCCTGCTCCAGCGACTTCCACCCCCAGCACTAGTGGGGGGAGGAAAAAGGGACCTTTCCATAGGCCCTCGGCAGAGAAGGAGGAGATCCCTACTCCTGAAATGTTTTTAGAGGTGCTTAAAGCCCAGTGGGTTAAGCCAGGATCCTTCCCTACACCAGGGGGCAATGAACGCAGATTTTATAACCTTAACGCTACCTTCGCCCAAGCTCTGCAGGTACCACCAGTGGACACCCCAGTTGCCGGTTTGGCTTTGTCCTCCGCAGTAGTGACTGGAGACATTGCTAACTGTCTCAAAGCAGAGGACAAGAAAGCGGAGATGGTGTTGCGTAAGTCATTTCAGGCGATAACCTGGGCTATTAGGGCGGCTGCGTCCGCTTCTTTCTTTAACAGGTCCACAGTCCTATGGTTGGAGCAACTAAGAGACAGGACCCCGGCCTCAGAAGTGCGCCTGTTGCAGGACATCTCAAAGGTGTTGGCAGCCACCCAGTTTTCAGCTGACGCCACCTTGGATGTGGTTAAGTATGCTTCTAGAGCTTTATCGTCCTCTGTAGCATCCCGGCGCCTGCTGTGGCTGCGCCACTGGCAGGCAGAATCTCACGCAAAGTGGCACCTGGCAGGAGCTGACTACACCGGGGACAAGCTGTTCGGTTCTTCGCTGGATCCCATTCTTGTGGAAGACAAGAATAAGCGTAAGGTCTTCCCCACACGACCAGGCGTTCAGAGCACCGACAGGCCCCCTATCCTAGGAGAGCAACCTATCGCCCACCAGAGTCGGACTTCCAGAATCAGAGGTACACGGCGTCCAGGTTTCCCAGGCAGGGGGATAGGCAGTTTCCCAGAGACAGGTTCAGGGGCCAGCAGCAGGGCAAGCGGCCCTTTCGAGGGGGGGGCGGCCGTCCATTCCGCAGGTTCAAGTGATCCGTCCCGGGATCATCCCATCGGCGGTCGCCTCTCCCTATTTGCGGATGCCTGGGATCGCGTTACCTCGGATGAGTGGGTCCGCCAAACCGTTAGGCTCGGGCTCCACCTGGAGTTCCACGCGCAGGCCCTGAATAGATTCCGAACCTTCGCCTCCTCTTCAAATCCGGCCAAACGGGCCCTCCTGGGCAAGGCCATCCAGCATCTACTGGATATCAGGGCAGTAGAGAGGGTCCCGGAGGGGGAGAAGGGTTTAGGATTTTATTCTAACCTGTTCCTGGTTCCCAAGAGTTCAGGGGGGTGGATAGCCATCTTGGACCTCAAGCTGCTCAACTCCAGAGTAGTCTACCGTAGGTTTAAGATGGCCTCACTTAAATCCATCCTAGAGAGCATCCGTCAAGGGGACTTCCTGGCTTCCATCGACCTCACGGAGGCCTACCTTCACATTAGGATCGCCCCCGAACATCGTAGGTTCCTGAGGTTCTCCCATGAGGGCAACCACTTTCAGTACAGGGCCCTTCCCTTTGGGCTGGCCTCAGCCCCCAGAACCTTTACCAAGGTACTGGCTGCGGCGGCGGGTCACCTTCGTTCCCTCCCGGTTCGGCTCCATTGCTATCTGGACGATATCCTCATCCTAGCCAGGTCCCCAGCCAGAGCCGAGAGAGACCTAGGTCTCACCATCGATACCCTAAGGTCCCTGGGGTTCTCAATCAATCTAGAGAAGAGCCAACTGGCTCCTTCTACCAGGCTCCAACACCTAGGGGCCATCATAGATTCGGTGTCGGGAGAAGTCTCCCTCTCCCAGGAGCGTAGGGACAGCATTGTTCAGCTGGTGCAGGTGATCCGCAAATCACGCTCTGTCCCTGTAGTTCTGCTTTCCAGGCTTCTCGGGAAATTCATCTCCTGCATAGGGATCGTGCCCTGGGCTCGCCTCCACGCCAGAGAGCTCCAGTGGTTCCTGCTCCCACACCAGAGAGCCGGGACGAGCGACGCCACCTTCAAGGTACTCGTGACCCCCCAGGTGCGCCTCTCTCTCCGTTGGTGGACGACTCCAGCTCTGGACAGGGGGTCCCTCTTCAGGGAACCTTCGAGGATGGTCCTCACGACAGACGCAAGCCTGTTCGGCTGGGGAGCGCACCTGGAATCTCAGATAGCCCAGGGCCGATGGACGACATCAGACCTACAAAACAACATCAACTGGCTGGAACTCAGAGCCATTCACCTGGCGCTTCGCCACTTCAAGACCGCAGTGACCGACCACCACATCCTGATCCTGACCGACAACGTGGCAGCCAAGGCGCACGTGAACAAGCAGGGAGGTACCCACTCCAAGGCTCTACGCAACGAGGCCCTCCGACTGGGGAGCTGGGCAGAAAGGAACGTCCGATCGATCAGAGCCGAGCACATCTCCGGGATAGAGAGTCAACAGGCAGACTGGCTCAGCAGGGAGACCATCGACAACGGAGAGTGGCAACTCCATCCCGCCGTCTTCCAACAGATCTGCAGGAGGTTCGGCCGTCCAACAGTGGACCTCTTTGCAACCCCAGCGAATGCCCAACTGCCAGTCTTCATCTCGAGGTTCCCAGCCAGAGGCGCCATGGACACGGATGCGATGCGCTGCCCTTGGCCGCCCGGCCTCCTCTACGCCTTTCCCCCCCTTCCCCTCATTCCCGGGGTCCTGAGGAAGTTAGTGGCAGAGAGAGCAGAAATGGTCCTAGTAGCCCCCTTCTGGCCACGCCACCCCTGGTTAGCAGACCTGGTGGATCTGTCCTCAGCCCCCCATTGGAGGATCCCTCAGGGGGAGGTAACCCTGCTCCAGGGGTCTCTGGAGCATCCGGATCCGAAGTGGCTCCATCTGAACGTCTGGCGATTGAACGGGAGCAATTAAGGGGGGGCCAATATTCAGCGCAGGTCATTAGGACCATCGAGGCGTCCAGGAGACAGTCCACGACTCGCATTTATAATGCTTCCTGGCTCGCCTTCGCGGACTGGTGCCAAGCGAGGGACATCGTCCCAGCTGCGGCCTCCGTGCCCCAGGTGCTGGACTTTTTGCAGGAAGGTCTGGAGAAAGGTTTGGCCCCTAGCACTCTGAGGAGGCAGGTCTCGGCCCTTTCCACTGTCCTGGGGGGGGGGGGTGGACGCCCCTCCTTTATCCCAGCACCCTGTCCTAAAGCGTTTCCTCAAGGGGGCGAAGAATCTGAAGCCCCCTGTGGTCCATCGGTTCCCTTCCTGGGACCTCCCCACGGTCCTCCAGGCTCTAACTGAGGCTCCCTTCGAGCCCCTGAGAGAGGTCTCCCTCCAATTCCTGACCCTCAAGGTAGTTTTTCTGGTGGCCATCACTTCGGCCAGGAGGGTATCAGAGCTTAACGCCCTTTCCAGCAGAAAGGATCTCTGTTCATTCCTAGACAACCGAGTCGTCCTCAGACTGGACCCCGCTTTCATGCCCAAGGTCAACTCTCCCTTTCACAGAGGCTTAGAAATAGTTCTACCGGACTTCTGTCCGCAGCCGGTCAGGGATAGAGAGAAATCTTGGCATCGACTGGATGTCAGAAGAGCCTTGCGCATCTACCTGAAGCGCACGGCCTCCTTCAGGCGTTCTGAGGCGCTCTTTGTCTCCTTCCAGACGTCCACCCGGGGAGCCAAGGTTTCCCCAGCCTCCATCAGCAGGTGGATCAGATTGGCCATCTCCAAGGCCTACGAGGCACGAGGCCTCCAGGTTCCTGAGGGTATCACCGCGCACTCTACCAGAAGTGCTGCCACCTCAGCAGCCTGGGCCTCCCAGGCCCCCATTGAGGAGATATGCAGGGCTGCCGCTTGGTCTTCCCCCTCGCCCTTCATCAGGCATTACCGGCTAGACACTTATGCCTCCGCAGAGGCGGCCTTCGGAAGGAGGGTCCTTCAGGGAGTCCTAGACTCTCGTGGGGCTCAGGCCCAGTAATCCCTCCCTAGGACATCTAGCTTTGGTATGTCCCATGTGTGACTCCTCCCACGCCCCTCTTCGGAGACTGTCAGTTGGTCTTACCTGAACTGCATGTCTCGAAGATGGCGTGGGAGTAGTCACTTCCCCCCCGTTAGGGCGCCCCGCGCCAGGGGCCTGAGTTAGATCAGCGGTCAGTCAGGGACCAGGCAGGAAGGGTGTGTTAGTGTCTTTTACCTGTCCCTTCCTCTTTCAGGTTCTTTGCTACGACCATCGGTTAATCTGGGAGGTCAGAGGAGGTACGGAGGTGTGGCCTCAAAGATTTACCTCAGCCTCCAGGGCAAAAGGGCTGTGTTAATACCCATGTGTGACTACTCCCACGCCATCTTCGAGACATGCAGTTCAGGTAAGACCAACTGACATTCTCTGCCTCCTGAGTCCCAGCTGATAGGTAGGAAATGGGGATTTTGCAGGATCCCTAGAGTGGGGAAGGGAATGGAGATTTTGCAGTATCCTTCCCCCAGGAGTGGAGAGGGAATGGAGATTTTGCAGTATCCTTCCCCCAGGAGTGGGGAGGGAATGGAGATTTTGCAGTATCCTTCCCCCAGGAGTGGAGAGGGAATGGAGATTTTGCAGTATCCTTCCCCTGCCACGCCCACCAAGCCACGCCCATAGAACTGGTATTAAAAAAAAATTGAATCCCACCACTGGATGCGTGTCAGTGTATATCCATGAACTGGAATAGGGTTTAGTAACAAGGTCAGCTAATGTGAGCTGAAACAGTTTGAAGCGTGGGCCTGGCTTAGCTCTAAACTAATCTGCTGCTCTGAACTAACACTGAAACTATTCTACACTCTGCATGTGCTTGCTTGTACTCTCTACCACATTGGAGGAACCAGCTTTTGGTGTTGTATATTTACTTCACGGGTTCTATTATACATAAAGAGAAGTTAATGAGTCCTGCTGAATCAGTTACCTGCGTGTGCTTTCTGGATGTGATTGCGGCTGCAAACTCTGATAATGCGTTTTCCCAGCTAGTTTTCTTTTGCTCAAGCCAGGGTTTGGCAAAATCAGGACGCTACCCACAAAACCACAAAATCATCGTTGCTTTCATCCCCTTTTGAGTTCAAGGAAAGGTGGTCGCTTTAAAGCAGGGGTGTCCAAACTTGGCAACTTTAAGACTTGTGGACTTCAACTCCCAGAATTCCCCAGCCAGCTCTGGGAATTCTGGGAGTTGAAGTCCACAAGTCTTAAAGTTGCCAAGTTTGGACACCCCTGCTTTAAACGAACACCTGCCTCCTCCTCGCCTATTTTTCCAGGTGTGTAACATTGTGGCTGGCCAGCGGTGCATCAAAAAACTGACAGACAATCAGACGTCTACCATGATCAAAGCTACAGCGCGATCTGCTCCTGACAGGCAAGAAGAAATTAGCCGGTTGGTAAGTACCACTTCCTTTTGTGAGAACCATGCCAGAATGGGGGGTGACCTTTGCGCTCGTATGAAGGTGGTAGGAAGCTCACAGCTCAATGCTGTTGTAATTTAGAAGGAAGAAAGTGCAGGAGTTTAATTCTTGGCTCTGGCTAATAACATACTAGCTGTGTACGATTCAGTGTACACGTGGTCCTCATTTTACAACCATTCATTTAACTGCTGTTCAAAATTACCATGCTGCTGAAAAATGTGACTTATTACCACTCCTCGCACTTAAAACTGTTGTAGTGTCCCTGCAGTCACATGATTAACATTTAGTTGCTTGGCTACCAGCTTATATTTACAATCATTCTAGCAGCCCAGGATCATGGGATCCCTATTTGTAACTGTCCCAAAATCAAAATCTGGGAAGCATGCAAACCAGCGTCTACATTTGCTGCATCGGATGAGGAGAGCACATATTTCTCCTTCTGTTCTGGCCACTTTTTATGAAGGCACGATTGAGAATGTTTTAACAAACTGCATCACTGTTTGGCTTGGTGGCCTCAGATAGAAAGTCCATACAGAGAGTGGTAAGGACAGTGGAGAAGATTATAGAAAGCTCGCCTCCCATTATTCAGGGTACTGCTTATAAACGCTATGAGCTTAGAGCTTAGAGACCTCACACACCCACTTCACGATCTGTTTCTGTTGCTCCCCTCTGGGAGGAGGTTTCGAAGTATTTCTAGCAGGGCTTCCAGATTCTGTAACAGCTTTGTTCCCTAAGCCCTCCTTCTGGCAAACTTGCAAGATTCATTTTCCTCACCATGTACATGTATACATCCGAACTAGACTGTGTTGCTTCTTTGTGTCATAAAATACATGTGGCTATATGCATAATTTTGTGTTTATTTATTTATTTGTATTTTTGTTACGTTTATGTAGTGTGCATTGGAGGTTGTGACCCTTTGAGAGCTGTATGCAACGAAAGTTCATTTTAATGAATGCCGATTACTGTCTATTTAAAGTGACAAAGTTATTCCAAGTCTTCTAAGATTTGCTTAAGAGCATGATTCACTTTAACAGTCATGTGAGTTGCTGAATAATGGCAGCAAAAAGGTTGTAAAATGTGGCGCAACTCATTTAATAAGTGCGTCAATCCCAATTGTGGTCGTTAAGTTGAGAACTTCCCGGCTTCAGCCTATCTTTTTGCAGGGTTTAGTATTAAAGCAGGTGCTGTAAGGCAGGGGTGTCCAAACTTGGGAACTTTAAGACTTGTGGACTTCAACTCCCAGAATTCCCCAGCCAGCCATGCTGGCTGGGGAATTCTGGGAGTTGAAGTCCACAAGTCTTAAAGTTCCCAAGTTTGGACACCCCTGCTGTAAGGGTAATAATATAGTACGTTGAGTTGAAGAAGGAAGAGATGATCCTTTGGATCAGTGGTTCTCAACCTTCCCAATGCCCCAACCCTTTAATACAGTTCCTCATATTGTGGTGACCCCCAACCATAAAATTGGTGTCTCGGTTCCTAAGACCATTGAAAGAATGTGTTTTCCGATGGTCTTAGGCGACCCCTGTGAAAGGGTCGTTCGACCCTCAAAGGGGTCCCGACCCACAGGTGGGGAACCACTGCTTTGGGTGCTTAGAACCGGATGTGGATAACATGATGGGCCCTCCTCAGTTGGGGATGCTGGCTGTGTTGCCCAAGGTTGAGGGAAGTTATTATTCAATAATAGGTCTTCCGTTTTCCAACAAGTCCGCTCTTTATTGCCTACTCTTAATTAGGTTAGTCTTTACCAACTTCTTCTAGAAGTGTTGAGACATCTGAGAATTATGAGAGATTCAGGCTCAGATCATCTAAAGCAGGGGTGGGGAATGATGGCTCCTTTATGACTTATGGGCCCATCTTGACTCAGGAATTCTAGGAGGCGAAATCCACAGGTCATAAAGGGGCCATTTTCCTCCCCCTCTCATCCCAGAGCCTCTTTGCGGGCACACGAGCTGTCACCCCAGCTCAGCTCCACCACATATGCACGCACGCCTCCAGCCAGCTGATTCTCAGGTCACTGCCGCCATGTGCTTAGGCAGGGCGCATGCGGAGATGTGCCCATACACGAGGGTGGGGGGAGCGCGGGGGGCGCCCCCCCCCGTGCCCCACTTTTGGTCTCAGGAGGCTTCAGGGAGGCCTGCTAGACCCAAAACAGGGCATGGGGGAGGGGGTAGCGTGCACATGCGCAAAGGTAGGTCGCACTCACATGTGCGGGGGTTGGTGTTGCACACGCATTGCATTATGGGTGTGCGTATGCATGTGCTGTTGCACATGTGTTTGTGAACGCTTTTGCCATGCGACGACAAAAAGGTTAGCCATCACTGGTCTAGGAAGTAGCCTTTTGGGGGCCTATCCCCTACAGCAGCGTTTCTCAAGCTTGCCGGCTTTAGGATGGGTGGACTTCATCTCCCAGAATTCCACAGCCAACATGGCTGGCTGGGGGGGATTTGTGGGATTTGAAGTCTACCCATCCTAAAGTTCCAACGTGGAGAAATAGTGCTCTAGAGAGACTAGCTTGTTTGAAAACGCCAACTTCCCTTTGTCTTGCAGATGAAAAATGCCAGTTACAACCTGGACCCCTACATACAAGAGTTTGGCATAAAGGTGAAAGATGACATGACCGAAGTGACTGGGAGGGTCTTGCCAGCCCCAATTTTACAATACGGAGGCCGGGTGAGTAGTAAGGAACCTCTGGGCTGCTTTTATTCACAAGCACTCCTGGAGGCTGAGATATTTATTTACTAACTCATATCAAACCGTCATTCAGAAATTGGAGTCGCATGTAGCTTTCTGAGAATCTTAGCTGTGATCTTAGAAAAGATAACAGAAGGGAAAGGAGTTTTTGTCTCTCTAGAAGCATCTTTCTTTTTTTAAGGACAAAATCCATGCAAATCTCTTCCCCAGCAAATCACAGAATCATAGGATTGGAAGGGACCACAGAGGTCTTCTAATCCAGGGGTCCCCAGTCTCTGGGCCACACCCCACTACCGGAGCTTCAGCCACTGAGAACCGGGTCACAGACGTGGTGGGTGAGCGCATGCTCATCCCCACTTGTACGAGCAGCAGGCCAGCGTGGACTCTATTTTCATTAATGGCACCATCCAGGGGTGGGATTGAAAAATGTTAACAAACTGGTACTATGCCCAATTGCTGGGTCGGTGGTGGCCATGGTGGGTGTGGCCTACTCAGCCTCCTGCACCACGGCCGGGTCAGGGTGCGTTTTCAGCCTCCCCAGGCTCTGGAGGCTTTACTGAGCCTCCAGGAAGGTGAAAACGTCCTCCCCTAGGCCTCCAGAGGCTGGAAACAAGCCTGGGAACATCTATCACTATCCTTCCTGGATGGCTTTTTAAATTTTATATTGGGGTTTTAAACTGGTTTTAAAATTGTTTTTAATTATTTAAATTGGTTTTGGGGTTTTATATACAGACAGTATGTGTGTGTTGTTTTGTTCAATGTCTTATGTTATGTTTTTGTTGTTTTGATTTTGAACGGTCTGTACACCGCCCCGAGTCCCTACGGGGAGAGGGGGCGGTTTATAAATTAAATAAACCTTAAACCTTAAACCTGTTTCCAGACTTCCAGGAGGTCTGTTTTTTGACTTCCCAGAGCCTCTGTGCGGGCCCTTCACTTACCTGGCATTATGAACTGGCCGCATGGAGCCACCTGGGAGGGGTGGTGTGGGATAGGTTGGGCGAGGCCAGCCACTCCTTTGCAACAACCGGTTCAGCTAACTGGATACAAAATTAATATCCGGTTTGCCCAAACCAGTGTGAACCGCCTGAATCCAGTCCCTGGCACCATCCCCTCCCATCGGTACACAAAGCTGGAAAAGTTGGGAGCTCTGTTCTAGTCCAGTCATCTTAGTCAAGGCAGAAGTCTTATACTATCCCAGTCAAATGCTTGTCTAGTCTATTTTTGGAAACCTTACTAATTCGGATCTTTGAGGTATGGATTTTGTCAGGCGCAAAGGAATAGGGCCACACAATAAGCTACAGAGAAGAAGATTTATTGCTCAAGAATCAGCTAACTAAACTGCGGCTAGATAGGAGTCAGTGGAATTCAAGGGGGGGCTGGGCTTGGATCACTTGTGGCAACATGATGACTCCAGGCTGATTCCTCTCTTGATGCCACCCACTTTCCTCCCACAGAATCGTGCCATTGCCACGCCCAATCAGGGGGTCTGGGATATGCGAGGGAAGCAGTTCTACAATGGGATCGAGATCAAAGTGTGGGCCATCGCGTGCTTTGCCCCTCAGAAGCAGTGCAGAGAAGAAGTGCTAAAGTAAGTGAGTAGAGATCACGGTAGGGGGGAAGAAATGAAAGAGCTCCTAGAGCAGGGGTGTCAAACTGAAGGCCCAACGGGCCGAATCGGGTGCTTAGATCTGAAAGCAGCAAAGGACTGGCCTGCGGTGCCTCTCTCAGTGAAAACGGAGCTCCATTTTTGCTGATAGAGGGTTGCAGGAGGCCATCGTAGCTGGAAACAGAGCTCGGGAGCCCATTTTCGCTGGCAGAATGCTCAGCCCACCACAGGTGCCCCCGATATGAGTGACATCAAGCTAGCCATACCCTCCCCCGCCCCCCGAGATCAAACACAATCCTGATATGGCCCTCAATGAAATCGAGTTTGACATCCCTGTCCTAGAAGGGGCAGAAAGAGTTGACCTCGTCAACTCAAGCCAGGCCTGGAACACATCCTGTTTTGAAAAGCTGGGCAGATGCTGCTGGTTAAAAGAGACAGGTGGGAGCTGCATAAAAAGGTGGCTTGATTCAGTGCAAAGTTGTCAGCCATGACGGAGAACCTAGAGGCAATTTAACCCTCAAACCTCCCCTGGTGTTGATTGTCTTCCCCAGCATCAAACAAAACATGAATTGCAGTAGAAGGTAATATTTGTAGCTCAGGGTTGAAACGAAGGGTCGTTGGTGCTCTCTGAACTTGGTTGTTTTCTTGCAGACGTTTCATTACCCAACTAGGTAACATCATCAGTGCTGATTGTGTAACCTAGTCGGGTAGTGGAACATCAGCAAGGAAACAAGCTCCGAGAGCACCAAGGACACCATAAACAATAATTCCATTGTAACAGCTTTGAGAAAAAAAAAAAGAATTACAGTCCTTGCTGGAATGTCAATTGTGGCAAGGCGGCTGGGTTCTTACCTGGGCTATCCAAGATTCCACATCAAAAACAATTGTAAAATTAAACGTTTGTTGATTTTCATCTTCATTTTTTTTTTTTTTTTTGAGATTTAAAATACATCCCCTTTGGATGATGTGCAAAATCTTACACGTTGCTTATGTCCAGAAGATTCCAGGTTGAAACTGTAGGTTCTCCACATAAGGATTCTGTCTCTACTTGGATTAGATCGGGTCGGCAACCAGTAGCTCTGGAGCCACATATGGCTCTTTCATCCCTCTGCTGCAGCTCCCTGTCGCCGATCAGCTCCACAATTGATAGGGCTTTTGGTTAGGACTGGTAGAGGGAAAAGGCTGCTGCGCTAGGAGGAGACTCTATGGTGGGGGCAGCTGGGCTTCCGGTTGGCTCCAGAATTGAATGGGGGGGGCTTCCGGTTAGGACCTTTGTGGTTCTTTGTGTGTTTAATGTTGCCGACCCCTGCATTACATCATGTTCAGATCCATAGAGAATGATTTGCTGGAAAGAAGCTTATTTCCTGTCCTTTCCCAAAGGGAGACAGTTCACAAAGTATGGGAATATTGATACAATACATTCCTGCTTTGCTTCCATTCTGGCCCCATTCCCTAGGCCAGTGTTTCTCAGCTTTGGCAAGTTTAAGATGTGTGGACTTTCTACCCTGTTTCCCTGAAAATAAGACCCAACTGGAAAATAAACCCTAGCATGATTTTTTTTTCAGGATGCTCATAATATAAGCCCTATTCCGAAAATAAACCCCAGTTAAGATCATCAGCCAGACGGACACAATTAGTAATGTATTTTCCCCTAAATAAGACCGAACCAGAAAATAAGCCCTACTGCATCTTTTGGAGCAAAAAATAATATAAGACTCACCCGGACTTATTTTGGGGGAAACACGGTAGGGAATTCTGGGAATTGAAGTCCATATGTCTTAATCTTTTTAGTTATACCAAATAGTAACGACTAGCCATTTCTATCGCAATAACCAAGCTTCTTTCCTTCTGAGTGGGTGGCATATCAGTTGTGACAAATTCATCTACGCCAGGGGTGTCCAAACTTGGGAACTTTAAGACTTGTGGACTTCAACTCCCAGAATTCCCCAGGCAGCCATGCTGGCTGGGGAATTCTGGGAGTTGAAGTCCACAAGTCTTAAAGTTCCCAAGTTTGGACACCTCTGATCTACGCTCTTCTGATCTGTCTTTCTGTTTTCTTTGGATAGGAACTTTACGGACCAGCTGCGCAAAATTTCCAAGGACGCAGGGATGCCAATCCAGGGCCAGCCTTGCTTCTGTAAATACGCCCAAGGTGCTGACAGTGTGGAGCCCATGTTCCGGCACCTTAAAAACACATATTCAGGACTCCAGCTCATCATCGTCATCCTGCCAGGAAAGACCCCGGTGTATGGTATGTCGTCAGAATCGGTGTCAGGAAAAGCATTTTGTTCTGACCGAGGTTTCCTAAGAGCATGAAGCAAACTCCTTGTCCCAACAAAAACCCCTTTTATTAATTGACTGTGAATTCTGCTCATTCACATCCAGCAAAGCCTTTCAAGGGAGGATTTACAATCCCAGACCTGATCTGGCTTGGAGAGCTGCCAAGCCGATATCTGCAAAACCTGGCAAGGAGCCTCAGAGAGTCACAAACCAATTAAGCGAACTAATTGTCTCCTGCAAACTCCACTCCCCTTTCATAACTCTTTTATTTCCTCTGGGAGGGGCCATTCATCATCCACCTGTGGCCTTACTCCCAACTTCTTTAGCTGTTCCCTTCGTCTGGAAACTGTGCATGTGCACACTGGGAACAGGCTCCAGCCGTTCGTCTGCCTCACTGATGTCTTTCTTACTTTGAAGGCAGCTGATAACTGGCATACGGCCCTGGCCCCACCTCTGCCTCTGACACAGAGCCCTCATCAGAGCCTTCCCCAGACTACAGGACTGGTCCATGTTCCTTCCCAGCCTCCTCACTGCCCAAATCTGCTGCCAGCTCCGCTGGCCACTGGTGGGCCAGAACACATTTGAGAAGTATAGTCTTTATTTACTGCCTACCTGTTCTGGCTGCGGAATTCTGGGAGTTGAAGTCCACACATCTTAAAAGTTGCCAAGGTTGAGAAACACTGCCTTAATCTAACCAACTTGTAGTATTAGAAAGTTTGTAACATCTCAAGAATTCTCTCTTCCTTACGGGACTTTGATTTTATTCTCCACCTTGTTAATGGACGTATTCCAAAAGGGATCTGCTTGCGCTAAACAGGAATCATCCTTTTACGAAGACCACTGATCTTTGATGCTCTGTTCTTTCCCTACAGCGGAAGTGAAGCGTGTAGGAGACACCCTTCTGGGCATGGCCACTCAGTGTGTGCAGGTCAAAAATGTGGTGAAGACATCCCCCCAGACCCTTTCCAACCTCTGTCTCAAGATCAATGTGAAACTTGGAGGAATTAACAATATCTTGGTGCCCCATCAGCGGTACGTATTGCTCGGGGTTGACCACTTTCCTTGTTCCTACTCCATGCTTCTATTATCTTCTCTCTCTTCGTCTTTTGGAACTCCTTTGTAAAATCGATCATGAGCTCCTGAAGTCTACGAGGTCTGGTCATAAATAGGTTTTTTTCGGTGCTGTTGTTACTTTGAGCGGTCACTAAAGAAATGGCTGTCGGTCAAAAACTGCCTGTAGTATCTACCCTCAGTCATCTGAGAACCCTCTTTGGTGATCCTTAAGACTCCTGCTTCATGTTGCTCCTAGATCTGCCGTTTTTCAGCAGCCGGTTATATTCCTGGGAGCTGATGTGACTCATCCTCCAGCTGGTGATGGAAAGAAGCCCTCCATAACAGCTGTAAGTTCACTTTTCCAAAGTTGGGGCCTTAAACAAAACAAAGATGCTTCAGCTTTGGCATTTTGGTGGAAACAGGGTCTCAGCAGAAGACTTGCTTTTGGGAGTCCTCTCCTTCTCTCCTCCCCTCTCCTCCTCTTCTGTCCTCTTCCCCTTCCCTTCTCTCCTTCTCCTTCTTTCCCCTCCCCTTCCCTCCCCTTCTCTCCTTATTAAGGCTGGTAAAGTAAGGATGGGATTTCATGTTTCCCTAATGTTCTTCTCCTGATCTCCGTCTTCAGTATATTGTTTCACTTTAGCCAGTTGCAACTTAGTCAATAATCCACATTCAAGCATGGTTTAAGACGGTGGGATTTAAATAATTTAACAACTGGTTCTCTGCCCTAATGACCAGCTGGGTAGGCGTGGCTCGGTGGTCATGTGACTGGGTGGGCGTGGCCAACTCAACGTCACTCAGGTCAATGGGCGCTTCGCCTTAGTTGTTACAATATAATAAGGGTGAACCAGAGAGGCAGTTTCTGTAAGCAGGGCAATAAAGATTAGGCTAGAAGCAACACCAGAATGTTTCCTTCCTTCCTGCCTTCCTTACAGGATTAGCCCTGTAAAGGGGGAAAAAACAAAAGGAGATTTCTTCCAATAACCAGTTCTCCGAACTGCTTAGAAAGTTAACAACCGGTTCTCCCAAATAGGTGCGAACTGGCTGAATCCCACCACTGGTTTAAGCTCAGTGCTTTATATCAGTCAATGTTTTCCCCTCCTCCTAGACTCCCCTTCCCCCCAAAATGCTACAGTTTATAAAGATTTGAGATCCACCCAGCACCTGTTGCCTCCCACTTTCGCTGTGAGCGAGTCATAGACGTTGCCTCTTTGTTTGACGGCAGGTGGTGGGCAGCATGGATGCCCACCCAAGCCGCTACTGTGCCACGGTTCGGGTACAGCGGCCACGCCAGGAAATCATTGAAGACCTTTCCTACATGGTCCGAGAACTCCTCATCCAGTTCTACAAGTCTACACGCTTCAAACCGACACGCATCATCTTCTACCGGGATGGTGTGCCTGAGGGACAACTGCCACAGGTGAGGAAGACTTCCTGACACTTCTTGAACATCAGGTGTTGCATGGAAGGAGGAGTTCGCTCTCGGGTTCACCTTGGGTTGGTAGAGCCACCTTCCCTTCTTTAGATGCTTGTGGGAGCACAATGTTCTGACCCAGGCTTCCTTAAAAAGCATGAAGCAGAGTCTTGGTCCTGGCAAAACCTCTTTTATTTACACAATTGTGAATGCCTTTCACTCACAGTCAGCAAGGCTTGGCAAATAGTCTTTCAGAGGAATGTTTATCCACACGCACCTTATCTCGTTTGGAGACCTGCCAGATAACTAGTTTCCAAATGCAGGGGAAGGCAACACTTGGCACAGAATCTCTTAAAGTCACAAACAGAACTTTCCACTCTTGAAACGATTGAAGGCACAAATACTGTAGTTTCCTGCAAAAGCCCACTCCCCGTTTGTTCCTCTTTTATTTCCTATGGGAGGGGCCAATCACATCCAAGGTGTGACTTTACTCCCAAGTCGATCCTGCTTTCTTAGTTGTTCTTGTGTTCTGGCAGTTCTGCGCATGCGCATACTGGGAATAGGCTCCAGCTGTTCCTCTGCCTCACTGCTGTCTTGCTCCCACTCTGCCTCCAAAGCAGAACCCGCATCAGAGCCTTCCCTAGACTCCAGGACTGGCCCATGTTCTTCCCCAATCTCTTCACTGTCTAACTCTACTGCCAGCTCCACTGGCTGCTGGTGGGCCACAACACACAACTTTCCAATATTTATTGCGCAACTACAGGTCGTTCCTCAACTTACGACTGCAATTGGGATCCGAATTTCTGTTGCAAAACAAGCAAGGCAGTTAATTTTATGACTTCTTTTTTCACGGTGGTTAAGCAAATCGCTGCTTGTTAAATGAACCATTTTAACTTATTTTAAATGTATTGTTTTTTTGTTTTTTTTTTTAAATTCGGTTTGGTTTTTTTGGATATGGATTTAATCTTTTTTAACTTTTGGGATGTGTTTTTTTTTAATGTTGTACGCCGCCCTGAGTCCTTTTGGAGAAGGGCGGCATATAAATCCAAATAAACCAAACCAAACCAAACCACCAGTCATTTAAGCAATCCAGCTTCCCTGTTGACTTGAACTGCCACTTAAGCCACTTTTTTCAGAGTTGTTGTAACTTCCAAAGGTCACTAAACGGAAATGGTTGTGAGGATCCATAGTCATGTTAGATGGGACGCAGTGGCTAAGACGCTGAGCTTGTCAATCAGAAAGATTGGCAATTTGGTGGTTCGAATTCCTAGTGCCGCATAACAGAGTGAGCTCCCGTTACTTGTCCCAGCTTCTGCCAATCTAGCAGTTCGAAAGCATGTAAAAAATGCAAGTAAAAAAATAGGGACCATCTTTGGTGGGAAGGTAACAGTGTCCCGTGCATCTTCGACATTTAGTGATGCTGGCCACATGACCATGGAGACGTCTTCGGACAGCGCTAGCTCTTCAGCTTTGAAATGATGAGCACCGCCCCCTAGAGTCAGGAACGACTAGCACATATGTTAGAGATTTTCCTGGATCTTCCTAACTTCTAATCTTCGGGCATCCACTTCTTTGTCACCAGGAGTTGCACAATTTGCCAAGATTGGACATCCCTGATCTTTGCAGTCTGTTCTGGGTCCTTTTGGGGAAGGGGTGCAAAAGAAAATTCCCAAGTGGGCTTCTCAGGGTCTCCTCTATTCATCCTGTTAGTATTATTTTCCTTCCTTCCTCAGATCCTCCACTATGAGCTTCTGGCCATCCGGGATGCCTGCATCAAACTGGAGAAGGATTACCAGCCGGGCATCACCTACATTGTGGTTCAGAAAAGACATCACACTCGCCTCTTCTGTGCAGACAAGAATGAGAGGGTGAGCCTCAAAGATGTGTGTGTGTGTGTGTGTGTGTAGGTTTATGGGATTTTGCATTGTGGTTTTATTTCTGTAAGCCGCCAGGGTCCCCGTAACAGTTCACTAAATGAACTGTTGTACGTCGAGGACTACCTGTATAAATTTTCTACCTAAATAAATACATTCCACATTAGACAGATGTCAGGGTTCCAAATAGCATCCAAAATTAAATCAGAGTCCAAGGCAAAGTATTGCTCAAAGTTCCAATTTATTAAGAGAGCCATGTTGGCACATCTGGGAAAACCCGAATCTGAAAGTTTCCTGGTTTTCCCCACCCAATTGAAAGTTCAAGATCTTGCACTCACACCCACAAGTCCATCACATGGTACGAGCTTCCACTGCCATGCTGGCAGTACCACCGATCCAGTTCCGGTCAGGTGCAGAGACAAAGGATGACCTTGGCTTTCTAGAAAGGAATTTTGTTGTGGCTACATAGCATCTAACTCCGTACAAATCCCCCCTCCCATTTTCCCACAATAGACAAAGCATAGTAGAATAATAGAAAGTGTGGCAGGCTAAATATCCAAAGGGAATATGGCTGCAGGCCTGATAACAGCTTCAACTGAGCATCAAGACTTGTCTTCAACTCTTTCAAAGTTGAGATCAAATGGCTCTAGAACGGGAGGGGCGATTTGAGCATATCCTGGGAATAATGGAGCCATTTGTAATTGCTTGTTTGCAAATTGAACATCCGGTTTGGGGCTGTGCTGGTGGAGAACAGAGTCTCTTTGTCGAAGTAGTGAAATGATTTGAGCCCCAGAAAGGAACTAATTGGATCAAACAGTTTAAGAAACACTGATTTGAATAAAGTTGAAGTTGCAGGACAGCAGATGTTAGAAGTTGTGGGTAAGCTTTACCCTACAATCATGTCGTTGTTGTTATTAGTTGTGAAGTTGTGTCTGACCCATCGCAACCCTATGGACAACGTTCCTACAGGCCTTCCAGTCCTCTACCATCCTCTGGAGTCCATTTAAACTCACTCCGACTGCTTCAATGACTCCATCTAGCCACCTCATTCTCTGTCGTCCCCTTCTTCTTTTGCCCTCAGTCTTTCCCAGCATGAGGCTCTTCTCCAGGGAGTCCTTCCTTCTCATTAGGTGGCCAGAATATTTGAGTTTCCTCTTCAGGATCTGGCCTTCTAAGGAGCAGTCAGGGTTGATCTCCTCTAGGACTGACTGGTTGGATGGCCTTGCAGTCCAAGGGACTCGCAGGAGTCTTCTCCATCACCATCGTTCAACACCACAATCATGCATTATGTTAAATAAATGACCATGCCTACATGGGTAATCCTTGACGTATGACCACAACCGAACCCCAGATTTCTGTCCCTAAGCCAGACAGTTGTTAAGCGAGTTTTGCCCCATTTTTCTTGCCACCGTTGTTAAGTGAGTCACTGCAGTTGTTAAGCTGGTAACACGGTTGGTAAATGAATCCAGCTTCCCCAGTGACTTTGATTGTCAGAAAGTCGCAAAAGGGGATCACGTGACCCCGGGACACTGCAACCGTCACACACATGAGTCAGTTGCCAAGCATCCCTATTTTGATCACCTGATCACGGGGATGCTGCTACGGTTGTTAAGTGTGAAAAACGTTGATTTTAAGTTACTTTTATTCCGCTGCATTGTAACTTTTAAAGATCACTAAATCAATTGTAAGTTGAGGACTACCTATAACTCAAACCGCACTGCAGAATGGTAGAATGAAAGATCCTGGCAATTTTTATGGAAACCTGTTCCCATTTTGTCTGGTAGCCTGGCCATTGCTGTTGTATATAACCATGATGACGTGGGACGCAGAGCCATGTTGTCCCAGCTCAGCTCCAACATGCGTGCATGCGCGCTTCCTGCCGGCAAGCTGATTTTCGGGTCCCTGCTGCGTGCGCATGCGCAGAGGGAGAGGCACATACAGGAGATGTGCACGTATGCGCAGGATCACCCGTGCATGCATGAGGGCGGGGGTCGTGTGTGCGTGCATGGGGTTGGGGGGAGCATGGTCCCCCCCGTAACCCATTTTTGGTCCTAGGAGGCTGTAGGGAGGTCTACTAGGCCGAAAACGGGGTATGGGGGCGTCGTGCGTGCATGTGCAGTGGGGGGGCACGGGCAGTGGTAGTTGCGCATGCTTTTGGCATGTGATGACAAAAAGGTTAGCCATCACTGGTATATAACTTTCTCTTTGTCTCTCTCTCTCCGCAGATTGGCAAAAGTGGAAACATACCAGCAGGAACTACTGTCGATACAAACATTACTCACCCTTTTGAGTTTGACTTCTACCTGTGCAGTCATGCCGGCATTCAGGTATCTTTTTTTTTTTTAGTAGCTTCCTGGCAGAGATGGGTAAGGCAGCCCTACATGATGTGGTGGACTTCATTTCCTAGCATTCTCTGCCATGACTGCAAAGTCTAGGGATGGAAGGCCACATTTTGGGGGGGGGGGGGGGGGAAACGACGACGACGGCCAAACTGAATCGGTGAACGGAACAACCAACCCATAATATCAGACCTGCAGCCATCTTTTCTTTTGGATCTTTGGCCTGCTACGCTTTCTATTATTCTACTATGCATTTTCTATTGTGGGAAAATGGGGCGGGAGGGATTGTAAGGAGTGAGATGCTATATAGCCATAACAAAATTTCTTTCTAGAAAGCCAAGGTCATCCTTTGTCTCTGCACCTGGCCGGAACTGGATGGGTTAGAACTGCCAGCATGGCAGTGGGAGATTGAACCATGTGATGGACTGGTGGATGTTGGGGCAAGATGTTGAACTTTCAACTAGGTGGGGAAAACTGGGAAGCTTTCAGATTCGGGTTTCCCCAGATGTGCCAACGTGGCTCTCTTAGTAAATTGGAACTTTGAGCAATACTTTGCCTTGGACTCTGATATATTTTTGGATGCTATTTGGAACCCTGACACATAATCTCAGAAGACCTTTCAGACATGCCACCCATCCTCCAAGGGGTACAGACAGTCCTCAACCTATGACCATTAACCGACTTTGCTTGTCAGAAGGTTGTAAAAACATGGTCAGGTGAGCCTGGAACACTGCCCACCGGCATGAGTCCGATGCCAAGCGTCTGAATTTTAACCATGTGATCACGGGGATGCTGCGGTGGTTGTAAGTGTGGAAAAAAAAAGATAATGTCACTTTTTTCAATCGGTTGGCATGTCAAACGGTCACTCAGTCAACTGTTGTAAGCGGAAGACTGCCTGTACCGATTTCTTTCCTGCACCCCCGCCTTCCATCGTTGTGCTGGTAATGTTTCTCCACTCCTTCCATTCTTTCCTTCCTTCTCCCCTAGGGTACCAGCAGACCCTCCCATTACTATGTACTTTGGGACGATAACCGGTTTACAGCAGATGAGCTTCAAATTCTCACCTACCAGCTTTGCCACACCTACGTCCGTTGTACCCGCTCTGTTTCTATCCCAGCACCAGCATACTATGCCCGATTGGTGGCCTTCCGGGCACGATATCATCTTGTAGACAAAGAGCATGACAGGTGAGTAGTGGCACCTCCCACCAGCCCCCATGAAGATGCTCCTTGAAGAGCCCAAAGTACTACCACTAGCTGGCGCTAGGCAGTTAAAGGTTCTGGTGTTCTCTGACCTGGATTATTTTCTTGAAGAGCTTTTATTACCTGATATACCGTATTTTTCAGAGTACAAGATGCACTTTCCCCTAAAAGAGGGCGCACGTTTGGGTGCGTTTTATACACCGAATGTAGCCCCGCCGGCTCCCACTCTTTGGACTCTGTCTTCCAGCAATTTACCCCCTTGCAGCAAACAGCTGGTTTCAGTTTCAGCTTCAACACAGCCTGGTTAGCACAAGCAGCTGATTGTCGGTTGGATCGGCCTCCTGACCATCAGCTGTTTCAGGATGCAGGGATTGCCATTGCCTATTGCTGCCTCCGTGCGCCTCTTTTTTGGCCTCCGCTTCCCATATTTGACCTCTATGCACCCTGTTTGCAGCCTCCCCGTGCCCCATTCTTCTGCCCATTCCAATCCCCGCCACCTAGAAAGGGCAGAAAATGGGGCACAAGGAGGCCAAAAATGGGGTGTACAGAAGCTGAAAACGGGATACAGAGGCCAAAAATGGGGTGTGTGGAGATGGCATTGACAATTGTTACCTATGACAATCCCTGCAGCCTGAAACAGCTGATCTTGGGGAGGCCCGACAATCAGCTGCTTGTGCTAATCAGGCTATGCCGAAAATGAAAGGGGCTGTTTGCTGCAAGGAGGCAAATTGCTGGGAGGCAGAGGCAGATTTTTTTTTTCTTGTTTTCATTCCCAAAAGGTAGGTGCGGCTTATACTTTGGAGCATCTTATACTCTGAAAAATACAGTAACTGATAATGTTACTTGGTCTGGTAAGAAAAAGTCATCCAACAATACCACCCCTTCTTTAGAAAAGAGACAAATAGGTATGGCAGCTAAATCTTGGAAGCTGTAATTTACATTGGGGAGGGAGGGTGCATGAATGGGGAATTATGAAGTATCTCAGGAAATAAATTATATTAACAGTACAGGTAGTCCTCGACCTACGACCACAACAGAGCCCAACATTTCTGTTGCTAAGTGAGACATTTGTTAAGTGAGTTTTGCCCAATTTTTATGAGCTTTCCTGCGACAATTGTTAGATAAACCTCTGCAATTATTAAGTTAGTAACTCGGTTGTTAAGTGAATCTGGCTTCTCCATTGACTTTGCTCGTCAGAAGGTCGCAAGAGGGGATCACGTGACCTCTGAACACTGCAACCGTCATAAATAAATGAGTCAATTGCCAACTTGCACCCGAATTTTGATCACGTGACCATGGGGATGCTGTAATGGTTGTGTGAAAAATGGCCATAGGTCACTTTTTCCAGTGCCATTATAACTTGAAATTGTCATTAAATGAACTGTGGTAAGTCAAGGATTACCTGTATTTCACTTAGCAACAGCCATAGCACTTAGACTTATATACCGCTTTACGGCCCTTTCTAAGTGGTTTACAGAGTCAGCCTCTTGCCCCCAACAATCTGGGTCCTCGTTTTACCCATCTCGGAGGGATGGAAGGCTGAGTCAACCTTGAGCCTGGTGAGATTTGAACTGCCAAATTGCAGGCAGCTGGCAGTCAGCAGGAGTCACTGCACTCTAACCACTGCGCCACCATGGCTCACTTAAATCAAATAAAGGCTGCATCTCTGCTCAAAAAATTGTTCAGCCCTCCACACCAACTCCAAAGCCCAAAAAAGCTGCCCCCAGCCTGGAAAAGGTTTTGTCCCTTTAGTTTGTCTCCAGTGCCCTTAGACGTATGGAAGAGGGAGGAAAAAAATCACAAACTTTTTATATTACAGAGGTGTGTAGTTTGTCTAGAGCAGGGAGTCTCCAACCTTGGCAACTTTAAGCCTGGCAGACTTCAACTCCCAGAATTCCCCAGCTGGCTTTGCTTTAAGCTTGGAGAACTTTAAACCTGGGGGACTTCAACTCCCAGAATTCCCCAGCTTTCTTTGCTTTAAGCTTGGAGGACTTTAAGCCTGGCGGATTTCAACTCCCAGAATCCTCCAGCCAGCTGGGGAATTCTGGGAGTTGAAGTCTGCCAGGCTTAAAGTTGCCAAGATTGGGGACCACTGATCTAGAGCAGTGTTTCCAACTATGGCAACTTTAAGATACTGGCTGGGGAATTCTGAGCATTGAAGTCTTAAAATTCCCTGGGATTAATCTGTGTTGTTTTATGCTGACAGTGATTTCCCTGTCAAGAGAAATCTGCCGTCCTCATCCCTTCCGCATTCTAACTAATAATGCTCTGTTTTAATCCTTTTCATTCCTTTTCCTCTGCCTTTTTAGTGGAGAAGGCAGTCACATCTCCGGCCAGAGCAACGGGCGAGACCCTCAAGCTCTCGCCAAGGCCGTGCAGGTTCATCAGGACACTTTACGTACGATGTACTTTGCTTGAAAGCCCAACATTTTTACCTCACTCCAGAAAGCTTTCAGATTTGAAGGAGCCATACAAAAAAGAGAAAGAAAGAAAGAAAGAAAGAAAGAAAGAAGAAGAAGAAAGAAACAGAAAGAAAGAAAAAAAAAGAAAGAAAGAAAGAAAGAAAGAAAGAAAGAAAGAAAGAAAGAAAGAAAGAAAGAAAAAAAGAAGCATTGGTGCACCTTGTGGTTATCCAATGGAGAGATCACAGCAGGCCGCGGAGAAAACATTTCTAGGAAACTACCCTCGTTTTCCAGAGTCAATGCAAGAGAACTGCGTAACTGGATGGACTCACCTTTGTAGTATTAAAACAAGAGAGACTTTGTTTTTTCAGGCTTTCCAGTTACTTGACCAAACAAATGCAAAAATATTGAAACCGAGGGAGGGAAACTGTCTTTCAATTTAAAAACAAAACAGGTTTTGATGACTGGGATGGTGAGGAGAGGCAGGAGACGCAATATTAGACTTCCGACTGTGAAAGAAGAAGAGTTCCAGTCCTTTTAATGCCCCCAATCAAAAATGCTGTTTCTTATTGGTTCAGGGCGGGGTTGGGGGTGGGTGGGTGGGACGGGACTTGTAGAGCCTTAAAACAGATGACTAGATTTATAAAAACTAATATTTTAGGATACAAAATGCTTTAATTGGCGAAGAAGAAAAGAAGCCAGTAGTTTATAGATGAATTTTAACACAGTTACCCCCTTCTCCACAGAAAGAAAGAAAGAAAGAAAAAAATATGAATTTTCCCCCTTCCCCTTTCTATATAATTATGGTGTAAGGTACCTGCAGCACTTACCACAAAAGGAAACTTGTCTTCCGTCTGTTTAAAAAGTGAGTTGGCTGCTGCCCTTTTAATGCGGCAGAAACACACCGTGGGCGAGTGCCTTACTTCAACGCTACAAAATGATGACATTTTTTTTTTCGCCTTTCGGGGCTAAAAAAAAAAAAAAAAAAGGAAACCAACAATGCTCTTGACTTGACTTGATCGTGGTCCAGATCTCTAGCTTGAAAGTTTTGGGGTTTTGTTGATGTTCACCAAGCATACCATTTCATGTTAGCTCACAGCCTCATGGTGGATTACAATTTTGTGCACTTTTATCTTGACATAGAAATTCGGAGAGTTGATGATGATTTAAAAAAAAAAACCCTGCTTTTTCTTTTTTTTTAAAAAAAATATGATGAATTGCAATTGATTGAATTGCTTCTGATATATTTCTTGTGTGGTGATTTCCCCCCCCCCCTCCTCCTTTTTAATTTAAAGAACGCTGCATTTCTGACGAACAGGGTGTGTGTGTAAAAAAAAGGAAGAGTGTTTTTGTCTGCCCTGCAAGCACAAAAAAAAAGAAAAAAGAAAAAAAAAGAACTCTGCTATCAATCCATGCCCTGATTTTTTTAATATATGGATGAAATTTTTTTATTATCAAGTATTTTTATACGATGCCGAGTCTATTGCCAAAACTTACACTCAAATTCTCACTTGTTTACATCATCTTCCCTACTTTTATCTCTTGTCCGACATTTTGGGAATATTCTTACAGCGCACCAAGTAGATGGCTGGATCACCACAAAAACTCAAATTGGAATTATATCGAGAAGGTTTCCGGGGGACTGACTTTCCCAGGAGCTGCCCAGCTCCTCCTGAATATTTGTGCTGTATAGTGAAGGAATGATTATTTCATTTACTGCAGTTGTGTAACCCCAGTGTCTTCTCAAGCCTTCTGCTGTGTTTTTCTATCTAACATGATAGGGAAGATGGACTTAAACCAAGCCCGTTTCTCCAGCTTGCTTTGAGATCAGAACATTAAAACGCACTTTGCTGTTTGTTTGTAGAAATGGATCTTGATTTTCTAGGGATAAAACAAACCAGTCCCATGGTTGTGAATTCCGGTTTTCCTTCCTGCAACAAACACCTTGGATAGGAAATATCCTGGCCTGTGCTGACCCCTCGCAAACCGATTTCAGAAGGAAGCCCGTGCCATATGTTGTCTCCAAACCATATTTTGTCGCTTCATCGTTGTATCTTCGAGTGCCAAAGTGAGTTTTCAACATCAGCCACGGCAAAAGATCCCTCTTCTCCCAAAAAGCTGCACAACTCTCTTGTAGTTTTTGTGGGAAAAAACCCTCCCCAATCCCCCCCCCCCAAGGAAAGGCAACACTTGCGGGGTGAGACTTGTGAATTGTGTGCTTCAAACATCAAGTTCAATTTTCTTGTCTTTTTTTAGGCCTTATCTCTTCTCCCGGCCCCCTTCCCCTGCCCTCCCCGGCTTCCCCATCTCCCACTTCAGGGCAGAATGTTAACCCATCTGAAAGCTATGCAAACCAACAGGCCACTCAGAACGGGACCCAGTTGGGTGCTTTGCCATTTGATTGTGAGTCTGTCTTCTTTAAACCACAAGGCTAACAACTGCTATCGGAATGCACCAGCCTGACAGCATGCATCAAGAGGAGGTGGAAATTCAGGACACGATGCTTTATCTCGGATGGCCTCTGAGCAACTTGTCTCTTGGAGTACTTAACGGGGGTGGAGCTGGCTGATCTTCGAAACACGAATAATGCAGGTTGTGGGTTCAGTGATCCTTCCTTCCTTCCTTCTTCTCATCCACCCAGCGTCCTTCCTCTCACCCATTCTCCTGCCTTCCTTCCTGCCTCTCTCCATCCCTCCCATCTTCCTTTCCCCGAAAATAAGACCTCCCCAGATAATAAACCCAATTGGGCTTTTGAGCGCATGCGCTCAAATAAGCTCTCCCCCAAAAATAAGCCCTCCCCGAAAATATTGGCAGCAGCCATGAGGTGATCCTCACTCGTCGCCTCCCGCACCTCAAAAATAATAAGACTTCCCCGAAAATAAGGCCAAGTGCTTATTTCGGGGGTCAAAAGAAAATATGACCCTGTCTTATTTTCAGGGAAACACAGTACTTACCTACTTCCTCCCTCCCTCCCTCCCTTCCTCCTCCCATCTTACCTACCTACCTACCTACCTCCTTCCTTCCTTCCCTCCTTCCTTCCTTGAACCCTTCAAAGTTGGCATTGTCTTGCCCTGGGCACCTGCTCTCGAACAGAAGCATCAAGACCGAAAGCCAACATTGCTTAACCAAGTGCCTGCATGGCGAGCTCACCTACCAGCCTTCATCGAAGTTCCTTGTAGACAGTTACCACTTGCCTCGCCTCTTCTCAGCTTTTGCGTGAAAATGCATTTGCAAAACAAAAACCCGGAAGGACGTTTTTGAGTTTTTCTTGGTGTCTCTTCGCCCCGTCTGCCTCTTTCTGCTTGGAGTAGATTCTCACTTCTGACACCAGCACTGCGACTGCGATTCTAAACTATTTTTGAGCAAGAATAAGCAACTTGGGCATTTGCAGAAGGGGAAAGTGGTGCGGGGAGAAGAGAATCCGAAAGAAACTTGGCGCTTTGACAAAACCACCACAACTACCAAGGCTTTAAAACCAACACAACACCTCCAAGACTTGAATTGTTACCAGTGGATCCCGTTTTCAGTAGTTTTATATTTTTATTTTTTGCACTCCACAGTTAGGTTGCTGTTTTTAACGGAGGAGGAGGGGGACGTGGCATGATTGAGGGGATGTTGAGTGGCCAGCACTTTCCCCACCCCAACCCACTTCCTCCCCTCTCCCCACCTGGTGCATGCAAAGTTTTCACAAAGTGCCGTAAATAATGTAATTGCTGCAACCTCTTTGAAACCATGTTTTTCTAAGTTTGGGGTGATTCTCCAACCCACCCCTCTTTCTTTTTGATGTTTTAAAAACTGGGATAACCCCCCCCCCTGCATGTGCTACATAACAAAAGCTATCTGTTGCATTCCTGCTTCACTTGGGCAAAACTTGTCTTCTGTTTTTTGGAGGGTCAGAGATTGCACCCCAAAAGAAGAAACATTCTCTGCTTCAGCTTCTTCCTCCGTCACTAAGTGTGGCTGTTGCTGCTGTTGGGCATGGCATGGGTGTTTTTGTGAGATCCGCAAAACAATAATAATAATAATAATAATAATAAAAAGTGTTTCAGGATGTTTCGCCTTGCACCTTAACCTGTATTCCTTGTGATATGCTTTCCCCCACCCCTTCTGTGGCTGGAAACGTTGCTGACTTCCCACAGGCTGTGTGGCTGGATGGGGGGACGGGGAGGGAGGGTGTGTGTGAATGCAGCATACAAATGTAGCCGTCGGTTATGGGTTTTTATTCGGATTATTTTTAATTTTGCCTGCACTGCTGCTTGTTCTGATGGACTCCTTAGGTCTGAACGAAGGGAAAAGGAAGTGGGCGGGTGGAGACTTCCACATGCAAGGAGAGATGTAAAAATGAGACCCGGTTGAAGATGGGAGACCAGTGGTTTGAAGCGATGGGCCCCGATGCCACATCGGAATCTGGCATCGCAAAGACCTGGATACAGAACTAGCCTGGCTTTGTAGGATTGAAGGATTCCAGTTGCATAGGGCAGTGGTGGCGAACCTTTATTGCACCGAGTGCCGGAACAGGAGAGTGCGCGGGAGAGCATCGGAAATAGGAAGAGCAGCTCCCCAGCGTGCATGCACGAAAGCGCCGGAAACCGGAAGTGCAGTTCCCTGGCATGCATGGGCGAGCCAGGAAGCTGAGCTTCTGGTTTCCGGCATGCACATGTGTGCCCGTCATCTGGTCTTGCACTTTCTGGTGTGTATGCACGCGCAAAGATGTGCGTGCTCCTGGGGTGCCCATGTTCGCCAGGGAGCTGCTATTCCAGTTTCCGATGCTCCCGCGTGCAAAGGTCGTCTGGCTGGGGTGCATGTGCACACCGGAACCTAGAAGAGCAACGGGCGATGGCTGGCGTGCCCAGAGAGATGGTTGTGTATGCCACCTCCGGCACGTGCGCCATAGGTTCTCCATCACTGGCATAGGGGGACATCTTTCTCTGCATCCTGGATGTTTTCAGTAGAGATGGTGCATTTCAAGCATTATGTCAAGTGTTTCTCAGCCTTGGTTGTCAGTGTTTCTCAACCTTGGTAGCTTGAAGAGGTGTGGACTGTAACTCCCAGAATTCCCCAGCCAGCTATGCTGGCTGGGGAATTCTGGGAGTTGAAGTCCATACCTCAAGGTCGAGAAACACTCACCTAGGTTTTCAATAGTGGCGATTATGTGTAGCTGGGGCGTCCGGAGGAGGGTGAAGGTTCATTCTCCCACCTTATGGGTTGGTTTCCAGATGTTTTGTTACCGGGCTATGTCACTTCAGCGGAATTTAGGGAATGTCAGTGTTGGCATTCTGCTGCTCCTCCTTCATGCGGTCCCGTCACCAGACCTACTGACTACGCAACCCCCCTTAAAAGCCCAAGAACAGCAACACTGGCGTTCCCTAAATCCCGCTGAAGACGTTACCTAGCCTGTTAACGAAACGTTTGGAAAACCAGCCCGCAGAAGAGGCCTCCTCCACCTTCCCTGGACTAGGAGTGGCTGGGATTCTGACGTACGTCATCTCAACGCCATGATCTACGCTGGGTGGGGATTGTGAGAACTAGAAGTCAGCAGAACCTGGAAAGTGAGAATTTCCTCCCCCGGCCCCCCCATCCCTGACCTAAGGACCTGGCAAAATGTACTTGAGAATTTAAAAGTGGAAGCATATGGACTTTCACCCCACCCCATTTGGTGGATGCTTCAGAACCTTCTCAGGTTCTGCTTTCTGATCAAAATATCCATCATTAGGTGCAAATGACTTTCTGGGATCTAGTTCTACGTCCTTTAAACGCCACTGCAAGCTTTTATCTGGGAGAGCTGTTTCCCCCCCTCCCCCCCCGTCTGTTGAAAATTGTACAAAACTTTCTTCTCCTAAAGATTGTTCTCAAAAGAAAAGTTAGCGATGCTTCCTTCCCCCCCCCCCCTTTCCAATTTCGCTTCTTTGTTTTCTCCTTATCACTTTGGGACCAACGAAGCAACTATTGTCCATAAAAAGCCGACGTTGTAGAAAAGATGCAACTTCCAGTCCTTTTTTGTTTTGTTTTTCCTTCTCTTCCCTCCCTCCCTTATAAAGAAGTGTTAAAAGCATCTTGGCAGCCCAGTGCAAACTTGCTGTGCCGGTTCTCTCTCGTGAGAGCCACGCAGCAGAACAGCAATAATAATAAAAGAAACAAAACCCGTAGCACACGTGCGCATGTAATTTTGCACTTCTAAATAATTGTGAAAGTTTTAAACTGATGGCAATTCTAGTCTTGTGTTCAAAACAGTTTTTTTTAACCTGTTACAAGGAAGCGTGGATGTGTAAATACAGAATGTTCACAAAACACATCTGTCTGTGTAGCTTTGATTTGTGTGGATATGTATGTGTGTGTGTATTTATTTGAAACTACCTGATAACCCCTCATTGTCCGGCTATTTATTTATAGGTGGGATATGTTCGGAGCTAATGTAATTTCTAATGTTTGATTTTCCCCCTTACCAGAAGGATTCCCCTTGTGGAGTACAGTGAAGCCATTATCATGGCAACTCCACTGCGCTGTACAGTAGAAGTCATTTTACGGCAGTACAGTAGAAGCCATTTGAAGATACAACAGGCTGTATCATAACAACACCCCACCCTCCAAAGGGTGTTAGGCGTGCTTTACCCCCCCACAGTATTTGTTTCCAGAGAGTAAGTCATCTGTGTACCAAGTTTGGTTGAAATTGCTCAAGGCATTCCAGAGTTATGCTGGAACACACAAACATTTTTATATATATAGATTGAGCATTGCATGGTCTGTTTTATTAAGCGGGTTTAAACTATTGCTGCATACACCTTGATTGACAAACTGCGGGCTTAATTTGATTTTTTAAAGAATAACAGCATATCTTCCTATAAATATCAGAAATGCAACAATAAGGGGTGAAACAGGACATACAAAGGGAGGAAACAATGCTATATTGATAAATTGTGAAGGGTTAGTTTTATTTTCATTTAAATTTCTTCTGGGACAGTTATTCCAACCTAGTGCTTTTTAGGTAGCGCTGGAATTCCAATTTCCAGAAGCTTTGTGCTGGCTGGGAGTTGTAGTCTCATCGTGCCTGAGGTGCACAATTGGTCTAGTACAGCATGGGTGGCTCAGGGGTTGTGGGAGCTGAAGTCCACAAGTCATAAAGGAGCCATAGTTGCCCACCCCTGGTTCAGTATATCAAAGAATATTTCTGCACAGTCTGTTCTTGGTGTGTCTGTGTGTAACTTTTGCATCAGGTGTTTTCAAATGACCTCGTTCTCTTTGGAATGTCTGTAAATTACACTCGGTATTAACAAGTGGCTCAGGGGACGGGGTGGCTCAGTGTCTTAAGACGCTGAGCTTGTCGATCAGAAAGGTTGGCAGTTTGAATCCCTAGTATCGCATAACGGAGTGAGCTCCCATTACTTGTCCCAGCTTCTGCCAACCTAGCAGTTCAAAAGCATGTAAAAAGGCAAGTAGAAAAATAGGAATCACCTTTGGTGGGAAGGGAACAGCGTTCGTGCACCTTCGGCATTTAGTCATGCCGGCCACATGACCACAGAGACGTCTTTGGACAGCATTGGCTCTTTGGCTTTGAAACAGAGATGAGCACTGCCCCCTAGAGTCGGGAACGACTAGCACATATGTGTGAGGGGAATCGTTAGCTGTTAAGCAAGTGCTCCCCTGACAAAGGACTTTTAGAGAATGAAAAACAAGTTGTTTGGCTCTCTTGCAATCCTGAAAATTGAACCTATTTATAAAATCCATGTATTCAAAGAGAGCAGCATTCTTTACTCTAGTTTCTCTGGGGGTCTCTTGGGATGTAGTATAAATCAAGAGGCCAATAACTCCATCAGCTATAATACCGTAGATCAGAAAGGAACTGCAAGTTAGACTTCATTGAGTTACTAGTATTGTCTCAGTCCACTTGATTAGGAGTTAAGCTCTAGAGTGATTGCAACCTGAAGAAGAAAAAATGGATTGATCCTATAAAGCAGGGATCACCAATCTTTTGGACCTTAGGAACTACTAAATTCATAATTTTAAATCCCGCAAACCATTAATATGATCTGCCTAATGACTGGATGGGTGGAAGTTGCTAGGTGATTGAGCGTGGCCAACTCAATGTTACATCAAGGGGCACCTTGCCAGCCTCTACTCACCACTCCTCGTCTGCCCATCCGGGCTCCTTAGGGTCCCAATAGGAAGCAGTTGTTGAAGCTAAGCAGCCACCACGAGAAGGAGTTGGCAAAAAAGCTGGCTCAGTTCAAATTGGACCTGACCGAGAAGGAGGCTCAGCAGAAGCACCTCACTGAGGACTACGAGCATAGGTTTTCCAAGCAGAGGGAGTGCAAGGCCAGGTACCAGCACCTGGAGGCTCAGTGGGCTGAGATGGTCAGCCAGTTCCAGGCCATGATGCAGTCCCACTGGAACGAGGCCCTCTGGCTCTTCGCCACCAGCAGCGCTTCCCTTTAGCCTTTGCCCAAAGCCCCACACCAAGAGCCTGAAGCGGACCCCAAGTCAGAATTTCTCCCCTTCCCCCCTGACCCGCACAAAGAGACCCCGAAGGGGGAGACTCTGCAGCAAACCAAGCGTTCATTGCACGTATCCATCCCAGGGGCCGTAGTTTGAGGACCCCTGATTTAGTGCAATGTAAAAAATCCAAATAATTTTTCTGTGGACCACCAGACCTTTCTCACGGACCATCAGTTGGTGACAGCTGCATAAAGTTTTGTTATTTCAAATTAAAAATCCTTTTATTTCCTTCCCTTCCCTTTCTCCTTCCCTTCCCCTCATTTGATCCTTCACTTCTCAGAAATTTTTTTCCCTCTGAAACACACCATGCTCAATTCAGGAAATATAGGAAAACGCAATGGAAGAGATGCAGCATATGGACATTTTAAACACTAAGATAGCATTAAAAAAACCTGATGTAATCTTCTGAAAAGCAATAAAATAAAAGGGTTTCCAAAACTGATATAAAACTTTTAAGGCAGATCCAATGAAGAAAGAAACATTGTGGGATTCCAAGAATATTATTTTATTATTGTGCAGCACAGTTTCTTCACCTTGGCAATCTTAAAACACATGGCTATCTTAGTGTCTGTTTGAGTCTGTCCACTTCTTCATGTCATTAGATGCCCCGTTCTTACCCCAGAAGAAGCTTTTTCAAACGTTCTGTTGGAATTTTCCTGAAACTCAAAATCTTATTATTTTGGGTCGTGCACTCTGAATAAAGCATAATAAGTCTTGAGTTCTTGTTTGATGCCTGTTCAAGTATTTGAAGAATGCTATCATTTTTCTTCTTGAGGCTAACATTCCTGTTTCCTTGAATGGCCGTTCCTAGGCCCTGATCATTTCATTTCCCCTTTCCCAATCTCTTCCAATTTTTCTGAATCGTTGCTCTTAAAATAGCAGGCTCAGAAATAAGGACAATGCAGCCGACTCTGACCAAAGCAGAATAAAATGGAACTCCTAACTCTTGTAATGTGGACATTGTACTTTCTCTTAATGCACCTAAAAACTGTACAGGTAGTCCTTGACTTAAAATCACAACTCAGCCCCGAATGTATCCAGTCGTTGCTAAGTGAGACATTTGTTAAGTGAGTTTCCCTCCCATTTTACGACTTTTGGCCACATTTCTTAAGTGTATCACTGAAGTGGTTAAATTAGTTGAACGGTTTTTAAGTGAATCTGGCTTCCCCATTGACTTGGCTTGTCCAAAGGTCGCCAAAGATGACCCCATGACCTTGGGGCGCTGTGACCATCATAAATATGAACCAGTCGTCAAGCATCCAAATGTAAGTCACGTGGGGATGCCGCAATGGTTGTCAGTGTCAAAAAAATGGTCACAAGTCACTTTCCAGTGCCGTTGTAACTTCGAACAGTCACTAAAAGAACTGTTGTAAGTCAAAAAGTACTGATATTCAGTTTTGCATCCACTCTTAACTCACAGTGGGCAATCCAATATGACTCCAAAGAAGAGCAACCCCTTACGAAACAGTAGGAAGATTCGGGAGGACCTTTCACAGAGGATGGGGCAGGAATCAGCAAGGTGAGTTTACAGAAGTGCAATTTTCTCCTTAGTCAATACCTTGCTCCCTCATCCTGTGATGGCCAACCTATGGTACGCGTGCCACAGGTGGCATGTAGAGCCCCCTCTGTGGGCATGCGAGCCATTGCCCCAGTTCAACATGCTCGCATGTGTGCACCTCATCATGCCCGCATGTGCGCCCCAGCTCGCATGTGTGCACCTCCCACCGGCCAGCTGGTTTTCAGGTCTCTGTGGCGCATGCGTGGTAGGTGGGGTGCATGTGGGAGACATGCATGCTTTTGTGCGGGCGTGGGTGGGTGTGTCACGCGCACTCCCCTTTTTGACCCTTATCAAGAGGCTCCTTGGTTCATGCAATGTGTTAAATTGACTTACTCCATCCAGCTATCGTGTGAAAAGAGAAGCAATTCTGGTTGTAGAACTTAAATTCTCGCAGATACCGCTAGGATTATTTTTTTAAAAAAGCAAATATTAGTTAATCCGGCTGCTCATTTAACTTTTGTTATTGCTGGTCGTCAGTAAATAATTCAGGGGCAAGCTAGATTCGAACTCGGGACTCTCAAGCACTAGATCCCTCCGCCTAAGAAGCAACAAATGATTAAAAAAAACCCACCCATTTCATCCTCCTCTTCTAGGAGCTGCGCCCCTTCGTCGCCTTCGGAGGAGCGGCCCAGCAACACACTCGCGCGTGCGTAGTGAGTGAAGCGAGCAAAGCGCGAACTTGCGCGGGAGGAGGGAATGATAGAGAGCAGAAGTCTATGAAGTCGGGGAGGGACTTCCGGCGCCCGGGACAGAAGTTACAACACGCCTGCGCGCGAGCCGGTGAGCGTAAGGCGTATAGACCGCCCCCCCGTCTTCAGGCGTTCAGGAAGACTAAAGAATGGCTCTTAACCAAAGAGTCGAGAAGTAGAAGGGGGGGCAATTTCCGGAACGAGCGGGGAAGAGTGCGGTGGCGCATGCGCGCCCCCTCAAACGCCGGAGACCGCTCTCTTCATAGCTGGGCTCCTTCGGGTCCTCTCAGTCGGTGAGCGGCTGGAGCAGCGGGCGAGCTGGGCTGCGGGCGGCCACGCAATTTCCGCCTGCTCGGCCACCTCCGGAGTCCTCCAACTGACCGAAAAAGCCGGATTGGGCTGAGGAGGCAAGCAGCGTAAGAAGAAAAAAACTGCGAGGCAGAAGAAGAGGAGGAGGAGGAGGAGGAGAATCCTCCGTCGCCACCGCCGCCGCCCCCTGAGGCCCGGCCGGTCCGGACCGGGACGGCGCTAGAAGACGAAGACGAGGAGAAAGAACCGGAGCGGCCCCCATCCCACAGAGTGGCCGCGCCGAGTCCATGAATGGAAATCGGCAGCGCAGGTGAGGCGACGGAGGGGGGGGGGGTTGCCCGTTGGGGGGCTTCGGTAAGTGGGCGAGAAGGTGAGGAGGCCTTTTCCCAGGGCCTCGTTCATTCTTCTTCTTCTTCTTCTTGTGGCATATCCGTCATGCGACGTTGGCGATCCTATTTTTATCAACAGCCGCATGAAGCCCCTATGGCTGTCATTAAGTTTTGTACCTTATGATTCTTGACGAATGTATCTTGTCTGAGAGCAACACTGAGAGCATCTGCACCAAAGACAAATGACTTGTGTGTCCAATCACACTTGGCCAATAAAGAATTCTATCTCTGGCTTCTGGCAGAATTTGCCTCCATGTCTGGGCTGCTCTTCAGAACCGAGGCAGAAGTGGGGCCCTTTGGCTTCAACTAGGGCTCCAAGATAGGTCAGTATCGACTACCAAGGGACAGTCCAAAGGAACTGTATGACCAGGAGTCAAAAGTGTCAAAAGCTGTCATTTATTTTATAAAAAATATATTGGTGGGTTATGAATACATAATTGGGGTCAGTGAATCTTTTAGGGTCTCCCCATAAGGACCACTCCCTAGTCTTGGCAAATCTAGACAATATACTAAAAAGGAGAAACATCATCCCGCTAACAAAAGTACGCCTAGTCAAGGCTATGGTTTTCCCAGTTGCAATGGATGGCTGTGAAGGTTGGACCATAAGGAAGGCTGAGCACCAGAGAATGGAGGCCTTTGAACTTTGGTGCTGGAGAAGACTCCTGCGAGTCCCTTGGACTGCAAGGCGATCCAACCGGTCACTCCTAGAGGAGGTCAACCCTGACTGAAGATGCTGAAGAGGAAACTCAAATACTTTGGCCACCTAATGAGAAGGACGGACTCGCTGGAGAAGAGCCTAATGCTAGGAAAGATTGAGGGCAAAAGAAGAAGGGGACAGCAGAATAAGGGGGCTGGATGGAGTCACTGAAGCAGTAGGTGTGAGCTTAAATGGACTAACAACAACTAGTCTTGAAGGTGAGGTGCCTAGTAGTGGGATGCCCAGGACAACTGCCAGCAAGAATGGTCTTGAGGTGTCTATTAATTACTACCAGCATTAATTAGTACTATTAAAATAGCATTTTTAAAATTATTTTTGTGTGTTTGGGGGTCAATAAACCATATGGAACTTTATGAAGAGATTGAAGAGATGAGCCCTGACCTAAATGTTCTCCCAAACTGGGGCCATCCAGCTGTTGGGGCTATGGCTTCCCTAATTCTCCCCAGTCTCACAAACCTCTACCGTGTTGGCTGAGAGCTATGGGAATTGTGGTCTAGCCTTCTCCCCTTCTAGAGGTCACAGGTTTGGGAAAGGGATAAAATGGGATGTTGGGTGAGTTTTCTTACAGGGGACTGTAGAACAGGCGAGAAGGGGGTAGAGTTTCATGCTTATGTTTGGACTGGGAGAAAAGGTGACTGTTCAGGTTTTGTGGAACAGGTAATCTTACCTGTTAAAGGAACTGCATTGCCATGAAATAGAGATTACTATTGTACACCTTTTTATTCAATGGCATGTTCCAGTACTTATGGACCTGCAGACTTGGAACTGTTGAATGAAGAAGGGGATCAGGGTTTCTGTGTGCTTTGGAAGTAGATTGGTAGAGGGCACTGTTTTTCAACCTTGCAACTTAAAAGTGGGCAATAGAGTTCAATTGCCAGTATCTCCTCCAGTATGGTGTTGAAAAGCACTGGTATACCCAAACACCAATCATTATTGTAAATCTTGACGTGTGTGAGAGGTCTGGTCCATCATTTCAGTAGAATGAAGATGAGGTATTTTTGTGGCAGTGAGCATCCTTGGATTTTTATGGTGTGGGGCACTTAGTATCTTATCTTTATTCTAAAGGATGAGAATTGAAATATTTATGGAAGAAACTATTTCTATTGTGAAATAGATTCTCTAATATATGCTACAGCTTCTTACTGCCTATTCTGATATAAAAATTGCATGAGGTGGTTGATCATTGGGAGAAACCTACTTATTCCCCCAGAAAATTGCATTTTCTGTTACATATTGGCAGGCATAGGTATTGGTCAACCCAGTATAGTACATTTAAACACCAGTACTATACTAAACACAAAGGTCGCTGAAATATTGTGGAAACATAAAAGCTAATTTTGCCTAACTGAAATAAGTTGGAGAAATCTGCTTAATTGCTTTAGGTACGATAGCTCAAAATTTAGGAATATTTTGATTAGCTGACTTGAGATATTTTGAAGTGACAGTAAATCTATTCTCTATCTTTCTGCTTCTCAAACATGTTTAGAAATAATATACCTATTATTGGTTATCTAGAACTATTTGACTTTTTATTGAGTGAGTTTTGAAAATTTTGATACCAGTATAAATTTCAAGATATAATGAAATAAATGAAAAAGATGGCAACTGCTTTCTTCAGTTATCATTGTTTAAATCGATTGTTTAATGAAGAGACGGAAGCTTTTTAAGTTATCAACATGACAGTTGATGTACCGGTAGTTGCACAAAAACTGAAACTTTGTAATTATTCCTGCAATTACAAATCTTTAGTATTATTTTAATCACATAGTCCAAGTTAGTTATGAGCAACATTGGCTAATAGAAGCAAATATTTAAATTTTCAGTTGTGATCATCAGTCACATCATTTGTTTTCAATTCATGATCTTCATCATAGATTTCAATGTTATCCTTTTCTGCAATGAGGGATGGCCTTTTAATATTTGTTCATTCACAGCAGTTAAAATATTTTGAAGTCAGTTTTCCTTACAATACAATACATATTTAGTGTAACTATTTCCAGCTAACTGGGAGTCACATTTTAAAAAAATGTATCACTGCATGACCTAATTCAACCCATTAATCCATAAACAATATTTTGCAAACACCACTAAGTGAAAATCAACAATCCATATTATAATGTAGCATAACAAATTGTATGAATCAGGCCACAGTCTACTGTATTGAGGAGCCATTGATCTCATCTAGAGGGATAACCTTTGCACTATATATGTGTTGTTGTTTTTTTCATACTGTAGGACAGGGTTGTCAAACTCATGGCCCGAGGGCTGGATGTGTCACATGTTGGCCATGCCCACCCCGTTTTAGCAAAGGGGAAAACAGTTGCGATACATCACGTGATGACAACATGACACAAATTTGACATCTCTGCTTTAGGACATTGCTGGGTCACATCCAGAATTTGCTGTATAATTTCCTAACTAGATTTGTACTTTGGCTTTATTTTATTTTTTAAAATGCACTTTTAGGAAAAGTGCACAACCCCACAACTTTTCCATGCACATGGATGGTTGAAATAAAGCTAGAGTCCTCTTCCTCTTCTTACATCATTTTCGTCATTGGCCAACAAAATTCATTTATTCAATTTTTGTAGCCATCCATCTCAGTCCAATTGACTTTTTTAAAAAAAAATAATTTCAATACTAAAATTAAAACAACACTGTGCCAAACAATTTAAGCTAAATGCTATAAAAATGTAAACTGCTAACAAAAATATAACATCAATCTAACAATAGCACTTAGACTTATATACTGCTTTACAGCCCTCTCTAAGCGGTTTACAGAGTTGGCATATTGCCCCCAACAATCTGGGTCCTCATTTTACCTACCTCGGAAGGATGGAAGGCTGAGTCAACCTTGAACCGGTGAGACTCGAATTGCCAAAGTGATGGCAGCCGGTTAATATGATTACAAATATAATTAAGATTAATAATCAACTATGTAGTTTTATAATATATCTGTACAACTGGCATTATGTACATATATAAATCAATATAAAGTAGTAAAATGTACATATAGTCATAAATATGTTTAACACTATAAAACAGTAAAATCTACAGGTATTCCAAAGGTAAATTTTAATACTGTGTCTGTAAAACTATGTTGCAAAAATGTAGGTGGAACATAGATGTGTCAGGAAGTGTAGAGGCTGAAACCTAAAATAACCAGTGATGGACCCTGCCTAATCATAGTAATGGCTCCAGTGCACATAAGTATGAATCATGGCATATGGGTGTAAATGTTAGAGCTGATAAAGCTCCTATACAAATTAAAAAATGGTAATAAAACATGCTTAATATATCTTGAAAATCAACAGAATTTGTTTAACTTTATTAGAATTGTCACTCTGTAGCCTGGTGAGTTTATTAGGCTGCTTAACTAAGAGGCAATTGCAACCCACCTGTGACTAGAAACACCCCCCCCCCCATTTTATGCTTATTTTATATACCGTACATAAATAGTTATAAGGGTTTTTCTATCCAAATTTCCTTTCTGCAGAAGTTTCCATCATTTCTTTCAAATCCTTATTAGCTGTTGTTATTACTGTTCAATTCTCAGAGACTGCTTGGGCAAGTCCCTGTAGTTTCCTTGTTCAGGTTTTTCAGAAGTGGTTTCTATTACCGCCTCCTATGGCTTAAAAAAAAGTGGTTGGCCTACCATCCCCCAGCTGGCTTTGTGCCCAAGGCAGGACTAGAACTCCCAGTCTCCCAGTTTCTAGCTGATGTCTTAATCACTGCACTAAACGGGCACTCAGCTATTATTATTATAGCCTTTAATGCTCCCAGTAAATCTACAAAAGTTGCACTCTGAACTAGGTTGACACATCACGCAGCATGTTTTAAAATGTCTTGGCATTGGTTCAACCTTAATGGTAAATGGATCTGACTGTATTCACATGACTTATGTACTGTGATTAACTTAATCATGGTTTTTTTCAGATAATCCGGTTTCAACAATACACACACACAGATTGGGTTTACATGATGCAGTTAAATGTGATTGGCTAGTTCATGGCTCAGTGTTTGGATTCTAAACAGCCATTGAGTAGAGGATTCTCTGTAAAATTAGTACGGAAGATAATTAAGAATGATTGATAATGTGCAGTAGTTCTCAGATGAACGTTTGCGTATTTCAAAATAGCTTGTGCACAAGAGTTGTACAAGCTCCTTGCTAGGGACAAGAGAGTTTTCAAACACTAAAGATAATGTTTGGATTTCTTACCTTCTGTCCATCACATATACAAAAATTCTTCTTTTGCAGAAACTAATATCTGGAAATGAACTTATATCTGATCTGGGAAAATGGTTGGTAAAATTGTGATAATGGAGTTTCCATCTCTTCCCCCATATTTTCCCTGATTATTGGATTGTGTTTCTGTGCATTTGAGGCTATGATTAAATGCCATTTGCAGAGAGATAAAAATTTGGTTGCACTGAAGTGTATACTTGAGTTTTGTGGATCTTAAATAAGGATGTTTTCTACCTAACATGTCAGAAGATCTTGCCAGGAAACGGGAGTCAGGATATAAGATGAAGCCACCAAAGGATTCAAGTCCAAGCAGTATTCACTGGGCTTATGACCACTACTGTTATTGGAGTAGTTTGCAAAGCAGGGCTCTGTATTTTAACTTTCTGGGGAGTTTTATAAGTCACTAATATAATTACTAATCTGTATTAATAGTATTTTTTAAAGTAATTTGGTTGGTGCCTGAAATGTTTAGGAGAAAAGTGTTTTTGCAAAAGGTGTACATAGCAGAGATGTAGAAACATATCAATCAAACAAAAACCAAGATAGATTTAAGAGGAATTTAAATATCTCCTTTTGCTTAAGTAACTCAGTTAAGTAATTTCCTTGTTTTTGAACATTTTTATTTCTGGATCAAAATTGGCTTCCTGAAATATAACTGTAAACAATTCAGTGCTTTGGCAAGGGACACAGTGGCATAGCATGATGAAATCTGTTTCTCAAGCTTTTTATATTAAAAAGTAAATATGTACATTATATCCAGGGAAAAAGAACTATAATGTTTAAATCTATCAGTATTCCATTGTCTTCTTTCTTTAGAACACTTTAGCTTTATATTGGAGTTATTGGGAAACTTTCCCCTCCTTAGTGGCTGTTGTTAAATGGAACAAAAGTGTTATAAGTACAGATCTGTACTTATAATCCTGGGATACGCCTGAGGTCTGTACTTCCTTCTCTCAGTAGGTCTGTATTTATTATCTATAAAATGAGTGGCTACACTCATCATACTAAGCCACAATGTGTTGCTTTTTGGTTTAATCTGTTCTAGGAATTTAATTACTAGTATTAATCCATAGTTAATGGCTTAGATTTTTTAATTAAAGATTTAAAACACAATAGTATTTAGTAAATGGTAAAAGTAAATACAAATTAAACTCAAAAAGAAAAAAGAGAATAAAAAGTGCAAAGAAAACTAGAAAAAAGGAAAGAAATAGAATAATGAAAAAATATCTGAAGAAATGACTTCCAATCTTAATTAGAACAAGTAAAAAAAAAACTGTCACCCCTATAAAGTTACGAACACCTATTTCTTCTCCCCATATCCCATCCCTTCTATATGCAAAACCATCAACTTTTCAGCGCTGGCTTCAGCAAAAAGTTTGTAAAAGGGTATTCCTTTCTTTTACTTCTAGCAATCTAGATTTTTAATTCATTTAGAGGTTGTCTTTTTCCCATCACAAAGATTCCAAAGGCTTTAATCTTTAGTGTAAAGTCATTAGTGTAAAATCTTGGTTAGTCTTTTATTTTCCCCTTTGATTTTCACAGTGTTAACGAACTTCTTTTGTTTACCAGTAAAAACTCCTTATCAGGATCCTTCTCTTGGTTCTTCTCTATCTTGTAATCCACATTTTTTTCTTGCCTTGTTTATTTCCAATTGAATGCCTTGTTTATTTTGTAACTCCCCACTTTTTTAAAATCCGTATTTCTGATCCTGTTATTTCTGTATTAAGCAAAAATGTTTTCACATCTATTATTTGTTAACATCCTTTAAACATAGTCTGTCCATAGCATAACACATTGTTACTGATATTGTTGATATTGTCACTGGGAGACTTCAAATTTGTCATTCCAAATAGTCTTAATATATTTAAATAAGCAATTTCCAAAAATGATTAGAAGGGAGGATAGCAATCTTAATGTCTTTTAAAAGGTGCCAGCTGTAGATGTGAGCTTGATGGTTAATCCTTTCATCTGGCATTCCGACTTGCTGGAGACTGGTATCCTGTGATCTTCTTATGAGGTATAGCCATCCAGAGTACTTGTGCGCAATCTTCTGTCCTGTCTGAAGAACCAGTCTTCTCACTGTATCCTTGGTCTTTGCAGTGGTCATTGCCTCTGCATTTCATGGAGACACATTTAGCTTGCGTTGCCTCCGCTGGAAGTTTAAATCTGTTTAAACCTGATCAACTGAGGTTTAGTCAGTAAACCATAATTAATGATTTCATGCAGTATGGAAATCTAGACTATGGGATTTATTATGTTCTTGGCCCTCTAGTTAGCCTTCTGAAACAAGTATGTCTATAGGTCAGGTAGGTAGGCAGCTAGGTAGGCAGGCAGGCAGGCAGGCAGGCAGGCAGGCAGACAGACAGACAGACAGACAGACAGATAGATAAAGTTTAATTATAGGTTATATAATTAAAGTACGGTATTAATAATTAACAATTATCATATGTATTTTAATGTATTTTCTCAATAAATATGCTGTACATGATAGTATGAGCAGTAGGACAACACAGTAATTTTCCTATTGGACATTGGTTTTATATTTAGATTTTTTTAAACTCTGCCTTTATTATTTCTCCCAAAATGTGAATTGTCATTCATATAAATTTGACTTGTGAGTCATTTGGCCTTTTGTGATCTTGTTTCTGCTTGCTTAACAGGCTGAGTAATTTTCAGGTTCCTGCTATTATACCTTTGTATCCAGCTTTTCTTCCATGGTGAAAGAATGTTATTGTAAATGTTATCCAAGCATTGCTTAGTTTATGCAGATGGAAAAAACTAAGATGAAAGCTGCCTTCTATATTTCTATCGTGCCTTGTGTATGTACAGCATGAGTCCTTTATTAATTGTCATTTTACAGCTTAACCCTAGCTGAAACATGGTTAGCCTATAAAATATGCTCTACATGTTCATCACCCTCATCTGCATACGGGTCATCTTATATTATTTAGGATGATGATGATGATGATGATGATGATAATAATAGGAAAGAATGGTGATCAAGGAGTATTAAGTTTGGCATATCTAAAGGAATGGTGTAGCAAATGAAAAGACTTGAACAAATAAACCATACTGTATGTTGGAAAAGGGAGTGGAACTGAGTGGTTATTAGCTTCATTTAAAAATAAAATCACAAGTTTGATGAATAAAGTTGGTGTTGTTACAGTGGCTTATAACCTCTCTTGTAAGTTGACAAAAACAAAGATTGCATAACCTAACTTTTTTTGGTTGTTTTTTCTCCCCGCACATTGTTTGCTTTTGTAGTGTCTAGTTAGCCAAATGACTTGTGTGCTGGCATGCTTAGCCAAATAAGTTAAAAACATAGTGGCTGCATTCACATAGTATGTTAAACTTCATTAATTTTAATTGTCTTTTGTTTTTGTTGGCTTGGCATGTTGAGCCCAGTCTCATTATTTTCTGGTTCTGTGGATAATATGATTTCAGAAAATTAGACAAACCCAACCAGAGTGCCATCCAAAGAATGATTTCTGACTTGTTGCTGCTAAATTAGCCTGGGGATTGTTAATGAGAGTTTACCCTGTTTTAGTATTCCTAGATGGTTTGAAAAAGACAAAACAGGACCCCTGTTTAAAGCGGTGTGGTAATCAACTAATTCTACCTCTCTTTGCTGGCTGGGAAAAGTGTGGGAGTTGAAATCCACAAGTCTTAAAAGTTGTCAAGGTTGAAAAACACTGTGCTTTAGTGTTCATTGGCATAGCTTCCAGGAAAATATGTCCCAGTATATATCTGCAGCCCCTGAGTTTCATATCGTGAGGGAATCAATCTCATTGTCACCATGATAAAAAAAACATGTTGAGATTCTAGAAAGAGTGCAGAGAAGAGCAACAAAGATGATTAAAGGATCTGGAGGCTATACCGTATAAACAGTTAGGGAGCTAGATATATCTAGTCCAACAAAGTGAAGGACTTGGGGGTGACACGAATAACTTCCAGTCCTTGAAGGACTGTCACAGATAAGAGGGGATCAACCTATTCGCCAAAGCACCAGAGAGCAAACCAAGAAATAATGGACGGGAGGTCATTAAATAGAGATCCAACTTAGAATTGAGAAATGTTATGGCAATGAGAACAGTTAATTAGTGGAACCGGTCATCTCCAGAAGTTGTGGCTGCTCCATCTCTGGAGGTTTCTAAGAAGAAATTGTAGAGCAATTTGTCCGGAAAGGTTTAGGGTCTCCAGTTTGAGCAGGGTATTGGACTAGAAAACCTCCAAGGTCCCTTTCCCAGCCCTGTTATTGTGTGTTCTGTTCTTTAATGGTTTCTATAGAAAAAGGCTGTATTCAGCATAACTCAATTCTTTACTCTAACTCAACTCAGCACTGTAATTTATTTTCATGGGTGAAGCATGCACCATCGCCATACAAAGGAATTTTTTTTTATATTGAACATTCATTGCTACTTTATATGATTTGTATGCATTTTGTTTTATTATTTTCATATTTCAATTTTGGATTGCTAAAAGTGGAACCAATTCTGTTTAGTGTGAATATTCTCTATAATTATTAGAGGATTGTATTCTTTGAGATGATTTGAAAGAATTGTGTTGGAACTTACTATCTCCCTGATACTAATTAAAGCAGCTGCATGTTTTCCAGGTTCAAATGGAAAAACTCCCCAGCTGTTTTAATTAGGAGTCGAAAAATGCTGTGCTCATGAAACTTCCAAAGCACTTTTCCCAAACCATTTCAAAGAGTGCCCATCTGCTTGAACAAGTACAGCCTCCATAGCTATACATTATCTTGTAATAATTTGTAATGAAATTGCTTTATATACTGAACTTCATTTTGAATTTCTTTCGGGAACAGTAGTTTTTAAATAATCCTGTTGTCTCAAACATTTTAGATTTATAATTTAGATTTATAATTATAAATTTATAATTTAGATAATTTCAGATAAATTGTGAATATGAAACAACAAAATTAACGAATAAATTGATCAATCTACTTGTCCAGTACGGAGTTTGGATGGTTTATAGAAGAGCTCCCTCCAAGGGGATTTCATTCTTTCAGGGAGGAGGCAAAAAATACTTAAAATCCTTGCAACTTTACTTCCTTCAATGTTTCGTAAACACAAGCCATAGAGTAACAAAGGACATGTTTGTCTGAGTTGATACTTTTCTTCCAGTTAGAACTGCTTAAAGCTCTGGTAGTTTGAATTGCTTAGTTTAAATAAATACATAAATATCTGTAGAATGGATTACAGGAACTCATTTTGTAAAAGCATTTTCTCAAATGACTTGATGGCTGGTTTTATCTGTTAACCTCTTGTGATTATTAGAATTTTCTGAAAGCTCATGAAGTTTAATATATTGCAATATAGCCTTTGAAACCATGGGCAGAATATCCTTTACATTATTTACGTTATTGCTTATTACCATGCATCAGTGATATTAACAGCTGACATTATCATCAGTAAGTGGGAATATGTACAAGTTCTATTATGTGTGGGTGTATGAAAGTGGTGGTTGTGGTTGATTGTGTTGCGTCTGCAAGTGATGACATTTGTCTTATGAATCATTCCAAAAACCCCAGAGTAATGTTCACCTTTTCTTTAATTTCTTTATTTTTTTTCATTAATGACTGGCACAGATAGAGGGATGAAAATGTCACTAGCTAGCTAGCTAGCAGGTGCAAGGGATCTTTATAAGAAGCATTGCTGCAACTTTGGATGCAACACAAGATTGAGAGTGTTGACTGTGCAGAGTGAAAATATTTCAGGAGGCAAATTCCTTGTGTGTCTAAACACATTTGGCCAATAAAGAATGTTCTGTTCTATTCTATTTTCTATTCTATTCTATTCTATTCTATTCTATTCTATTCTATTCTATATTCTATATCCTATCCTTCCCTATCTCTATCCCATTTTTCCAAGTGAAATTCTTAAAGTACTGAAATTGACCACAACAACCAATGCAGGGTGGGTTCCTGCCAGTTATCGGTTTGCAACCCACATGCAATGCGTGACTTGCTTCGCTCATGTGCAGAACAATTTACAATTAACTGTGCATCGCAGTCACCGAAAACCAAAATGGCAGTGGCCCAGCAGCAGCGAGAGAACCGGTTCAGGGGCGTTGCCGGCCGGTTCGCTGCCGGTTCTGCAACCCAGGCCTGAATTCCACTACCAGTTCGGCTGAACCAGGAGCAACTCAACTCTGAAGCAGTGGAGTTTCTGGTTCATACCAATTCACGTCTGATTTTACTATTATTTTCTCAATCTTTTTTGCAGATGGATACTACTATTGCAGTTGTGCTTATCATGAATTAAATTGAAAAAATATTTGTGCTGGCAAAACAAATACAAATTGAATTAAGTCAGTTACTAGTAGGACTGGGAGTGGGAATCTAAACATTTTCATGGTTAACTACTTTAGAAAACTACCATGTTTCCCTGAAAATAAGACCTCCCTGGATAATAAGGCCAATCAGGCTTTTGAGCGCATGCGCTAAAATAAGCCCTACCCCCGAAAATAAGCCCTCCCCAAAAATATTGCAACACAGCAGCAGCCATGAGGTGACCACGTTCACCGCCTCCTGCACCTCAAAAATAATAAGACCTCCTCGAAAATAAGGCCAAGTGCTTATTTCAGGGGTCAAAAGAAAGTAAGACCCTGTCTTATTTTTGGGAAAACAGGGTAGTTTGAATTAGATCATGGTTATAAAAGAGGAGAAGGGAGGCTAATTAATATTCGTATTCTAATAAAGGCAGCTGTGTGTTCTTTAGCAGCAATTGGTTGTTCTTACGACTTGAGAACTGATCCTGTATCCCTCTATTTATGTAGCACTGTACATGTACTTCTGCTACTTTATTTATAAATTCAGTAGAATTATTAAAATACAACAAATATCTAAAGAGCAGAAGATATCTGAAATTAGCATTTGAATGTCTGAGCTTCAAATTTAAGATCTGGTTTGAGTGAATATAGAGAGTGATACTCCTGGCAAACATCTTATTGGGTAGTTTTTAAGGGTAATTTTAATGTTTATTTGTATTTTAATTTAATATTGTACAGTCCATATCCTACCTCCTCCGTTTACCTATTTGTATATTTAAGTATATCTATATTTTGTATTCATACTGTTTTAATACTGTTTTAACATGACTGTACACCGCCCCGAGTCCTGTTTAGGAAAGGGTGCGGTTTATAAATTAAAGTTTGATTGATTGATTGATTGATAAGGGAAAAGCTGTGGTTTCCTAAACCTGAAATAGGTATGCCCAGAATTTTGATAAATTAGGAGAAAAGGACTATAAAAATGGTTTTATAGGTTTATAAGGTTTAGATTTTAAAATTCAATATTCATGTTAGCAATGAATATTTTTAATATGCATGGTAATGGCTGAACTGAAAAATATAAGCAACAAAATGAATTCAGACCAGAATTAATTCAAGGTATGGCTAATTAGAGTGGAATAAAACTATAGGTAGTCATCGACTTACAACCATTCGTTTAGTAATTATTTGAAGTTACAACAGCGTTGAAAAAAGTTACTTATGACTGTTTTTTACCCAACTGTTGCAGCATCCCCATGGTCACATGAACAGAATTTGGGTGCTTGGCAACTGGCATGTATTTATAACGGTTGCTGTGTCCCAGGGTCATTTAATCACCCTTTGCAATCTTCTGACAAGCAAAGTCAATGGGGAAGCCAGATTCACTTAACAGACATGTTACTAACTTAACAACTGAAGTGATTCGCTTAACAACTGTGGCAAGAAAGATCGCAAAATTGGATAACTCACTTGACAACTGTCTTGCTTAGCAACAGAAATTTGGGGCTCAATTGTGATTGTAAGTTGAGAACTACTTGTAATATAAAAGAAGGGGGAAAAATCCCTTGATTAATGCTTTCTTGTCAACAATGCAAAAGATGACCTGATACTGCCTTGTTTCAGGATGGTGGGCTTTTAAAAAACTTTTCCGTTTAAGCTACAGCCTTGGAATTTTCTGATGATTTTCAATTTACTTCTAACCAGTTTTCACTGCTTAGCTTTTAGCAAATCAGCCAAGGTTAGCTCAGTCTATCTGTTGCAGATGGAAATTAGCGCAGTATTTGTGCAAATGTAACGGAGGGGATAATTCTGGATGTTTCTTTGCACCAATATCACTAAAACAGGTTCAGGTTCCATCTCTAAGTTGTACCCTTGTTTTATTTGGCAGGAACCGTTGGGGCTCAGCCCCTACTCATGGTGCCCCGACGACCTGGCTATGGCACCATGGGAAAACCTATTAAACTGCTGGCCAACTGCTTCCAAGTTGAAATCCCAAAGATTGACGTCTACCTCTATGAGGTGGATATTAAGCCAGATAAGTGTCCTAGGAGAGTGAACAGGTAAGTTATAATGGGTAATATTACTTTACCTTACTAATATTGATTAGCTGATCAAGTGAGATGCTTTCAATAGCTAGTGCTGGTCAGCGTTTTTGTTTGAGGAGAAAATATTTCATTTGATAGCCTTTGAATTTTTTTAAAAAATAGCTGATGCCGCGAGCATATTATTTATTCTTGGATCGAGGAGTAAATTTGTAACTTGATCATACATTGTTTTACATGGACACCCACATACCGGAAAGAAATTAAAATTCATTTGTAAAAATGGCATATGTCTTTAGCATTGACAGAGCAAGTAGAACTCAATGAAAGTGAGTAACTTCTTTGTTTTTAAGAGTCATTAGCACTTTAAGTAATTTGGGCATATGTAGGATTCAAATTGAAATTAAACACAACTTTTTGAAAGTTAACATTCATCATGAATTGGCTTTAGTCTCTATAGATAGCACTCTTTTTTTAATACTGAAATTATACTGGGTTTCCAAGAAAGGCCAAGTTTTCATGGTAGTGCTATTAGAGCAACATTTTTTAAAACATATAATTGCTTTACTGGATGATTCTTATTTCTTGGTAGGACAGGAAACTTTTGGGTGTTGTTACTCACAAAAATGCTTGTTAATGTATTAATCAGAACACAAAATCAACCGGTTGCAGATTAGATTTGAATAGGCTGAAAGCTCTGCTGGATCAGGCCCAGGGTATATTTAAACTGGTATTCTATTTCCACAGGGGTCATAGAGATGCCTCTGAGAAGCCCAAAACAGAACATAAGAGAATAGTAACTTCAAAACCTGGCTTTTAGAGGCAAATTACCACAGTTACTAGCAATACTATACCGCAATCATCTTGACTAAAGGTCATGAAGTGCTTTGCATCAAATGAAACTGTACAGATTGGTAGGTGTTACTGAGTCCTGGAATAGCAAATGTCAGTGCTCAACAATATACAGTTAAAACACAATGCCTGTCTTCAGTCAATTACCTTCTGCCTCATTGTACAACTTATTCTATTTTATACATGAACTTTTCATTCACTTTCACTGTGCTATCCATGATTCCAACCTGACTATTTTCTGTATCAAACGAAACCAAAACATGGGAATTGTTCCTACCATTTGGACCTTTTTGTTGTTCCTTTCTGCATCTTCGTCAATCTTACAATTTCATTTGAGATGTAATAAACAAATTTAAGCACAGTGTTCTATAAGCAATTCTAGTTCTGGATTTATATTTTATTAAGCCATTCATTAATATTAACTGGAAACTATAAACATGGGTAGCTTTTTTCATGTATTAAAGGTAAGAACTCTTGTCTCTTGATCTGTAAATGCTGGGAATAGATAATTAACTCTAGCTTGACTTCAGTAGAATTTTGAAGTCCTTTGAATGTCTTGTTCAGTTTTAATAACAGATGTGTATGTTGTTCTTCCTATTGAAGGTTTGTGTAATTTGTCCATTAGGCAAGTAATTTAGTTTGGGTAAATTAAAAGGAATTCAAACTGTTTTTGGTTCTGCAATATCCATATGATGTGAAGTCATGGTCTTGTAGCTGACTGACTTCATACTTGCTCAGGAGTTTCATCAGCTATTGTTTATATGCTATGCAGTAAGTATCCTTGGCTAGATTTTCCACAAGGCTTCCTTTATTTTTGCTGTAATATTTATCTGTGTTGTTTAAACACCTGTCTTTAAGAGATAATGAAAATATGCATTTTGCAACTTTAGCGAATTTGGTGTGTCAAAGAAAAAATGAAAGACTTGTGTTTAGATCCTAAGATCTTAACAGAGGCCTGTTAATTTTAAGCAATGGTGTTGCTATATAATTAGATAAGTAATGTTTTAAAGTTTTATATAAAAGGGCTCTTTGCAACCTTAAGCTCTATTATTCTATATATGATATAAAATATTTATATTGTTAGTTTTATATTCACTTTCTATTCAAGACTGACCTCTCTCCCTCCATTTTTCCCACCACAGTTCTTGAGATTATACAACAGATTAATGATTTGTTTATCATATCTTGATGTTTCAAGGTGAATAATATTAAACTCAAAAGTCTGCTGTTCCATAATGACTTAGAATATTCCCCTTTCAAAAGCTGTAGGCCGGTTATCTGTCATCAATACCTTAGAACGTGGAGAGATTCAGAGAGCACTTAATCTCAAGTGATTTTGAAAAACAGTACTGTAATTACAAAAGTCAGCATGAATCCATCACAAAGCAATCTACCTGTGTGTTAGAGAAAAAATATCACCGTAAGGGTTCTTCAGCTGTAGAACCAATTACCAAGATTGTTGGTGAGCTCCTCCTGGATAGCTTTCTGATAGGGATGCTTTAATTTGAATTCTTGCTGTGAGCTAGGAGTTGGACTTTCCACCCCTGTAATTCTCTAAGCTCCTGAGAAACCATACTTTGCATCACCTAGTGTCAATAATTGAAAACATTCAAGGAATGTCATCTCTGGAGAACCTCGAAAAAGCTGCTGGCTTGAATGAAAAAGGCAGGAGGTATATTATGGAAACCCGCAGAACCTCTCGGTTAGAGGTTTTAGATCCATTTTTTTTGTTGCTGAAGTGAAGGTAGCATTAAATACCTTTTTAAACATGCTTTGTTAATTTCAAAAATTATTGTTTTTGAAAGACGTTTCAGAAGCATCAAATGGTCCACATTGCTGTAGTCTAGCTAAATAGAATCCACTGCAAGTGTTTTGCTTGTATTGACACCTTCATTGACTTCCAGTTTGTTTCAAACGCCAATTGGCAAGTCTCTTTTTTTTATAACAAGCCATTTGATTTTTCAAGCTTCCACCAATAAGGCACTTTTCTAAAGAAAGTGGCATGTTGGCTTATACATTTTTGAAAGTTGGTAAATGGGTTTTGAGGCCATTGTCATAGAAAGAGAATTATAAATTCAGAGCTGACATGCAAAGATATTCATCACTGTCTTTCAACAAGGGGATTGCCATTCCTTTTTAATAGGGGTCGCCAAACCGCCATTTTAAGACTTGTGGCTAGGGAATTCTGGGAGTTGAAGTTCACAAGCCTTAAAGTGATGATGTTTGGAGACGCCTGCTTTATAGTAGCTGTTAAACCTCAGAAGACAAAATAGAAAGCACCCCATAAATGATGTGGCAGAACAGGAGCCTCCTAGAATCACCTTGAAGTATTTAATAGCCAAATATGAGTGGAACTAATGGAGTCATATTACCTAATCCTAAAATGCAGGGTTTGATGTAAATATGAAAAGGTGAACAGGTTCCCTGTTTCTCTTATATGACTACTTATGACGTGGTGTACTACCAAAGACCTATTACTTTTGATCTCTCCCCGCCCCCATCTGATTCAAAGTAATTGAAGTGGGATCAAAATACTAGTTTTAACTAGAAGTCTGACCTGTTTTGTTCTGATGTGTTAAATGCACTACTCAATAAAATTCACAGCATTAAAATTGCCTTTCCTTCTGACAGGTTATTTTAAAAAGATTGTAAATATTTATTTTAAGAATATGTTTAAAATACTTTAAAAATAGATTGTTTTTTTTAAAATCAATACTGTACCAAGAATTTAAAGCACAAAGCAGCAATTTTAATGTGGAAGGGAATGAATGAATGATCAGATCAGGGTGAATATAGTTTCTAATCTACCCACACTAAAAAAAATATAAAGTTTGTGGTTTAGAGGAAACCAGTCAGCTGAAGTGGCTGTAATAAGAAATAAAAGTTTATGTAAATAACCACTTTGCATAAAGGAATTGAAAGTTAGAAAACACAGAAATACGGTAAGGCTTGTCTGGCATTTAAACACATGCTACAAGTTATTTTTATTTATTATTTTTACTGTATCGTGTCTTTTCAAACTAAAAAGCTATATAAGAGTACTGAGAATATACCTGTAAGCCTCTTCCATCTCCCTTATGTGGGGATCAGATTGTTGTTGTTTTTGTTGCTGCTATTATTATTATTATTATTATTATTATTATTATTATTATTATTATTATTATTATTATTATTATTATTATTATTATTATTATTATTATTATTATTATTATTGATATAGTACAGCTTCCCTCTGTTTAATAATTACATTTAATGTAATGAGCTTTTCTTTCTTCTCTCTGAATGCCATCCAATTTAAATGTGCAAATGTACTTATTTTCCTCTTTCATTTTCCTAGGGAGGTAGTAGATTCAATGGTGCAGCATTTTAAAGTGACAATATTTGGTGACCGTAGACCAGTTTATGATGGTAAAAGAAGCCTTTATACTGCCAATCCACTCCCTGTAGCAACAACTGGGGTAAGATAGTTACATGGTTTCCTTATTTTTGACAGATCTAAAGCTACAAGAAATTGCTTCAGTGTTATTTTCAATTGCTTGTTATATATTTCAGTTACTTCCGTATACATGGGGATTTTATTCATTTATTTAACTTGACATTGGTGATATATGCCAATAATTTGACTGACAACCAGCAATTTCAGCCACCAATTTCAGCAAATTGATAACAGTTTACAACAAAGGCATAAAAAAGGGTAAGAAACAATTAAAAAATGAGGACAACAGACCTATTTATAGAATATTAGTAATTCATTTTAAAATATAAAAACTACATATTTAAAACATTTTGCAAAGAAGCATAAGAGAGAGAGAGAGGAAGGAAGGAAGCCCTTTACTAGGAATTAACAAGCTTTCTCTGGATAATGAGAGTGACAGCAGAAGGATTTGAGAGTAGGGAAGAGGCAGACATAATGGGACGGTTGAACAAGTACAATTAAGTGGATTTGTCATCGTCAGCATCATTATCATTTGTAAGGCATATAGCAAACAGGGTCAGGCCCAAGCCCAAAGACAACATAGTGAAATCAATCAAGTCCAGTCCTTTATTTGCTTGCACTTAATGGACAGAATCTGCCAGACTAAAGCTATAACCTTCTAACCTATTAGATATATTCAGAGAGATTCTTAGAGGTGGCTACCCCAAACCTCTTCCTTCCTTCCCCATCCAGCTAGAGATTACACAGTCTCTTATTTGGGGTTTTTCTCTGGAATGTGCTGCCTCCTCCCTAGGGATGCTTGGTGTGGCCAAGATTCCCCCCCCCCCCCACTTCAGCTTCTCAGATGCACATTCCCTCACAGGGCAGTGATTTGAAGTGAGGAGACCCAGATTCTAGTCCATCTTCAACCAGAGAAGTTCACCAGGTGACTTCAGACAGTTACTTTTTGTTGGCCCAACCAGTCTCACAGACCTGTTGTTCTGGGGAAAATAGGGGAGTACTACACAACCCAGTTGAACTGTTACAAAAGGTGGGATCCATTTCAGCCATTCCCTCACCAGTTACCCCTTGGTGAAATCACAAAACATTAAACCATGGCTTGTTTGAAAAGGCAGGTTTTCAGTGCCTTTTCTGAATGCCACAAGGAAGGGTCACTCAGACCTCTTGGAGAATGATATTCCAGAAGCATCCACAGACTTAAATTTTAGTACATAACATTTGGATAGGCTACAATGAGTCGTCAATCCACTTCCTGGCAAAAGTGTACTTTTTGACCTATCAAGCTGGGACTGTGCACATGTTTCTGCAAGAGATGCTGAGTTCTTAAAGTTTGGCAGGAGATGTAGTTCTTAATTTCAGGGTGGGTCCTGACATGTTGGTATGAACATACGGTAGACGGTTAATCCGTGTCTTAAATGGAACCAGAATTGAAGTGAAACGGTTGTTAAGCAAAAACACCAGGTCACTGTGCCATTTAGCGACAGCAGTTCTGGCAGTCTTGATTGTGATTGTTAGGCAAAGACCTCATGCTTCTCCTGCCCTGCATGAATTGCCTTTGCTTCAAATCCCCTCCCCCCACCTACCTCCCCCCATCTCTGCCCTTTTGACTGCCCTTCAGTCCACTGCCCCACTGAACCCAGCTGACTTTTGCCAACTGGTCAGGGATTCAGGAACTGGACAATGGCATGGCCCCAGGGTGCGTCTGTCAGGATGGCAAAGCTTTGCCCAGAGCCTAGATCCCAGGCCAGCAATGGGGGTAGGCAGTAGGGATAGGCATTTCAGTACAGAATAGTCAAAAGGGCAGCGATGGAAGGGATAGGCGAGTGGGGGAGTTAAGCATAGGCTGTTTGCAGAAGACAGGATAATGTAAAGAAGCACTGAAGAGTCATTGCCTAAAGTCCCAACATCCCAATGTGCATTTTTGCTCCAAACTAATTATTTTAATTAGCAAATAGGAACAATATGGGTGGTCTCTCTCTCTACACTATCTCTTGGACCATCCTTCTGCGTCCTGATCTCCCTTTAAAAGCACAGAATATGAAATTATGAAATGCTGATGCGTATTTCATGTAGTATTTTGTGTGACTGCAAAATACTGGAAGGGATGCTTTTATCTGCTGACGTGCCAAGCCTGATCCTGACAGTGTTTTTCAGATGTTCTAACTTCAAAATGGTTTATACTCTTTATGTAGTCCTAAGTAATCTTTTAAAACAGCTTTCTCAGGCTACAGTGCAAAATTTGAAGAAAACCACCATAGGGCATAGTTTATTTATTTAGTAGATTTCTGAAGCTGCCCAGCTCAGTGTGATTCTAGGTAGTGTATAATAACAAAGAGAATTAACCCCCACACAATTGCTCCAGAGAATAGGAGCAGCTGTTGAAAAGGCTTTAAATTTCTATTTAGCACCTGTAGCAATAGGCTCCCACTGAGAACAGTTCTAAATCTGTATTATGAATGGTTTGATATTTATTTATTTATTTAGCAAATTTGTATAGCTGCCCTTCTCACAAATGTGAATCTGTATGATGTGCAGTAAAATGGACAGTTAAATAAATGACTATCAAAAACAAATTAATTAAACATTAATAAACATAAATTAAACTGCTGGTGATATCTCAATTCTACCTTACTTAAACCTATACAATCTTTTCAACATTTGCCATAGTAAATAAGGCTACTTTTTGTAAGGATAAATTATGGATTTCAAGTTCAGTGATGTGCAAATACAGATATATTTGAATTTTTTTTTCAAATATGTTGAGTTTACAGTTTAAAAGGGAGAATGCTTGGTTACAAGAGGATCCCAGATTCCTAAATTCAGTATGGTGTTTTAAATATTTCTTTTCCATATTTGAATTTAACTTGCTGCCATTTCCTTGTCTTCAAGTATAGTGGAATTTCTTCCTTGAATAGCCATAGATTTAACAGCTAGGGAATTAAAGCTGCTTTAAATCATGTAATTGAAATGGATTAGCAAAGAAATAAAATTAAAATGTGTATGCAAACCTCTTGGCTTTTCACACTGAGCTTGAAAACTTTTTTTACTTCCTCTTCCATGACTTTTTTCTCCCAAAAGGTTGATTTGGATGTAACGTTGCCAGGAGAAGGCGGCAAAGATCGTCCCTTCAAGGTGTCCATAAAATTTGTTTCCCGGGTAAGCTGGCACCTATTGCATGAAGTTCTGACTGGACGAACCTTACCTGAGCCTCTGGAACTGGACAAGCCAATCAGCACTAACCCTGTTCATGCTGTTGATGTGGTGCTACGACATTTACCCTCCATGAAGTAAGTTTCCTAATGGGCTCTATGCCATTTATTTCCAGAGAAATTTTTTTCCTGGACTTTTGCTTTTAGACTTGCATGGAAAGGTTTGGGAGATGAGGAGAGCATGCATTAGTGAGATCACTGAAAGTTTCTCAGTTCTGTTTGTGGAGCAGATTAGTTCTGGTAGAAATGAATAGGAAAATTCTTGAATCATTGGAAAGGTTTTCCACAAGGATGTCATTAAGCGAAGATCAAAGGCAATGAGAAACTTGTGAATTTGACAAGTGACAGACAATAAAACCAAGTGACAGACACTAAAGCAGGATAAATGCCAGCTGTGTTGCTTGTCTTGTATATTAGGACTGTTTCTTGGCATTACAAAATCTGTGTTTTTAAAGCAATTTTATATGAAGATATACTTTCAGGAAGCGGCTGTTCATAATGGAAATTGGTCTTTGAAAGTTGAAAATTTGAAAAGAAATCCATTTATACACTTACCGTATTTTTCGGAGTATAAGCCGCACCGTAATATAAGACGCACTAAAAGCTTCCTAAAGGCTCTGCACGGCCATTTTGGTGAAGGGGGTTGGGTTTTAGGAGGCAAAAATGCTGTATTTGGTGTATAAGATGCACCCAGATTTTCAGCCTCTTTTTTGAGGGAAAAAGGTGCTTCTTACACTCTGAAAAATACGGTAACCTGTTTAACCTCAGTCCAGTGCCTTCAAAGTTAAATGTTCTACAAACCTGGTTTTCAGGACCCCAACATTCTCTTATCCCAAAAAGGAGACAGACCCTTGTAGGTGGGAAATTATGAGGGAAAGTAAAACTCCAGATTTAGTGGTACTGGGGAAGGTGAGGTGTAAAATGTTCTTTTTTAAAAAAAAAATCTTCCATGATGAATTCATTAGATAATTCAAGCAAACTATTTTCTCTTAGAATATTCTCTTTCTCCATTTTGAAAAAGAGAGGTAATAAATAGCAGGCGATAAATTGTTTGTGTAGACTGAAGGTGCTAAATCTAGCTATTTTTCATTCCTGGTTTTTTCTGATTCATTCTATTTATATTAGATTAGATTTCAGATGTTATAATCTCCAGTTCAACCATAGAGCATCAAGCTGAGGACAGCTCTATTAGAAGATCTTTCTAAAAGTGTGTTTTCTATTTGCAAACTCAAAGTGAGATCCTACAATTAGCAACCCCTTTTAAGCTAAGTGAGGATTTTGAAATGCTGTCTTTTGCTTTGCAGGTACAGGTAGTTCTTGACTTAAGATTACATTTGGAACTGGAACTTCTGTCATAAGTCAATGCGGTCATAAAGCAAGTCAATATGACCAGTCCCAATTTTACGACCATTTTCGCCCTAGTCATTAAACAAATCACACAGTCTTTAAGTTAATCTAGTTTCTCCCATGGACATTGCTTGTTGGAAGCTAGTGTCAGGTGTAAAGAATCAGGACTATTCATAAGGTTGCAACATAGATGATTGATTGACACCAATGTGCAAGAATCTAGTCAACTAATGGACAGCACTTAATTGGTGTTTGATAAGGGTCAATGGAATTCAGGAGAGACTGGACTTGGATCTCTTGTGGCAATTCTAGCACTCTAAACTGATGATGTGTTTAACTCCCCCCCACCCCCACCCCAAGATCTGTCTGCTCTTCTACAGCCAGTTAGGAAGGTCACAAGTGGCATTCATTTGTTCCTGGGATGCTGTAACTATTGTAAATGCAAGCCAGTTGCAAAGCACCCGGTTCATAATCGCATGACCGTGGGAATGGTCGTAGGTGCAAGCAGGTGCAAGAATTGGTCCCTAAGGGATATTTTTCAGCACCTTTGTAACTTTGAATGGTTGGTAAATGAATGGTCATAAGTGAAGAACTGCAGGTAGCCCTCAACTTGGAGAAAAGAAGGTAAAGGTTTCCCCTGTCCAGCTGTGCCTGATTCTAGGAGGCGGTGCTCATCTCCATTTGCTAGCTGAGAGAGCCAACGTTGTCCAAAAATGCATCTGTGGTTATGTGGCCGGCATGACTATATGCTGAGGCGCACAGAATGCAGTTACCTTCCCACCAAAGTGGTATCTATTCATCTACTTGCATTTGCATACTTTCAAACCACTAGTTTGGCAGGAGGTGGGGTAGAAACGGGAGCTCACCCTGTCACATGGTCCTTGGCTCTCAAACTGCCAACTTTTGGTTTGACAAGCCCAGCATCTTAACTGCTAGGTCACCATGCCCCTAACTAACCATTTGTTTAATCATGTTTGGAACTTAACAGTGGTCTTGGAAAAAGTGACTTCTGATTCATCCTCGAAGTTACCCTTGTTGCACCATCCCTGCGATCATGTAGCAAAAACTGTAGTGAAAACAAGCATGACTCACTTAACAATTGCAATTCTTGGTGATGAACATTCTGATCCCAATTGTGGTCATAACTCGAGAATTACCTGTATTGTCTTTAATTTTTAATTATTGTTGTATTATTATTATTAAAAGCCACAAGGCATTAATCCAGAATATGGTGACATGTGAAACAGATCAATAAACACTTGGTTCCTTCTCTACATACAGGTATACACCTGTAGGCCGTTCCTTTTTTTCTGCTCCTGAAGGCTATGATCATCCATTGGGAGGTGGCAGGGAAGTCTGGTTTGGATTTCATCAGTCTGTTCGGCCAGCAATGTGGAAAATGATGCTGAATATAGATGGTAACCCCCAGTTCTGTTTTGAGAAATGGCAGGGAGGATTTGTAAAAGATATTGATGTTGTGCATGGATATGAAAATGCATTTTTTTGAAAAGAAAACTTTTTAATTGAACACAATTTAGAACCAACACACAGGGTAATCAATCTTTAAATTGCTCTCTCCAAAGGAAAATGTTTAACATTACTCCAAAATTTAAAATTCATGTGGAAATAGTTTTTATTGATTGGTTGTGTTTGTGTCTAACCTTACCAGCAAAAATTCAAAGCGTAGTATGCGGCACCCCTTTCGCCAGTATTGGTCTTAGGCTTGTGTTGATCTTTACCAGTGCTTTAATTGCCTCTGTTTTGCTTTGTGGATTTTGTTAGCAAGACTATTTTAGCCTGGGTTCCTTCTTTAGCCTGCTGTTGATTTAATATTTTTAATTTTGCAGCCAACCAGAGTCCACTGGAGGTTGGTAGTCAATAAATTTAAATCAATAATTTTCATAACATCTTGTGAAGGAAGAAAGGCTGAGATATAGCAATTGGTCAAACATTTGCCAGGTTGCTCCATGATTAAGTAGGAGTTGAGTATATGATTTTGTATTTCCAAATATTAAGCACAAGCGTTTGCTGAGATTCCAGATTAAATTAATTCTATTTATTTAGAAATTTTATGAAAACAAAATCCATTTAAATCAATTGAAGGATATTTTAAAGCATAAAACTCTTTCAGCCAGCCTGAAATACAGATACAGGTAGTCCTCGACTTATGACTGGTTTCTTTGCGACAAGTTATGATGGACTCTCAAAAAACTATTTATGATCCAGTTTCAAAGTTACGATGCAGCCACATGATTGCAATTTGGGCACTTGATGGTTGACTTGCCATTACAGTTATTTGCAGCAACCCAGTTGTGTGAATGCAATTTTTGATGTGTTTTTGCTGGTTTCTGGCCTTTACTTTTGGTTTCTGGCAAAAACTTCCCATTGAATAAAATGGATTCATAAAATGTCTGCTGTGTTCTTTTAATGATCACCACAAAAATTGTCATAAAATTGGATCAGGTCATGTGCTTTGCTTAACAAACACAGTGACTTATGACCATGATTCCGGACTCAATTGCAGTCCTAAGTCGAAGACTATTTCCATCTCCTGGAGCTGGGGCTGGAAAGAATGCAGTGTGTACACTCAAATATTTTGTGTGTACTGTTAATAAGAGCATGAGGAATCTGCTTAGTACCGGAAAAGTCATTTATTCATGACATAATTGAAGTGTGGGGTTTGCCACTTCAGATATAAGACAACTTTCCTCCTTAGTGATTATGTCAGTGAAGGGAACTGTTTAACTGGCATATGAATCTTGTTTATAATCATTCTCTCGCAGCCAAACATATTCAAAATTCCCAGTGCCACAAATTTGCCCTACCTGATGTCATGTTTTCAACTGCATTTTGTCTTGATACCAGTGTCTGAATCAGAATAAATCAGGAAAAACAAAAAAACTCCTGGGCATTGGAGGAGGAGAGCAGTGTTAGTCTGTCAGGAGGAGTCTGATAGCACCTTTTCTGACTAACAGATTTTATTAAAAGGCAGGAGCTTTTATGAACTGCAACTCATGAAATCTTAAGCTTTTAAATAAAATATGTCAATCAGAAAAGGTATTTGTTATCAGAATGCTTCTAAAGAATCCCCGGGATAAAATGTAGACTCTCCAGTTGATGAGATCTTTTATCTTAGGTAGTGATTGTGTGACGGCGTTCAAGACCGTTAAATTTTCTTTTTTTTTCCCTCCCTAGTTTCTGCCACTGCCTTCTACAAAGCACAACCTGTAATTCAGTTCATGTGTGAAGTTCTTGATATACACAACATTGATGAACAGCCACGACCTCTGACTGATTCTCACCGTGTAAAATTCACCAAAGAGATAAAGGGTGAGTTTTAAAAAAAAATGTAACATTTAATCCACACAGTACTAATCTTGCTGCTTTAGGAGGTGCTTGCTTAGATCTCAGACATCTACATTCATCAAAAACATTCAATGCTACATTATCTTTGGTGCCACATAGTGATTTATTAGCGTGGCATCTATTTGATGGGCAATGGATTTGTATTCTTGAAAATGTAATAAACAATGAAAGGATTTTTTTCAGCTGCCTGGACTGTAGAGATTTCAGTTTGCGTTGCCAAAAAGGCTCCATTGCCAGAACTGTGTGCTGCGTCTTTATCTCTTGCCTTCTAGCCATGCTGTGCATCATCTCTGATTGACTTTTACTACTGTATTCTTTCAGCTGCCGTAGTGCAGCTTCCTGACAAAACTAGGTTGGTTATATGCCAGCCAATCAGTCACCTTACAAATGCACCAAGTGTAAGACATAGGAAGCATTGGGTTAATATGTTCAAATAGTATTGTTTGAGATATTTATACTTGTAAACTGGCAGCAAACAACACTCCTTACTAACCCTGATGATGTTACCTAGTTAGAGTAGTGAAATGTTTGCAAGAAAACAAGCAAGCTCAGAGAGCACCGAGGACCCCCCCCCCATTTGTATTTCGACTTGTTTCATTTATTACTGACTTCAGTCAGTATCAAAATATCAGTTCTTGCGTAGTCGCCGACTTACAACTGATTGCTTAACCCTTCCGAAAGTCCAGTGCTAACCCCTCTGGGGTTATGTGACTGTATTTTGGGCATTTGGCAACTGGCCCATGTTTATGGCCATTTATAGCATCCCGTGATCCTATGACCACAATTTAGGATGTTTTTGCCAGAAACTAGCATTTGCTTCTGGTTTTTGGCAAACCCCAGCCTATAGCAAACAATGGGTTTCTTTAACAACTACCAGGTTCGCTTAACAACTATCACAAAAAAAGTTTTAAAATCAAATTGGTCATGTGATAAGCAGATTTACGACCATTATGACTTACAACTGTAAATGTTTAGTTTACACGTTCAGGTTTAGTTATGGTCATAACCTGAGGATTACCTGCCATGGTTAAAATATTGGTCTATAGACTGGGATCTAGATTCAGAACCAATATCAGCCATGGAAGCACATTGGATGGCTTTGGCAAAGTTATTCCCCTCAAGCCAACCAACTTTATTGGACATTGTTGTTTGAAGAATGGAGGACGGTGGGAGAGAAATATCATGTATGCAATCTTGAGCTCCTGGAGAAAAGGCAAGAGGTACCAATAAATAAATAAATGAAAATATTGCCATATTACAATTGGAAGAAAGACACCCCTTGTGAAGATACATTTTGTGTGTACCTGAAGCTACTTTGCCTATTTTAAATCAAAGGACGCATATGCATATTTTAAATTAATAGTAGTGCAAAGTAGCTTCCCCCCTTCCCCTCCCCCCAAAAAAGAAGGTAAAGGGAGACATATTCTTTTGATATGTGTCACTGCTTCAGACAAAGCAGGTTTGCTGATTAGCCTCCATTTCAGTTCTAATAATCGCTGCTACGCAGTGGCATTCAGAGTAGCAGCTGTGGTTCCTTTATGGCAAGCATCAGCAGTGTTTTTTTCCTGGGCAGTGTGCCATGGTGTGATCTTGCACGAAGAGGGATGAAAAAAAAAGGCCCCCAAATGTTGCAAATCCAGAAAAATCTTATGTTTTTGATAGTGTACCACCTTTCCAAGGTCTTGCATGTTCTTACTTGAAATCTTGCAAAAGTGTAGCCTTTTTAAAGATACGTGTCCGTTTGGCTGGTGTGGATATTGTCTGGGCCAATTCTGCTGGATGAGAAGAGGAAGCACAAATACGGATTCTTTGACTTGGATCACATTTGCTGTTTCATTTCTTTTTAGCGTTCACAGGCTATGGCTTCCTTCCACCCTGGAAATGGACAGATTTTGAGAAGGAAATCCTTGTTCTCCGCAATGCTCACTCATCAAAAATTATATGAATGTTCACAAAATGGAGGAAAAGACACCTCTCAATGAAACATGATTATCTCCCAAAAGTTGTATTCCTTGCACATAGGAGATAACAGGATGCCTGTGTTTGCCTAGATTTTTTTTTATATATTTAGAGCTTTATTTTCCCAGATATGGCAAGCAGGAAGGAAGCATCAACAGGGAAAAATGCCTTCAGGTGCTGTCTGTGTCCTTTGTGGGGGGGAGAAAGAAAATGCCATTTGCTGACATCCAAATCAATTTGTCTCCATAGCCCACTGGGTTTTCCTACATATCAGAGCCTAGTTGGGCCACCTTTTGGAAAAATTCAAGCTAACACATCGACATTCATGAAATTGGTTTTTGGATTTGGCATGCTTAGAAAAGATATGTTTAAATTGCTATTGATCAGGCTAACAACCCCCCCCATGGTTTTTTTTTTTTTTTTGAAACCCAGGGGCCCTCCAAAATTGGGCCATTGAAATTTAGAAACCAAATAGTGGCACAGTTTTCATTTATAATATAAAAGGAATAATACTAGTGTGTTAAATACTTTGGCTCAACATGTCGGTCATCGCAGCAATAACATAGCAATCCCATAAAATTAAGAGAGAAGAGGAAGAACCATCATTCTGTTTCATTTCGGTGACATCACCTCTTGAGGTTGAAAAAAATATACAAAAGGGAAATTTTTGAAAAAGCAAACAAAGCACCACTGTAAAATATCACCTAGTCCTGTTTTGTGTGAAGGTTTAGGGGCCACAAATCTGTGGGATTATATTAGGAATGTTTAACCGTTCTTATTTTTTTCTTCCAACGGTATATGTAGAAATTATAGCAAATCTTATGGAAGGGATGAATAAGTTCTGTTACAAAACATCTTGTGTCTATACAAGCATTCTCTGACGTCAGTATTTTCTTTCTCTTTTTTTATTCAGGTCTGAAGGTTGAAGTGACTCATTGTGGAACGATGAGGCGGAAATATCGTGTCTGTAATGTTACACGGAGACCTGCTAGTCATCAGACGTAAGTACATGGCTAAACCACACAGTTAACATATGTGGCTACAAGATAATATACAGGTCATTCTTGATTTACAACTCCAGCTGGGACCAGAAATTTGGTTGCTAAACAATGCAGTTGTTAAGCAAATGCTCGTGACTAGGCCCAGTTTTGCAACCATTTTTACTGTGGTCATTAAGTGAATCCCAGTGGGTATTAAGCAAATCACATTGTCGTTCATTGATTTTGCTTTTCAGAAGCTGGCTGGGAAGGTCACATCGTGATCATGTGATTGCAAGATGCTGTTGTAAATGTTAGCCAATTGTGATCATGTGACTCCAGTGGAGGGGATGCTACCGTCTTAACTTTGAGAATGGGTCGGTTGTAAATCACTTTTTCCAAGACTGTTGTAACTTTAAACCATCATTAAATGTACAGTTGTAATTCAAGGACTACCTGTATATAATATGGGAGGAAGAAGATCATAGATTCACAGACGTGCAAATTAACTGTTCCTTCAATTCTGCTTTCCAGATTTCCATTGCAGCTAGAAAATGGTCAGACTGTGGAGAGAACAGTAGCACAGTATTTCAGAGAAAAGTACAACCTACAGCTGAAATACCCTCACCTTCCTTGTCTACAAGTGGGACAGGAGCAGAAACATACCTATCTGCCTCTTGAAGTAATGTATTTAATATCATAATCTCTGAAACATTTGAAGACCCAGAATCTTTCATTTGCAGATTTGAAAAAGTTAATTTTTTTTCAACAATGCATTCATTCTGTATATGTAAGCTTTCCTGTGAACTAAAGATAACCATGAATCTAGAGCTGTCTTTGCTCATGAAACTTTATGGGGAGTCACTATTCTTTGGGCCCAGTGTCAAGCTGAAAAACACTGGCTGTAGAAGCTTTCAGGATTTTTTTTAAAAAGTGTAATAGTATCTCACCACTCAAAGACCAAGATCACGGTCATCAGCAAAGAACCCATTAATTTACCACTGATAAATTCGGAAGGAATACCACTAGAAAAAGTTGAATGGATCACGTACCTCGCTTTTAATTTACATGAAAGCTGGGACACAATCAGTGAAGAAAAGATAAGGACAGAGAAAGCTTGAACAGCATTCTTCAAAATGAAAAAGGTCTTCTGCAGTCATGACATAAGCCTAAGACTGAAAATGAGGCTTGTCAGATGCTACATCTTTTCTATCCTGCTCTACGGAGTAAGCCACTTGAAGAGACTAGAAGCATTTGAGATGTGGATTTGCAGATGGCTGTTATGTATAAGCTGGTTGACAAAATCAGAAATGAGGAGGTGATAAGACGCCTGGGAAAGCAAAGGGAAATAATCAAAGCCATTAAAAAGTGAAAGTTAGAATATTTTGGACATATGATGCGACACCCGGAAAAATATGGCATCCTTCACTTAATCCTCCAGGGAGAAATTGAAGGCAAATGAGGTTCAGGCAGAAGAACATCATGGCTTCAAAACCTAAGGGACCGGTTTGGACAAGACTCAGTAGCGCTTTTTCATGCGGCTCTTGACAAAAATTGGATTGCCAACATGATCGCCAATGTCTGATGACGGATATGGGACAACAACAACAAGAAGAAAACTTAAAGACCTGAAAGACCAAACTAGGGATTAATCATCCTGGAGGAAATCTACCATATTTTTCAGAGTATAAGACGCACCTTTTTTCCTCAAAAAAGAGGCAGAAAATCTGGGTGCATCTTATACATCGAATACAGCATTTTTTGCCTCCCAAAATCCCGCCCCCCTTCACCAAAATGGCAGAGCCTTATGGAGCTTTCAGAGAGCTCCTGGGGGCTGGGAAGGGCAGAAATGAGCAAAAAATGGGCCGTTTTTTGCTCAATTTTGCCTCCCCCAGCCCCCAGCAACACTCTACAAGCCTCCATAAGGCTATACATGTAATTTTATTGACAAAAAAATGGGCCCGTTTTCACGAAAAATGGGCTATTTTTTGCTCTTTTTTTGCCCTACCCCCACCCTGCCAGGAGGACTCTGCAAGCCTCCCCATGCCTTTTTTTAAAAAAGGGCCTGTTTTTGTGAAAAACAGGCTGTTTTGGGGAGGTTTGCAGAGTGCAAAATCTCCCCACCCCCCTTTTTTGGAAAGCACTTTAGTTAAAGTGATTGATGAGAATTAGATTGATCAAGTGCTGTGCCAGCAGAAACAAAGTCTTAGATGCTGCAGATTGCCAGCAATTTCCTTCTCCAGCACATGGATAAACACACCTGGAAACATTCTCTCTCGCTACCTATCTACTGTATTTCTCCCCCCCCCCCCTTTATCCACTTACGTACCTACCTGCTCTCTCTCCCCCTGCCTATCTACTGTATTTCTCTTCCTCTCTATTTCTCTCTCTATCCCTCTACCTACCAACCTACCTACTCTCTCTCTCCCTACCTACTGTATTTCTCTCTCTCTCTCTCTCTCTCCCCCCCCTCTACCTACCTACCTACACACACACTCTCTCCCTACCTACCTACTGTATTTCTCTCTCTCTCTCTCTCTCTCTCTCTCCCTCCCTCCCTCCCTCCCTCCCTCCCTCTCTCTCTCTCTCTCTACCTACCTACCTACCTACCTACCTACCTACCTACCTACCTACCTACTTTTTTTAAAATTTGCCTCTTCAAAACCTTGGTGCGTCTTATACTCTGGTGCATCTTATACTCCGAAAAATAGGGTATATGGTTGTTAAGGATTGAACCAGGCCTGATGGCACTTAATCAATTAAGCAATACTATCCAACCAATTCATAAAAGTATTATTGATCCTTCTCAAATTAGGTGACCTTCAGTTCCCAGACTTCTCAGCCAAGGTCTTCATATCCCCTGGGAAATTCTGTCTATTAAACATACATCTGCACAGAGTGCCATTTGGACAGCATTATTGTAGCAGGTTATTTTGGAGGAAGTGGAGTTTCACCTGGTATATAAAAAACATTGCATGCTGCTGACAATTGTACAGCTCAATCGTTTGTTCATAAGATTAACATACAATATTTTTTGCAGGTGTGTAACATCGTGGCAGGCCAGCGATGTATTAAGAAGCTTACAGACAATCAAACATCAACAATGATAAAAGCAACAGCCAGATCTGCACCTGACAGACAAGAAGAAATCAGCAGACTGGTTAGTTTGCCTCTGAATTAGAAAAATAGATAAAGCCAGCTGGAGGGGTCATTGAGGATCCATTGTGCTTGTTCATGTTTGGGTCCTCATATCCCAAATGTCCCCTCTCTTTTTTAATTATACCAGTTTATTATTGTGCAAGTGTTGAAGTCAGCTACTGTAGAGTTATCATGTTGTCCCCTCTTTATCTCCTCTTTTCTCAGGTGCGAAGTGCAAATTACGATGCTGACCCATTTGTTCAGGAATTCCAGTTTAAAGTGCGTGATGAGATGGCTCATGTGACGGGGCGTGTGCTCCCAGCTCCCATGTTGCAGTACGGAGGGCGGGTAAGAAACTCTTCTCTGGATTTATTCTCATATAATTGGATTTGTAGTTTTGGACTATCTTGGTTAGTGAGTTCATTTCCCTAGTCCCCGTCTTAAGTTTATGCATCTTTGATATGACATCTAGTGCTCATTGTGTAAACTGCAAGCATATTGATATTTCTGTTTGTTTATTTAGAATCGAACAGTAGCGACACCAAGCCATGGTGTATGGGATATGCGGGGGAAACAGTTTCACACAGGTGTGGAAATCAAGATGTGGGCCATTGCTTGCTTTGCAACACAGAGGCAATGTCGCGAAGAAATACTAAAGTAAGCCTATTGTTCAAGATATGAGTTGCTTCCCTTTGGCCTTAAATGGATGTATTTTGATAATAGAATATAATTCAATTCAATTCTTTATTGGCCAAGTGTGATTGGACACACAAGGAATTTGTCTTCGGTGCATAAGCTCTCAATGTACATAAGAAATACATTCATCAAGAATCATAAGATACAACACTTAGTGATAGTCATAGGATACTAAATAAGCAATCAAATGATAGCATGGCTACTTTGTCGATTCTGTGCTTTTTGGTTTATACTTGATCTCTAAAAATACTTTGCTGCTCAAAAAAAATATGATTATGTGCCATGAAATTATGTGCCATTCCTGGTGACCACATAGATAGATTTTCTCCCTGATGATCTGTCCCTAACCTGCTCTTTCAGCTCTTCCAGTGGTGCACCTGTTGCTGCTGTAACTGGGTCTATCCACTTTGCTGCTGGTCCTCCTTTTCTGTTTCACCTTTCCCAGAGTCTGAGAATTTGAACCAAGTCAGAGTTCAAGTAAGAACTCTGAATTGATTTGTTTGATGATCCATCAGTTTGTTTTCTTGGCTGACCATGATATACTCAAGAATCTTCTCCAACACTCAAGAATCTTCTCCAACACTCAAGAATCTTCTCCAACACGTTCAAAAGGGTTGATGGTATTTCTTTCCTTCTTCAAAGTCCAGTTTTCTTTGGTATTCTGTCAACTGCTTGCAACTGTGACATACTTCTCAATTTCTTTGTTCCTATACTGTGGATTGTTGCTCCTAAATAGCAGAAGCTGTCAGTCACTTCAGTATCTTTATTGTCAATTCTGTGGCTGATTGTTGTGCCTGTGAACATTAGTTTGGTCTTTATATTTAATTTTACTCCCATTTCTTTCATTGCCTTCCTTGACTGTTATGACTAGATGTTGCAGATCTTTTGTCTAACAGAGGAGTCACATCAACACAGTGCAGGATATTGGTGTTTCTTTATCCAGTTTTTTAAACCACACTCACCTTCTTCCTATCCAGCTTCCCTTAATCTACATTCAGCATATACTGGAGGTTGATATGAATAAGGGAAAGGTATACAACCCTGTGCCTCACTCCTTTGCCTGGAGCTAGTCTGTTTTGCCAAGTGCAATCTATACTCTGGTTTTTCCCAAAGGTGCTTTTTCAAGAGGCAACTGGACTTTCTGGTTTTTCTTTGAAGACGTTTGGCTTCTCATCCAAGAAGCTACTTCAGCTTTTCAGAGGAAGAAGATTCTTGGATGAGAAGCAAAACTTCAAAGAAAAAACAGAAAGTCCAGCTGCCTCTTAAAAAAGCACCTTTGGGACAACCCTGACTTGGATGACTGAGAATCTCCATAGACATATACTGTGGATATTTGATCTATATATAGGCTTTGCATAAGGACAGAGAGATATTCTGGGACTGCCTTTTTTCTAAGTACATGCCACTGTTTTGACATAATTCATAAAATGAAAAGCTTTTCTATGATTTATGAAGCACATACTGACTTCTTTTTGTTACTATTTGGCTTTCTCAGTTATTCACTACGCATCTGAAATGCCTCATGTTCTTCGGCTTTTTCTAAAACATCTTGAACATTGGATGTTACTTTTGTGTGTGTGTAGGTCTCTAATCCGGCATTGGATGATCCCAAGACTTTGCTAGCCTAGGACATTGTACAATAGTTTGCACAGGCAATTAAGTCTCTGTGTTTTGGTATCGGAATGTAAATTGGCCACTTTTAGCTTCCAGATTTGTAAGCATAGTTTGGTTAGAAGCTTTTAGTATTGGAGATACTTGTAAATAGGAAATGTCTTCTATCTTATCTTGAATGTTGACACATCTACTGTTCATAATTTAAGTGTATTCCTTCTAGCTCCTTCAGCATACCCATTTAAGGTCTGGAATTTCCTTTTGATTTCACAGACATTTTGGAAGTCTTTCCTTATTTTTCCATGCCTGTTTCCATTTTCAGTGTTTTTACAGATGTTGTAATATCGCCGCTCATCTTTTTAAAGAGCTCTCTAAAACTCAAAAGGTTTTTTTTCCCCTGAATTTTTAATCTTTCTGGCTTGGCTTCTTTTCCCCGCAATTTCTGCAGTTTGTTCTGACATTCAGTTTGCTGTCTTCCGTTTCTCCATCTTTGGCAATCGTTTTTCACATTCGTCCCTAACAATTTCCTTCAGTTCATTCCTCAATTTATCTGGTTCTCTTATCAATGAGGCTTGAGAATCCAAAGTGTCGTCCTTGAAAATTATGGGTATATGCTCAAAATCCAATTGAGTAAACTAGTTGGTTTTCTTCTTCTTTAGCTTAATTTGGAACTTACATATGAGCCATTCATGATCTGTTCCACAGTCGGCACACGGCCATCTCTTTGATCCTATAATTGATCTTCTCCACCTTTTTTTACCAATAATATAGTCAATTTGATTTCTGTGTTCTCTATCTGGTGATATCCATGTGTGCAGACATCATTTTGGCTGGTTTGAAAACAGTGTAAGCTATGAAGTATTTGCGGGAGTTGAGAGAATTGATGTCAGTCCCCTGCTTCATTTCAGTTTCCTAAAACATATAATCCATCTGCATTTTCTTTCTTAATACTTTCAACTCTCTCATTCCAGTCTATTAAAAAAGCATAATGATATATAATTATAATATTATAATTAATATTATTCTTGTTATTCAGAATTTGACTTCAAAACTTGCTGAAACGCATTAATGCAGATAGTGTTTGACTTATGACCACATTTAAGCCCAAAATGGATGTTGTTAAGTGACACAGTTAAGGTAGCTTTGCCCCATTTTACAACCTTCCTTGCCACAGTTGTTAAGTGAATCACTGCAATTGTTAAGTTAGTAACACGGTTGTTTAAGTGAATCTGGCTTCCCCACTGACTTTGCTTATCAGAAGGTAGCTAAAGTTGATCACATGACCCTGGGACACTGCAACTGTCATAAACATGAGTCAGTTACCAAGCATCTGAATTTTGGTCACGTAGCTGTCACGTAGCTGCAATAATCGTGGTCATCGGTCACTTTTTTCAGTGCTGTTGTAGCTTTGAATGGTCACTATATGAACAGTTGTAAGTCGAAGACTACCTGTACCACATTAATGATAATAGCCTTCATTGTCATTCAGGTTGTCATTCTCTGTACACTAGCTAGGTGTACCATTAACTCTCATTTTTAGAGCAAATGGGAACAAACATGAATGACCTCTATGTGTGTGGATGCTAGTATTCCCATTTCATCCAGTTTTTATTTGTTGCCAGGGGTTTCACAGACCAGCTGCGCAAAATTTCCAAGGACGCAGGGATGCCAATCCAGGGCCAGCCTTGCTTCTGTAAATACGCCCAAGGTGCTGACAGTGTGGAGCCCATGTTCCGGCACCTTAAAAACACATATTCAGGACTCCAGCTCATCATCGTCATCCTGCCAGGAAAGACCCCGGTGTATGGTAAATAAATATCCAAACGCTTTGTGTGAGCTCTACTTGTTTTGAAATGGCTTAAGAAAACTTGAGTAAAAAAGTAAATAATCTTAGAATAGTAGGTTCTGTATGAAGCTTAGGGTGAATGAGGGCATGGCAAATCAGGGTAACAATGGAAATGCAAGCTTTTCATGTTTCTTGTTACATTATGGGAACTGAGAAGAGGAGGGGCTTTGGGATAAGGTTCTTCAGGAGGTCAGTGAAATATACCTCTTGATTGGAAGAAGACCCTCTGTGGTAAAGACTTTGCATCATGTGGGAGAAAGAAAAGCTTTCTCATATGTTTTGTTCTTGGCACCATCCATTTCTACTCTCATCACATGGATTGCAAAACTTTTTCAAATACAAACTGGCAACATTTCTTTAATGTTTTCATAGACTATTGTGTGGATAGATGATAAAAGCAAGGAAAAAAACAACAGGAATAAATACTGGAAAGTAATCTGTATTTTCAGGACTTTGTTCCTCTGACGACTTCTGACTTTGAGAGCTTTGGATGTTTTTATAAGGGCTAGAGGGGGAACTAGATGGGATTTTTCTGCTGCTATTGATCTCCCTCATTGAGCTAAGGTTCCTTGGTTTTGTTCCATCTTATTCCTCAAAACCTCCAGGAAAGAATAGTCCTGGCAAAATGCACAGCAGCAGAGGCAGAACCTGCTGACAAAGGAATTCTGGGAGTTGAAGTTCATAGCTTTTAAATTGCCAACTTTGCACACCCTTGATTTTGACCGAGATGCTTCCCAACCTGCTGTCCCCTAGATGTGTCTATTTATTCATGTATTTAAATTCCCATGATTGAAAGGAAGATAATCCAGCCCATCTGGAGGGCATCAGTTGGGAAAGGCTAACGTTGACTGGTCAGAAAAACTGGACATGATTTCCAGTAAGCAGATAACAGTTACTGTAATGTTAGATTTTAGAACCGTTCCTTAGAACTTTGAAGATTCTTCATATCAATCCTTTTTTTTTTTTAGCGGAGGTGAAGCGTGTGGGGGACACACTTCTAGGGATGGCTACACAGTGTGTTCAAGTCAAGAATGTCATAAAAACGTCTCCTCAGACCCTCTCAAACTTGTGCCTAAAGATTAATGTAAAATTGGGAGGAATCAACAACATTCTTGTACCTCATCAACGGTAAGAATCCTTCCTTAATGTTTCACAGAATTTGGCATATAGAGTACATGCATCAAAGCTCTGTGGAATCGCCATGTTTCATGTGGCAATATGTTACGTACAAATTTTTATGTATGTAATAAACACGGCTCCGAAACTTGGTTACTTTAATAGCCAAAATCAAGTTGGTTGCTTTGAAGTGTTTTTGGTGATCAAATAGGAATTTTTAAAATGATACAGATAGTCCTTAATTTATGCCCCTAACAGAGCTTGCCCATTAACCGTTGTGATAGTTGTACAATGGGTCACTCATGTGACTAACCTAATTTTTCGACCGTTTTTTGAGGTGGTTGTTAAGTGAATATGGTGAACTTAAAGCAAGCCTGGTGATCGTAAAGTAAGCCCATGGTTCATTATGGGGTGTTTTAGCCTAAAACTGGAAGCAAATGCTGGTTTTCAGGCAAAGGCGGCATAAAACTCAGTTGGACGCTGCAAATGGCCTTAAATGCAGACCAGTTGCTGAGTGCCTGAGGTGGTCACATGACCATGAGGTTGGCGACAGCCATCGAAACTTTAGAACCGGGTCGTAAATACCATGGACGGTCCATTATAACTTTGAACGATTGCTAAGCAATTCTTCGTAAATAGAAAACTACCTGTATGCTGCTATAAATTCTGATTATAGATCTGAGAAGATGCACATTCAAGCAAGAAATGGATACTCTACATCAGGGGTGTCCAAACTTGGCAACTTTAAGACTTGTGGACTTCAACTCCCAGAATTCCCCAGCCAGCTCTGGGAATTCTGGGAGTTGAAGTCCACAAGTCTTAAAGTTGCCAAGTTTGGACACCCCTGCTCTACATTGATGTTTACTTTAGCCCAAGGGGCATTCTCTATAGTGACTGATTATGCTCTCTGTTTCACATGTAAATTTAATGTGGTTTTTTTCCCCCCAAAGAAAACACATTCTGTAATATGCAGGAGTTAGTCATGAGATTTGTTACATTCCTGGCTACATGCCAGAAGCATCTGCCTTTCTTTCCTTCCAAATGTGAGGTGCATGTAACCCAGGGCCTGTTGACCGTCACTTAGATATTAATACCGGGGTTGATTTGTCCCTTTTTTTTAAAAAGACCTTCTGTGTTCCAACAACCAGTGATCTTCTTGGGAGCTGATGTTACTCATCCACCTGCTGGGGATGGAAAGAAGCCTTCCATTGCTGCTGTAAGCTATGTTGTATTCATGGGTCTCCCTCCCTCCCTCCCTCCCTCCCTCCCTCCCTCCCTCCCCCCTCCCTAAATAATTTGAATGAGAAAACTGAGGAACTTGGATTGAGACAGAATGAATTTGTTTTGATTGCTTTAATCCAGTTCTTTGTGTCTCGTGGGTTTATCAGCCATTCTTTCTGCTTAATTGTTCATTGTGTGCAGATTAAAACCGTCTCTGGTAAAGGGGAATGATATTTTTTTATGGCTACTTGTAGTTTCTACATACCTGGGTTCTGGGAATCATTGGATTTAACTTTGTTGTCCATTTATCTTATTAAGGGAGAGAAGGCATTTGTTATGTGGTGACGAAGCACGTGGTAGGTGTGTAGTTCTTCTTCCCCCAAAATAATTCTGATGGATAAATATTTAGATAAATAAAAATATTCCACTTCGAAAATAAATCTTATAAGATGCCAGACTAAGACTGGAAAATCCTAGATTCAAGCTTATTTTTAAGCCTTAAATGTCATTCATTGACTTAAGCCAGTTCCTGTGTCTTAATTCTATGTCTCTCACTGTTGTGGCCCGCCGGCAACCACCAGAGCTGGCAGCAAAGTTGGACATTGGGGAGGTTGGGGAGGAACATGGGCCAGTCCTGGGGGCTGAGGAAAGCTCAGATGAGGGCTCTGCGTTGGAGGCAAAGAGGGAGCTAGACAGCATTGAGGCAGAGGAACAGCTGGAGCCTGTTCCCAGTGTGTGCATGCACAGAGCTGTCAGAAGACAAGAACAACTAAGAAAGCAGGATCGATTTAAGAGTAAAGCCACATCTTGGAGGTGATTGGCCCCTCTCATAGGATCAAAAGAGGAGTGAACGGGGAGTGGGCTTTTGCAGGGAATAATTTTGTTCCTTCGGTCATTTCAAGAGAGGAAAGTTCTGATTGTGAGTATAAGAGCCTCTGTGCCAAGTGTTGCCTTGCCCTGTATTTGGAAACTAATTATCTGGCAGCTCTCCAAGCGAGATAAGGTTCATGTTGATAAATATTCCTCTGGAAGACTGTTTGCCAAGCCTTGCTGACTGTGAATGAAAGGAATTCACAGTCGTATAAATAAAAGAGGTTTTGCCAGGACCAAGACTCTGTTTCATGCTTTTTAAGGAAGCCTGGGTCAGAACACTCACTGGGATATTGTTGGAAGGATAAACTTGCGAGGGAGTTTGTGCTAATTATAAAAGAAAAGATAAATTCAAAATCAAAAACAAAACATTCTAAAAAAATCAACTTAAGTGACAAATGTAAGCAACAGCCATATAAAATATTATTATTAGCTGAACAGTTGGTATAAAGAAAGGACATTTGAAACATGGCCTCTGTGGAATCTTCATTCATTTTCATGCATCCCTTTTTCGCTGTCAGGTTGTAGGTAGCATGGATGCTCATCCAAGCAGGTACTGTGCCACAGTGAGAGTCCAGAAACCCCGCCAGGAGATCATCCAAGATTTGGCCTCCATGGTTAGAGAACTTCTCATCCAGTTCTACAAATCAACACGGTTCAAACCCACACGAATCATTTTCTATCGTGACGGAGTTTCAGAAGGACAGTTTCGACAGGTCTTAATATCTGTTTATATCTCACTTATGTCCTGCATAGTTAGCGGGGTATTTCAAACCAGCTAACAATAAAATTCAAACATTAGTTCAGTGGCAGAGTGCCAAGGAACTTAAGTCTTGCGTTCAGAACAAGAAGAACAAGAGAAAAGAAAATCATAATGAGCCCTTAAATATTATCAAGACCCCTACTGTTGATGGTCAGATACCAGAATAAGAATATTATCAGCATCACTGCCACAAAAAGGTCCTTAAAATCTATCAATAAGGGCATTGCTTGAATGATTTCTATGTAATCTACTATGAACCTTGTTGAATAGGGCTCGGCCTTCCATTGATCATGGATCACTTTCCATGCCTTCAGCTTAGGAACTTCCTTTTGAAAATCTTTACCATTTGCTTTGCTATAAATGTTTGGATTGAGTCCAAGAAGACCCAGGTTCAAGACCCACTTGAGCATGAATCTTGCTGGGTGACTTCGGATCTGTCTCTATCCTTTAACCCAACCTACCGTATTTTTTGGAGTATAAGACTCACCTTCCCCCCCCTAAAAGAGCATGGAAATGTTGGTGCATCCTATACACTGAATATAGCTATGTTTGACCTCCCGAAGCCCCACCCCCCACATCCCATTTTTGTGAAAAACAGGCCATTTTCCGCAAAAAACGGGGGCATTTTTGCCTTCCCCCACCCCCCAGAAGCACTCTGCAGGCTTCAGCAGGGCTGGGGAAAAGGGAAAAATGCCCCCGTTTTGGTGGAAAAGGGGCAAAAAAATGGGGGCATTTTTCCCTTCCCCAAGCCCTGCTGAGTGCAGGGTGCTCCTGGGGACCAGGGAGGATAAAAACTGTTTTTCCTGACTTACCTCTTTGAAATCTTGGTGCATCTTATACACCGTTGCATCTTATAGTCCGAAAAATATGGTACTTCACATGGATGAAATGGTAATCCTGTATGCGTTTCACCCTTGAGGGGAAAAGGTGGGGTAAACATGTAAAAAGGATAATATGCAGAAAAGCTTTTAAAATTCCAGTTATAACAGAAAGTTTAATCCTGTTCTCTGCTAGCTTAGTGTTTTTCACACTTGGCAACTTTCAGATGGGTGTTGGAGTCCACCTATCTGTAAGTTGCCAAGTTGAATAATAGTGCCATTTAAATTTGTTGTGCCTGAAAAATGACAAATGTTGTGTGTTTGTTTGTCAGAACAGAAATCTGATTTACGTTCCCATGCTTATCGCTGTTCGAGTGAACCAAGCCTTTTATTCCTCTCTTGTGTAGGTGTTGTATTATGAGCTGCTGGCAATTAGAGAGGCTTGTATCAGCTTGGAAAAAGACTATCAGCCTGGCATAACATACATCGTGGTTCAGAAGAGGCATCATACGAGGCTGTTTTGTGCTGATAGGACAGAAAGGGTAAGACTTGTCCTTTCCAAGCAGTTTTTCCCCCCCCCAAACAAGAATTGTAGTTGTCATTCTTAGTACAGAAACAGAGTAGTTGAGTTTTTGCAGCGTTTCATACTGGTTGCCATTCTTGCAGCAGATCTATAAAGTAGATAATTGCTGTTACCATATATCCTTGGAGGAGAGGGTGGGAGGAAGGATCAAAGACACTGTAATAATGACAAGAGTAAGATTTCTGGCAGAGACTTCCTGGTTAGGTTTTGTTAAAAGGTTTTAGCCCCTCATCTTCAAGTTACCTTTCCCCAATCTGTATTGGAAATGCAGGTCCCCAAATTGCCAACTAGCATTGGCTAGTGGGTGGCTCAGGTACCTGTGGATCTAGCTGAAGTTCTTTGGTTTGTATGATTAATTTATCAATAGCTTTGAGTTAGCTTAAAGTTTGACTTTTTAAAAAACAAAATGTGCATTGAAAACTGACTGCTACATGGAAGGCTTAATGCTTCTCAAGATATTTTGTGCAATGTGGACATTAGAATCAAGAATTGAGAAATATACCCAGTTTTTTTAAAATAAAAAAACAGCACATTTTAATTTAATATTTAATTTACTTATGTTCCAGGTTGGAAGAAGTGGAAACATCCCTGCTGGAACAACAGTAGATACAGATATCACGCATCCTTATGAATTTGATTTTTACCTCTGTAGCCATGCAGGAATACAGGTGAAAAATGAAGCATTCAGTTCCTGGACCAATGTTTCTGGTCATGCCTATCCAAATTTGGTGTCACTGAGTAGATTAGAACAAAATCATATTTGTCCAGTTTTTGATTGAGAAAAATTAAATCAGCAAAGACTGACCTAAAGCAAAATTACTAATTTATCATAGCTATTTTTAAAAATACATATTCATTTATTAGAATAAGTATTAAAACCTTGATTTGTTATAAAACAGAAGCTTTCTCTTATCTAGAGTGATGATCTCTAATGGAATCTATTCCCTAACAACCCTAAGAAAAAAAGATAGTTATTTCAACATAACACGTGTATCTCTATCCAGTTGTCTTAAGAAAGAAGGACTAGGGGAGACATGATAGCAGTGTTCCAATATCTCAGGGGTTGCCACAAAGAAGAGGGAGTCAAACTATTCTCCAAGGCACCTGAGGGTAGAACAAGAAGCAATGGGTGGAAACTAATCAAGGAGAGAAGCAACTTAGAACTGAGGAGAAATTTCCTGACAGTTAGAACAATTAATCAGTGGAACAGCTTGCCTCCAGAAGTTGTGAATGCCCCAACACTGGAAGTCTTTAAGAAGATGTTGGATAGCCATTTGTCTGAAACGGTATAGGGTTTCCTGCCTAGGCAGGGTGTTGGACTAGAAGGCCTCCAAGGTCCCTTCCAACTCTACTATTGTATTGTATTGTATTGTATTGTAAGTTTGTATTTAAATGGTTATTCTGAAATAACAGACAGAATAAACCTTCTTCATTTTTTAGAGATGCAGATAGATTTTGAACATCTTGGCATCTTGGCATATAGTCACTCTGGACACATGACCATGGAAATATCTTTGGACAACACTGGCTCCTTTTGACTAAGAAGTGGAGATGAACACCAGCCCCTAGAGTCAGAAATGACTGGGTAGGGGGAAACCTTCCCCTTTAGACAAGTGGTTCTCAACCTTCCCAATGCCGCGACCCTTTAATACAGTTTCTCATGTTGTGGTGACCCCCAACCCTAAAATTGGTGTCTCGGTTCCTAAGACCATCGAAAATATGTGTTTTCCGATGGTCTTAGGCAACCCCTGTGAAAGGGTCATTCGACCCCCAAAGGGGTCCCGACCCACAGGTTGAGAACCACTGCTTTAGATAGTTTTTGAGTCTTCTTTTAAGTTCCAATTGATGAGAAGAGACCCAGACTGCATCACAGCAGCTAAAATACATCATGAGAGCCCTTTCTCAGATGGCTCGGAATCATTTATAATTGCCATGCCTGTCCTGATAAATTTAAAGAACAGTTTTGCACTTTTGGAATGCTATACAATAGGGTACCTCAACCACAACCGTGACAACTTTATGATATCTGGACGTCAACTCTGCTGGCTAGGGAATTGTGTGAGTTGAAGTCCACTCATCTTAAAGTTGCTGAGATTGAGAAACATAGTTATAGAAATGTGATGTCAAAAATTAATGAGTTGAACTACGGTCGTGTTTCCTTTCTCTTAGGGTACCAGCCGCCCCTCACACTATCACGTCTTGTGGGATGACAATTGTTTCACGGCAGATGAACTTCAGCTGCTCACTTACCAGCTCTGCCACACCTATGTACGCTGCACACGATCCGTGTCTATACCTGCACCAGCTTATTATGCTCACCTGGTAGCATTCAGAGCAAGATACCACCTTGTGGACAAAGAACATGACAGGTAAGAATGAATGCCTGTCTTGCTCCCTCAGCTAAATGACTACCTAAAAGCCAAAGGTTGGTTCTGTTTTCCAGAATTTTCTGAGCAACATTGGCTTTTTAAAAGGATTTCTTGGGATAGAAGTCGCTCAGCTTCATTGCACATTCTTTTAGTTGGGTTCTGTGGCCTTTGGGAAATCAGTACTGAAATAGAGATTGTGTTTTCCATATACCAGTGTTTACCAACCTTGGCAACTTTAAGATGGGTAGATTTCAACTCCCAAAGTTCCCCATCTAGCATGGGGCATTCCACAGTGTGCATGTGTAGGACCCCTCATAGTCTTTCATCTATTACACCATTTTTTCCTGACAAGCAGTGTGGATTCAAGGATTAATTATAGATTATAGCAGACTCGTAACTGTGAAATTCGTTTCAGGTTCCATCTAACCCTTTTGAAAGGCCATATTCTCGTCTCCCTTGAACCATTTCAGTGCTGCCCCAGCCTTGAAGCCAGTTTTATTTAAAGTGGGGCATTTCAAGATTAGAACATTTTTGTAAAGTTTGCACATTGTAAGAGCATGTAAGTTCAGAACAATTGGTTTTAAGCTTCAGATCCTTCAAACACAAGGTACTTTGCACAGATCTGCAACATACGTAAACAGGCATTGCATATGCATGTAAATGTAGGGAGGAAGGAAAGCACATTGCTAGTGTTACATAGTTAACATCATGTTACATAGTTAACACTATGTTGCCCTTCACTATCAACAGTATTATATGAAAAGTTTTCCCACCATGTCTGCAAAGAACCACCTTAGATACAGATTTCGATAAACATTAGATATAGCCCAAGGAATTACTTAGAACTCTGGTTCTAGAGATTTATTTTGCATTTGTTAACCTACCATCAATAATTCTAATATTAAAATGCCACCTTTGACAACTTGGGGGAAGTAAAAGGGATATTGGATAAAAATGTTACTTTTGCTGGCGACTGGATCTAATGTCTGTTTGACAAAATATTAGAGATCTTTGATTCCAGACCTTGTCCATTGAGAAACCCAAGAGGAAAGAGAGCAGAACTGGGGCTTTGCAGATCCTCAGGAATGTATTCATCCTCTCTTCCCTTTTTCCTCTTCCTACAGTGCCGAAGGAAGCCATGTTTCTGGACAGAGCAACGGAAGAGATCCCCAAGCCCTCGCTAAGGCTGTACAGATTCACCAAGACACCTTACGCACCATGTACTTTGCTTAGCTAAATATAAAATAGAGATAGATAGATATATATATTAAAAAAAAAAACAAGATGGAACCTGTTCACGAAAGAAAGAACTGCAGAATTAAGTCACATACAGTGTATGTTTCCAGAGCAATTGGTGAATGGGGGAGGGAGCAGCTCTGCCTTGCTGAGGCTGATTTCTGTTTTTGTGGGAACGGGGAGCAGGCCTTATCCTTGTCCTGATGCAAGGAAGATTGTTTACTTCACCAAGAACACGCCACTTATGCAATATGAAACCAGCCAACTGCTTTCGGAGCAGCTTCCTATGGGAAGTGCTGTTGTCATCCTCTTTTCCTTTGTGCGTTTGGATCTCTGTGTTTCTTTTTGGGGGGGGGGGGTTGGGAGGGAGGGAGGAGTAGTCTAATCCTTTTTATGCCTTTACCTCAAGTTGCTCAGCAGCACAACTCTTTCTGCAAAAAAACAAAACAAAAAAAAGAAAAAACCCACAACAACAACAACAACAACACAAAGGGTATTAAAACTTAAAGGAGCAATGCAAGTGATGTTGAGGTGGGAGTGGGTTGATGGGTGTGCAAAAGTGTTTTTGTCTGTTTTGTACCCTTGCGGGGGTGGCATCCGGCTCCCCCTCCATGGTTGACTGTGCTTGAATGCAAGCAGAACAAGTGTTACTTTGCGTGAACGGGCCCCCATCACTATTGTGGGAAAGAGTGTGCGTACTTGCACTTAATACTTCCCTGTGTAGTTTAGCCAACTGCTGCCTTTCATGTCTGTCTGCGTAGCTTGGGAGTCGCACCACTCCATTTGCTTTCCATCATGGAACTAAATTCGCCATGTACTTTTCTCCCAGAAGTACTGGTACAGGCTGGCCGGATTAATGGTGTTGTTGCTTTCTGCTTGTCCAGAGGTTTCAGCTAATTTTCCCTCTTGTGTGTTGTTACCTGTATCTTCCGAGCTTCTGGCGACATCACATGTTCCTTCGTTTCTCTAGGTGGCACGTCGTGATGAAGTAGAGAGTTATTTTTGTTTTGTATTTTTTTAAAAAGGAGACAGATGAGTTGATTGGCTTCCTCTCACTTTAATGTGACCGCGCATATCTATATGTGTACTTCCCCCCCACCCTCTCTCTTTTATATTTATTAGACAAATAACAATGCTTTAATTTAAGTGGGTGTTTCGGCAACCTGGTTTTTTATGTTTAGAGACATAACTATTTTGTTTAAGGGACTGACAACCTGTTTTTGCTATCTTTTTAGTGCAATAAGCCGTTAAAGGAAAAAATAATAATAATCTGTCCATTTTTGCTGCAGCAGCATTTTACACCTTTCATGATGGAAAAATGGACGTATCTGAGCTTTTAAACAGACAAAATTAGCCTCAATTTTGAAAGGAAAGCCTTACAATAGGGGAGTATTATTATTATTATTTAAATCAAAAAGGCAAGCTCCTTCGTGCTGCTCTTTGTCTCCAGCGTTTAATGCTGCCTTTTAATACAGGACTTCTGTTTGCTGAACCTTTATTTTATGAGTATTTTCCTTCTACAGCAAAGCTTTTTACAGAAGTCTATCTCTTGTCCCAATGAAATCAGGCCAAGCCTAAAATGCAGGTGGGTGGGAAGGGAGTCTTTAAGAAGCTATTTTTTTGATTGTGTAGGCTTTTTGTTTTGAAATTGAGTGCGCTATTTTGCTTGGTGGGATACATTTTAGAAACGAGATCACTAGATGTGAATCTGGTAGGTGGGCCTCTCTCTGTTTCATTCCACTTGACATCCGAAGCAAAGTATTTTATTGTCGGAGGTGAACATTTTGACTCAATGGCAGGGTTTGGGGAAACGTTTTGCACTTTGTAAACACGTAAACTGCATTTTTGTCTGCTTTATTTGCACTGGTTTTATATTATATATGCAGAGATGCGTACTGCAGATGGTTCCTTTGGGCATTGTTAAATAACCCAGCCCTGCTGAAACTAACCAAGCACTCTCCACGTGAAAACCATTTGACTGGTGGAAGAATGTTTACTGACCTCCATGTTGCATTTAAAAGAACCCACTCTTTGCCAATCTCTTGTATGGAGAGCTGATTAATCTGAGCCCATTTTGCTCCCCCAGTCACGATCCTTTAACCTTCTGCCATGTTTTGAAGGATAGGTTTGGGTTTCTGTAGAATGGTGTCTCAAAGAGCATTTACTACGTATCTGGTCTAGCAGAGTTTATTCCAACTCGCAGGAAAGGGGCACAATATGAATGCACTTGAAATCACTTTGATTAGAGAAGCAACTCACTCAGCTTACAAGTAAACCCCAGGCCTGAAAAGTGTCCTAGCTGAGGATGTGTTACATACTGCGCTTACCTTTGCGTTCTCAGCATGACTCCAGGGAGGGTCAGCACAGGGAAGAACCTATGAAGTTCAGGTTTTGGGACATGCCTTCATGTTTGTCTATCATCTCTTTGTCCAAAAGAAGACATGCCCCATTTATCAACCCAGGCTGTCCAACCTCACTGGAGTTCAATGTAAGTTTTATTATACCAACAGAAGAGGACACCTGGAGCTCAGGCTTGAACTGTGGGGTCCTTAGTGCTTGGTTGTTTCCTTGCAGACATTTCATGACACAACTAGGTCACATCTAGTTCCCTCCCTCTCTAGCACTGACAATGTTACCTAGTTGGGTCATGAAACATCTGCAAGGAAACAGCCAAGCTCAGAGGACACCAAGAATCTCACAGTTGTATTGTTCTGGGTGAACGTATGGTAAGGCGATAGCATGTTTTCATAAACGCTTACATTAAAACTTTTTTTTTCTGTTTTAGGGATTGCCACTTCAGTGGGAATTCATGCCCTAACTATTTTCCAAGTTAGCTTTTTAGAAGCGCTTTAAAAGGTTATTTTAGACACTTGAGTTTTGCTTCCTTTGGGGGGAAAAATTGTTTACATCTTGATGCCGTATGATATGTATTTCTTATTCTGTTCCCACTGCTAAGCAGATTAATTTGCAAACCTTGCCTGTCAGTTTCCTCCTTCCTGCCAAGTCAAAGGCCACAGGAAAAGCATCTTTTCAATTCATGCAGAGTGCTAAAGCAGTGAAATGGTTTTCATGTGGAGGGGATCTGTTCATTTAAGAATCAAACCTGGCAACATTAAGAGTTGTGAAACTATCTTTGTAAAGTGCCGATAAACATTCATAGTACAATATCAATGTATTGGCGTTGGGTGCCACACTTCTTACAATACTATAGCTGCTATATTTATTTAAACGGAGGTGGACAATGACTGCACGAGGCCAGAGAAAAGCAGGATTTCAGGCTTGTGTTTAAGATGTGAGATTCTGATTTTCTGTTTTGTAATGGTATGATATAACAAGGGGTGCTGTTTTAACCAAGATTATAAAACAGATATTATTCTTTTGTTTTTTAAAAGACTTAAGATATTTTTTGACGTTGCAATGGAGCTGGGAGGGTGGGTGGGGAATAAATGGTACCTCATCTGTGGTGGCAGTTTCCAGTATATTTTTCACAGGAGTATATGGACTTATTTTTGTACATGTTCTTAGTTTTAAAAGCTTTCTTGAATTTTAATGTGCTTTCATGGAAATCTTAGCCTATAGAGTCTTAGAGCTGCCTGTTCAACCTGTGTACAACTGGGAGTGTAGGGGTAAGTGTCTTCAATATCCATTATTTGGCTTTTGTTTTTAGTATGCATATTTTTTGGCGAAAATGGTGGCTCTAGAACCCTATGGATCCTTCCTGTATATGCAAGTGCCTCTGTCTCCAGTCCTCTCCCCAAACCCAATCCAGATACTTGAGAAGGAAGGTCCACCAAGAAAATATAGCTAAGGAAATATGCTATAGGGGACAGGGGTTTTCTCTCTGTGCCATAGGTCAATAGGTCATGCAAAGTGTCCATTTATTCCAGTTTGGCTGCATGAGAAGGGATCCTTCCTTCCTTCTGATGACCAAAATGTCAGAAGCAGAAAGGATCACATCAGCCAAGCATGATATTACCTAAACATGAGTTGCTGAACGATGTACTACCAAAAGATATCCATCCTAAAGCTCCATTCTGTTGGATCTTTTGGGCATGGAATTTGAGATAAATAGCTGGTTGTGTGAAGTTGAGTGATTGAAGGAAAAAACCACATAGATGAATAATATTGCTAACAGCTGAGGGGCACCTGGATCAGCTGGTTTCCGTGGTCTGTGTCCAAACTTGAAGCATGCATATTTGAGGTGTTTTAGTTTCTGCATATAGCAAGATGGGACTGTTTTGCTTGAGCCTCCCAGAGTTGCATTTTAAGATGGGCAGCCATCCTAAGGGACTGAATGGAGGGTGGACTGAAACAGGGCTGATTCAGGCAGAAGTGTGTGTAAGAGGGGAAGAACAGGAAAAGCCCAGCTCATTTAAAAAAGTGGTGAAGGGGAGGGCATTAAAAAATTGGGGGACAATTCAGGCCAGTAAAATAGGTCATTCTAGACAGAGCCTGCAATGGAGAGATGAGGGACACAAAAGGGGGGGGGCATGGGGATGGGAGACCATGCGCTGGGACCTGCTGAGGGACCAAGGACAAGAGGGGACGATGCACACCAGCTATGCTCTACTTGCCCTGTCTAGACTTCATTTAAGTATAAGTATAATCTTTATTGTCACTGTACTTAAATACAACGAACTTGGTTAATTTTACCCCAGATCCATAGTAACCCAAGCGTTTTGGGATTTGGTTCTGTTGACTGTGGCTGACCTGAAACGGTTGGGCAAAACTCACAGAATGTGTGGGTTTATTGTAGGCTTGAAACAAAATGTGGTGGTTATTTTGCATTTCATGCACCTAAAGTCTATTTTATTAGATTGCATCTCAAGACAGTTTCTTGCAAAAATGCATTAAAATTACAAATGAAACTGTTTCAAGATGTTCTTTGTCTTTATTTTTGTATGTCCCTATTCTGTGGATCATCACCCCTGTGGATCTGGTGGGTCTGCTTGGTTTCCAGAGGATGTTTGGGGACTTCCTCAGGGACTTGGCGGTCGTTGTGCTGACCTGGTGGGGGGGTACTGCACTGTCAACCTCTAGAACAAGGCAGTAGCAGTGATCCTTGATGGGATTGTGCCTCAACAGCTTCTCTGCTGATCTAGTAGGTTTCTCTGAAATGTTGAGCAGCTCTGGGAGATGAAGCGGCAGAAGAGATGCCTGGAACAATACTGAAAAGCAATGAAGAGCAGTTCTGACTCAACACGGCAATCAGGTTAGGTGCAAACTTATAGCGTAGCTATAATCTCTGCTGATCAAATCTGTGGTTTACTTCCAGCAATCTTATTTTAAGATTTCCTGGGTCTTTTAAGGGAAAAATGGGCTGGATGATCAGTTAGTAGGCTGCTATGATGAATTTGCAAGGCATCTGGAAGGTTAAAAATCACATTTTCTCAAGGTTGGTGTCAGGTGGCCGTGTCCAGTAGCGATGACTTGGAGATCATTTTGTGAAGTTATCTGGGGCCACTTCAACCCTGTTGATCCCAAAGAAGTGGACTAGCTCTTCTGCGATGTCTCTTGTGGGCTGAATTCATTTGGTGAAAGCTACCAGGGAAATAGCAGGTATGAGTTAAGGCTAGTTCATCCTTGGGAGAAGAGCACCATTGTCTTTCCAAAGGAAGTGGCATCACCCCCTCTTCCAAGGATACATTCACTTCCACCTCTCCTTGGAAAGCCATTATTTGACCCCACTATGGTATAACTGTTGGTGGGGAGTCAATGTTCCTTCTTTTGTTTGTGTTCAGGAGATGGGGCAAAGGGCAGGGGATGGAACAGACACTGCATTGATGGTACTTGATGATCTGATACTGGGGAAGGAGATGGCAACATCACAATCTCCTTTGAAGGTTAGGAGTAGGGGGCACGGTGTAATAAACTTCTGGCTGGTTCAGTTGATTTGGAGTGGAGGCTTAGTATTCAGGTCTTAAGCTGTGAGGAACTACACTGCTCAGTTCTCTCTTCATATCTGTAGGAAGCTGTGGGTGAATCACCTATCAATATTGGGTGAAATATCCAACATCCAGAGGATACTTAAGATATATTTACCCACAGGGCTGTTGAAGTTCTGTCTTAGTTCCTAGATGGTTTTAAAATCTGAATAGAAAGAAATGGGCTTAGACATCATCCCATAAAAAGAAAATTAGTGGCTGCTGATTCAGAAACCAACAGATTCTGGAAGTAGTGGGTAGCAATATAGGATAGCGGGTTCTAAGTTTGGGTGGTTCCTTGAAATCATGGCTTCTACTCAACGAGCAGTTAGAAGCAGTGGCCAGGAGAGATGTTGCCTAACTTCATCTTGTGTGTTAATTGCAATTGGATATGGAACAAGAGTTCTCTCAGAACTATTGGAGCTGCCTGAGCTGCTCTTGAGGACCATTTACCACGCGGCAATTGAGTAATAATTAGACACACCGTGGTTTGCCTATGTTAACATCTATTGAAGATGTTACTCCCTGGTTTGCGGTCACTTTCCAGATGCAATTTAAGATGTTGGCTAGCTTTAGGGTTGAGGTTAGGAACTGGGGATATAGTTTTTAGACTGCTTACTCAGTATAGAACCTTGCCTGTCCAATAAGATCCAGGATTTACTAGTTCTAACTCTGGACTAGCGCTAGTTAACCTAAAAGGGGTCCCGAGGATAAGCTTTCTTGAGGAGGGGCAGCCCTCCTTAGGAATAGAGATAAAGACAGCTCTATTCCCTTTTCCAATGAGAATGGGAAGTCTGGTTCCGAAGGGAATCCTGGAATGCTTATTTGTCCAAAGCAGTGTTTCTCAAACTTGGCGACTTTAAGTCCTGTGGACCTCAACTCTCAGAATCCCCCAGCCAGCTATGCTGGCTGGGGGATTCTGGGAGTTGAAGTCCACAGGACTTAAAGTCGCCAAGTTTGAGAAACACTGGTCCAAAGGACGTAGGGCCAGCTTGTGGAAGCAAGTTGAGAAGACTTCCTTTTTGTGTTTTTTTTAATGAAATATTATATGGAGGAAATGTATGTTGCTCGGAGATGGTTTGACTGGAGCAATATAAATGCCTAGGTAATAAATATGCAGGTAATCCTCAACTTGCCGCCATTCATTTAGCAACTGCTCAAAGTTACAACGGCACTGGGGGGGGGGGGGGAAGCACTGAAAAAAGTACCTTATGACCGGTCCTCGCACTTATAATCATCTCAGCATTTCCATAATAAAAATTTCAGGCACTTGGCAACAGGCATGCATTCATGGCAATTGCGGTGTCCGAGAGTCATGTGATCGTTGTTTGTGATCTTCCCAGGCAAACAGGGGAAGTTGGATTTGCTTAAGATTCGCTTTACTGCAGCGATACCCTTAACAACTGCCTTGCTTAGCAATTTAATTCTGGTCCCAATTGCGGTCATAGGTTGAGGACAACTTGTGTTTCTTCTGTTTAGGGATGAGGCATTGGGTAAGATTTTAACTTTTAACTCCTTGTAACTTTCTTCTGGGGACTGCTTTTTTTTGATGATTATGTTGTCTGGTTTTTCCACAAGTCGCTTTAGAAATTAATTTTGTGTGCGCGTTGGTGGGGAAGCTATATTTCTAATCTGTATAAACCCAATCCGAACCCCAAGCGCTCTGTTTATCATCTTCAGTTTTCCAAATATGGCACTTTAAATTGACATTGATAATAGGGCTAGCTGTTGGTATGCAGGGGGATGGTCAGGGCAGGACCTAATCCTGCCATAACTTCTGCTTCCTATCCATAAGCAGTTAGCATGTGTGTGTTTGCTGGATTGATGCAAATAATGGCTGGTCTATATAAAAATTCCAAGTCAAGCACTAGGCACAAGTTACTTTTTAGATATGCAATGTGTACCTTAAACGTTTCTGCAAAGTTGGGCAATTAGCTCCTGGACTTCTTGCAGATATACCAATACGTATTTATGAATAATACCTAAAGATAAAATGCCACCGTCAGATAAAAATGAAATGGGGATAACTCGGGGCACTCTGTCATCACTTCTCCATAGATATGCTGAGGTCTTGGTTTTGCTGATAATCCTGAAGTTAGAACTCAGTAACCAGTGGGAATCTGCTGAGCAGATCACCGAGGCTTACAGATGGAGTGGGAGAGCTTTGGAAAAACTAAACTAAATTGAAGAACCACTTCTATAGGAGGTAAATAATAAAAAAAAAGTTGACAGAAAGGAGATCTTTGTCCAGTGTACTGCTAGTTCATATCCATATGAGAACTATGTCTGAATTACCTCTGGCCTATAGATCACGCCGAAGACCTGTTTCCTCGCAGGATAGTGCCGCCATCTTGAAGCGGTCGGTTTATTGAAAGCAAAACAGTCCTCAAAGTGCCTTTTAAGAAGATGGTGCTGTAGATGATTTTTTGTTGTTCCCAAAGTTGTATATGGGGGTGGGAGGGGGGGGGCGGCGGCAGAATCAAAACGTTCAGTGAAAACATGCCAAGTTCTTCATAATATCCCTCGTGGTGCTTGGCACTACATGGCGTTTTCCCTTAAACCAGGACCAAATAACTATGGACCATACAATGTTTGGGAAAAGGAATGGTACTGTTAGATGATTAAAACTCCACTGTGTGGATTATACTTTAGATATTTTAGGATAGGTTAGCTCAAGATACTGTAAGCTCTGGAAGTCACTTCAAAAGTCATCAACGGTGAAGTTGGGGGTAAGCAGATACACTCCTGAAGTTTTGTGTACCTCAAAGCGGGTAACATTTTCGAAATTCCAGCTTTTACTTAGTGTTTTTTTTTATTATTCTAATGATTGCAGTAGCAGATATAATATGGCAAAAAAAAAAGCCTTTTCGTGCTGAGTATGCCTATTAACCCTGAGACATTGTCTCTCTCTCTTTTTTTTTTTAACTTTTCCAATACTATTTACTTTTGAGGTTTCTACTAGCGGGGAAGTAATTAATACCAAGCATCTCAGTAGCAGGTGTAATTCTGCAGAAATAACCGTTAACAACATTGTGGTCGCCCTCTAAAAGTTACTTGTAAATGCCTCAAAATCGAACCAAACCGGTAACAATCTTTGATATCAGGAGCATATTTTTCAAGAGAAATCTTGACTTCTATTTTGTTTAGTTTATTGGCCATCAATGTTGTGTGTTTATGCCGTAATCTTTTTTTTTTTTTTGCCGGAAATTTAGCTAGGCTGGGGGTTGGTCTTATTGAAATTGCCCTTTCACAAACCAGGATTATTTGGACAGGCTACCAGGGCAAAGGAAAATGTACAGTTAGTCTTTGACTTACAGCAGTTCGTTTAGTGACCGTTCAAAGTTACAACAGCATTGAAAAAAGTGGCTTATGACCATTGCAGCATCCCCATGATTGGCATTTCAGTGCTTAACAACTGGTTCATCTTTATGACAGTTGCAGTGTACCCGGGGGTGGGTGAGGTGTTTTTCATGTGATCCCCTTTTGCGACCTTCTGGCAAGCAAAGGCAATGGGGAAGCCACATTCTCTTAACAACTGTGTTGCTAATATAACAACTATCATGATTCACTTAACAACCGTGGCAAGAAAAGTCGTAAAATGGGGTAAAACCCGCTTCACAAATTTCTCACTCAACAACAGAAATTGTGGGCTCAATTGTGATCGTAAGTCAAGGACTACCTGTGTTCTAAATCCATGTAATATCAATTTTCGGCATTCTGGGACATCTTTGTATTCAGCCATCAGTTAAGATGAGACAGATTCTGTCAGCGCAACACTGAATTTTAGAAGAGACCAATTCATTTTTTGGGCCATTGGCAAATGCTTAAGCATAGAAAACAGAAAACATTTGGATTTCTGGTGAAGCAGCCTACTTTTGTTTATGATTATGCCACCGTTTAGCAAGAGTAAATGTCGTGGCCTGCAAGTATATCTACCCACTGCTCAGCCATGTTTCTCCATGCCCATAATGCCAATTTTCTTCCCTTTGGGAGAAAGGAACTCAGCTCCACTAATTTTTTTTTCCAGAGTCATGGAAGCTTTGAGTCTATTGCAAGTATCATTTTGGCCTGTTGCCTTAATCCACATGTGTGTTGCCCATTAATTTCTGCTATTTTGTAATTATTTTTTTTTGAATAACCTTATGTAAAAAACAATGTATTAATAATAAATTGTTCAGTATGCACTGTGATGTCTGAGTTCAGAGTAATTCGATCATATATTGTTGTGAATGGGTCAGTTACTGTACTTTCCCAATGATCACTCATTGCTGGGTATTTAATAGCAGGTAGGATATGGTTTTATATTAAATGAACATAAGCGTTTTCTGATCACAATATCCAAAGGACCAAAATGCTAACACACATTACTCCATGATGAAATGGTGAAGTCCAAATTTTTATAAAGATGTTGAAATAATGTATTATTAAATCGACAGAAAAGGGTGATTTCGCAATATTAGAATTCTAAATGTGCAGTGTCTATTTGAGTGACAAACTCATGTCAAAATAAAGTTGCAACCCAATAAATTTTAATACATTCACATTTAGTCAAATTTGTATGTTTAAAAATAATTTCTGAAGCATGAAGCTTTTTTTCTGGTTTTAGTTGCTGCTCTCGTGTTGAGTCATCATTACATTATTACAAGCGTTACATTTGAAAAGAATATCTAAACCTGTATTCTAATTGGGCATATTTTTAATTAACTTGTAGCTGCTGACCTTCTAATTGTTGCTGTACTGCAGCATCCAGCATTCCTCACAAATTGCAGAAAGTTATACTTGAAGAAAGTTATGTCGAGCTTTTATTCCTATCTGATCTTTTGTAAGGGACCCCCCCCCCCCAAAAAAAATTAATCCCATCTGGAAAGCTTCCTTTGGAGCAGGGGTGTCAAACTCAATTTCATTGAGGGCCGCATCAGGGCTGTGGTTGACCTTGGGAGGGTGGGACAGGTGGGCATGGGTGACAGAGTGGGTTAGGGTTAGGGTTAAAGCCACACTGGCCTGATGTTTCCTCTTTTCATTGGGTAGACCGAGTTGAAGTGACAGGGGCTGACCCCTTACATTTTCCAGGACGCCCCGCGGTCCAGATCTGATCACATTGCAGGCCTTGTGTTTGTCACCCCTGCTTTGGAGAGTGATAGGCAGAGAAGCATCTGGCTTTAAGGTATAGAAAAATAGACTGACCATCATCTCACTTCTAGTTGTTTAAAGCAAAATTGTATTTCCAGACCCAACTGCCATTATTTATATCTTCCATAGGTACTTAAACTTTTTTCCCCAGAATTTCATCATACTTTGAAATTTGAGTCTTGCTTATAAAACTCAGGCACTCAACCTGGCCTAGAGCTGGAAAGAACCATGCAAAGTGTTTTTCCCCCCAAACACCCCCTCAAGAGCTTCAGGCAAAGCACAATCCATTTTATTTAGGATGAAACCTTTGTACAGAAACAAAAGATATGCACATTCAATATATATGATGAATCGAAAAGCAACAGATCAAATAATAAAGAGATTTTTTATTAGATTTGAAAAAACACAGACATCCTTAAAATATGTTGCATCTTTTACTTTCGCACCTGGATTTGTTTCTCAATACTTGCAACTTTAATCAGGGACTTCTGAATAAGCCCTGTTTTGTTTGATTGTTCCTGGGAGGGCTAGTTTTTGCACATCAAAGGAATTCACTTTGGCTCAGGAAAAACATGGTGTGCTAAAGTTCAAAAGGCGGCATGGATGCCATGCTAAAACGTTGGTGTCACTTTTATTAAAATGCTAATAATGAAGCCTAAAATTCCATATCACATGGGGAACTGAAGATGGGTAAAAATGGAGGCATTCTTGTACTTGGGAATTAGCAACTGGTAATATTCCAATTTGCTTTCCAGAAAGAAATTGGTGATTGCAAACTATCTGCCACACATATGAACATAGCAAACACACATCCACATCTTGGATACTAATCAGATCCACATCTCCTTTTCCTTCAGCAGTGGTCTTGTATTAAACAACTATGATGGACCCCTTTAGATGTCTGAACAGTGGTGCCCTTATGGGAGTGGTCCAAACTGGCAAGACGGCACTCACTAATGAGCAGAGATGTCCAACCTTGGCATCTTTTGGATGTATGGACTTCAACTTCCAGAATTCCCACACTGGCTGGGGAATTCTGAGAGTTGGAAATCCACAAGTCTTAAAGTTTGAACACTTCTGAACTAGAGTATAGCTGAAGCCCACACATATACACCCCCCCAACCCCTGTTCATTCCACATTCAAAAGGAGCATATTTTTAAGTTTTTCATAGATGCCATATACTTGAATACAAACAGCATCGTGGGAAGAGTCTGATTTTTACCATTTCGTTATTGTCCATGTGGGTTGCTATCTGGAGGGTAAGTCCTAAACTTTTTGACAAACTTAAAAGTCGAGAAACACTGACAACAAACATTTCCGCTCAGCCACAAGTGGTTTGGAAATAATATTGCCAATTCCCCTGCTCGCATACCATCTCTCTTAATTTATGTTTATCTTATATTAATATACCCTATCTTTCATAATTTAAGATAAATAATTTATCAACAATTTAAATTCTTTTATGATCAATAAAACAGATCTTTGAGAGCAGCTAAGTGCTGACACCTACTGGGACACAAGGAACGTGGATCTCATCCATGGGGGGACCCCTACATTTAAGATTCCCTGCTGCCTTGGAATAAGCTCGCGCAAGCATGCTGGGAATTGTAGGAAGGAATGGTGGCTGCAGGAAGCCCGCGCAGGCGTGGTTCAACAAATCGTCTTCCGCCTCCCTCGCGCAGACTCCCTCGTAGGCGTTTACCTGTCGCCAGCTGCACGCTGGGAGTCGTAGTCCTCTGCCTCAGGAAAGCGACAAGGCTGAGGCAGGGCGGTTTGCTTCTCCCGGAGCTCCTCTTCCCGGCCGGGCGAGCAGCTCGGAGGCGGCGACGGCAAAATGGCACGTCAGGGCAGCCGAGGAGGCTCCGAGAGCAAGAAAATGGTAAAGGCCGCTGGCGGGGCGGGGGAGACGAAGGAAGGCGGGCGTTGGGCGTTCGCCTGGCGGGCCTTGAAGGAGGGGGAAATATGCTATGTTTGTAATGGCCACCGTGAGTAGATGCTGCGCGTCAGGGTTTCCCTGCTAATGTTGGTGCCTTTGCCAGGCGGGAAAAGAAGCAGGCGCGTAAAAGAGGTGGTGGGGATGAGGCTGACCCCGAGGAAGCCCAGAGGCTCCTAAAAAGTCAGAAAGGGCCCATTTTCAAAAAGGCACCAAGAGTTGTTCACCTAATCCTGCGTAGCTTCTTCTCTGGTAGCACTGTACTACTAACCAGAGCATACAAAACCTTTGCTAGACCAGTTCTCGAATACAGCTCATCTGCCTGGAATCCCCACTGCATATCAGACATTAATACAATTGAGTGAGTCCAGAGGTATTTCACTAGAAGAGTCCTCCACTCCTCTGCTCGCAACCAGGCTGGAAATTTTGGGCTTAGACAACTACGTCGCCTTCGGTCTGACCTAAGCGTAGTACATAAAATTATCCGCTACAATGTCCTACCTGTCAACGACTACTTCAGCTTCAACTGCAGTAGAACACGAGCACACAATAGATACAAACTCAAGGTAAACCGCTCCAAACTCGATTGCAGAAAATACAACTTCAGCAACAGAGTGGTCAACACCTGGAATGCACTACCTGACTCCGTCATTACATCCTCAAACCCCCACAGCTTCAACCTTAGACTGTCTACTGTTGACCTCATCCCATTCCTAAGAGGTCTGTAAAGGCGACGTGCATAAGCGCACCAATGTGCCTACCATCCCTGTCCTAACATCCCCTTTTATTGGTATCCATTTCATGCATTCAGAATCATGTTTATACTTATATATGTTATCTAATACATGCTTGATGAAATAGATAGATAGATGATAGATAGATAGATGATAGATAGGTAGATAGGTAGCTAGATGGAGAAAAGCATATTTGGTCAAGAGGAAAAATATCAAGCTTTATGTAATCATATTGTGCTATATGTTGTATTATATATTACTATATTTAATAATAGTGCCCTGTATGATGTATTATATTATATTATCCCTTATATATAATAATATCGTCCTGCGCGCGTGTGCGCGCGCACACACACACATATCCATCATATAGGATTGACTTACATGCTGTATTTATATATTAATATGTAGTTATATGATATTATTGTCCTTTATGATATTATCCTATTATACTGTTACAAACATGTAATAATAATAATAGTATATTTTGCATTTTTCTTCTTGATCCCCTATGCCTTTTCTTATTTATGGAATTGGGGTCCTTTTCCTATTTTTAATTGCAATTATTTTCATTATCACCTATTAATGGATGCACATGAAATATGAATATTGTATACCTTTCCACATCTAGGTAATTAGGGTATTTTATTTATTAATTTTATTATTTATTAAACACGCCCTCCCCTTCAATCTCAACAACGCTGGGTCTCTCACAAAAACAAGCAAACAGAATACAATAAAATCAAGCAAAAAATTACACTAGGAAACCTAGTGACTTGGTTTATACAGTTAGAAATGTTGATTAAAGTGATAGGCAGGTTTTCCTAACTTTTCTGGTTTACAAGATCATTTTCATAATAATGAAAAGATGAACAGTCTGAATGCTGCAGAAATACTTTTAAAATTATAAAATATTACAAAGTAAAACTCACCAGATATATCAAATCTGAAAGAAAATGTTGGCAGGATGTATGACTGCATAAAATAAAATGTTTCATCTTGACAGTTTACAAGAGACAATGCGCAAGGAACAATAAGTATGAAAACATAGAATACAATAAAATTAAGAAAACCAAACTATAATCAAACTGAGATGAAGTCAAGTGTCAAATGCCATCTGGATCAGGGGGCAAAAGAGTGATCAAAATGCTTGAGATGTGGCAGCTTCCCATATCGAAAAACTATAATACTGGGGAAGTGTTAACATGTTGCAGAGTGAAGACAAGTTGAGGTAGACATTGTAGACGAATAAACATTTTTGCTTGGTGTAGCAAATGTAGACCAAGATACGTTTTTCTCTCACACAGCATTAGAAATCAGGAATTCAGGACCAGTAAAAGGAAACTTCTATATGTAATACATAGTTAGGCCATCAGATATGATAGTGGACACCAATTCAGATTGTTTTAGACATATGCATTGCAGATTTAGGCAATGAATTGCGTCTAGTCTTATGAATTAAGTAGTGCCTCCTGAATCCTAGCAGTATACTTAAATTATAGGAGCTGAGGAAACATATTGGAAAGGGACTGTTCCTTTCTGTCCATGCCTGTGTGTTTCATGAATGCATTTGGTCAGCCACTGTGTCTATGAAATGCTGGACTAGATAGACAATTGGGCAGATCCTACTTAGTCATTGCTATGTCCACATCTCCGTTTAAGACCTGAAGTTGCCTCAACACAAATGTTGAAGGGCCCACCTGGATTTCATATTTTTGTAGAGTGATTGAACAGGGATTTGTAAAAACTATTTTTCCCAACTCACATTATTTCTTGGTTACTTTGGGCCTGGTGGGGCCTTCTTCCTCTGCATGGATATGGATGAGGGAGGGAAGGTTGGTAAACCTAGTGGATTCCAGAGAGAGAATTGATGGATTTGGTGGATTCTGGGATACTCTGGGAGATTTCCATCGTGAGGTGGGCAGTCCTGCCAGTTGGGATCGTTCTAGTTCTTTAACGTTAAGGTGTAATGCTGATTTTATTGACTCCTCTCTTGAGCTGAGGTGCATTTTTATAAAAATCTAAGTGTTTCTATACTTCAACAATAATGGGATTAGGACATATAAGAATCAACCAGATCTCTCAAGCATGTGTAACCTGCTTCCTTTGCTTTCTTTGCTACTAATTATGACAGATTTTTATCTTGTGGAAAATGGTTTCAGCGTGTCTAGTTCAAAGTCCAAATTGTTTAGGTTTCTATTATCCTAGAAAATAGGCCGTGGATTAATAGATTTAATTTACAGGAAGATAGATTGCAATTGAATGCAGTGAAGAACTTTCTAATAGTAAGAACAGTTTCTCCATGGAACCAATAATGTTGCATAAGAGTGAGCTTCCCTTTGTTGGATGTGTTCAAGTCCAGGTCAGATGCTTTGATTTGGATTCCTGTAATGAATAAACATCAGTAGCCTAAATGGCAGCTTCTAAGTCAATGCCACCATTTGGTTTTACTCCAAAACAGTGAACCTTTATGAACAATAACCACAATTTCTCTCTTTTTAATAGCTATAGATGGGCAAATTGTTCAGAAACAAACTGTTAGCTGTTGAGCATTCTCCATTCTGCCATGCACTGTTTTTTTTCCCATTTGCCTTGTCAATGGTTATTAAAATATGTGGTGTTGTTACTAACCCTTCTTTTACTTTTTACTTTTTTTCCACTCTGCAATTATCAGCTAGGTTACAGAAATCTTCAGGCTCCCTTTCCAAGCTTTCTAATTCTGCAAAACAGCTTTATGTAGCTTTATAATGCTAATTCTATAAAGCAGCTTTGGCCAGTATGGATCTCCTATTAACCTTCAACTCTCGGTATCCTCTGCTGACTGATGGCTATGGTGTCTCTGGATCCATTTGATACCAGGATTCCAAGCCGTAGCTTACAGAGGATCTTGCTTTTTCCTCCCCTCTCACTATAATAAAAGCAGTATTGTGGTGCAAGCTCTACCACTGTGGGTTATTGTGACAGATGAAAAAAAAAAAGGGGGGGGGGCGGTGAATGAGGCTTCTGCCATGCACTACTTTTCTCAGCCTGAATCCCCCTTTGCTGCCTTGACAGATGACATTGGTTGCAAAACATCTAAAACCATGCAAAACGCAACCCCTCAGAAAAAGAGGTGTGGATTGTTGGATTGCTGCCCTCAATATTGCTACTCTGTAGAAATAGCATCATGTTGAATGAACCTTAACTTCACACATGACTTGATTGTCTCTTCTGTGCTTTTGCTTTGTGTCAGCACGTGAGAATGTGGTGTGATTTCTATTGTCTCACTAAACTCTGATGTCTTTTTTTTCTCCTTTTCTGCTTGCCTGCTGCTTTCATTCTGTAGTATTGGTATTTGCCATTCATTTCACCTTCTGCATCTATGCATCTCATGGTAGGTTTTAGGTTTCTTAATCTGAGACTAGACATTCTGCTGAATGAAATGAGATTTTAATAAAATCTTAAAGTCTTAAGCAGGGTTTGTTAATATATACTGCCGTACCTTTTAAAACCTTTACATTTTCAGCTCTTCATAGGAAGGCATTTGTGTAGCCAATAACGGATGGATTGGTTATTCAACTTTAAGTTTTAGGGATGGGTGGAAAATACAGCAAGTATATTTTTTGTCTTTGTTGATGGTGTCTACATTTCTGCTGAAAGTTTATTAGCTTTGTGGCTCCTTTGAGTTTTTAAGTGGAATATTATTGAACAATGCAAGTAAAAAAATCCTTCTTATAAGAACTGGACACTTGGAATCTACCAAATGTCTTTCTTTTTTTGTCAGTGACCATTTTCATCTTGAAACCAAGGAATTCAATTTTGTGAAATTGTTTGCTCTGAAAAGTTCCGCTGATCCAATGTTTGGGCCAAACTATTGATTAGGTCTGGCCACAGGGAGCATGTGACTCCATTGTTCCAATAGCTTAATTGTCTCTTTTATGGAAGTATCACTTGTATGCCAAATTCTATTCTCACTCAAGCAAGTATTGATTAATGAACACAGGAGCAGTTGTTACGCCAAGAATATTAAGGGATTGGGTTAGACTTTATGGGCTATCTGTTGGTAGCTATCTTCAAGTCATAGCAGAATCACTGCTGCTAAGGAAAAGCAGAAGTCTCTCCCCATTTTCTATTTCTTCTTCATATCTTTAGGACAGAGTTGTTTTATTTATTCTTCTCACCCTCATTCAAAACGTATGGCCCTTGCGGTATTCATGCTCTTCACTATTCTGGTGAAGCAAGTCTTCTTGTTCATTTTTTTTTCTTGTGACAGACTAAGCTGTGGCTGGGTCAGCCCCTAAATATTTGCACCCTTTTTTGTCTGGTATATGCTAAATATGTTATGAATTTGTCTAGAGCTCGGAGCTCTTCACTTTGACGTATGGGGCTTTGGTCACTCAGCTGTGTAAGGACTACGAGAATGATGAAGATGTCAACAAGCAGCTTGACAAAATGTAAGTAACAGAAACAACAGGTTAGAAATGTCTGAAGCCCCTTTTCCATGGGTTATTCGCTTTGCAGAATAAAACTAATTTTATCCATTCCTTGGAGTTTGGGAAAATAAATGGGCATGGATTTCCTTCCTAAAGCCTCAGAGTGTTTCCCTCCAGTCTGACCTGCTTGGTGTGACCACAGTTTCATGGCATCTTGCTTTTGGCTGCTTTAATAGGGGCTACAACATAGGTGTTCGACTTGTGGAAGACTTTCTAGCACGATCCAATGTTGGGAGATGCCATGACTTTCGAGAAACGGCAGATGTGATTGCAAAGGTGATGCCTCTTTTTGACTCTTCGGCTTTGTTTCTGCATGTTTATTGTTTGCTTCTGTTGCTGTTAAATCTTATTTTCTTTGAACTTATTATAGCTGTGTGTCAGAAACACAATTTTCTCAGCACAAAACAAATTTCACTCTCTTAGTTTATTAGTATTGTTTCACTTCTGTTTTATTTAAAAATAGAGACAATTCCAGAAAACAGCTGAAAATAAGGCTAATTTTCAGCTGTTTTCTGGAATTGTCCCTACCTTTAAATAAAACAGAAGTGAATCAATAATAATAAAAAAACTAAAAGTGTTTTTATTATCAAAGCTGGATATCTCTGACTTTTTACCAAGAAGCTAAGTAAGATGAGATAATTTTCTAACAGGAAAAAAAAAGGAATCAGAATCAGCTTTTCTCCTATTCAATAATGTAAGACAGTGGTCTAAATCAGGGATGTCAAACTCGATTTCATTGAGGGCCTCATCAGGGTTGTGTTTGACCTTGAGGGGCCGGGGTGGACGTGGCCAGGGTGGTCATGGCCAGCTTGCCGTGTCTTGTGTAAGGGGGTGCCCGTGGTGATCCAAATATTCTGCCAGCAAAAACAGGTTCCCGAGCTCCATTTTTGGCTGCAATGGCCTCCTGCAACCCTCTGCCAGCTAAAATTGAGCTCGGTTTTCATTGGCAGAGGCACCTGCACAGGCTGTTCCTTTGTTGTTTCAAGGGCGGCCCTGCAGGCCGGATGCTGCTCCCGGGCCTTGAGTTTGACACCCCTGGTCTAAATGTTACCACTGTTTTTAGAAGGGGAAGGCATCAGACATAATGCAGAGAATTACTTATCGAAATCAGTTGTTAGGATTCTGACAACTTCAGTATTGTCTTATCTGGTGTGTGGAAAAGAGTTTACTTAAGTATGTTATGTTGAAGAATTGCTGGGGTTTGCTCTGTGGTCGTTTGTTCGTTGATGTGTAAAAAATAGGCTTGCTAAATCTTCCCCTCTTTGAATCCAGTTCTTCTCTCATATCTGTTTCACTTAATAGGTAGCATTTAAAATGTACTTGGGTATCACACCAAGCATCACAAACTGGAGTCCGGCAGGCGACGAATTCTCCCTTATCTTGGAAAACAATCCACTGGTGGATTTTGTGGAATTACCAGACAGCCATTCCTCTCTTATTTACTCTAACCTCTTATGTGGGGTGCTCCGGGGAGCCCTGGAAATGGTGAGAAGAAGGGGAGACCAGTTGAACCAATGGCCCTGGTGGCTGCTTTTAATGAAATGCAAAATTCAAAATAAATTGTGGACATTAAGTACATGGGTTTATGTTAAAAAGTATCAACAGTATGTTAAAGTAATGGATAGTATTCATTTGGTAATATTAGATTTCCGTTAGGTCTGTGAGTCGGAGGACATCAATTGAAACAATTTAAGTATTTTCCAACTTTTCCATCTAAAAAAAAATTCTCTAAAATTTCCTCCATATATTCAAGTGCACTTGTGTTAATAAAAAGATTAGTTTTCAGACTGTTAACACTTTAGTATTGTGAAGGCCAAAATAGTGTTCTCATTTATCTGGACTGGATCAACTCTTTGTATTGCATTCGTGGGCCATCTCTTTTAAGGATTCTAAGTAGCTCACAGTCAGATAGCTGCGGTATCTATGAGGATGACTTTGGAACCTTTCGTCATGTGTCCTAAGAACAATTCGTGAGTCCATCAAACCCCCAATACAAAGGGGGAATCACATCGCTTACAAGACAGGAAGGTCGATAAAGGCAGTACAAGAAAGGCTGTAATGTGGAAGAAGGGTGACTTTTCATAAATAACGGGATGTATCGTGGCATGAATACCTGTCCTTTTCAAAGGGGTTTGACACTTTATGGAGCTGTTGTAGGGAAACATCTCAAAAGTGTGGACTTTCCTCTCTCTCATCATAGGTACAGATGGCTGTGGATGTCAGATTTCTCCTGGACACCTTGAAAGGGGATGGAGTCACAGAAATAAGGATGAAGTTTATCAGGCGGATCGAAGACAACCTCCCAGTTGGAGAGGAGTGAGTCTTGAGCAGCCTTCATACTGGACTGGAAGGGATGAAGTCACTGAATCGGAGCTTCATTCGCAGACAGTACCCTGTGTACTTTGAGACACTGACTGGTTAAGAAGTCAATTCATTTGAAATAGTCTGTTTTATTTCGACAGATTTCTATTAAAAGCTTTTGTAGGATGTAGAACTCTTTTCATATTCATCAGAAAAACAAGGCACCCTTTTCCTTGTTACCACGCTTAGCTCCATGCAAAAATACAGGATATTAAAACTCTGTAATTTTGAACCTTGGAATAATTCCAGATGCCACTTTCGTTCTGCAGTATGTGAAGAACTCCGGCATTATTGTCCTGTGTGTATGCTGGTCAGTTTTCCTTCATGGGGAAGCCATTCCTGATAGCACAGAATGTATTCTATGATTTGAAAGAATTGAGAGCTCCTAATGGATTTGGACTTGTCCTTTTAGTTTTGCCATTCAACAAAACAATTAAAATTCATGTTGAATCAAAAGCTGGATCCATTTTGACAGTCCTGAAGGAAGTGGGCCATTGAAACGCAACAGAATCCCAGTTGGTTGGGTGTTTCCAGTTTCGTCTGTCTTCCTAGTTGGTTGGCCGAAATAGTTTTAATGAACCAATGATGTAGGGCTCAAGTTTCAAATGTTTATATAATGTTAGAAAAATGATATTCACTCTGAGGGCCTCTTCTTTAGCACATCTTTGATTCTGGTAACTAATTGAAGAGTTGTTCACATCAGCTTTGTTTTCAAAAATATTGTCATTGGGCATCCGTGCTGAGAGGATAGAGATGGTAGTAGCATGTTTCACGTGCATTCAAGTTTTTCTTAAGAAAAAGGGCTCTCAAGATTGCAGAGAGAAGGGTATAAACAGCCTTGTGTGGTAGATTGATCAGTGTATCAAATGCTGGATGATTGAAAGGAATTTGAAGAGTATCTTAGCAGAGCTTAAAAGTGAATATTCACTGAGTTTGTCATCGTGTGTATTTTATGAGGTTCTAAGCTTTCTATTGGACAGAACAGCCCTTGTTGCATTTTATGGACAAATCTGTACTAAATGGCAGAAATCCCTTGAACTGAGGATACCACGGAGAATGTATGCTTCAAACATAGAAATGTCTGCAACGCTTGAAGAGGCACAAGAGGCTTCTAGTGATCTCTGTCTTCTTAAAGCATAATGGAATCCATTATCCCATGCTGATGTTGGTGAAAAGATTGCAGTACTTCATTCGCTAGAGAAATTAATTGGTGGTTGGGAGGCTTTATGATTTACTTGTGTGGGCATCAACTGAATGGTATTTTAAAAGTTGGCAAAGGGAGCTGTAATTATTTGATGACTTGGTCTTGTAAATAATGCTCTGGGTAATATGTGCAGCAGGAGAATGAAATGGCTTACCTAATTGCAAGAAAATGAGAACCAAACAGTTGCTTTCTGAAGACAGTGGGGCCATTTTTAAGGGTATATTGGTCACATTTTCCCGCGCTCTTCTATGATTTTTCTCAGTTGCTTTGCAGAAGCATAGACACAATATTTTTTTTGCATCATAATGGATAAAAATTTCAGCATACCTGTTTTGGAGTAATTCATTCTGACTGTTGGAGGAGTCTAGCCCTGAGAAAATCATTTTTGTTCCTTCTGTAATTTTTCATAGTTTTAAAAAATTACGCTGATCTACAGCTGATTGGTGAATATTGATTAGTTAGATGCAATTTACAGCTTTTTATTTGTATATGGGGTATGACATGTGCTTCATTTTTGAAGGTATTGTTTTGAATCTCTTATATTAAAGACACTCTTAAATTAAGGTGTATAGATTCATAGTTAATTTTATTAAATTTTATCCCACTTTCACTCTCCTCTCTTTTTCCACACTTCAACATAGATTTTTGATTGATTGATTGTATTTCTATGGCCATCTATCTCACAAGGAATGTCTGGATGGTATACTGTACAGCAATCAAATAAAATAACTATATAAAAATAAACATTATAAAAATATAAATCATTATTAAAATTAAACATTATTAAACGTTAAAATATACAACCACAAAACAGAGTAAAAGAGAGAAAATATATCAACCACATTAGTGGAGCCATCCTACAATCTTACTGGTTCTCTGGGACCCCCAAGCCTGCTGACATAACAGACCTTAAGGATCTTCCTGAACGCTAAGAGGGATGGAGCTAACCTGAATTCAGGCATGGGAGAATATTCCAGCCAGGCAAATGTCATGGTAGAGAAGCTCTCCCCCTCCTATAAATCCCCAGCACAAGGGTGGGCAAATATGGCCTCTTTATGACTTCAACTCCCAGAATTCCTCAGCCAGCCATGTGAGTGGGAGTTGAAGTCCACAGGTCATAAAGGAACCATAGTTGCCCACCTCTGCTCTGGCAGATGGTACCTGCTGCGTGTCTTCTCTGTTGGGTCTAGTGGGATGGGCTGATATAATTGGGGGAGGTCCCATACCATAAAGGGCTTTAAAAGTTAAACCCAGTGCCATGAATTGGTTGGAGAAGCAAACTGGCAGCCAATGCGTATCGTGCTGTCCTGGGGCCACACATGACTGCCATGCTGCTTCATTCTGCACAATTGAAACTTCTGAATACTCTTTAAGGGCAGCCTCATGTAGAGTGCATTATTCTTTTGGAGGTGATTAGGGCATGAGTAACTGAACAAAGCCCCCTGATCAGGAACAGGCACAATTGGCAGCCAATAAGAAGCTCTGTAAAGACCCTTCTAACCATGACTGCTACCTGCTCTTTGAGAACCACCAGATGGTGAACCAGATCTGTCTGGGGCAGTGCAACTCCATCTACCACAAAAGATTGAATAGTCCTAGAACCACTAGGCCCCAAAACTCAAAGCCACTCAGTCTTGCAGTGTAGAGCTGAAGCCTGTTGCTCCCTCTCCAGACCCTCAAAGTCTCCAGGCCATAGGATAAGACATTCATGGCATTACTTAATTTGGATGGGACACTGTGTCAGCCTCTGTTTTGCTTGCTACGCTTGCTTGCTATCGGCTGCCATAGGAACGGGGGAGGGGGGTGCATAGTAATGGGGAAGGGAATTATATTGTACTGGAGGAGTCTTGTTCTCACTATCTTCTGCGCATGCTGGTGGTTGATGTTTGGACTTGATCAAGGCCAACCGTTTCGCATACCAACTTGATGAGGCTGTTTGAAGATGCACCCCACATGACACCTTAGGGAGTTGCAGATTGGACACTGGGCTGGGGTAACTGGAGGGAGGGGGCTGGGCAATCATTTGATATGTATATGTTCCCACCTTTCTAGCTCAGATCTTGCTTTCCTTTTGCTGTTTTCACTTCATATCTAGTAAAAGTAATTTATCTCTATTAAAATGGGGTTGAGGTTTTCCTTTCTTGGATATTGAAGGAGGCATGCTTGACACACTGTTACATAATTGGGTGTCATCAATGTCCTGATGATACCTCACCCCATGGCAACAGATGGACTCACCCAGTTGCCTCATAGAGATGATACAAAGGAGAGGAGAGCACCAAACCCTGTGCCACCCCATAAAATAGGGGCCAAGAGCAGGACCTCTCCTCTCCAACCACCACCTATTGGAATCAACCCCAGAGAAAGGAGGCAAACCAGCACATCCTCATGTCATCTACTTTAAATCCTCTGAGCGATTCCAGAAGGACACCATGGCCAATGGGATCGAAAAGCACCAAGAGGTCAAGTAGAGCAAGGATCAACACACTACCACCATCATGCTTACTACCAAGATCTTCCAAAAGTAAAACCAGTGCTGTTTCTGTCCCACAGCTATTCCTGAATCCAGGATTCCAGATAATCTGCTTGCTCCAAGGTCCTTTGAAGCTGTCACCCAACCACTTTCTCAAACAGATTGAAGCCTCCAAGATCATAAGACTGGGGAATCCCACTGCCAGTGCTGAAATGGAGTTCAGGCAGGGATGTTGTGTGTGGCAGGCAAGCTGGTACAACGGCCACAATCTCAAGGGATCCCTAGAGCCCAACTTAATGGACAAGATCCCACATCCAGTGACCTGTGGAGAGCGCCCCTTGGAAGACATAAGAGATTGCTGGATGATGATAATCAAATTTGCACTCCTACCTTAGTCTTGTCTCATGCCATACCCGAAACCCAACTGGGCACGTCTCTGAAAGAGCCACCACAACCACCCTCCTGGATCCAGCCAGATCTTGGCAGCGCATGCCAAGTTAGCCTCTCATCAATGATTAGATTGCACACAAAGGAGGCTTTATTACAGACTGACACGGCCTTTAAAAGCAGGAAACCAGCCCCTCCCCTGAAGTTCGGTTGATTGGGTACAAGAACCTGGGGAGGGTTTGAGAAACAATGGTGACCAAAGTCAGGGAACCAAGAAAAGATATTTAATTGTTCTACTTTTTAACAATCAAGTTTTGGATTGTGCCACTCAGGTTTTGTGGAAACAAGTGGAAAGCGTGTGCTAGTTATCCCAAAAGTTGGTCAGTAGTAGCACACCATTCGGCTGCTTCTAATAATTGGGACGGCCAAAACACAAAAACATGATTTGCCAGGGTAAATTAGGGTAAGCAGTGGCAGAATTCTTTCTCTCGTTGTATAGGTCTTCCACTAGATGTCCCTAGTTATCTAGAAGGATTGACTTGGAAGGAAGGGCTGGCTGCTCTCTGCACCACAGAAGTTTTACTTTTCTTTTTCAAAAAACTGGTAATGGTAGAAAGGGGAATGCATTATTTGTATACTCTCTGTCATTCTACAGTACTCCTCTTTGCGCAATTTAAAATTTAAGATGCATTAAAAATTGAAAGATCCATATCAGAGGTCGTAAATAATGGAGTGATAACTTTGGGAGATGTTACTTGCCAAGGTGGATAGAAATGGTTTCAGGGTTATTATTCTAAGCCTAATCCCCACTGAGGAGGTCATGTCCATTCAGTTAATATAAAGTTGTCCCTAATGCTAACGGTAAACCTTTTAGCTGGTCTTGTTGTCTTTGAAAAGGATGGAAAGAGAGCTCTGTGGCTATTTATGCAAACAGATCAGAGGTGAGTTGCCCCCGGTTTGGCCAAATTAGGCGGAACCGTTAGTGGCAGTGGCGGGAGGCTCCACCCGGATGCTTTTGCGCATGCGCATAAGCACGCGCATGAGCGAACCGGTAGTAAACCAGCTAGCAATCCACCATTGAAACAGATAGTAAGAAGTGGGCCATGTCTTTTTTCTGTATTCTTGTTTTATACTTCTGTAGATTCCAGTTTTTAGCAGGGGAAGCTAGAAACCTAAACCCTGCCATGCTGGATTGTGCCAGGACAACAAAAACATCACTGTAAAACAGATTCACCCCCTCCCTTCACTTGTCTCAATTAACATAAAACAAAAAATCAGAGTATGTTTCTAATTTAGATCATTTCTTTTCCAACTTAAACTCCTAATTGCTGATGCTTGGTGACGTTTAAACTGTAGCGTTAAGGTTTTATTTTATATTCTCATAGTTACCAGTCTAATTTTGGCTTTCCAGAAGTCATCTCTGTTGGCTCTGTAGATCTCCCCATAGAAAATGTATTTTGTAAAGTGATTTAGCTTCAAGGTGGATCTTTGCAGAGGTGGTATTCAGCCGGTTCAGGCAGGTTCTGATGTACCGGTAGCGGAAATTTTGAACAGTTCGGAGAACCGGCAAATACCACCTCTGACTGGCCCCACCCTGCCGTTCCGTCCCATATTTCCCCTTGTTTTTTAGCTCAGCTGATTCGTGCAGCAACGCGGATTGTCGTGCCCCAGCTGAGCTAAAAAACCAGTGCTGACACCAAGGGTGGTCTTTGAGTGCTGTGCGCGCATGTGCAAAGCGTGTGTTAGGCACGAGCACGCGTTCAAAGCACACTCGTAGAACCGGTAGGAAAAGATTTCCCACCACTACTGTACTTTCTATGAAACATAATGTGATGTGATGTCTTATACTAGGGTGCTTTCTTCATTGTAATTAACATTTTGTGGTGGCGGTAAGTTGAGTTTCTTCTCTGGGTTTTCAGCTAGTAGTTGAAGACGTTTCCTTAATAATGATGGATAGCTAAACTTTTTATGGTTGATGCTAATAGTAACCAAATTTGTTCCGGCTGCATAAACTGGAGAGACTCCCTGCATGTCCAGTGATAGAGACAGAAGTCTGTGCTTTGTAGCTTACTGAGAAGAGGGAGGTGAATTGTCCAATTACAGTATATGCTGTTTATTTTTGAATGGTTGATGCTGTTTTAAAAATTGAACACCCTATTGGGGGACCTCACTGCTTTTCCATGCTCAGCTTTTAATGAATTAATAAGTCAACTGTTTACAGAAAACTTCCCCACATCATCTCTGATCCTCTCGACGTATTTCCCCGTAGAGTTTCCTATCATTTAGAAGTGAAACATTTCAGTGGAATGAATTCTGAGCCAAATGGCTCCCACTAGTTCTAAATAGACATATTTCTCAAAAAGAATTGCATATTTTTTTATTCCTTCGAGTTTGGCCCAAGGAAGAAATCTTGCCATCCTCTTATTGGCAAAGCGGAGAAGAAGCAGAAAGCTATTTTAGAACAGAGTACAACATCAGAGTACAATATCTAACATGCCCCAAACTTAACCCCAATTTCAGAATCCTACATTTATTGTCTTATCAGAAACGCAACAGTATCTTCTCAGTAATGAAACACTAATAATTAATTTTCATGCCACTGCATGTCAGTGTATGAATGTCTGAAATTTAAGCAAGACAGTTTTGTAAAGTGCTGGAAAACAGTCTTGGTGAATCTGGAAGTTGAGTCCTGACAACTGGACTCCTTTCCTTTTTGTTTTGAAGCATTTCACGGCTTCTTTTCTTTTTCTCAAAACCAAAAAGAAAGCTCCAATTGCCATGACTCGACTCCTAGAAAGATCCAGCCAGAGAACTGAGAATCTTCATCAACAAACTTGATGAATATTGCAAATTAATGAAAGAGGAAAGTCTGAACTATGCAACCAATCCTTTGTGGCAAGATCTACTCAATAGTGAGATTCAAAAATGTTTTACTACCAGTTCTGTGGGCCTGGCTTTGTGGACGTGGCGGGAGAAGGATACTGCAAAATCCCCATTCCCACCCCACTCCTGGGGGAAGGTTACTGCAAAATCCCCTTTCCGTCCCCAACGCACTAACTGCTTTCCAGCTCCGTTCTCCAGTTCAAGGCAACAAAAGAAGATCAGCTGGGAGGCAGCAGGGGCGGGGCCAGCCTATTTGACGGTTCTCTGAACTACTCAAAATTTCCGCTACCAGTTCTCCGAACGTGTTAGAACTGGCTGAATACCACCTCTGGATTTACTCAATATGTGGGAAAGGAACAGTTTTGGGAGCAACGTATTGATTTGTCTCTTCTACACTGGCCTTGCTTCGACAACTGTCAAACCTGTCTCACACATACCAAATGGGGATCTCAAAAAAAAAAAAAAAGCTTCTTGCTGTTGCACAAGTTGGATTTCGGCAGCACTTAGGCACCAACATTTCAAAAAATCCCACTGCCGTGGGTTATTCAAGGTCAGGCCATATAGGGGAAGGGAGAGACTTAAGTTTTAAATACAAAACAAATGTAATTGAGGAAGGGAGGCGGAATTGGGCTCTAGATAGGAGGAGCAGGCAGGATTTATTGCTCTGGTGGGGATCTTGTGAAAAGGATAGAAAACAGTTGCTCAACTGCCATCATTGCTTCACTGGCGAGGCAGCCGCCGTTGCCACTGCTGAAGCTCCACATTCAAAGACGCCTGGGGAAAAAATTGCTTTCTATTTTGCCTCCTTTGTGAAAGTTGAAAAATGGGAGGAAAAGCCGTATTCTGGCATAGAAAAGGCAGTATTTCCTGGCATAGAAAAGGCAGTCAACTTGCACACCCAACCCTAGTGCTTGTTCAAGCCCATCCTTCCCAGGCATTACTAAGAGGTTTCTTTGTTAATTGAGTTTTGCCCCATTTTACAACTTTTCTTGCCGCATTTCGTTAAGTCAATCACTGCAGCTGTTAAATTCGTAACACCGTCGTTAAGTGAATCTGGTTTCCCCATTGACGTTGCCTGTCAGAAGGCCACAAAAGGGGATCACATGACTCAGGGACGACACTGCAACTGTCGTAAGTATGAACCAATTGCCAAGCAACCGAATGTAAATCACATGAACATGGGGATGTTGCAATGGTCATAAGTGTGAAAAATGATCATAAGTCACTTATTTCAATGCCGTTGTAACTTAGAACAGTCACTAAGTGAACTGTTGTAAGTCGAGAACTACCTGTAGTAAATGCTTCCATCCAGTTTTCTCTGGGGTGGAATGGGGTACACCAAGGAAAGCTTCCCTTCCACCTGAAAATAGACTTACAAACATTCATTTAGTGACTGTTCAAAATTATAACAGCACTGAAAAAATGGACATGATAGTTTTTCACACTTACGACCATTGCAGCATCCCTATGGTCATGTAGTCAAAATGGCACTTGGCAACTGGCTCATGTTTATGACGGTTGCAGGGTCCCGGGGTCAAGCAAAATCAATGAGGAAGCCAGGTTCACTTAACAATGTTCACTTAACAATGTATTGTTAATAATTGTGGTGATTCATTTGACAACTGTGGCAAGAAAGGTCATAAAATGGGGCAAAACTCAGTTATCAAATGTTTCACTTCACAACAGAAACGTTGGGCTCAATTGGGGTCGTAGGCAAGGGTGAAATCCAGCAGGTTCTGACAGGTTCTTGAGAACCAGTAGCAGAAATTTTGAGTAGTCCGGAGAACCGGCAAATGCTACCTCAGGCTGGCCCCAGAGTGGGGTGGGAATGGAGATTTTGCAGTATTCTTCCCCTGCCATGCCCACCAAGCCACACCACGCCCACCAAGCCACACCACGCCCACCAAGCCACACCACGCCCACCAAGCCACACCAAGCCCACCAAGCCACACCATGCCCACTAAGCCACACCACACCACGCCCACAGAACCGGTAGTAAAAAAAAAAAGAATTTCACCACTGGTCATAGGCTAAGGGCTACTGTATCACTTGTGGAGAAAAGGTCTGGCTCTGATTTGCCTCTGCCTTGTTGCTGGCCTCTTGAGATGGCTGCCAGGAATGGTTGGTGATGCTAAAACACAACTCCCATTACTCCTCACCAGGAACCCTGCAGGATGGACCATGGCTTCATGTATAGAAAATTTGGGGGGGTTGACCAAGACATCTTCATTTCAAATAGTCAGGTAGGAAATCATGATGGGTTATCTCTCTGGCAGGATTGTTTGAAGACTAAAGTGATCATATAGCCGGTCCTCAATTTACCATCATTCGTTTATCAACCATTTGAAGTTACCACAACACAGAACAACTGGTCCTCGCACTTATGACTGTCGCAGCGTCCCCGTGATCACGTGATCAGTATCTGGGAACTTGGCAACCGGCATATATTTAGAACGGTTGCAATGTCCCAGGGTTAGGTCATCACCATGTGAGACCTTCCCAGCCGGCTTCCAACAAACAAAGTCAGTGGTGGAAGCTGGATTTGTTTAATGACTACATGACCCCCTTAACAACCCCAGTGATTTGAATAACCATGTCAAAAAAAAATCATAAAATCGGGTGCGACTCACTTAAGAACCTTGCTTATTCTGGTGCCAATTGTAGTCATAAGTTAAGGACTATCTGATGTCTTCTTTATTTGTTGACTTACAAGTCTTATACATTGGTTCAAAACCTCTGGAGTAGGTTGGGTTGCTTGGTTAAAAGAATGCATACATACACGCCCTAAGTATCTCTGATTGGATGCAACCAGTACTGTTTTAAATTCCCCAAAAGTGGTTAGGCCTAAATGTTTTGAGATACAACATAGAATAATAGGGCTGGAAGGGCCCTTGGAGGTCTTCTAGTCCAACCTCCTGCTCAAGCAGGAGACCCTATACCAGTGGTGGATTGCCATTTTGGGGCGCTCGCACACGCACTTGCGCAGAAGCGTCTAGGCGGGTGGCCAGAGCCTCCCCCCACCGCTACTACTGGTTCGCCCGATCTGGGCTGAACTGGGAGCAACCCACCTCTGCCCTATATCCATGATGGCAAAACTATGGCACGCATGCCACAGGTGGCATGCAGAGCCCTCTCTGCAGGCACACTAGCCGTCGCCCCAGTCCAGCTCCACCGCACCAATCAGCTGGTCTTCAGGTCTCTGGTGCGCATGTGCAGGGGGCAGGCCCTTCCCTGGGCCTGGAAAGCCTCCTGCACCAACCTGGAAGCCAAAATGGGGCACGGGGTGGGGGCACATGAGTGGGGGCATGGCGCATGTGCAGGTGTGTGTGCTTGCATTGCATTTTGTGGATTGGGGCATGCACGTGCACGCTTTGGCCACTCGGCAGCAAAAAGGTTAACCATCTCTGCCCTATACCATTCCATACAAATGACTCTCCGGTCCTTTCTTGAAAACCTCCAGTGGTGGAGCTATACTGGCTGAGGGATTCCGGGAGTTGAAGTCCACACATCTTCAAGATGCCAAGGGTGAGATACACTGTCCAGGAATGCTTTTCATGCATAGTTTTCTATGTACTTTAAAAAACAAATTACTTTTCACTACAAAATACCCTTTACCCTTGCGTTTGTACCAAGAAACAGGGCTGACCAGAAATATTTACTGACCTGGGCAGATCCAGAGTTAGATCTTAACCCACTGCTGAAGTCGAGGTAGTCCGAACTCCACTCCAATTGAGATACTGAAGACCATGAAACAGATATCCTGCAAGCACCTCTTCTCATTCCTGGCATTAAAGTACTACTACTAAAGCAAAAGAATCTGGCTAATATTGGGCAGTCGTTTCACGTCATTCAAACTCTGCCAAGCGGTAGATCGTTTGGGCATCTCTTCATCTTTTTGAGCTTTTGCTGCAGCCTTTTACACTGAAAATAATATTCTCTTATTCCAAAAAGGTTCATGGCTTACATATTCATTGGAACATTAGGGGGTGCCCTTGCATCGTCTGCCATTGCAGCAGATAAAGGGAATGTTTCACTGTCCAGTGAGAAGAAACATGTCTGTGATATAGGTCCCTCTGCTCAGAGTTGGTCGAACACCCAGAAACTTTCAAAGTCAGCCAGTTCAAAATTAGGAATGGCCAGAAGCATCACTCATAAAACTCAAAACATTGCAAGGCACAATTTTTGTCAGGCTTTTCAATGTTGCTGGGGCTACGATATTTTGAATTAAGCAGGTCTACTTGAGTTGAGGATGGATGAGTGTTGAGGAAGAGTTTGTTGTTGTTGTTAGTTGCGAAGTTGTGTCTGAGCCATCGCGACCCCATGACCAATGTTCCTCCAGGCCTTCCTGTCCTCTACCATCCCCCAGAGTCCATTTAAGCTCACGCTGACTGCTTCGGTGACTCCATCCAGCCACCTCATTCTCTGTCCTCCCCTTCTTCTTTTGCCCTCCATCGTTCCCCGCATGAGGCTCTTCTCCAGGGAGTCCTTCCTTCTCATTAGGTGGCTAAAGTACTTGAGTTTCATCTTCAGGATCTGGCCTTCTAAAGAGCAGTCAGGGTTGACCTCCTCTAGGACTGACTGGTTTAATCGCCTTGCAGACCAAGGGACTCGCAGGAGTCTTTTCCAGCACCAGAGTTCAAAGGCCACCACTCTTTGGCACGAGGAAGAGTTAAAAGGGTTTAAATCAGATTTCCTTCCACATTATCTGCCATTTACTGTCACCCTTACAAGTTACAGGTAATTCTTGACTTAGTGACCAGTCAAAGTTACAAGTACTGAAAAAATTGATTTGTGACCCTTTTCACACTTATAGACCATTAAAGCATCAAAATTCAGAAGCTTGGCAACTGGCATGTGTTTATAATGGTTGCAGTGTTGTGGGGTCATGCAATCACCTCTTGTAACCTTCTGGTCATCAGAGTCAAGGGGCAAGCCAGATTCACAAAACAATCATGCTACTGCAGTGATTCACTTAACAGCTGTCGCACAAAAGGCGATAAAGCAGGACACAACACACTTAACAACTGTCTTCTTTAGCAATGGACATTTTAGGTCCACTGGGTCCAGTTGTAGTTATAGGCCAAGGGCTACCTGTAGTCCAGATAGAAAACAGGACCAGATGAACTAATTCTACTTTTATTATAAGACTAGCTGATAACCCGGCATTGCCTGGGTATTTAAAGACGTTGAAGTGTTTGTCTGACAGGGAGCCATTGAGAGGAGCCTTTCTTCCCCCTACTCCCATGCCCATCATCCCTGCCCTCTTCCTTCCCGTTCCTCTTTCCCACCCTGTCTACGATCCTGGCACATTGCCCCAAATCCATCAGGTGCTTCGAAGGCGAATGTCATGGCTGGCTTTCCAAAGGAAGCTGCGAAGGAACTCACATCACAAACAATTGCCGCTCTAGGATGCCACACTTACTTTCCTTAACGGGCCAGGCATTCCAGTGTTATGCTGGAATACACAGACACAGACACACACATGCACACAGCGGGCTGTTAGGTGTGTCTTACCCCCATAGTATTTTTTTCCAGAGAGTAAGTCATCTGTGTACCAAGTTTGATTGAAATTGCTCCAGAGTTATACTAGAACGTACGCACACACATACACACAATCATATATGTATTCGGGTCTTTTCCCGTGTAAGGTTGAGATTACCTTACACGGGAAAAGACCCGAATACAACAAAACCAGCATACCTACACTATATATATAGAAAACCAGCTAGAAAACCAAGGAGTCTACGAAATACCATGCAAAATCTGCCCAGCAATATACATAGGACAAGCAAACAGGAGAATAAATGCACGCATCACAGAACACAAAAATGCAGTAAGAAAAAAAGAAAAAACTTCTTCCCTTTTCCAGCACCTTAAAGCTACAGGACACGAAATCAACTTTGAAGGAGCCAGGTTAATCTCCAAAACAGAACACCTCCACAAGAGAATAATCATGGAAGCCATCGAAATAGAGAAACACCCCCACAGCATGAACAAACGTGATGATACCTCCCGCCTACCAAACATCTGGAAACCAGCCCTAGCCAACAAACGAACACCACCCACCACCCAAGCCGTTAAAATACAAAACAACAATGCACACACAACCTGCACCAATCAGCACCAATCTACCAATCATGATACAACCACACAACCAATCATTCCACTTACTGAAACAAAGCCACCACCCCATCCCCTCCCACCAAGACTTACAGAAAGACGGCAGCTCCATTCCCATTTTAAGCCCACAGCTTGAAGATGGCAGGTGTGATCCTGCCGAAACGTTGCAAAGACATTCTCAACCTTACACGGGAAAAGACCCGAATACAACAAAACCAGCATACCTACACCCGTGAAAATCTACGAAAACATTTATATATATATATATATATATATATATATATATATATATATATATATATATATATATATATATATATTAACATAATCTTTGTAGACTTTCCCCTGCCCATTCTGATGCTGAGGTTTATATATATATATATATATATATATATATATATATATATATATATATATATATATATATATATATATATATATATATATATATATATATATATATATATATATATATATATTAACATAATCTTTGTAGACTTTCCCCTGCCCATTCTGATGCTGAGGTTTCTCCTCCCTGAGCCAAGGCTTCAGATGAGCCAACCGTTGGCTACTTGGGCCAGGAAGCGCCTTCAAAGCTTTCCCAAAAATCTTCTCCATTGCTCCTGTGGGATGGAGCGATAAAGCTGTTCCGTCTATTGGTTTGGCTATGCTTTGGAGCCGCCTCCTAAATCACCAGCCCTGCTTCCTCTTGGCTGCTGGACTGCTTGGCTTGGAGGGCTGCCGGCTGCCTTATCAGGGCAGACAAGGAGAGCTCGGCCTGACTCGAGCAGGGAAAGCTCCAGAGTGCCAGCAGCACCTCCCCGCGCTCGGCTCCTCTTGAAGCAGCCGAAGTCTTGAGGGAGCAGGGCCAAATAGTGATTTCTGTTAATGGCCACCACAAAAGTCATAAAATCAAGCACGGTTATGTGATGACTCACTTAATGACCTTCTGGACTCATGACCATAATTCAGGCTCAGTTAGAATTGCACGTTGAGGGCTACCTGTATTACTGACTTTGGGGGGAAGAGGGTCCTGATTATGGGGATGTATGGTAAGTATTCTGTGTTTAATTTTAGGAAGAGTATTTATTCATTAAATTTCTATGCTGCCCATCTTCTCTACAAGGTGATTAGAGAGCAGGATGATCCCAACTTTAGCTTTATGGCAGGGGTGTCCAAACTTGGGAACTTTAAGACTTGTGGACTTCAACTCCCAGAATTCTGGGAGTTGAAGTCCACAAGTCTTAAAGTTCCCAAGTTTGGACACCCCTGCTTTATGGGCACAGCGATTGAACTCTCAAACTTTAATGGAAAGAATTGTATTCGAATTCTCAAAGAATCAAGTAAATAATTTTAGCTTTATAGTGTATATGATTATACCAGGGGGGGGTTTGATTTACCTACCGGTTTGCAAATGTGGGTGTGCGCATCCATGCATGCGCCCGGCCTTCCACGCATGTGCTTTGCTCGAAAAACATCCCTAAATAAGACAACATAGAGCCAGGGCGGGTGGGCTGGCCCTCCCATAATTTCCGCTACCGGCTCAGGCGAACCAGTCCGATCCGGTGGAATCCACTTCTGGATTGTATGTTAATCAATACAATACAATACAATACAATACAATACAATACAATACAATACAATACAATACAATAGTAGAGTTGGAAGGGACCTTGGAGGTCTTCTAATCCAACCCCCTGCCTAGGCAGGAAACCCTATACCGTTTCAGACAAATGGCTATCCAACATCTTCTTAAAGATTTCCAGTGTTGGAGCATTCACAACTTCTGGAGGCAAGCTGTTCCACTGATTAATTGTTCTAACTGTCAGGAAATTTTCCTCAGTTCTAAGTTGCTTTTCTCCTTGATTAGTTTCCACCCATTGCTTCTTGTTCTACCCTCAGGTGCCTTGGAGAATAGTTTGACTCCCTCTTCTTTGTGGCAACCCCTGAGATATTGGAACAATGCTATCATGTCTCCCCTGGTCCTTCTTTCCATTAAACTAGACATACCCAGTTCCTGCAACCGTTCTTCATATGTTTTAGTCTCCAGTCCCCTAATCATCTTTGTTGCTCTTCTCTGCACTCTTTCTAGAGTCTCCACATCTTTTTTAATCAAGGACAGAAGCAACTTGGAATCAAGGAGAAACTTCCCAACCATGAGGACAATTAACCAGTGGAACAACTGGCCTCCAGAAACCTCCAGGTGCTCTATTACTGGAGGTTTTTAATAAGAGACTGGACAAGCATTTGTCTGAAATGGTATACGATCTCCTGCTGTTGGACTAGAAGGCCTCCAAGGTGTTTTCCAGCTCTATTCTGATTGATTGATTGATCAATTAAATGAAAAAGCAAAGCTTTCCCCCCCTTCCATTGGGAATAATCAATCTTTTATTATGGTCACAGGACAGAATTTAAAATTAAAGCATTAAAATAGAATAAAACACAACTGAACGAGATAGCCCATTACAGATAGCGGTGATGCCATCAATGGGTGTCCACAGTCTCTTTCACTTTTGCTGACGGTATAGCAAAATTTAGCACTGTTCAAAGACACCATATCACAGCGTCTGATAGTAACAGCTATTGTACATAAAGGTAAAGGTTCCCCTCGCACATATGTGCTAGTCGTTCCTGACTCTAGGGGGTGGTAATCATCTCCGTTTCAAAGCCGAAGAGCCAGCGCTGTCCAAAGACGTCTCCGAGGTCATGTGGCCAGCATCACTAATGCCAAAGGCTCACAGAACGCTGTTACCTTCCCACCAAAGGTGGTTCCTATTTTTCTACTTGCCTTTTACATGCTTTCGAACTGCTAAGTTGGCAGAAACTGGGACAAGTAACGGGAGCTCACTCTATTACGTGGCGCTAGTGATTTGAACCACCGAATTGCCGACTTTTCTGATCGACAAGCTCAGCATCTTAGCCACTGAGCTAAGTACATAGCATTGTACATAGCATATTGTTATTTTACATAAGAGATTAGGATTCCCAGGCTATTTTACCAAGTAACATGTTATAAAATGGCTCCGTGAATTCTTATAGACGGTACAATATAGCAGGACAGGAATTGTGGTTTCAATGACCCCCTTATATATAGGACACACAATCTCAGCGCACAAGGGATATTTTTGTACTGGCTCTTCAGAACTGCTGTTAGTCAAAGAGACAATTGGGAATAATAAGCCCAATTAGTAAGTAAGCAAAGGTGAGCTACCAAAGAGTATGTCAAGGATAGGGACCTTCAACTCACAAGATTTCAAGCTGAAGGGGCCTTATTGTCACAAGTTGACCTTGTTGTTATTTCTATTTGCAAACAAAGTCTGCAGCTAGCAGCAGAGCAAGATCAAGAGCAAAGAAAGAGACATGCAGAGATGTCTCCAAACATTGATCTACTGGAATGGAATGGACTTCTTTATTTGGCCACGTGTGATTAGACATACAAGACTTTTGTCTCTGGTGCAAAAGTTCTCAGTATATATGCAAAGCAACAGAGAGAATATTAATAATAACAATAATGCCAAATCCAATCTGAACATGTGATGAACCATAACAACAACAACAACAATAAAAGGGGGAAGTAAAGAATGTAATAAAAAGGATAAACAATAATACTGATGATGTTCTTCCATTGTGTTCGAAGAGGACCTTGACATCTAACAGGTTGTGGGCTGTCCACAATGTGTCCACAGGTGGCTGGTAAGACCTATACGGGCACGAAATGTTCTGCCATATGTTGGGTCAACATGCATGGGCACCATTGTTGCAGCATTGCAGCTCTGCCTCTGCGGAGTGCCTTGCTTCTCTTGTGCTGTGGTTGTCCTTCTGTCCTTAGATGCCTGGCAGCCTTGGTGGATCGGTGTGCGCCATGTGGGTCGATCTTGTGCCAGGGTTTCCCAGGAGGTGGTGTCGATTTCCAGGGACTTGAAGGAGGCTTCCAACGTGTCTTTGCATCGCTTCCTTTGTCCCCCGTGCGATCACTTTCCTTGAGACAGCTCACCATAGAGGAGCTGTTTGGGGATGAGATGGCCTGGCATCCTTGCAACATGGCCTGCCCAGCATGTCTAGGCTTTCATCAGCAGGGTGTGAACCGATGGCAGGCCTGCTCTGGAGAGGAATTCTGTGTCTGGCGCCTTGTCCTGCCACCGGATCCTCAGAATTCTACGGAGGCAAGTTGAGTGGAAGTGATTCAATTGCCTAGCGTGCCTCCTGTATATGGTCCAAGTCTCACTGCCATACATCAGGGTAGTTAGCGCTGCCGCTCGGTAGGCTTCGAGCTTTGTAGCAAGGCTTATTTCAACACGGTCCCACACCAGGCGTGAAATCCAGCAGGTTCTGGAGAACCGGTAGCGGAAATTTTGAGTAGTTCGGAGAACCAGCAAATGCCACCTCTGGCTGGCCCCAGAGTGGAGAGGGAATGGGGATTTTGCAGTATCCTCCCCCTGCCCCACCCATCAAGGCACACCAAGACACACCCACAGAGCCGGTAGTAAAAAAAAATTGAATTTCATCACTGTCCCACACGTTGGTCAGTAGTCTGCCAAATGCAGAGCTTGTCTTGGAGATTCTGCATAATAGTAATAATACTACAGTCACACTATACAGACATTAGAACTGTGAGAATTAGGTGTTCAGCAGACTGATGGCACAAGGGAAACTTTCTTCTTCTAGCCTTGGGTTTACACCATTCTCTCATGGAAAACAGGATTTGCACGCACCCGCGTACACACACACACACACACACACACACCTGCCTTCTGCCAGCTTTCCCCATCCATTCCTATCCTTCGGAATTCTTTACTTGTGGGTCGAAAGCAGCTCTTGGAAGGAGAATATAAGCATCCCAAAGCACATTAAGCAAATTAAATGTCTCTTCTCACAAGTCGCTTTATGGCAGATGAGGGAGCCTGTGCCCAGAATTCGGCGCTCTCAGCGCATAGCTAAATGATCCCATGTGCTCTTGATCAGAAACAAATGGCAAAAGGCAGGATGCCTCCTCCGCAGAGCCCTGGCAAGCCTCGTGGCTAGGATGCAAACGGGGAATATTTTGGCCCTTGGATGGAGGGCAGGAAATACATTCAGAGGACAGTGGATTGAGAGAGGCAACCATTGAAACCAATGTTTCTCAAACTTGGCAACTTTAAGATGCCTGGACTTCAACTCCCAGAATTCCCCAGCCAGCGTGCTACAGGAGGCCGAGTAGGCCATGCCCCGATGGCCACACACCCAGCAACTGGGCAGAGAACCGGTTGCTAAATTTTTTCAATCCCACCCATTTGCATGGGAAGCTGAGACCCTATCTCCTCCTGAAATTGATGTTGTGGAAAGCATCACTTTTCCGTAGCAGTAATCTAATTTTTTCCTGAGATGTTCTGGGAGGTACATATAAAGTTATCCATTTCTTTGTTCACCACAGTTCTGAGCATTGAGCCCTGGACTCAATCCAAACACAGTTCCCTTTTCTACAGAACTAAAAGCATTTTGGGGATGAGCAAGTAAGGGAAGCGGCTCTGGAAATCCAAGTTTGAACACACACCCCCCCCCCCGTGGCATTACCACAAAACTTTGGCCATCGACATTGTGGAGAAGTTTCCTCTAAGAGAAAAATGTTATTATGAGCAAAAGTGATGTATTCATGGATAAATGCATTCATATTTACGTCTAAGAAAGAAGAGGAGACAAATAAAACCATCTAAATATGTGCAGTTTGCTTAAAGGGGCAGGAGCTCCTTTCTATTGTGACATTGTTCTATATTATAGAGCTAAGAGGAAAAATTATCTATTTCTCATTCAAGTTCCAAGCTAACCTCTTCTACATTTTTGAACCAAAAGCACACACTGGAACAGATTGTCCTTTCAACATCTGTGCTCCTCTGGATTTTGCCATGCACTTTGTCAGTCAAAGTAATCATGCACTTTAAGGGAAAAGTCTGCCCAAAAAAATGTGCACCGTCATGAAAATAATAGAGAAAAAGAGGTTGTTGCCTGCAAAATGCTGCACATTTAAGCCAAATGGCTAACAAGTATGCCAAAATACAAATTTGTATTTGTAAAGGAAAAGAGGCATTGTTTTCCATTTTTAGTCTCAAAACGCCTATATTCTTTCGGTGGTTCCTATTTTTCTACTTACATTTTTTACATGCTTTCAAACTGCTGGGTTGGCAGAAGCTAGGACAAGTAATGGGAGCTCACTCCATTAGGTGATGCTAGGGATTCAAACCGCTGAACTGCCACCCTTTCTGATCAACAAGCTCAGCGTCTTAGCCACTGAGCCACCACGTTCCTTTCTAGAAATATTATTTATTTATTTCCCACCTACAGTACTGTGTCTCACCATGGGGCTACTCAAGGTGGCTTACAATAATAAGAAGGAAGAACATGAAAGGAGTGTAAACAGAGCGGAAGTAAAACAATAGAACAATAAAATAAACAATGAAACAGGAATGCAACATATGATAACCCAAAAGATGAATGGGTGGATACCAGAGAGGAAGGGGGAAAGTTGGAGTCTGCCATCAATCCAGCAGTTAGGGTTCAGAGTTCTTAAGTAATCCCTGGTGGGCTTACTCCCGGTTTCTGATATTATATCTGATGTAACTTTTTGTTTGTTCAATTACCTAGTTGTGTTCTAGACAAGGCACTTGGGCAGTTCTGAAGCTTTGGAATACGGTTCTCACAATCCTGATGGACATCTGGTTGGGTGTGGTGGGAGATGCAGCCCAGAACATGGAGACCACTAGTTTATCAGACTGGGTGTACCATAACCTGTGTGGTTAGAAGCATCTTCTTGGTGCTTGACCCCGACTCTCTCCTATTCAACAAGGAAGGCAGTGTTGACTTCATAGTAGGTTGATCTGTCCAGGCATTGTTGAAAACAGGATGCTGGGCTAAATGGAGGTTCAGCTGAATCTGCTCTGATGCGTTGGCAACATCTAGAGGTTCAAAGATCTGTGGGAAGAGAAACCAATGTCCTGGTCTCACCCATAGCAGGAAGGAAGTGGCAGATGCAATGAGTTGGTCATGCCTGGCAGAGGAACATGTCCACACATGCCAAAGGTGTGGTTGGACAGATGTTTCTGTTAGCCGTTGACCCTTATCACATCAGGGATTTGATGATGGCTTTATGATTTTTTTTTACAGCAGTGTCTCTCAGCATTGGTCACTTGAAGAATGCCCCCAATATAGTCTTCCATTCTTCCAGCAATGAGGAATTTTTCATAAATATATGGATTTATGTAATAATTATGGTATGTAGATTCAGGAAAATGTTACAGAACTCAGTTTGATGAATTGAGTCACCACTTATATTCCATCTTTCTACTTGGCTAAAGGTAAAGGTTTCCCCTGTCCAACTGTGTCCAATTTTACGGCATGGTGTTCATCTCTTTTTCTTAGCCATACCCTTACTGGGATTCGAACCAGGGCTGTATTACATATTAGGCAGTTATATTAGCCACTAAGCCACAGGCTCTCCTCCTTATCAGCTGAGCCAGGGAAATAGGTATGTATTTGTGTTACAACCCCTGGTATGCCCAAATATGGGAGGGAGCTCACTACTCCCTCTTTCTGTCATTCGGCTCATCACAGAAGACCATCCAGGCAGAAAACCATATTTTTATTTTTAATGTTGTCTTTTTATATTTGTGTTGTATTTGTGCTGATAAATAAATAAAGGGAAACTAGTATAGATCCATTTCAAGCTATTTAGCTCTCATCAGCTAGCCATACCCTTACTGGGATTCGAACCAGGGCTGTATGTGTGTGTATACACATACATACATACCTCTTTGGTTGTTCAGGTTTTTCCCCGCGTAGAATTGGAAGTATCTTCACGACGTTTTGGTGAAGTCTCATTCATCATCTTCAGGTTGGTGCTTCCGGCTTGGTGCTTCCAGGAGCAATGTGAGGTCTCTGCCGGTTCCTCTTACATACATACATACATACATACATACATACATACATACATACATACTTACATACATACATACATGCATTATACACATAGTTTGTCCTTCAATACGCACTGGGAAATGTAGTTTGGTAGGTTATGGAACAACTGGTAATGAAGAAGTGGAGGTGAGGACAGCAGGAAGGGAAACGAGGAAAGAAATTTGTTTTAGAACAGAATATTTGTAGCTCAGGGTTGAACGTTGAAGTCCTTGGTCTCTGAGCTTGGTTGTAGATGTTTTTACCCAACATCATACACTGATGATATTACTTAGCTGGATAAGGAAACGTTTGCAAGAGAACAGCCAAGCCTGGAGAGCACCAATGATCCCACAGAAATTTGCCTGCTCAAATTCCTAACCATTTATAACAGTGGCAGTTTTCTGTCCACAACAGCTTTGTTCACTTAACAAGGAAAAAAGCCTGCAGACCATAGTATGGACTACCATTTTCCTAAAGTTACAGGTTCACGTGTAATTCAAACCACAATGAGTGGATTCACACACGGTACTAACTTAGACCAGGCAAAGCATTTGAAAGTGCAGCGCGACCAAACTAAAGTAAAACAATTTTTCAAACTTGACAACTTGAAGGTGGATGGACTTCAAATCCCACATTTCCCTTCTCAAGCAAAATACTCCAGCTGGAAGCTGTGAGTAGAAATGCTTGCTGTTCACCTCAAAGCCACGAATTCTCCTCCTCCTCCTATTTCTCCTCCTCCTCCTCCTCCGAAATTCAGAAACTATACGGCAGACACTCCACATCCGAGCATCGCTCTTTTATTGTAAACCAAAAATAAACAGAGGACTCAAACTCTGCATGGGATGTGTGTATGGTTGCCTCTGTCATCTCTAGGATTGAAATCTTCAGCCTCTTCCTTCTGTTTTTCAAATCAGTGGGCTTTTTTTTGGCTTTTCATCTCCCGGCTTTGAGATTAGTCGATACCTGGAGAATGTCAACAAAACACTTCTGTCTGCAAGGAGCTGTGCTTATTCCTTCGCTGCTTTATTCATTGCTGGAGATATTCTACATTCACGTGGCTGTATTGGATAGAGCGAAACAAACTCCCAGCTTTGAAAACAGACGAGAGATTCTTGGCTTTAAACAGAAGAACAAGCAGGCCGTCAGTCCAGACATGTTTAGTTTACAAGGAAATGTCTTCCTGGCTCTGTGCTTAACATGTTATCCTTATCAAGCTGGCCCCTGAAGTAGGAAATGTTCCTTCAGCCCTTCCCTTTCTTAATTGCTGCAGTGCCGACAGACACTTCCTTCCTGTTGGAAGGGCTGCCCGGCTGTAAGCAAAAGTATTTCAAGATAAAATGTCAGGCTCTGCCAGCGTTGCTGTTTGAAAGCCCCAAATCTAGAATGAGGCACGACAGCAAAGGCCGCTGTGCCCGAAGGCACCTCCCTGGATATCCACGCTACGTCTTTGGGCCACCCGGTTTTCTTGTCTGGACTATTTAAAAGTTGAAGATAAGAAAGGAATCGGAAGTTGGCACCGTGCAAAGCAAGTGCTGAATCTCTAGAATGACTTTTTTATGTCCAAAAAAGACCTGAAAAGAAACTAAAAACAGCAGCCTGCAGCTCCCAGCAGCATGAAAGCTGTACAGCTGGGGTCCCCAACCTGTGGGCCACACCCCACTAGTGGGCCATGAGGGGTTTGCAACCGGGCCGTGGAAACAGCTGGTGAGTGTGCACACGCATACACCTGTGCATCCTCGCTTGCGCAGGTGTATGAGCTCCATTTGTACGAGTGGCAGGCATGCATCAGTGATGTGCAGTCAGGTGAGGCAAGTGAGGCACAGCCTCACCACTCTCATCATGAAAAAAAAAAGTAAAAGGAAAAAGCTGAGCTAGTTGCTGCCTCACCGTGGATGACTCTGCTTAACCTCACTGGTGCTCTCCCTCCCCAAGTGTAGTGACTTCCTCCCCAGGCCCCCATTCATTTCTCTCTCTCACACACACACAGCTGGATAAAACTATATAAAAATCTAGCCCAGCTTCACTGATTACAAGTTTGAAAAGGCAACGTGGCTCCACCTGCAATCAAACTACACTTGGGGAGGGAGAGCACAAGTGAGCACTGAGGAGACCACAGGAGGAGGCAGGAAGCCAGGCAAAGAGCCATGCTGTAGTACACACACTTCCCCCCCAGCCTCTTTCTTTTGGAAGGCTCGGCTCGGCTCCCCTCCGGCTTCTCTGCCTCTCCTCTCACCCCAGCCTGCCAGCAGGAGGTGGTGGGTGGGCTTTATTGTGTTCCAGGCATTTCCCACCCAGACAGCAGGCTGCATTTGCAATGGTGGAGGTTTTTGGGAAAGCCAGCAGGGGAATGGGGGGGGGGGGGGATGGCAGAGGAGCTGCTTTCAAGCCACTGGAAAAGATATCCAATCCAACTTTTGTGTGGGGGGGGTTTGTTTGAGAGTGAGTGAGAGAGGGAAGGGGTAGGAGAGATAGTCCAATCCAACTTCTGTGTGTGTGTGTGTGTGTTTGAGAGAGGGGGAGGAAGGGAGAGAGGGAGGAAGGAGGGGAAGGAGAAGAAAAAGAAAAAGAAAGAAGGAGCAAAGGAGAAAAACAAATGCTGTCGCTTTAAATTGGAACTGAGCATGCCTGGCTGTGGAATTCTGGGAGTTGAAGTCCACAAGTCTAAAAATATTTGAAACCCAGCACTGTGTCAGTGCCTCACCAGTCATAAACCTCACCGCACGTCACTGGCATGCATACATGCCACTTGCGCAAATGGGGCTGCGCACGCACTTGCGAGCCACTTGCAGAAACCATCCCTTCCCCTCTTGCTAGTCCACAAAGGCAGAAACATTTGGGAATTCCGCTGTGTAGTATTTGAGGACCAGGTTTCAAAAGTGGGCAGGGAGAGGGTCCATCCCTGGGGGAGGTTCAGAGGCTGCCTAGGAAGAAGCGGATTTCTGAAGTAACTTCAGAGTTAATTATCTGGAGCTCCCCAAAAGTGAGGAAAGAATCCAATCCTTATTCTAAGGGAAAATGGATAAGATTACAGCTAGTCTTTGACTTGCAACCTGTCCATCAGAGCAGTAGCACTATCTTGGACTTATAAACCGCTTCACGGTGCTTTTTACAGTCCTCTCTAAGCGGTTTAAAGAGTCAGCCTCTTGCCCCAACAATCTGGCTCCTCATGTAGAATGGAAGGCTGAGTCAACCTTGAGCCTGGTGAGATTTGAACTGCCAAATTGCAGGCAGCCGGAAGTCAGCAGAAGTAGCCTGCAGTACTGCACTCTAACCCCTGCGCCATCGCGGCTCATTGTGGTCATAAGTTGTGATGACCATAAAACTGATTTTGCAATTTTGTTGGTAAAACAAACCAGTGTTTTGCTAAGGCTGCCATTTTGCCAAAACCTCGGTATAATTGCCGGTTTTCAGCAACACTGTCATAAAACCTGGTCATGTGACTGCAGGACAGTGCAAATGGCCGTAAATGCAGCCATGCTTTCAAATGCCCAAAGTTCAATCCCATGGCTGCTCTCTCCCTCTCTCCCTCTCTCTCTCTCTCTTATCTATCCATCCATCCATCCATCCATTTCTTTCTGTCTCTCTCTCTCTCTCTCCACCCACCCACCCATATCTGTCTGTCTGTCCGTCCGTCCGTCCGTCCGTCCATCCATTTATTTCTCTCTCTCTATCAACCCACCTCTATCTATCTATCTATCTATCTATCTATCTATCTATCTATCTATCTATCTATCTATCTATCTATCATCTATCTATCCATTCATCCATTTCTTTCTCTCTCTTTCTCTATCCACCCACCCACCCACCCACCCATATCTATCTTTCCATCACGAGATAGGGCTATTTTTGATCTCCTGGTCATATTTGGATGGGAACAACAAAGCATAAAATAGCTCAGATTTTTTCATACATTAAAATCTGTAAACATAGACACAATAAGTCTCTCTCTCTCTCCCTCTCTCTCTCTCTCTCTCTCTCTCTCTCTCTCTCTCATAAGAACAACAGCAACAGCCTGGTTGACAGTGTTCCTTTTATAGGAAGCTGTCAGCCGGTCAACCAATCAGATTAAAGTATTTTTTACGCTTCGATATCGGACCTGAATGAGAACTTCAGCAACTAGTTTCAGCTACTCATTTCAATACATAACAGTAACTATCAGAATTTGGAATCCAGGTTGTAAGTAGCCCCAGGGTAGCTCTGTTGTCATTTTGAAAGCTTGAGGACTACCTGCAGGTACCATTAACTTGTTTTCGACTGTTGTCTCCTAGACAGGTTTTCTCCATAACAATCTGTCCCTCACCTGGTCTATCAGATGGTGCCTCCTTCACCCCAATAACTGAGTCCATCCATATTTGCTGCTGATCCTCCTCCTCTTGTTCCTCCTGCTTTTTGCAGCATTTGGAGCAGCGGTGGGATTCACTTACCTTCTCTACAGGTTTGCAAATCTGAGCGTGCTCGCATGCGTGTACACAAGGTCGTGCATTACGTCGGGGCGGGTGGGCGGAGCTTCCAGCAGCAGCCACTACCGGTTCGCCCAAACCGGTAAGAACCAGCAGAATACCATCACTGATTTTGGAGCCTCCCCCAGAGAGCTGGGGCTTCATGTAAGAATAAGTAGGTTATTTCAAAACTGGGGCTCTCCAGATAATTGCGCAAGAACTTTGGGGCAAGTGTGCTTAATGCCCCCAAATTTCTTCCTTGGATCTGCTGTGGAAGTCACCGAGGGAACCATCTGCATGATGTTATTCAGGTCAACTGTATTAACGAGGCCAGCTTTGAAAGTTTATAGGAATTGGAAGAATTTTAGTCATCTTACCTCACAGAATCTTTTGGAAATACATATCGTTTCCTGATGTCAGTGGTATTTGCAGACGTCTGGCTGAATTCAGCGGGACCGTTCCTAAGTAATGTACATTTCCGCGGGGTTGTAATGAAGGGCAGATCATGAAAGATTCAAATGCTGGGGCTCTCATTCTACACGTAAGGAACAGTCCCCTGATTGACCGGGGTTTAACCCCCGCTCTCAGCTTTAACGTCTGCAAGGCATAACCGCGTAGTGCTGTCTAACTGAAAGGAAATTATTGAAATGTCTTTGTTTGGATTGTTCCTAACTGCCCAGAGCTGCTGGCGGCACACACATTTCATCCACTATTATGAAACTTTCCTCGTGTGAAACTTAGATAATTAGCTGGATAAATTTTCTGCTTTTCTCTCCTTTTCCCTTCGCCTCGAAGGGAAGGAGTTGGCGATGGACGTGAAGCTCAGCCTTACTGCTTCCATAGAAAAGGATCAGGTTGGCCTTTCGCTCTTTTTGTCTTCCTTACGTCCCCGAGGAGCTCGGTTGAATTTCTGGCAAACCCAAAGCGCTCAATCACTGTTTATCCAGGGACCCAATTGGGTGGAAAGGGAGGGAGCTCCAGACGAAAACATCCAGTAGTTTTGGCAAAAACGCCTTCCAGTATGTCAAACAATGAACGGATTGGAAAGGTTGCTTTCTGCTTGCTGCCAGTTCCCTCCTGCTTAACCGTACCCACACAGCTTTCGTCCCCTGGGAAGTGGTGGGTGTAAACCACCTTGGGGGAAGACTTCCCTTCTTTTTGTTGAAATGGGCAGAGGGTGGATCCTTTTCCCGAATCGCAGGTTTTTTCTGCCAAACAAGATTTGAGGAGGTCAGGGCAAAGCCAGCTTCTTGTGGGGCTGTCGAGGTGTGATCCTTTAAGAGAAGGAATGTCAGAACCTGGAGGAAGGAGTGAAAAGGGGCATCAGCCTAGAATCCCCACGTAGCCACAAGACAATTAAGTCCAGCCACTTGAGGGCTGTTGACCCTTTATTGTTGTTAATTGCAAAGTGGTGTCTGACCCTATGGACAATGTCCCTCCAGGCCTTCCTGTCCTCTACCATCCTCTGGAGTTCATTTAAGCTCATGCCTACTTCTTCAGTGACTCCATCCAGCCACCTCATTCTCTGCCGTCCCCTTCTTCTTTTGCCCTCAGTCTTTCCCAGCATTAGGCTCTTCTCCAGGGAGTCCTTCCTTCTCATTAGGTGGCCAAAGTATTTGAGTTTCCTCTTCAGGATCTGGCCTTCTAAAGAGCAGTCAGTGTTGATCTCCTCTAGGACTGACCGGTTGGATGGCCTTGCAGTCCAAGGGACTCGCAGGTGTCTTCTCCAGCACCAGAGTTCAAAGGCCTCAATTCTTTGGCGCTCAGCCTTCCTTATGGTCCAACTTTCACAGCCATCCATTGCAACTGGGAAAACCATAGCCTTGACTATAGGCACTTTTGTTGGCAGGGTGATGTCTCTGCTTTTTAGGATGCTGTCTAGATTTGCCATCACTTTCCTCCCCAGGAAAAAGTGTCTTTTAATTTCTTGGCTGCATTCCCCATCTGGGGTGATCTTGGAGCCCAGGAAAATAAAATCTGTCACTACCTCCATTTCTTCCCCATCTATTTGCCAGGAATTGAGAGGGCTGGATGCCATGGTCTTAGTTTTCTTAATGTTGAGTTTCAAGCCAACTTCTGCCCTCTCCTTCTTCGCCAGCATCAAGAGGCTCTTTTAGTTCCTCTTCGCTTTCTGCCATTACAGTGGTATCAACTTCATATCTGGGGTTGTTGATATTTGACCCTTATCCAACTCTACTGACCATTAGTTGAGAAGATTCCTTTGCGTAGGTCTTTAGCAATGAACCAGTTTAATTGAACCTTAACATATGGACCTGTTCTTCCGCACTTGTTAGATCCCTTCTTACTGCTGCATTGTTAGCAACAGTTCGAGGCACAGCCCCCAATGATAGCATTCTTCCAATACAAGATGGGCTGTCAGAGGGAAGCAGGCATTGCTTCATTCTCCAAAGCATCTGAGAGCCGGAGAAGAAGAAGCAGGTCGAAGGTCGTCTGAAGGGGATCCAAACTGGAAATCGGGGGGAATTTTCTTACCCTGAGAACTACTCTTAAGCAGTGGAACAGCTGATCTCATAGAGTTGTGGGTGGCCCATCACTGGAAGTTTTCAGGAAAATATTGGACAGCCATTTGTCTGGGACGGTATAAGGCAGTGGTTCTCAACCTGTGGGTCGGGACCCCTTTGGGGGTCGAACGACCCTTTCACAGGGGTCACCTAAGACCATAGGAAAACACATATTTTCGAAAAAATACGGAAAACATAAAACAATTTTACGGTTGGGGGCCACCACAACATGAGGAACTGTATTAAAGGGTCGTGGCATTAGGAAGGTTGAGAACCACTGGTATAAGGACTCCTGCCTTGGGCAGAGTTGTGGACTAGAACAGGGGTCCCCAATCTTTCGGACCTCAGGGACCACTAAATTCATAACTTCAAATCCCCTGGACCACTAATATGATCTGCCTAATGACCAGCTGGGTGGGCATAGCTAGGTGGTCATGTAACTGGGTGGGCATGACCAACTCAATATCACTCACATCAAGGGGTGCCTCACCAGCTTCTTCTCGCCCCTCCCCTCCCAGCCCCTCCTCGCCTTCCCACCCAGGCTCCTTAGGGCCCCAACAGGAAGCAGTTGCTGGAGCTAAGCAGCCACCACGAGAAAAGAGTTGGCAAAACAGCTCAGTTCAAATTGGGTCTGACCGAGAAGGAGGCTCAGCAGAAGCACCTCACTGAGGACTACGAGCATAGGCTTTCCAAGCAGAGGGAAGACCTGTGGAAGTGCAAGGCCAGGTACCGGTGCCTGGAGGCTCAGCAGGCTGAGATGGTCGGCCGGTTCCAGGCCCTGATGCAATCCCACTGGAATGAGGCCCTCCGGCTCTTCGACACCAATGGTGCTTCCCTCCAGCCTTTGCCCAAAGCCCCCCACCAGGAGGCTGAAGCAGACCCCAAGTCGGAATTTCTTCCCCCCTCCAACCCACACAAAAAGACCCTGAAGGGGGAGACTCTCTGCAGTAACACAAACATTCATTGCATCTATCCATCCCAGGGGGCATAGTTTGAGGACCCCTGATTTAGTGCAATATAAAAAAGGCAAATAATTTTTCTGCGGACCACCAAAATTTTCTTGCAGACCACCTGTGGTCCACAGAGCACCAGTTGGTGACCGCTGGACTAGAAGACCTCCAAGGTCCCTTCCAGCCCTAGGATTCTAGGAGATTTTTTTTTGCTTTAGAGAACATGCAGAGGGTATCTTGATAATTTATCCCTGTTTCCTTTTCACTGAAAAAGCAGCTGGAGTCGAGTCTGGCTAATCAGTAGGAAGAGAACTCCTTTCTCTGCTAAGAATGTGAGAAACAAATAGGAAAGAATTAAATAACTTGCCCCGCTCCTTACCCTTTTCCCACCCAGTTGAAGACCCGAGCTTGCCAAGTACAACTGGCTCCTGCTCTGTTTCCCTCTCAAGTTTAGCTCGGTTAATCTATCCACTCAGCCACGTAGCCACCCTGATGTCCAATATCAGACACTCAGCAACACTTGAAATATTATCCAAGGCTGGCTGGAAATCAAAGCAATAAACATTGCCTTTTCAGCCAGAATTGAAGCGAGCATGGCAGATCTGATTAGTAATAGGAATATGGTAATAAGTGCAATGAAGACAAGATATGACAGGAGGAGTGAAAAAAGGCTGGCTGGCAAACTTAATCTCCACCGTATAATTTTGGAGAAGGGAGTGTGGGTCTGAATGTTAAACAACTCTGTTAATCCTATTTTAGAGCAATGCTGTGGGTTTTGTGATTGTGCTCCATGTGACGGGAAGCTGAAATTTGGTAGCTCAGGGAGAGAAGACAATGGGAGTTGAGCCTTTGAAGCAGGGGTGAATTGCTACCGGTTCGAACCAGTAGTAATAAAAATGCTACTGGTTTGGGCGAACCAATATTTCTGACGATCAGCTGTGATGCGCGATTTCTATTAGCTAGAATTGTCGGATTTCCTGCTTTCTAGCTAATCTAAATCCCTCCCCCCCCCCGCCTCGCTGTTCTACTTACCTTTGCAGGCACGCTCGGTAGCAGGCTTATCCCATTTTGATGCTCTGTGCATGCGCAGAAGGTCCTGAGCATGCGCGGAGTTGGCGCATGCTCTCACATATGCGAACTGGTAGCAAAGGTAAGTTGATTTCACCCCTGCTCTGAAGGGCTAGAAATGGTCCATGTGTGCAGGTTGTCCACACCGAAGAAGGAAGAAAGTATCAAATATCGCTCGCTCAATATTAGATTAGCAGAATAAGAGTTGGGAGGGACCTCGGAGGTCTTCTAGCCCAACCCCCTATTCAAGCAGGAGTCCCTATACTAGAATTAGAAGGTGTAGATACAGGCAGCTCTGAACTTACAATGGTAATGGAGCCTGCCCGTCATGATCATAATTCATGATGGTTGTAAATCAGGTCACGTACACGACTGACCTTGATTTTAAGACCTTCTTTGCAGCAGTCATTAAGTGAACATTATGGTTGTTAAGTGAATCAGTGGTTTGCCAAAAATGAATGTCGGTTTTTGGCAAAACCATCTTAAAACCCGGTCATGTAACAGCTCAAAATGTGACCACGTTGCCGAGTGCCCAAAGCGTGGTCACATGACAGTAGGGCAGAGGTAACCATCAGAACTCCGAATCTGGGTCATAAGTACCTCCAGGAAGGTCGGTTGTAACTTTGAATAGTTGCTAAGGATCGGCTGTAAGTTGAGGATTACCTGTAGTCAGAGATTTAAGAACATCGCCCTTAGTATGTTTTATTGAAAATCCTAGAAAAATTATTCCTACAAGGAAAAGGATGGTAAGATTCAAGGTCCTTCATTTGATTCTGGGGTCTTGTCCTGGCAAAAAACCCTTTTATTAATTATGTTTTAGTAATTTATTATTACTGTGAATTCTGCTCATTCACATCCAGCAAAGTCTTTCAAGGGAGGATTTACAGTCACAGACTTTATCTGGCTTGGGGAGCTGACAGGCCGATATCTGCAAAACTTGACAAGGAGCCTTTGAGAGTCACGAGCCAATTAAGTGAACGAATTGTCTCCTGCAAACTCCACTCCCCTTTCGCTCCTCTTTTATTTCCTCTGGGAGGGGCCATTCATCGTCCACCTGTGGCCTTACTCCCAAGTCGACCCCTGTTCTTTAGCTGTTCCCTTCATCTGGCAACTCTGCACATGCGCCCACTGGAAACAGGCTCCAGCTATTTGTCTGCCTCACTGATGTCTGACTCTGAAAGCAGCTGATAACTGGCATACGGCTCTGGCCCCCTCTCTGCCTCCGACACAGAGCCCTCATCAAAGCCTTCCCCAGATTCCAGAACTGGCCCATGTTCCTTCCCAACCTCCTCACTGTCCGAATCTGCTACCAGCTCTGCTGGCGGGCTACAACACACAGTCCATTTTGAATACATACTGGGAAAAAAGTCTTGAGAGTGAATCATGTTGATACTATATGGTACAAAGCTCTTACAGAACCTAGTAATTGTTCTGCTTGGGATACCACGAAGTCTCATTCTTCCCAGAAATGTTCGTCCGGTTTGAGGCAGAGGCATTGTTTTGGGACAGGAATGACCTTGGCTGCTGTTTAATGCTTTTCTGTTCTTTGACAGATGTGAGGTCGGCAAAGGATCAGCTCACAATTTAGGGCATGTCTTCTGTAGACCAAGTAGAATGCTTGATGATAAGGCAACTGTGACTTTGTGTCCCTTAGCGTTCATTGAGTCTGTCGGGGACGAGTTATCCAAAATCAGTGAAGTTCCCCTGGGGCATCCCACCGTTTCCCATGGATCAGATACGAAATATTTGCCCCGTTTCTTCCTCCACTGAGAACATGTCCAATCTGGATATTTTTGCTGGAATCTTTCTAGGTTGATCTTTATCCGTTTAATACCCCATTAATCCAGAATGCATTCCGAGCATTATTCTCACACGTCGTTTCCAGTGCAACCGGCATTAAGAATTATGGGTCATGGAGAGTTGGGTGACCCCCCAAAAATTCCTTCACATATTTCTTCTCCAGCTCCTTTTGATGGCCACGTTGCTGGCTGCAGCATTTTGAACTCTTCCGTTTCATTTGAAAAATGACCCATTGCCCAGGCCAGGAACTTTAAGATAAAGATTTGTCTTGAAAACAAGTACAAATGTATAATATCTGGTTTAAATATCTATTTAAAATAAGCAGAATATGCTAATTGTATTAAAGCTGTAAGAAGAAGCTCTGTAATTACGTCTTGTCATATTCCATTAAAAAGTTATCAAGTAAACGAGGAACAGCAAGTGAAATGAAAAACTGAAATAAGCTGAATGCAGTTCCAGTTAATATTCCAGAAACCTCTAAATCATAAACAATACTGCTTATCTTTTATTTTCCTTTAACGTAATCTTATTCTAATGGATGGGAATATTTGTCTAGTCTGTGAAAATGTCCGAGCCCAACTGAATTAAACAGATGTTTTTAATATATGATTGCTTTTGTAATATACACCTTCCTCAGTTTTATTTGGCCACCTAATGAGAAGGAAGGATTCGCTGGAGAAGAGCCTCATGCTGGGAAAGATGGAGAGCAAAAGAAGATGGGGACGACAGAGAATGAGGTGGCTGGATGGAGTCACCGAAGCAGTCGGCAGGAGATTAAATGGACTCCGGAGGATGGTAGAGGACAGGAAGGCCTGGAGGAACATTGTCCATGGGGTCACAATGGGTCAGAAATGACTTTGCAACCAACAACAACATTTTTTTTTATAAGAGGCATCTTTTCCATAGTAAACAATGCCTGCCATTTTTATAATTTAAGCTTCCCCAACTTGGTGCCCTCCAGACATGATGGATAATTCATAGCCACTGAAACCTCAAAGAAGATAAAAGAGTGAGATAGTTAGTAAAATATTACTCTATCTGAATAGTATAATTTTTCCTTCTGGAAGCACTACGTGCAGTATGTTAGAATGAATTATTTATAGCAAATCGTTTGTAGCGATCAGTTCATAAATCTTCCAGAATAAAAACTGGAATATTCCCATCAATAACAACAAAGATATGTTATCGCCACCCCGCCTCTCATCTGTCTGTCTGTCTATCTATCTATGTATCTGTCTGTTTGTCTGTCTGCCTGCTTGCCTGCCTGCCTACCATTTCTCTCTCTCTCTCTCCCCCTGCCTGCTATCTATCTATCTATCTATCTATCTATCTATCTATCTATCTATCTATCTATCTATCTATCTATCTATCTATCTATCTATCTATCTATCTATCTATCTATCTTTGTATTAATTAAATTTATATGGCCACCCATCTCATGGAAAGTGATTCTATTTTGGTGTGCCTGGGTTTGCCTTCTTGGACATCATATTTATGTGATGCTTTCAAAACATCTGGTGTTTGTTCCTTCTAAAAGAAACTTACAATTGCCAGAAATTTTATTGATCTTTCATAACCGATAATACTTTCGGCATGTTATTTTCCCAGTAGTTCTTGGTTTATTTGCAGCTCCTCAAGGACACAGAAACCAAGTAAAGACTATCATTCTCTTAGTGACTGTTCAAAGTTACAATAGCACTAAAAAAAGAAATAGTGACTTACGACCAGTTTTCAAACTTACAGCCATTACAGCATCCCTATAGTCACGTGATCAAAATTCGGGCGCTTGGCAACCGGCATGTATTTATGACAAAAAAATGGGACACAACTCACTTAACAAATGTTTTGCTTAGGGGTGGAAATTTTGGGCTCAATTGTGGTTTTAAGTTGAGAACTACCTGTAGAGTTGAGAACTACCTATAGAACTCATGTCGTCATGGCGGCATCATCACATGACATATTGGGACTTTTTCCACCTTTGCTAAACTGGGCATGGGCCAAATGCTACTGGTTGGGACCGGTTTCCCCAAACTGGTTGTAAAGATGACAGCTGTTTGCCCGAACCGGTAGTAAAAAAAATTGCAGGATTTCCTGCTTCCTAGCTAATCTAAATTGCGTGGCACAGCGGATTCCCCCTCCCTCGCTGTTCACTTACCTTTGCAGGCGTGCTCAGTAGCAGGCTCTACCCACCCATCTGGATGTCATTTTGACAATCTGTGCATGCGCAGAACAGTAGTGAGTTCCGGATCCTGGTGCAACCGGTACGGTGCAACAGGGCCGGGCATCCACCACATGAACGCGTGCAGCATGTACATGGGTATTTACGGTACTCATGGGTGGGCCCGTGAGGCTCCGCAACACCTCCACAACGCTCCAGCTGCTCGGTGGAGCGTCGTGCAGGTGCCAAACGTTCCATCTGTGTGTGTGGAAACCCCGAACAGCTCAAATACAGTTAAGGAGCGCGGGCAGGCGGGCGGGTGGGCCCTCCGGAGCACCGTACTGGAACGGTACCTATGCTCCCAGCAGGCACCATACTGGGGCATACCCGTCGTATCCCACCACTGACGCAGAAGGTCCTGCTCATGCGGGGGTGGGGCTGGTGCATGCGAGCACGCGCTCACATTGCTACCAAACCTGTAGCAAAGGTACGTGGATTTTACCCCTGGTGTGGGTGTGGCCGGCACGTGACACATCTGGCCCATGGGCCGGGAGTTTGACAGCCCTGCTGCAGAAGATTGCTTAACCAGCAGGATCACATTCAAGGATCCCTTCCTCATTCATTGAACTACAGGTAAACAGGCTTAAGTGGTAAAAGACGTCAGACATTGAACCCTAGTAAAACGAGCCAGGGGGAGAGACTTGCAGGTAATGAGCTGTTCCGAGGGTCTCACAAGGCTGACAAAAAATGTTACAGGTAGTCCTCGACTTACAACAGTTAGTTTAGTGACCGTTCAAAGTTACAACGGCTCTGAAAAAAGTGACTTATGACCATTTATTTTACCTCTGCAGCATCCCTGTGATTATGGGATCAAAATTCAGGTGCTTGGCAATTGGTTCATATTTATGACCGTTGCTGTGTCCCCAGAGTCACGTGGTCCCCTTTTGTGACCTTCGGACAAGCAAAGTCAACGGGGACGCCAGATTCACTTTTTTCTGGAAAAGTGTTTTTTTTGTGTTCTCTATATACAATTATAGATATACATTCACAGAGTTATTATTCTTTTTTATATTCATCATTCTTATAAATTTGTCATTCCATTTACAGGGTTACAAAATATACCATTTGGGTTGCTTTATTTACCATCCCTCGCCTGTTTTGACACCACCTTCTTTTCCCTTTCTTTTCTCCCTCCCTTCCTTCTCTACTTTTTTCCTTCTTCTTTCCTTTCCTTCTTCCCTTACTTCTCCCAACTCCTGTCTTCCTCTTCCCCTTCCTGCCCTCTCTCCTTCTCCCTTCCATCTTCCTCTCCTCACCTCTATCTTCCTTCCTCTCTCCTTTCCCTTCCTTCTTCCCTTTCCTCTTCCCTCCTCCTCTCTTCCTTTTCTCCTTCCTGCTCCCTCTCCTTCTCTCCTTCTCCCTTCCATCTTCCTCGCCTCTATCTTTCTTCCTCTCTCCTTTCACTTCCTTTTTCCCTTTCCTCTTCCCTCCTCCTCTCTTCCTCTTCCCCTTCCTGCCCTCTCTCCTTCTCTCCTTCTCCCTTCCATCTTCCTTTCCTCACCTCTATCTTCCTTCCTCTCTCCTTTCCCTTTCTTCTTCCTTTCATCTTCCCTACTCCTCTCTTCCTCTTCCCCTTCCTGCCCTCTCTCTTTCTCTCCTTCTCCCTTCCATCTTCCTCTCCTCACCTCTATCTTCCTTCCTCTCCTTTCCCTTCCTTCTTCCCTTTCCTCTTCCCTCCTCCTCTCTTCCTTTTCTCCTTCCTGCCCTCTCTCCTTTTCTCCTTCTCCCTTCCATCTTCCTCTTCTCTATCTTCCTTCCTCTCTCCTTTCACTTCCTTTTTCCCTTTCCTCTTCCCTCCTCCTCTCTTCCTCTTCCCCTTCCTTCCCTCTCTCCTTCTCCTTCCATCTCTTCCTCCCCTCCTCTTCCTCTCATCTCCTTCTTTCCTCTTTTCCTTTCTCTTTTCTATTATTGTAGGTGTCTCTTCCAGCTCTTAATTTTTATTTTCTTGGGGTGGTATTTCTGCAGACCCAAAAATAGTTGAATATCATTTCTTATTCTCTTTCCTTCTCAAATCTATCCCGATTGTGTTTCCCCCCCTTTTGTATCTTACTTTTGAATCTATATATTATTATTTTCTTCCCTATTCCCCCCCCCCACACCCCAGATTCACTTAACAACAGGGTTACTAGCTAATCAACTGCAGTGGTTCACTTAACTACAATGGCAAAAAAGGTCATAAAATGGAGCAAAACTCACTTAACAAATCTCTCACTTAACAACAAAAAATTTGGGCTTTGGGCTCCATTGCGGTGGTAAGTCAAGGACTACCAGTATAAGAAGAAGGAAGAGTGTAGCAAATGCTGTTATTATAGCCAATCTCAACAAAGTTGATTCTGGTCCTCTAGTGGAGATGATTTCCTGGTATGCAACATGCTTGCCTTGCTTACCAGATTAAACCAAAATTCTGCATTTGCACAAGGCACTCACAGAGCAGACCGAAGAAGCTAAACTGCACAAAACTGACCTGCTTTAGCATGTGATATAAAGACAAACATTAGCTTTTGCAAGGGACCTGACTAAGCTATTTTTAGAGGAAGCCACATAACTTCCTTTAAAAATCAAGCCACCGGGATTGCTTTTAGTAATGAAAACAGTGGGTTAGAGATTGGATAAATGGGTTGTGTTTGTACAGCAGGCTAAACCACAATAAACCGAGGTTAAAAAATAAATCAGCCTTAGCATATTGTGCAAATGGGTTTATAACTAACCCAGTTGAGACTGTGAGGACCGTAATAGAACTTGGCCATCAAAATCTTGCTCCTTTCTGCCTCAGATTGTAGGGAAGGGGGATTTCTCATTTTTTTTAAGGCTTACATCAGGGGTGTCCAAACTTGGCAAGTTTAAGACTTGTGGACTTCAGCTCCCAGAATTCCCCAGCCAGCAGAGCTGGCTGGGGAATTCTGGGAGTTGAAGTCCACAAGTCTTAAAGTTGCCAAGTTTGGACACCCCTGGCTTACATTCAGTTGTGATTCAATCCCTTGCTCTCCTTTCCTCCATCTTCTCCCCTAAGACCATGTTTCTATCTACAACTAGATCGTTAATGAATACCCCCCCCCCCCGCCGCCATATTGTTTATTCTGTTGAACACACGGGAGAGGAGAAAGTTCTCTCCCCTTGCCCCTTTTCCTTGCTGGCAACTATTCTGAAGTGGGGAAAATACACTCATAAGCAAATTGCTCATCTCCCCCATATCATGTTTGAGCCTCCCTGTTGCCCCCTTCTGGCAAATTCTTGTCAAAAAAGGGAATAAACCTGGTTTTTCATACCTTTCATATCTCCCCTCTTTATTTTTGAGCACCCCTTCCCGCTGGATTCCTACCAGGGAGTACAATTTGGAGGAAAAGCAAAAGTAGAAAAGAAGGGGTATATCAGGGCATCGGTCTACTAGCGCTACTTTGAAATAAAGTTGGTGAGGTTTGGTGCTCTGATGTTCTGTTGCAGCCACCTCGTTTGCCCTCACAGTGTCCCTAAAATAATAAGGAATGTCAAATACATCTTTTACAGATTTGCTAGTTCCTATGTGTTTGTAAATGCCATCACTTCTTCACTCCTCATGCCTCTGCCTCCTTGTTTTCTGGGGTTATTTCCCCCCCTGAGGTCATCTCATCTGTTATTGCACATGATTTTAACTTGAGAGATGCTCAAATGGGGTGAGGTGGAAGGGAATTCTAAGGGGTTGCCACAAAGAAGAGGGAGTCAAACTATTCTCCAAGCACCTGAGGGTAGGACATGAAGCAATGTGTGGAAACAAATCAAGGCAACTTAGAATTGAGGAGAAATTTCCTGACAGTGAGAACAATGAATCAGTGGCATAACCTGTCTCCAGAAGTTGTGAATGCTCCAACACTGGAAGTTTTTAAGAAGAGATTAGACAACCATTTGCCTGAAATGATACTATAGAGTTTTCTGGTGGTTGGACTAGAGGACCTGCAAGGTCCCTTCCAACTCTGTTATTCTGTCTGTTAGCTGTTATCTATAAAGGCAGACTAGAAAAGGCAGGCAGGCAGACCCACACCCACGGTGTTCCTGTTGAGGATCTCAACAGTTTTTTTTCCTTCCCCTTGTTCTGCCTGCCATCTGCTAAAACAGATTCCCTTAATTAAAGCAAGTGGCATGGATGCTGATGAGTCGGGACCACGGCCTTCAGCCATGGCTTGGAATCAGTGTGAAAGGCAGGAAAGGGATTAATAATGGGGACAGCCAATTGCAAGCCAGGTGGTCAAGCACCAGGGAAATCGGGGATCCATCCAGTTGGAATGGAATGGAATAGAGTAAAATAGAATAGAATAGAATGAAATTAGGAAAGAATAGAATAGAAAAGTTGGAAGGGACTTTGGAGGTCTTCTAGTCCAACCCTCTGCTCAGGCAGGAGACCTTATACCATTTCAGGCAAATGGTTGTCCCATCTCTCCTTAAAAACTTCCAGTGTTTGAACATTCACAACTTCCGGAGGCAAGTTGTTCCACTGATTCATTTTAACTGTCAGGAAATTTCTAAGTTGCTTCTCTCCTTGATTAGTTTCCACCCATTGCTTCTTGTTCTACCCTCAGGTGTTTTGGAGAATAGTTTGACTCCCTCTTCTTTGTGGCAACCCCTGAGATATTGGAACAATGCTATCATGTCTCCCCTAGTCCCTTTTTTCATAAAACTAGACATACCCAGTTCCTGCAACCGTTCTTCATATGTTTAAGTCTCCACTCCCCTAATCCTCTTTGTTGCTCTTCTCTGCACTCTTTCTAGAGTCTCCACATCTTTTCTACATCGTGGCAACCAAAACTGGATGCAGCATTCCAAGTGTTGAAACCCACATATCTTAAACTTTTCAAGGTTGAGAAACATTGGTCTACGTACTGTACAGAGGTAACCCTCAACTTACAGCCATTCATTGAGCAATCATTTGAATCACAATGGTGTTGAAAAAAGTGACTTATGACCACTCTTTGCACTTACCAACATTGCAGTATCCCACAGTCACATGATCAAAATTTGGCACTTTGCAACCAGCACGCAGTTACAATGGTAACCCTTAAGCATCTTTGTTGCTCTTCTCTGCATTCTTTCTAGAGTCTCCATATCTTTTTTTTACATCCAGGCAAACAAAACTGGATGCCGTATTCCAAGGGTGGCCTTACCAAGGCCTTATAAAGTGGTATTAACCCTTCACGTGATCTTGATTCTATCCCTCAGTTGATACAGCCTAGAACTGTGTTGGCTTTTTTGACAACTGCAGCATGCTGCTTGTTCAAATGAGTATAAAGATTTATTACAAGCTTACACTCTCTTTAAGAAACTACTAACAGTCAAAGCAATTTGGCAATAAACCAGGAATCCAAGGTGGGCTGGACCTAGCTCTCTGGTGGGTGCAAAATTTGTCTGAAACGGTGTAGGGTTTCCTGCCTAGGCAGGAGTTGGACTAGAAGACCTCCAAGGTCCCTTCCAACTCTGCTATTGTATTGTATAAAATGCCTCACGATTGATTATGTGTTTGATCCCTCCCTCGGGCTCAGCATAGCTCAGGGGTGTCCAAACTTGAGAACTTTAAGACTTGTGGACTTCAACTCCCAGAATTCCCCAGCCAGCCAGCCAATTCTGGGAGTTGAAGTCCACAAATCTTAAAGTTCCCAAGTTTGGACACCCCTGGCATAGCTGGCTGAGGAATTCTGGGAGTTGAAGTCCACAGCTCTTACAGTGACCAAGGTTGAGTAACACTGCCGTCGATCATAACTACGTGTAGCGTACAGGTAGTCCTTGTCTTACAGCAGTTCACTTAGCGACCATTCCAAGTTACAACAGCGCTGAAAAAAGGGACATATGACCATTTCTCACACTTACGACCGTTGCAGCATCCTCATGGTCACATTATCAAAATTCAGACGCTTGGCAACTGACTCATATTTGCGATGGTTACGGTGTCCCTGCGTCATGTGATCCTCCTTTTACGACCTTTTGGCAAGCAAAGTCAAAGGAGGAGCCAGATTCATTTAACAGCCGTATTAACAACTGCAGTGATTCCCTTAAAAGACGCGGCAAGAAAAATTGTAAAATGCCGCAAAACGCGCTTAACAAATTTCTCACTTAGCCACGTAAAATTTGGGCTTAGTGGCGGTCGTAGGTCGAGGACTACCTGTACCAGGCGCCCTCCAGATCAACCAAAATAGCATTTGTTTTCATCAGGTGTTTTTATACTGCTTAAGTCACTTTCGGTGTAAGGGAGCCAGTCAGAGGAGGTATTCAGCCGGTTCGAACTGGTTCACTCAAACTGGTAGTGGAAATCGCGGCTGGGCCTGCCAACATACCCCAGCCCTATGTCGTCCTATTTAGGCATGTTTTCAAGCCAAAGTGCATGCGTGGAAGGTCCATGCGTGCGCTCACATTTGCAAACTGGTAGGGAAAGTAAGTTACTACTACCCCTGGAGCCAACGTAGGAAGGAAATCTACGATGCAACAGGGGCACCAACATAGCTGTTGGTGAAACTGAAATCTGGGGGGTGGGGGGAGCTTTAAAAGCTACCTTACTTCCCCTTAGGTAGAAATTAATTACCCCTAAATCATCCCAGACAGATCTCTTCCAGATTTATTCTTGAAAAAATTTAACAATATGGGTTCAGCCAGACTGATGATAATTTATTCCACAGCACAGTTATTCCTATATGTTTCCCCTTTGCTCACATGCGTATGTACGCAGACAGACAGACAGACAGACACACACACACACACACACTCCATCAAATTAGCAAGCCAAACAAATAAAAATTTTAAAGGAATATTTTGTGAGAATAAGCACTTTGTGTGAGGGGGGAGGGCAACGATTGCCCCTTTGTGGGTATATAAAGGGTTACGGTACATCCTTTCTCCAAACTGGGTGAAGCCAGGCGATGAATTTGGGGAGGGGAGGGCTAGAAACAATTTGTAAATATTATTTAATGTATATTTAATGTATAATTTATATTTAATTGCCTGGAAAAGGAAACCATTGGAATCCAAGAACTCTGCAAGTTTGGAATCCAGTTAGCGGAATCTTGCCTTGAAAACTTCTCAGAATTTTTTTTTTCTGCTGGGAAAGAGATTACTGCTTTCTAACCTTACTCCTCAGATGTTGGAGGATTTATTTCAAATTTCTCTTGATGGAGTTTTGAATGTTGGAAAGGACAGAAGCTGCTGGAACTCAGCCCAAGGAAAAAACAACAACAGGACAACAGACACAGAAACAAACAAAAAAATAAAACCCTGATCTTGATCTACCTGATTGACCTTAGAAGCACCCAGGGGTGGGATTGAAAAATCTCTGCCCGGTTGCTGTGTGGGGGCATGGCTGGCGGGGCGGGGCCTAGTCAGCCTTCTGCGCCATGGTGGGGAGAGCCTGTTTTCACCCCCCAGGCTCTGGAGGCTTTCTTTGAGCCTCCGGGAGGGCGAAAATGTCCTCCCTCGGGCTGCGGAGGCCTTCTGGAGGCCAGAAACCGGCCCGTTTGCAGACTTTCAGGAGGTGCATTTTTCACCCTCCCAGACCCTCCGTGCAGGCCATGCACTTCTCTGGCATGATGAACGGGCCGCGTGGAGACTCCTGGGAGAGGAGGGGCAGGGTGGGCAGGGCCAGCCAGTCCTTCCAACTACCAGTTCGACAAATCAGATGTAAAATTAGCATCCAGTTCACCCGAACCGGCCTAAACCGGCTGAATCTCACACCTGGAAGAACCCCCCCCCCCAAAACCTCTCCAAATTAAAATAACAAATCACCTTTAAATTACTGGAGTGATTTTGATCCTGGTCAATGATAACGCAGCTAAACATCTTGTGTTACTTAACAAACTTTCCCCTTCTCCCTAAATTCTTTGCACTAAGGCAGGGGTGTCCAAACTTGGGAACTTTAAGACTTGTGGACTTCAACTCCCAGAATTCCCCAGCCAGCATGGCTGGCTGAGGAATTCTGGGAGTTGAAGTCCACAAGTCTTAAAGTTCTCAAGTTTGGACACCCCTGCACTAAGGGCTTACCTGTTTTGTTTGCGGTGAAATATGCAGGTAGTCTTCCACCTACAACCATTCATTTAGTGACTGTTCAAAGTTACAACCAGTCCTTGCATTTACAACTGTCACAGCATCCTCACAGTCATGTGACCAAAATTTGGTGCTTGGCAACCAGCATATATTTACAATGGTTGCTGCATCCTGAGGTCACGTGGTCAACTTTTGGGACCTACCAACAAGCAAAGCCAATGGGGGAAGCCAGGTTTGCTTAAGGACCTTGTGATTCATTTAACAACTGCAGCAGCTCACTTATCAATGGTGGCAATAAAGGTTGCAAAATCAAGCATGATTCACTTAACAACCGTCTTTTTGCTTAGTGCCAATTCTGGTCCCAATTTTGGTCGTAAGTCGAGAACTACCTGCAGCTACTGACCATAAACTAAACAGATTAACAGAGTTGGAAGGGACCTTATAGGTAATCTAGTCCAACCCCCCCACTCAAGCAGGAGACACCATTTCTGACAAATGGCAGTCCAATCTCTTCTTGAAAGCCTCCAGTGATGAAGCTCCCACAACTTCTGAAGGCAACTTCTGTTCCATGGGTTGATTATTCTCACTGTCAGACAATTCCTCCTTATTTCTAGGTTAAATCTCTCCTTGTTCAGTTTCCATCCATTATTCCTTGTCTGGCCTTCAGGTGCTTTGGAGGATAGCTTGACCTCCTCCTCTCTGTGGCAGCCCCTAAAATATTGGAAGACTGCTATCATGTCTCCCTTGGTCCTTCTCTTCACTAGACAAGCCATGCCCAGTTCCTGCAACCGTTCTTCATATGTTTTAGCCTCCAGTCCCTTAGTCATTCTGGTTGCTCTTCTCTGCACTCTTTCTAGAGTCTCAACATCTTTTTTATAATGTGGTGACCAAAACTGGATGCAGTACTCTAGATGTGGCCTTACTAGGGCTTTATAGTGTGGTATTAATGCCTCACTTGATCTTGATTGTATCCCTCTGTTAAAGCAATTTAGGATTGCATTGGCTTTTTTGGCTGCTGCTGCACACTGCTGGCTCATATTTAGCTGGTTGTCCACTAAGACAACCTTTGGCCCAAAGGGCTTAGGTTGTTGGTTTGAGCTCCGAGCTTGGCGATTTGGTGACAAACGTTCATCCATCATTCGAGGAGACATGGATTGTCCAAAGCACACTGAAGATGTCTCCTCGAATGGGGATGAAACGTTTGCCACCAAATCGCCCAGCTCGAAGCTCAAACCAATAACATAACGACCAGACTGAGCTACTAATATTCAAAGACATTTCAACAAAGGGCTTACTTGTTTTGTTTTAAAAAGCAAACGGCAATGAAATGCAGCTACTGAATATAAAATCGTAATAGCTGCCTTCCTTTGCAACTTCAGCTCCTCGTGGTCATTCCGGCTGGGGAATTCTGGGAACAGGATCTGAAAGACTACAGGTTGCCAAAACCTCTTTGGCTCCAGCGTTTCATTAAAATCCCGGCGTTTCAGCCTGGCTAGCATGATTCCTTCAAACTCCCACAGTAGCTGGCTTATGAGCTGATTGCCGATGGGAGCTCTTTTTTTCCACGGGAAGACCCCCTTTGCTTGCTCCCACGCCATGCCCCCAACTCTCCGTGCAGGGAACTCCTTCTTCTGCCCAAGGCTTCCTTTTTCTCTACCCCAAATTCAGGAGGGGGGCAACCGCAGCTTTTGAGAAACGCTTCCCTCCCTTACCTCTCTGTGGAGAGACCACCAGTGCTGAGTGATTAAATGGTTGTTGTTTCTTCCATTACTCAGCTTCCTGAATTATGGGGTGTGTAAGGCTCCATGATTGGGAATCATTATGGGTTGAAGCAGAGGGGTGAGGAAGATGGGGAACAAAAGGAGGTTTGAAAGTTTCCGAGGCCTTCCAGGGTTCTTTCGAAGTCGCTCAGGCTGCAGCCATTTTTACTTGCTTCTCTGTTTCTACCAGATATTTCTATTGTTGAGAAATAACGCAACTTCTCAATAATGCCTGGTGACAAACAAACTGGAAGACCAAAGAAATAGAGCAACAGCAGGCAACAGAAGGAAGATGGTCTACTCAGTGGAGCAGACATCAACTCTCAGACGGAGAGACCATAACCTACTCTGCCCCAAAGCCTGAAGGCAGAGCTAGGTGGGGTCTTCAAGGATCATGTAATGAAGAGCAGAATGTCCAAAATATCTGGAGAGAACTGCTCCAGACAGCGTCATCTGATGGGACTGCTTCCTAAGTCCCATTAGATGACACTGTTTAATACACGGGAAGATTAGAACATAGAATAATAAAGTTGGAAGGGGCCTTGGAGATCTTCCAGACCAACTCCTTGCCCATGGCAGGAGATCCTATACTACTCTGAACAAATGTTGGTCCTTGAAAGCCTCCAGTGATGGAACACCCACAATGTCTCAAGGCAGGCGGTTCCATTGATTAATTGTTCTCACTGTCAGGACATTTCTCCTTCGTTATAGATTGGTTCTTTCTTGAATGATCTCCCATTCTTGTCCTGCCCTCAGATGCTTTGGAGAATAGCTTGACTCCCTCTTCTTTTTAATTTTTTTTAAAAAAATTGTATTTACAAACATACAAAATACACACACACAGAACTTAGACGTACACTACATTTACACAGTGCATTGGAACTTCCTGTTCCTTCTAATAGTTGTTTCAAATCGGTACAATTCTCCTTATGTTATTTCCCCTTCTAATATATTTCATTTGAGTTTCACCATTTTTAACCTCCTTATTTTTATGGTATAGGTGGATGGAGGGAGAAACAAGGATAAATGAAAGAAGCCAATAAAGCCCAGAAATAGAAGTTAAGGAGAATTAACATATATATATGCGCTCAAGAGAGTTTAAACTTATTAGAGGTAATCACCCAATATATCAGATGAGTAATTGACTCCCTCTTCTTTGTTGCAGCCCCTGAGATATTGGAAGACTGCTATCATGTCTCCCCTAGTCCTTCTTTTCATTAAACTAGACATACCGAGTTCCTGCAACCGTTCTTCATATGTTTTAGTCTCCAGTCCCCTAATCATCTTTGTTGCTCTTCTCTGCACTCTTTCTAGAGTCTCCACATCTTTTTTTTACATCATGGCGACCAAAATTGACAGCCCCTAAAATACTTGGAAGACTGCTAACATATCATGCCTAGACTCAGAGTAGGTCTACCAAATTTGTCTGATTATGTATGATGGGCAGAAGCAATGGGACAGGGGCAGAATTCAAATAATTAGGCTCTATGTGGTTTGGGAATTAATAGATGATCTTGCACCCAGAGGTTTCTCAGTCATGGATCAAAACTCAGGACCCAAATCAAATAAACAAGGCTCACTGCAGTGTTTATTTAACAGTATGTGTAAGGGACATGGTGGCTCAGTGGCTAAGATGCTGAGCTTATTAATCAGAAGGTCGGCAGTTTGGTGGTTCGAATTCCTAGCACCGCGTAACTGAGAGAGCTCCCGTTACTTATCCCGGCTTCTGCCAATGTAGCAGTTCGAAACCATGTAAAAAATGCAAGTAAAAAAATAGGGAGCACCTTTGGTGGGAAGGTAACAGTGTTCCTTGTGCCTTCGGCGTTTAATCATGCCAGCCACATGACCACGGAGATGTCTTCAGACAGCGCTGGCTCTTTGGCTTTGAAACGAAGATGAGCACCGCCCCCTAGAGTCAGGAACGACTAGCACATATGTGCAAGGGGAACCTTTACCTTATATATCGGGGAGGGAGTTGTCTTCTTTAAAAATATAGTGAGAATCTCCTGCAAATGAGGAGATGCACGTCCACTTATGCCTTTCAGGAAGAAGGGAAAATGAGGTAGGCATACATATGCATCAGTAACACATATTCATAAGTGGTGACCTCAGGTAACCTCTTGCCCTCCTGCTCTTCACAGAGGAGCGCAAGTGAAAAAAGAAACATTGACTTCTTGAGATTCAAGGGTTGCAATGGGAATGTTGGGATAAAAAATGTGCAATGGGTCGGTGAACTAGACGCTGCAAGGTCACCTTCTTTATGTCTCACGTTGTCTTCAACTGCTCAATTCATCTGAAAATTAATTTCCCGGTGAAGTTGAGGGAGCAGAGAAATCCCGTGGGCATATTGGGGCATGACCATATCCGCCCACATGGTTGGATTCTACATCAATTGAAGCTTTTGAGAGGTCTTCAAGGGTCGCCTTGGATCCAGAGGATCTATCTGCTTGTAGCCCCTTAATAGGGCATCATCAGGGTATTCAGGATACTTGACCCCATGCTAGCAGGTGACCTCACCCAATTACTTCAAATATAGGCTACATAAGAGTAATCAGCCTGTGACTCGCCCCACACAGGTCAAGAGGTTTTGACTCCAGCTTTCCCTTCCTATCAACATAGTGTAGGAAGTTAGCACCCACCCCTCTCCTAGGAAAATGAGATATTTTAGGAAATATTTCCCCTAAAAGGGAGGCAGAAACTCACCCCCCCCTCCCACCTTTGTCAATGGACCATTAAGGCCTGGGCCAGTCTATTCTACATAACAAAAATCTACCTCTTTCAGGCAGAGCCGTGGGGGAAGTTGCCCAAAGCCCCTTCATTACATCATCAGCCAGCAAGGCTCAACCAAGCTTGGGACATACACAACCTACAAAGTTACCCCTGCATGGCTCACAGGAGTCTGACAACCAATCAGAATACAAGCTCAAATTCAAATCCCAACAGAGGGTATAAATCTCTCTTTCTCGCCACTCCATGTGCCTTTTTGCCCAGGACCTCAAGCCATGTGGTCTTGTTCACAATCAAAACCATCTTTCCAATCAGTCACCATTGTTTCCAGTGTCTTCCTCCCCACTTGGAACTCAACCCAGAAGGACACTTCTCCCAACAATTAACTGGAAGTTTGGTTACAGAGAAGGAGAATCACTACAACACCATGTCCTTTTCCTCCTAATCCCTGTAGTTTGGTCCAGAAGGATACTATGAAAGAATGTGGTGAGATCAAGGAAGGCCAGGACCAGGGGTGAAATGCTAGCGGTTCGGGTAGGTTCACCCAAAGCAAAAAATGCTTTTAAAAAGTTAAAACACCGTTCCAATGATTGTGCGGCACAGCTGATTGTCACAGCTGATTGTCAGAACCTTTTACAAACCTTTGAAAGCATTTTTTTTACTATCTATTTGCCCGAAACGGTAGTAAAAAACATCCTTTAAAAAAGTTTAAAAAAAGATTCCGGTCATCAGCTGGTGACAATCAGCTATGCCGCACAATCGTCGCAACCTCTTTTTTTTTTACTTTTCTAAAGCATTTTGTTTACTACAGGTTTGGGTGAATAAATAGTAAAAAAAGTACTTAAAAAAAGTTTTTTTAAAGTTCTGTCAATCAGCTGTGCCGCACGCTTTATATTCGCTAGAAAGCAGAAAATCCTGCTTTCCAGCGCATCTAAATCACACGGCACAGCTGTCCCCCCTCTCACGGTTCTACTGACCTTTGCAGACTCAGAAAGGGCTTCTTAGCGCCTGCAGTGCGCCTGCACCACGCCTGCACCTGAAGCGTGCGTTTGGCGCACGTGTGCACGTGAAGCAAACTGGTAGCAGACTTCAGAGCATTTCCCCCCTGGCCAGTACTCTTGCCTCTCTCCCTCCTACCTACTTCAGAGGTCATCAATGGACACTATCAATACTATCTCAGGGCTAAAACATGTCTGAAATGGTTCTAGGTAATCCATTTCCCTCATGGCTCTCTGAAGGCTCAGCTTAACCACCTTCTCAACAGCCTTCCTTAGAAAAAAGCAGTCTAGGTGAAAGTTATCCTGGACTGATGGGTTCTATAATGGCTTCAGGAGAAGAAGAAGCATGTTTCCTTCACCAAAGATGGAACCTCCCTCTCTATCACAGAGGAAGACAGCCTCACACAGACCCAACCACATGCCACCTCTGCAATCCATTTTAACCGTCTAAATTTTCCAATTTGGCTGCTTCAACAGCTACGGCAGCTCCTCCTGTGGATAAATCCATCTCTTTCTCATTTTTGAGTGGTCGGAGCCAACTGTATATTGTAAGCTGAAACCAGAGGCAGGTTTTATGAGTTATTACAGTTTAAATTCCCCAGTAATCAGATGCAAAGAAACGGAAAGCAAAACCTGAAGACGATGCCAATAATTCTCAACGTCAACCAAATCTCTGACACTCTTGCAAGGAGATGGAAATGTTAACAATTTCCTCCCTTCAGTCTGCAATATCAGCAATCCAGAAAACATCCATCACCCTTCAACGAAGCAAATTAAAAAAAAAAAAATCAGATCAGCAGAAAAATCACAGACTCATCATTATTTCTCTGTTTACTTCTCAAGAGGGCTGGGTGGCGTTTCCCCCCACCATCCATAAATCTAAGTACCTTCTACTGAATGGGACATTTGATTATCCGTCTAGATGTATCTTCTCCAACCCAGTGTTCTCAAGATATGAAGACCTTGATAGCACCTATCCATACCGAATTGCTTCTCAACCTTGGCAACTTTAAGATATGTAGATTTCAGCTCCCAGAATTCCTCAATATGCTGGCTGGGGAACTCTGGGAGTTGAAGTCCACATATCTTAAACTTTTCAAGGTTGAGAAACATTGCTCTATGTACTGTACACAGGTAACCCTCAACCTTAAGGGGACACGGTGGCTCAGCGGCTAAGACGCTGAGCTTGTCGATCAGAAAGGTCAGCAATTCAGCGGTTCGAATCCCTAACGCCGCGTAACAGGGTGGACTCCTGTTACTTGTCCCAGCTTCTGCCAATCTAGCAGTTTGAAAGCATGTAAAAATGCAAGTAGAAAGATAGGAACCACCATTGGTGGGAAGGTAACAGCGTTCCGTGCGCCTTTGACATTTAGTCATACCGGCCACATGACCATGGAGACGTCTTCGGACAGCGCTGGCTCTTCAGCTTTGAAACGGAGATGAGCACTGCCCCCTAGAGTCAGGAACGACTAGCACATATGTGCGAGGGGAACCTTTATTTTTACCTTAACCTTCAACTTACTACCATTTGTTTAGCAATCATTTGAATCACAATGGCACTAAAAAAAAGTGACCCATGACCCCTCTTTGCACTTCCCCACATTACAGTATCCCCACAGTCATATGATCAAAATTTAGGCACTTGGCAACTTGCATATAGTTACAGTGGTCCAAACTACACAGGGTCATGTGAATGCCATTTGTAACTTGTGACATGGTCATTAAGCAACTCTGGCTTCCAGGGTCAATAGGGGAGGTCAGAGTTGCTTAATGACCATGTAATTCACTTAACAACTACAATGATTGGCTTAACCATGACAAAATAGTTGTAAAATTAGGTGTGACTCACTTAACAATCACCTTAGCAATGGAAAATTTGGTCTCAGTTGCAGTCATAAATTGAGGACTACTATCTGTAGTTGTTCAGACCATAGAAGCGGCAGTGTTGTTGATTTATTCTGGAAACTGCTATGCATTTGAAAGACTTCAGTGAAGGGGCTGCATTTGTACCATGTTTTTCATTGTGCCATCACTCTTTAATACCTTGCAGTTCTGTGTCTTATGTTTCGATTAAATCCAAGAGATATACAGCCTGAAACTCTTTCTTGGAGTTTCCCCAGATTAGGAACAGCTGTGAAACAATGCAAAGACATGTAACAGATGAAAAAAAATACAGGTGCAGCTCTTTCATTAATTTGCAAGAACAGAAGAAACTCAAAAACAAGGTTCAGAGAATTTTGCAAGCATCTGGAGAATGAAGCAAAGAGAATCCCAACACTTCTTTAGCTGTGGGTGAAAATGTTTGGAAGTAGAAGACCCTAGGGCTCAGAATGAGACTGGTAAGTCTGTTATGCTTGGAATTTTCGTGTTTATTTTGGGGTCACACAAAAGAACCAGCCCAAATTTGATAGGTTTAGTATTTTGCAGGTCATGACAAGTCCTTATAAATGTTGGTCTCCATCAGTGAGGAGGCCAGAGCATAAGAACCTGGCCCCTGGGGACTCTGGGAGACACAGTCCAGCAACAGGAAAACTATTTTGTCCTCATCAACCTCAAGTATCTTGTCAAGGAATTTTGATTGCCCAGGTGAACATAAGAATTCAATAAACCGAACAAATGTACAAAATCGTAGGTTGGGTTCACGCAACACTGTAAACCCAAGTTAGAAAACACAATTGTGTTTGCATCACATGCTCTGCTCCGTCAAACCCATTTTGTCTTAATATGTAGGCCTAGTTCACCCAACGTGCTATGAAAATGATTTACCCGCTTCTCAAAGATTGGTCATAACCCTCTGATAACGATCCAGTTCTATGCAATACTTGGCTGTTATCCATTTGGGGAAGACAAAACATAGAAGCCTTTCTTTGGGAAACTTTGTTCTTTTTCTTCTTCTTTCATGCCTAGATCAAACTTTAAATTGCCAGAATGAAGCTACCTTCTTGGCTTTGCCTTCACCAACAATGTCATTATTGGTACATGTTTTTGGTAGTAGCCAGGTGGGCTGGGCTATGTGTCTCTCCACATTCACACCATGGGTTGTTATTCAGCAGAGTCTCCACTTGAGCATATTGGTTTTACACAAGCACTTCAACCTATTCAGGGTCCTCTATAGTAGCAGTCACCAATTGGTGGTTCGCAGAAAAATTATTTGCATGTTTTATATTGCACGAAATCAGGGGTCCTCAAACTACGCCCCTGGGATGGATACGTTTAATGAACACTTGTGTTGCTGCAGAGAGTCTCCCCCTTCGGGGTCTTTTTGTGGGGGTCGAAGGGGGGGCAGAGATTCCAACTTGGGGTCTGCTTCAGATTCCTGGTGTGGGGCTTTGGGTGAAGGCTGGAGGGAAGCACCGCTGGTGGCGAAGAGCCGGAGGGCCTCATTCCAGTGGGACTGCAACATGGCCTGAACTCAGCCCGCTGAGCCTCCAGGCGCTGGTACCTGGCCTTGCACTTCCACAGGTCTTCCCTCTACTTGGAAAGCCTATGCTTGTAGTCCTCAGTGAGGTGCTTCTGTTGAGCCTCCTCCTCAGTCAGATCCAATTTGAACTGAGCTGTTTTGCCAACTCTTTTCTCATGGGGGCTGCTTAGCTCCAACAACTGCTTCTTGTTGGGGCCCTAAGGAGCCCACATGGGCAGGTGAGGAATGGTGAGTAGAAGCTAGCAAGGTACACCTCGACGTGAGTGACATTGAATTGGCCATGTCCACCGAGTCGTTCATTAGACAGATCATTAGTGGTCCGCGGGTTTTAAAATTATGAATTTAGTGGTCCCCGAGGTCCGAAAGGTTGGTGACCCCTGCTCTAAATAGTATAAGGGAGATCAGATCCTTTAGCTGTAACCTCCTTCAATTTTATTCCTCGCTCAGTGGTCTCCTTCTGCCATCTTTTAATTACATTTTGTTCTTGTGTAACCTCAAGAATATTTGTTCTTGCCATAAAAAGAAATTTTGCTGAGAATAGTTCTGATTCATGTGGACTTTCTGATCTTACTCTTGGGACAAGTGTCATTACTAGGGTTAGATATTGGCTGTAAATTTAGAAGTCTTCAGTTGATTCAATACCTGTTTTAGTTCCCAGAGATATTCATTCCATTCATTCACTCACTCATTCATTCACCAAAAATACCATTGAGGAAGAGGGGGAAAGGGAGAAGGGAATGAGATCGTCAGAAGCAGGGACCCAGGGTGTCAAAAGTGAGGGCAGAAATCCAGTGCTTTCTGCCTCTCAAAAGGAGCACCGTTTTGCATCTCTGGTATGTTTCCCAGTCTCTTTAAGCTATTAACAACCATAGGCATGTTACGATGACATACAAATTCTGCCTGTTATTACTTTTAAAAGGCCTCATTTCCCCCAGGAAACTCTCTAATAACAGAAAACCAGACAGAAAATAAATCAGGGGCAGGGAAGGGGACATGGCTTGGGATACATGCTCTAAAATCCTTATTTGCTAAACTTGGCTCCAGAGATATCCATGAACCATCTGTTTGCTTCTGTACTGCACTTCTCAAAGGACCACTAATGCTATTTGGGCGAAGTGTTGGCACCAGAAGAAGGAGGGCTTCTTTGCCAGCTTGTTTGTATTTGTATTTATTTATTTGTCAAGCATGTATAAGATATCAGGTATAAATATAAACATGGATATAAACGAAAGAACTGAATACAAATAGATGGGGACAGTAGGACAGGGACGGTAGGCACGCTGGTGCGCTTATGCATGCCCCCTTTACGGAGCTCTTAAGAATGGGGTGAGGTCCACGATAGACAGTTGAAGGTTGAAGCTGTGGGGGTTTGAGGATGTAACAACGGAGTCAGGTAGAGCATTCCAGGCGTTGACCACTCTGTTGCTGAAGTTGTATTTTCTGCAATCGAGTTTGGAGCGGTTCACCTTGGGTTTGTTTTCGTTTGTTTGCCTCTGTATTATTGAGGTTGAAGCTGAAGAAGTCGTTGTCAGGTAAGACCTTGTAGCAGACAATTTTGTGTACTGTGGTTAGATCATACTGCAGGCAGCGCAGTTCCAGATTGTCCAAGCTCAAAATTTCAAGCCTGGTGGCATAGGCAATACTATTGTGAGTAGAGGAGTGGAGGACTCTTCTTGTGAAGTACCTCTGGACCTGCTTGATCGTATTAGGGTACAGTGTGGATTCCAGGCAGATGAACTGTATTTGAGAATTGGTCTGGTAAAGGTTTTGTATGCCCTAGTTTGCAGTACAACGCTACTGGAGAAGAAGCTTAGCAAAATTAGGTTAACAACTCTTAATGCCATCCATCCATCCATCCATCCATCCATCCATCCATCCATCCATCCATCCATCCATTGTTTGGAGATCCAGATGATCTCGAGTAGTCTGGAGGCTTCTGGATTGAGGAAAACTGCTCCCACGTGCAATGGGAACTCAGCATCTCATTTGACTGCAGGAAAGGTTGAGTGAGTCATCAGGCCAAAGAGCAGAATTCTATCAGAGGCATTGGGCTATATTTCCCATCATTCCAGACAGTAGTTAATGAAAACTGGAATTCTACATCTCTCAGGAATGGGGACTCGGTCTGGGAAAGCTGCAGCATAGCTTAGCAAAAGCAAAGGATCTGTTTCCAAGGATTTCCCCATTTTTGGCTGCTCGTTGCAGCTACTCCTGTGAGCAGAGATCCAACCCAAAGACCTCATCTTGCTTAGCTTCTTCAAGATCGGCCAAGGTTAGCCAGGTGTTTTTTAAAGGCCTTGTTTCAAAACAGGAGAATTGCCAGGCCTGGGCTGAAAAATTCAAGTGAAGCGGTGGGAAAAAAAACGATACAAGAGTTTTCTGCATCTTTTGTCCGTTGCCTCTTGGTGGATGTCTGGACTTTTACACGAAGCAGATATGGTCATCCTAATGAAGGGAACTAAGTTTCATCCTGGCGGGGGGGTGGGGGGTGGGAGACAGATTTTACAATAGGCAACTCTGTCATGTGATTTTACACAGACAAAAGGACTTCCTGGGCATTATTCCCCAATAAAATGCACCAGGGCCTCAGTTTTCCTTCTGTAAAATAGATGGTCGGTTAGCAGGTGTCAAAACTGTCATTTGTGAAAAAGTTGCCTCTTTGTCCTTCCTTATTTGGAAATAGAAATGTGTGACACAGGAGGTAGATTCACAGCAGAGTTGGGTTGCTCCCAGTTCAGCCCAGTTTGGCCAAACCGGTAGTGGCGGCGGTGGTAGGCTTCGCCCACCTGCCCGGATGCTTCTGCGCATGCGTGCGAGCGCGAGTGAACCGGTTAGCAATCCATCATTGATTCACAGAATGTGCCAAACCCTAAATTCAAGTAACAGGCTATAATACAGATAGTCCTCAACTTATAACCGTTTGTTTAGTGACTGTACAAAGCTACAAAAAAAAGAGTCTTTTGATCATTTTTCACACTTAGACCACTGCAGCATCTCCGCGATTGTGTGATCAAAATCCAGACGCTTGGCAAGTGACTCGTATTTATGACGGTTGCAGAGCCCGTGTGTGTGTGTGGCATGGCGTGATCCCCTTTTGCAACTTTCTGACAAGCAAAGTCGATGGGGAAGCCAGATTCCCTTAACAACCGTGGCGCTAATTTAACAGCTGCAATGATTCACTTAACAACTGTGGCACGAAAGATCACAAAACGGGACAGAACACGCTTAGCAACACATTTTGGGCTCAATTGTGGTCATAAGTCCAGGATCCCACACTATGCCATGGCCAAACCATTCTATGGCTTAATTCCGTACTTTGGCTCATGCAACAGGCTGAGACGCTCCCGGGTTCCCACCAGATGGGAAACCACAAACGACCAAATCCCAGCTTAGCTTAATTTAGTATGTTGCAAGAATCCAGCCAGTAAGTACTGTAGGGCAGTCAGAAAAATGTGAAAATAGTCTAGTACACGAAGGAAATGGATATTCTTCGGTAGGACAGTCTGGGAAAGTTGGCTTGCCTTTAAGCAGATGAAATGTTTTAGCAGGAGGGAGACCTGGAATTTGAGCCGGGAGCTTGGAGTAGCCAGAGGGTTTGATGAGATGTAGACAGCCCATCTTGGTAAGTAATGGAATCTGTATGAGGACCTTGGCTTGCATAGAATGAGTAGCTGAATTTTGGTCCTGTACGTCATCATTCCCACTGGCAATTTTTGATGGAGGATCTCTCTCCCTTCCCTTCCTCTCTCTCTCTCTCCTCCTCCCTCCATTCCTCTCTCTCCCCTCCCTCCCTCTCTTCTTCCCCTTCCTTTCCCCCTCCCCTCCCTCTCTCTCCTCCCCCTCCCTTTCTCCCCCTCCCTCCCTCTCTCTCCCCCTTCCTCCCTCCCTCTCTCTTCCTCCCCCTCTTCCCCCTCTCTCCCTCCCTCCCTCCCTCTCCTCCCTCTCCTCCCTCTGTCTATCCCCCTCCCCCTCCCTCCCCCTCCCTTCCTCTCTCTCCTTCTCTTTCTCTCTCCCCTCCCTCTTTCTCTGTCCTCCTCCCTCCCTTCCTCTCTCTCCCCTCCCTCTCTTCTTCCCCTTTCTTTCCCCCTCCCCCTCCCTCTCTCTCGCCTCCTCCCACTCCCTTTCTCTCCCTCCCTCCCTCTCACCTCCTCCCTCTGTCTATCCCCTCCCTCCCCCTCCCTCCCCCTTTCTTCCTCTCCCTCCTTCTCTTTCTCTCTCCCCCTCCCTCCCTTCCTCTCTCTCCCTTCCCTCCCTCCCTGTCTTCTTCCCCTTTCTTTCCCCCTCCCCCTCCCTCTCACCTCCTCCCACTCCCTTTCTCTCCCTCCCTCTCCCCCTTCCTCCCACCCTCCCTCTTACTCCCCCTCTTCCCCCTCCCTCTCTCCCACCTCCTCCCTCTGTCTATCCCCTCCCTCCCCCTCCCTCCCTCTCTCTCTTCCTCTCTCTCCTTCTCTTTCTCTCTCCCCCTCCCTCTTTCTCTCTCTCTCTCCCTCCCTCTTTCCTTCCTCGTTGTAAAATTTCAGCTGCTGTCCAGATGTGGAGCAATTTGGAGAGGTTGCCTGGAGGTCAACTCTGCACTGGAAAGGTTAATTTAGATTAAATTAAAGAGCTGAAGCACCATAATTTTGAAGAGGACCAAGCAAATCAGAGACTTTTGGGATGACAAAGGTCTCTGCTCTCAGGGAGAGTTAAAAAAAAAATCAAAATGGCAGCCTTGACTGCATGCCTGAAGCTCCATCCTCTTTTTGGGGTATCTATGATGCCCGTAAGAAGGGGCATAGCCGCTACCATCAAGGTTTTTTAAAAATCCTTCCCTAGAAGCTCCCCTGTCTCTTTGTAGGCAGCACTGTCTGTATGCAAAGAGGCCTTGGGAAGTAATCACTGGAGGACAGAAAAAGGCAAAAGAAATCATTGCCCCAGGTACTGTTCCCCCACTGGCTGAAAAAAATGGGGATTGAAAAAGAAAGAAAGAAAGACCTCCAGTGACAAAGGAATGGAGCCCCTTTCTGGCCTTGTGCCTAACCACAACTCCCTTATGTCCTGCTGACACTTATTTTCTCCCTGAACCCCATGAAGCAATGTGCATCCTGATGACCTCACAGAAATGGCTTTATGATGCAAGTCATCCTTAGCTTAGATATTCAAAGATTTCCCACTTTCTCCCAGCATCATCCAAGGGCCATTGCAAGAGGTCTAACATCTGTGAGGCTCATCAGCTCTTGTTTTAGAGGAAATTGGGGGATTGCAGCAAAAGATAAGGATGAGACTGGACAGTAAACATCATGCTGGAAGGATTTTCAAGAATGGGGGTGTCCAACCTTGGCAACTTTAAGACTTGTGTACTTCAACTCCCAGAATGGGAAATTCTGACATCTGAAGTCCACCCATCCTAAAAGTTGCCAAAAGTGGGAACCCCTGTTCTATAGAGTCAAAGATGGATAGAGAGCATTACAACCCACCACTGGGGAGAACAGTGGTGGGTTTTTTTTCGATCCCCATTTTTTTCAGCCAGTGGGGGAACCGTGCCTGGGGCAATTCTTTCTTTTGCCTTTTTCTGTCCTCCAGTGATGGCCCTTGGATGATGCTGGGAGAAAGTGGGAAATCTTTGAATATCTAAGCTAAGGATGACTTACATCATAATGCCATTTCTGTGATGCCAACAGGATGCACAGATTGCTTTAAGAATGCATCATGAGGTTCAGGGAGAAAATAAGTGTCAGCAGGACATAAGGGAGTTGTGGTTAGACACAAGGCCAGAAAGGGGCTCCATTCCTTTGTCACTGGAGGTCTTTCTTTCTTTTTTCAATCTCCATTTTTTTCAGCCAGTAAGGGAACAGTACCTGGGGCAATTATTTATTTTGCCTTTTTCTGTCCTCCAGTGATTACTTCCCAATGCCTCTTTGCATACACACAATGTTACCCAGAAAGAGACAGGGGAGCTTCTAGGGAAGGATTTAAAAAAACCCTTGATGGTAACAATGCGAGCATCACAGATAGCTCTTTTTGCGAGCATCACATATAGCTCTTTTTGCGAGCATCACAGATAGCTCAAAAGAGGATGGAGCTTCAGGCATGCAATCAAGGCTGCCATTTTGGTTTTTTTTAAACTCTCCCTGAGAGCAGAGACCTTTGTCATCCAAAGAATCTCTGATTTGCTTGGTCCTCTTCAAAGTTATGGCACTTCAGCTCATTCATTTAATCTAAATTAACCTTTTTAGTGCAGAGTTGACCACCAAGAGAGGCTTACGGAATCCATATAAGTTTCCAATCCCTCCCCCCTTCTGCTTTGCTGGCTGGGGAAATCTGGGAGTCCTCCAGGCTTAAAGTTACCAAGGTTGGAGACCCCTGTTCTCTCGTCCCCCCCCCCACCTTAGAATGATACGGGAATTCTAGGAGTTGAAATCCACACATCTTAAAGTTACCAAGTTGGAGAAACTCTGTTTTAAATCTATCAAGGTCATCTAGGTACTGTCCTAGCTGAAGTGATGAATATTTTATCACTTTTCTTTCTGAAAGGGATGGGAAATGACTGTGGGGTTTTAAAAATAGATTGTGTGCCATTGGGTCTTGTGTCAACTCTTAGCAGCCAGATAGACGGATGTTGTCCATGACAATCTATCCCTAAGGTAGTCCTTCAGATCTTCCAATGGTGCCCCCATCACTATGGAACGGAGTCCACCCACCTTACTACTGGTCACCCTCTTCATTTTGCCTTCCACCTTTCCCAATGTTACGCCCTTCTTCAGGGAGCTGGATCTTTTCATAATGTGTCCAAAGTAGAATAATTTGAACCTGGTCATTTGTGCCTCGAGTCAGTACAGATAATCCTTGACTTACAACCGGTCTCTTCACGACTGTTTGTTCTGGCCTAGGCTTCCCAAGAGCATGAAGCAAACTCCTTGTCCTGACAAAAAAAACCCTTTAATTAATTGATTTGAATTCTGCTCATTCACATCCAGCAAAGTCTTTCAAGGGAGGATTTACAGTCACAGACCTTATCTGGCTTAGAGAGTTGCCAAGCCGATATCTGCAAAACTTGGCAAGGAGTCTCGGAGAGTCAGGAACCAATTAAGCGAACTAATTGTCTCCTGCAAACTCCACTCCCTTTTCACTCCTCTTTTATTTCCTCTGGGAGGGGCCATTCATCGTTCACCTGTGGCCTTACTCCCAAGTGACCCCTGTTCTTTAGTTGCTCCCTTCATCTGGCCACTCTGCACATGCGCACACTGGGAACTGGCTCCAGCTGTTCATCTGCCTCATTGATGTCCAACTCTGAAGGTAGCTGATAACTGTCAGACGGCTCTGGCCCCCTCTCTGCTTCCGACCCAGAGCCCTCATCCGAGCCTTCCCCAGACTCCAGGACTGGCCCAGGTTCCTCCCCAAATATGGTCATGTGACCATGGGATGATGCAACTAGTCATAAATGCAAGCCGGTCGCCAAACCCTAAAATGTGATCACCTGATCAAAGGGTTGATTTATAACATCGAGGATGGATTGCAAGTAGTTTTTTAAAAAAATCTGCCATGACTTAGATGTGTAACTGGTAGTCAAGAACTACCACTAGTCAAAATCGTAAAGATTCTTGGAGGCATCTTAAAGACAAGGTCCACAAAGGTTATGCTAGATCACTATTTCTCAATCTCAACAACTTTAAGATTTATGGACCTTACCTCCCAGAATTCCCTAGCCAGCTTTTTAAAGTTGCTGAAAAACTACTTTGAGCAGGGACCTAGATGGAAGTGGAGAATTTTCTCTGTGCATCTCTATATAAAGTCTGATCTTTGATGCACAATAAAACACAGTCCTAATATGGTTTCTTTGGTTCAACCTAAGGTTGTGGTGGCTCAGTGGCTAAGACGCTGAGCTTGTTGATTAGAAAGGTCGGCAGTTCGAATCCCTAGTGCCGTGTAATGGAGTGAGCTCCCGTTACTTGTCCCAGCTTCTGCCAACCTAGTAGTTCGAAAGCACGTAAAAATGCAAGTAGAAAAATAGTGAACATCTTTGGTGGGAAGGTAACAGTGTCCCATGCATCTTCCACATTTAGTAATGCCGGCCACATGACCACGGAGACTTCTTTGGACAGCGCTGGCTCTTTGGCTTTGAAACGGAGATGAGCACCACCCCCTAAAGTCAGGAACAACTAGCTCATATGTGCGAGGGGGACCTTTACCGTTACCTTTTAGGGTGATATCTGAACCCATCCTTGGCGATTTGTAAATCATAGATTATAGTTTCCTGTTATATAATGTGATGCAACACCCCAAAAAGTATGGCATCCTTCACTTAATCCTCCAGGGAAAAATTGAAGGCAAATGAGGTCCAGGCAGAAGAAGAACATGGCTTCAAAACCTAAGGGACTGGTTTGGACAAAGCTTAGCAGTGCTTTTTCATGTGGCTGTTGACAAAAATAGGATCGCCAACAACCAGTGACGTGCAGTCAGGTGAGGCAAGTGAGGCACAGCCTCACCACTCTCATCATGAAAAAAAAAAGTAAAAGGAAAAAGCTGAGCTAGTTGCTGCCTCACCGTGGATGACTCTGCTTAACCTCACTGGTGCTCTCCCTCCCCAAGTGTAGTGACTTCCTCCCCAGGCCCCCATTCATTTCTCTCTCACACACACAGCTGGATAAAACTATATAAAAATCTAGCCCAGCTTCACTGATTACAAGTTTGAAAAGGCAACGTGGCTCCACCTGCAATCAAACTACACTTGGGGAGGGAGAGCACAAGTGAGCACTGAGGAGACCACAGGAGGAGGCAGGAAGCCAGGCAAAGAGCCATGCTGTAGTACACACACTTCCCCCCCAGCCTCTTTCTTTTGGAAGGCTCGGCTCGGCTCCCCTCCGGCTTCTCTGCCTCTCCTCTCACCCCAGCCTGCCAGCAGGAGGTGGTGGGTGGGCTTTATTGTGTTCCAGGCATTTCCCACCCAGACAGCAGGCTGCATTTGCAATGGTGGAGGTTTTTGGGAAAGCCAGCAGGGGAATGGGGGGGGATGGCAGAGGAGCTGCTTTCAAGCCACTGGAAAAGATATCCAATCCAACTTTTGTGTGTGTGGGGGTTTGTTTGAGAGTGAGTGAGAGAGGGAAGGGGTAGGAGAGATAGTCCAATCCAACTTCTGTGTGTGTGTGTGTGTGTGTTTGAGAGAGGGGGAGGAAGGGAGAGAGGGAGGAAGGAGGGGAAGGAGAAGAAAAAGAAAAAGAAAGAAGGAGCAAAGGAGAAAAACAAATGCTGTCGCTTTAAATTGGAACTGAGCATGCCTGGCTGTGGAATTCTGGGAGTTGAAGTCCACAAGTCTAAAAATATTTGAAACCCAGCACTGTGTCAGTGCCTCACCAGTCATAAACCTCACCGCACGTCACTGCCAACAACTGATGATGAATGTGGCAGAAGAAGAAGAAGGAGAAGGAGGAGAAGGAGAAGAAGTAGTAGTAGTAATACTAGTTATATAAACCTAGCCAATCAGGTTTCTTGACCAATCATAATTAAGCAAGCTACAGCTTAACACAGATAAACTCAGATAGTGACTTTCTGAAATTAATCCAGAAAGCTTCATCATGGAGCAGAGGACTGGATCCTGTTGTCCCATGTGCAAACCTGTCGCAACCATCACTTCATCAAGACAGCCAGATGACACTTCTGTTCGCATGAAGACGCTTCAATGTGGTGACTTTGCACTTAGCTGGTGTCACCATCCTTTGATGCTGCAACAGAGCAGAAGAAAAATTGCCCTTAAGTTGCTCTGAGTGCTGGAACCTATGGAGGAGGTGCCTGGAATACACTGTTAATCTCCTTTGTTGCTCTTGAGCATCAGTTCTAAACGTTTGTCTCTCATTCACACACATGCTCGGCCCTTTTCCCAAATGAGCTCCAGGGAGCTTGTCAGGGCTCAAACCACATCAGAAAGGCAGAGAGTGATCCAGCCTGGAGCACGAGGGCTCCTCACAGCCGAGTGCCAAGGAGGAGACGGCAGTGCTCTGTGGTCGAGGGGTGCTACTCCAGAGTTGCTGTGAGCTCACATGGTTGGCTGGTGTGTCTGTCTGTAGAAATTGGTACCAGCTCATTCTTCAATGGTTGGATGTGTCCTAGGAAAAGGTTCCTTCCTTTACAGTCTTAGCCAGCTGGAAGTTTTGCAGAGGAAAAGTTGTCCCAATGGAAACAGGATATGGAGGATGAAGCCAAGCACTCTAGTCAGTTGCCAAGTGGGCTTGGAAGGCTGGACGTACTTAAGGATGAGGAGGTAAGGAGGAATGGAGTGCCAGACTCCAGCAATTTTGAAGAAGAGAGATGAGTGGGTCTCATGTCTTGGGCAGCAGCGGGTTTGATGGGGGCCACCATTTTAATTCTTTGGTAAAGTTCAAATTTCATTGCTCAGTGTTCTGACCCAGGCTTCCTTAGAAAGCAAGAAGCAAAGTCTTGGTTCTGACAAAACCTCTTTTATTTACGCGACTGTGAATTCCTTTCATTCACAGCCAGCAAGGCTTTAGCAAACAGTCTTTCTGAGGAATGTTTATCCACACGTACCTTATCTTGTTTGGAGAGCTGCCAGATGGCTAGTTTCCAAACATAGGACAAAGCAAAACTTGACACAGAGTCTCTTATAATCACAAACAGAACTTTCCACTTTTGACATGACCGAATGAATGAATTGTTTCCTGCAAAAGCCCACTCCCCGTTCACTCTTCTTTTGTTTCCTATGGGAGGGGCCAAACACCTCCAAGGTGTGGCTTTACTCCCAAGTCGCCCCTGCTTTCTTAGTTGTTCTTGTCTTCTGGCAGCTCTGTGCATGCGCACACTGGGAACAGGCTCCAGCTGTTCCTCTGCCTCAATGCTGTCTAGCTCCCTCTTTGCCTCCAACGCAGAGCCCTCATCTGAGCTTTCCTCAACCCCCAGGACTGGCCCATGTTCCTCCCCAACCTCCTCACTGGCCGCCGGCGGACCACAATACTCAGGGATAACCTTCCCCAACCTGGTGCTCTCAAATATGTGGAGATTGCAATGTCCAGAATTTCTAGCAAGAAAAGGCCCAAGGAATTCTGGGAATTCGCTCCCAACATATTTTGAAGGGATCAAGTTGCAAAGGTTGATGGTGGCCTTATGGTCATATCAATGGCTTATGGAGGACATCTCAAGGATCTTCAAGCTGGTTGTCCAGCCTGGAATAAAGAAGGACAACCAGTTCTTCTTTTTATTCTAGGTATGGTTTTATGTGGGATGATGATCTCAAGAAAGAGACTTTCTGATAAACATCAATGTCTCTTGTCATCATCATCTTCCACATCAGTTATGGTGATTATGCTCTCTTGGTGGAGTCCCACACTTCTGGATGTGCCAAGTTGGTAAAGGTATGTTTGGAACGGGTGGGTTCCTGCCAGTTCTCACCTCTTCTATAGAGGTTCCACAAATCTACAGTGCCGTTTAGAACCGGTTCCAGCTCCCTCCTTCCGCCTGTCCACACATCATCAAGATGAAGAGCGAGAGGAGGAATTCTGGGAGTTGAAGTCCACAAGTCTTAAAGCTGTCAAGTTTGAACACCCCTGGGGTTTTTTTTCCTAAAGGGTTAGGGGTGCAAGGCTCTTGTAACTTGACAGCTTTAAGACTTGCGTGCTTCAAATGCCAGAGTTTCTGAGCCAACATTTTGGTTACTAAGCAAGAGCGTTGTTAAGTGAGTTTCACCACATTGTACAAGTTGGCCACACCCACCCAGTCACGTGGCCGGCAAGCCACTCCCACCCGGTCACATGGCCGGCAAGCCACTCCCATCCAGTCACATGGCCGGCCAGCCACTCCCACAAAACAGGCCACACCTACAGAAGAGGTTCTAAAAATTTTTGAAACCCACCACTGGTTTGGAAGGACCAAATCTGGTGGACCAATATCGTGCTTGTGATATGCCTAAACTGAACAGCTGTTTCCCATTATTTCACTTGCTTGGTAAAGTTTCCAGAATGAATTTAGTAAGGTTTTAAATCAGTATTTCTCAACCTTGGCAACTTTAAAGATAGCTGGACTTCAATTCTCGGAATCCATCAGCCGTCAAGAAGGATTCTGGGAGCTGAAATTCACCCATCTTAAAGTTGCTGAGGTGGAGAAACATGGCTTCAGATGGAACTTCACTGCTGTGTGCATATTGTATCTGTGATTGTGCGTGGAGGAGGACATATTTGTGTGGTTAGTGTGCATATGGTCATATTTAGGAAAAATTATAGCAATTGTGTAGAAATCAGTCCATCCTGGGGAACATGGATGGGGACTCCATTGACTCCTTTCTCACTTTGCATTTTTGAGGCCACAAATGAAACCTGATGACCCCAGCAGGGAGAGCTTTGGTGTTGAAGCCACAGTGGCTAATTTCTGGTCCTGGGAAGCCAAGCCAAGCCAAGCCGAGCAACAGCAGATAAAAAAAACTTACCACTGGACAGGTTTTGGAAGTAGAATTTCTGGCCCAAAGCAAATTCTCCCCAAGAGGCTTGAAGGGTGAGAGTTTTGCTTGCTAAATTGTTGGTTTGCATTGGTTGCTTCATATCAGGCAATGTTCTAGAATCTTAAGAATTATTATTGGGAATTGTTTTCATTCTAAACCACAAACTAAAACAAGATGCAGCAGGACAACTGACAAAGTCCTCTGGTAGGAACTTAAGCCAGAATCTGGTTCCTAACATGTTTTGAAAATGCGCTGCTCTTTGTTTTTATTTCTCAGATTTATAGGGCTGCCCATCTCACAGAAAGTGTCTCTGGGTGGCAATCCAGGAAAAATAATAAACAAGACAATCATTTCGTTAAAACCGTTATGTAATAATGATTGAAAAGAATTAAACATTATACCAGGGGTGTCCAAACTTGGGAACTTTAAGACTTGTGGACTTCAACTCCCAGAATTCCCCAGCCAGCTGGCTGGGGAATTCTGGGAATTGAAGTCCACAAGTCTTAAAGTTCCCAAGTTTGGACACCCCTGCATTATACGGTAACCGCAAACACAGGAAAGGAGAATAATACAGTGGTAGAATTATACAGCCTATTAAGAAAGACCTTAAAGTTATGAAGGTAACACAAGTCAGTGCATGGCACATGGATATGGATTGTGGGGCCCTTGGTGCTTTCTGAACTTGGCTGCTTTTTTGCAGATGCTTCATTACCCAAATATGTAGCATCTGGCATTGATGATGTTACCTAGTTGGGTAATGAAATGTCTGCAAGAAAACAACTATGCTCAACCAAGGACCCCACAGTTCAACCCTAAGTTACAAATATGGATTTGGATTATGACTTTCCAGTGGAAGGTCCTTTGTTAAGGGTCATGTGTCTTCTCTCATTGGAAGAGCAGAAGAAACTCCTAGATCTACTTGGGTCAGAGGTGGTATTCAGCAGGTTCTGACCAGTTCTGGAGAACCGGTAGCGGAAATTCTGAGTAGTTCAGAGAACGGGTAAATGCCACCTCTGACTGGCCCCACCCCCATCTATTCTCTGCCTCCCGAGTCCCAGGGAGGAAATGGGGATTTTGCAGTATTCTTCCCCTGCCATGCCCACCAACCCACGCCCACTAAGCCACGCCCACTAAGCCATGCCACGCCCACCAAGCCACGCCCACAGAACTGGTAGTAAAAAAATTTGAATCCCACCACAGGCTTGGATCCATCGGCCATCTCCTGTTTATAATGTTTGGTTTAGTTTAGTTTAGTTTATTAGACTTCTAGACCGCCCCCTCTCCCCGAAGGGACTTGGGGCGCTGTACAGGTACCAATTAAAACCATACAATCGATAATAAATATAATTAAAATCGGATTAAATAGACCCCTGTACAAGTTTATACAAATTAAAAACTTAACCTTAAAACCAAATCGTAAAATTTAAAAATACAAACTGAGGTGGGAAAGCTGGAATTAGGCCAGGCCGGCTAGATGAAACAGGTGGGTTTTGAGCTTCTGGCGGAAGGAGCGGAGGTCCGTGGTCGTTCTAATGTCAGGGGGAAGGTCATTCCAGAGGGTCGGGCCCATCACAGAGAAGGCCCTTCTCTGGTTGATCAGGTTTTGAAAGTCCCTTCCATCTAACAGCTTGATCTCTGTATCATGTATCAAAAATATCACAATGATGGCCACAACCATGTGATCAAAACTTTGCTTTTTTAAAAATCCTCTCCTTTATAATAAAATACATTCAGATGATGGTCCTTTTCACCATGGCAGGAAAGGAACAAATTTAAAAAATGATTAAATCTATTTGTGAACTATCAGTGCAGTAAGTGCCTTTTACAGGTCTAGTTATACAGTACTCTATAATAGCATTTCTCAATCTCAACAGCTTTAAGAAGGGTGGACTTCAATTCCCAGAATCTCCCACTGAGCACACTGCCTGGAGAATTGAAGTCCACCCTTCTTAAAGCTGCTGAAATGGAAAAAAAATGCTGGTTTGTAATATAGTTAAGGGACGCGGTGGCTCAGTGGCTAAGACGCTGAGCTTGTCGATCAGAAAGGTTGGCAGTTCAGCGATTTAAATCCCTAGCGCCGCGTAACAGAGTGAGTTCCCGTTACTTGTCCCAGCTTCTGCCAACCTAGCAGTTCGAAAGCAAGTAAAAAATGCAAGTAGAAAAATAAGGGCCACCTTTGGTGGGAAGGTAACAGCGTTCTGTGCACCTTCGGCATTTAGTCATGCCGGCCACATGACCACGGAGACGTCTTTGGACAGCGCTGGCTCTTTGGCTTTGAAATGGAGATGCGCACCGCCCCCTAGAGTTGGGAACGACTAGCACATATGTGCAAGGGGAACCTTTTACCTTTACCTTTAATATAATAGTGGTGCATGGCAATGTTTGGTGCAGTTAATGTGTGTTTGTTTGGTGCAGTTAAGTATGCTGGTTACTCCCCCCCCCCCATGGGAACTCTTAGGTATGTTTTAAATTCCCCTTTGAAGCGCAGCTGCATGAAATATGGCTTGCACAGAGACAATCTATTCATGGCCTTTATTTATTAGTCTTTTAAAATATATACAGTATATGCTTTGGAATCCAATGGAGGCTTTTGGTTCAGAGCTGCTGCGTCTGGATTCTGAGCTCTTCCAAAGCTGGAGTTAATTAGCATCAAGGTTGAAAAAGCACTCACATTTGCTTTGTGTGCATTGATGCTAGGGCAAGCTTTGATACAAGGGGCCAGGGGAGCAGGATCACCTTAAAAGCAGAAGGAAGCCTTGGAAAAAAATGTTCTCATCAGCTTGGAGAAAACAAAACCATCCTGATGATTGGAGTCAGCAAAAAAAAGGTTTTTTTAAAAAAATTTCCTGCCTAGGTCAAAAGATATTTCCAAGTGGGTGAATCTGTTGGTGTTAGTTGCAAAATTGTGTCCGACCCATAGCAACCCCATGGACAATGTTCCTCCAGGCCTTCCTGTCCTCTACCATCCTCTGGAGTCCATTTAAGCTCATTGCGACTGCTTCGGTGACTCCATCAGCCACCTCATACTCTGGCGTCCCCTTCTTCTTTTGCCCTCCATCGTTCCCAAATCCCAGGATCTGGCCTTCTAAAGAGCAGTCAGGATTGATCTCCTCTAGGACTGACAGGTTGGATGGCCTTGCAATCCAAGGGACTTGCAGGTGTCTTCTCCAGCACCAGAGTTCAAAGGCCTCAATTCTTTGGCGCTCAGCCTTCCTTATGGTCCAACCTTCACAGCCATCCATTGCAACCGGGAAAACCATAGCCTTGACTATAGGCACTTTTGTTGGCAGGGTGATGTCTCTGCTTTTTAGTATGCTGTCTAGATTTGCCACAGCTTTCCTCCCCAGGAACAAGCGTCTTTTAATTTCTTGGCTGCAGTTCCTATCTGCAGTGATCTTGGAACCCAGGAAAATAAAATCTGTCACTGCCTCCATTTCTTCCCCATCTATTTGCCAGGAGTTGAGATGGCCAGATCCCATGATCTTAGTTTTGTGTGAAACTGTTAGGGTTCTGGAATACTTCTTCCAAATCCTTGTGCTCCCTTTTCAAATTCAGGGAAGATTATCTCATCTTGTGCTGTGCTGTCCCAGAAATGTATTTGCCACCCATCTCGTATCCAATAATCAATTCATCCAGGGAATATTCTCTCCCGAATCAAAGCTTCCCACCCTGATCTGCCCTACGGAGCTTTCACGAGGGGGCTTCTAAACATAGAGACCCACAGAGACTGGGCGCCTTTCATGATCAGAAGTTCAATACAGGTAATTTTTGACATAGCCAGGGATGAAATGCTACAGGGTTGGCCCGCTTCGCCCAAACCAGTAGTAAAAAATACTAAAAGGAGGTTTTAAAAAAGCGTTCCGACGATTGCATGTCACACAGCTGAGCTTCGGAACTTAAAAAAAAACCTTTAAAGCAGGGTTGTCCAAACTTGGGAACTTTAAGACTTGTGGACTTCAACTCCCAGAATTCCCTAGCCAGCATGGCTGGCTGGGGAATTCTGGGAGTTGAAGTCCACAAGTCTTAAAGTTCCCAAGTTTGGACACCCCTGCTTTAAAGCATTTTGTTTTACAAGTTCTCTGGAACTTTTGTGTGTGGGGTCCGTTTTTGCACCTAGCGGGCTTCCCTGAAGCCTGCTAGGCCAAAAACAGGGGTGGGGGGGTGGCTGAGAAAGAAAGAAAGAAAGAGAGAGAGAGAGAGAGAGAAAGAAAGAAAGGGAGGAAAAAAGGAGAGGAAGGAAGGACTACAAACCTGGCCCTAGACGCAGCTTCAGAGGATAATCCAGGGCTGGAAGGTACCTGGAGGTCATCTAGTCCAACCCTGCTCCAGCAGGACATTGTTAAAGTGAGTTTCTGTCTTTTGATTGCCCAGTTACATGACTACATAGCCACGCCCACTCAGTCACATGACCCCCCCACCAAGCCACACCCATGAAGCCACGCCCACCGAACCGGTAGTAAAAAAAAATTGCACCACTGCTTCTAGCCATTCGGTCAGTGACAGATCAAAGCTATAATGGCACAGAAAAAAAGTGACATGATCCTTTTTCACCCTTGCAACCATTGCAGCATCTCCGTGGTTACGGGATCAAAATTCAGGCACTTGGTAAGTGGGATCAGTTCACGATGGTTGCAGTGTCCAAGGATCACTTGATCACCTTTTGTGATCTTCCCAGCCGGCTTTCAACAAGCAGAGTCAATGGGGGAAACCAGATTCACTTAAGCATCACACGATTCACTTACCCAAAGGTCATAAAATCAGGTATGTCTCACTTAACAACCGCCTTGCTTAGCGATGTGAATTTTAGTCTCAGTTGTGGTCATAAGTCAAGGACTATCTCTATTGGAGTGCACAGCACATGCTTTATCTCTTGGCATCTTGGATGGTGCAGGAGCATATGGCATCTCCCGTTGCCCCATTCTCCCCGGTGACCTGCTTCTCAGAGTCCCGACTTCGCTGCGAATCTCAACATTTTGCTAAGGTGTTTCTTCTCCAGCCAAGAAATTAAACGACACTTGCTCCTGGGGAGGAAAGCTATGGCAAATCTAGAAAGCCTACTAAAAAGCAGAGACATCACCCTGCCAACAAATGGGCGTCTAGTCAAGGCTATGGTTTACCCAGTTGCAATGGATGGCTGTGAAAGGTGGACCATAAGAAAGGCTGAGGGCCAAAGAATGGAGGCCTTTGAACTCTGGTGGCTGGAGAAGACTCCTGCGAGTCCCTTGGACTGCAAGGCGATCAAACCTGTCAGTCCTAGAGGAGATCAATCCTGACTGCTCTTTAGAAGGCCAGATCCTGAAGAGAAAACTCAAATCCTTTGGCCACCTAATGAGAAGGAAGGACTCACTGGAGAAGAGCCTCATGCTGGGAACGATGGAGGGCAAAAGAAGAAGGGGACGGCAGAGAAGGAGGTGGCTGGATGGAGTCACCAAAGCAGTCTGTGTGAGCTTAAATGGACTCCAGAGGATGGTAGAGGACAAGAAGGCCTTAGGAATGTTGTCCATTGGAGTCACGATGGGTCGGACATGACTTCGCAACTAACAACAAAATTTCTTTTCCTGTTCTTCTCCTCTTTGCCTGGTTCAGCCTTTACCTCTCTTTGTGTGCAAAGGAGGAAGCGGTGTGTGCGTCCCCCCCCAGGGGCTCCTTACCATCTGTGCAAACAAGCAGCTTGTGAATTCTCCCAGTTCTCATGTGCATCCCTGGGCAAACTTGGGCTGGAAAGCAGGGCTCCCCAATCCTCTGCTGTAGTGGCTGTTGCAGGCTCATAAATCATCCTGGCCTCCTTCCGGGCTCCGTTCAACATACAAGCCCTCACCGCAAGAAACCTGGAGGACTTCAGCTTCTGTTATTGTAGCCTATGATGGGGAGGGAACGCTTTTTTGGCTCAGCGGAGGGAAATTATAAACAGAAAAGCACTTTTTAAAGATAGGATTCCAGTGGGGACACACGGCAGGGTAGACAGCCCCGGTACATTCTTCAATTCAATCAGGATAGAACTGCAAGGGACTTTGGAGGTCTTCTACTCCAGCCCCCTGCTCAAGCAGGAGATCCTATACTATTTCAGATTAACAGAGTCGGAAGGGACCTTGTAGGTCATCTAGTCCAACCCCCCACCCAAGCAGGAGACCCTACACCATTTCTGACAAATGGCAGTCCAATCTCCTCTTGAAAGCCTCCCGTGATGAAGCTCCCACAACTTCTGAAGGCAACTTCTGTTCCATGGGTTGATTGTTCTCACTGTCAGGAAATTTCTCCTTATTTCTAGGTTGAATCACTCCAGCCCCCCCACACCCTCACCCTCGGTCAGATTGGAAACACAAAAAGCATGAAGAACTTGCTCTTTCTCCGTTTTGAGATCAACTGATTTAATCTCCTTGGGCTTAAGACAAGGTCTTCTCCCTGATGCTCCAGATGTGCCCTAAATTTCCACTTCCAAGATCCGAGATAGTAAAGGGATTAGGAACATGGACATCTAACCTGGTAGAAGATGTCTCAGGCTAACACAGAGCCAGGACGTTGGCTGGCTTGTTTGGGGATTTGTTATTTCTTCAGATGTTACAATGCCATCCTCCAGACAAGTGACTGTCCAGTCTCTTCGTAAAAACCTCCAACTTCAGAAGGCAAAGCTGTTCCACTGGTTAATTGCTCTCACTGTTAGGAAGTTTCTCCTTAATTCCAGGTTGCGTCTCTCCTTGAGTAGTTTCCATCCATTGCTTCCTGTCCTGCCTTCAGGTGCTTTGGAAAATAAGTTGACCTCCTCTTCTTTGTGGCAGCCCCTTCTAGTTATCAGCTCACTGTTTTGCTGACTTTTCTTAAGAGAGAGACCTGCTTAGTCGGAGCAGAGATGTCTGCAGGGCGTGGTTGAAAAAAAATCAAAATAGTGGTCACAACAGCAATACAATCAAAGCTTTGCCCATTTTTTTCTCCGGGGAGAATTCTGATTCAGAGAGAAAGACTTATCAAAGTAGGTTTGTTATATTTCTCATTTGCCTTTCAAAAGATCACGTTTTCTACATATCCATCCTTCCTTCATTTATCCTGTTAACGTAAGCAGGGAACCAAGTTTGGCTCTGCACGAACCAAGAGGCGGAGTCCAGATTCTCTTAAGTCACACGTTTATTCAGGCATGAACAAAGCTGGGTCCTCCCATAAAGCTGGAAGAACCCTGAATGCATTTCAGAGCAAGTGTTCTGACCGAGGCTTCCCAAGAGCATGAAGCAAACTCTTGGTCCCAACAAAAAACCCTTTTATTAATTGACTGTGAATTCTGCTCATTCACATCCAGCAAAGTCTTTCAAGGGAGGATTTACAGTTACAGACGTTCTCTGGCTTGGAGAGCTGACAGGTCAATATCTGCAAAACTTGGCCAGGAGCCTTTGAGAGTCACGAACCAATTAAGCGAACTAATTGTCTCCTGCAAACTCCACTCATATAAATCCAATAAAAACAAAACAAACAAAACAAACAAACACTCCCCTTTTACTCCTCTTTTATTTCATCTGGGAGGGGCCATTCATCGTCCACCTGTGGCCTTACTCCCAAGTCGACCCCTGTTCTTTAGCTGTTCCCTTCGTCTGGTAACTCTGTGCATGCTCACACTGGGAACTGGCTCCAGTTGTTCGTCTGCCTCACTGATGTCTGACTCTGAAAGCAGCTGATAACTGGCATACGGCTTTGGCCCCCTCTCCGCCCTGACACAGAGCCCTCATCAGAGCCTTCCCCAGACTCCAGGACTGGCCCGTGTTCCTCCCCAACCCCTTCTCTGTCCGAATCTGCTGCCAGCTCTGCTGGCCGCTGGTGGGCCACAACAGCAAGTATATGTAGGTTTTTACTTTTATTCAGTTACATAAGCAGGAAACATAGATCATAGAAGTAAAGGTAAGGGTTTCATAAGGTCTTTACAAGACTAGAGGCCTGTTCTATTTCTGTCATTTCAACATAGGAATCTAAATCCTTAGACCGGTTATCGGACCAATGATTAGATTCCTGATTAACACTCCCTCTACAACAGGGGTGTCCAACTTGAGACCTATGGGAGAATTCTAGCTGAGGGAATTCTGGGAGCTGAAGTCCACGCATCTTAAAGTTGCCAAGGTTGGAAAACCCTGCTCTACAAGAACTACAACCCTATGAGGGTCAGCTGGTCAACAAGGACCGTATGAGGTAGCCTATCTGACAGAAGGAGGAACTGATACATGAATCACATTACTGGCTTTGAAATTTAATTCAATTTAATTTAATTCAATGTATTAATGCAATCAAATGTAGTCCTTATCCTGGCCCACTTGGTATTTTGGTCGAGTACAGACCCCAACATCCCATTCAAAGCTTGGGAAAAGTTGATCTAGATCAATGTTTCTCAATCTTGGACACATTAAGATGGAGGGATTTTAACTCCCAGAATTCTATAGGCAGCATGCAGCAATTGAAGTCCACCCATCTTAAGAGGGCAAAAGGCTGAGAAACACTGATTTAAGGGAAAGGTTCCCCTTGCAGATATGTGCTAGTCATTCCTGAGTCTAGGGGACGGTCCTCATCTCTGTTTCAAAGCCGAAGAGCCAGCACTCTCTGAAGACATCTCCATGGTCATGTGGCCGGCATGATTCAATGCCGAAGCCACAGGGAACGCTGTTACCTTCCCACCAAAGGTGGTTCCTATTTCTCTACTTGCATTTTTTATGTGCTTTCGAACTGCTAGGTTGGCAGAAGCTGGGAGAAGTAACGGGAGCTCACTCCATTACGCGGCACTAGGGATTCAAACCACCGAACTGACGACCTTTCTGATCGACAAGCTCAGCGTCTTAGCCACTGAGTCGCCGTGTCCTCTAACACTAACTTAGATGGTGTAAATTCATTACTTGCAAAATCCAACAAACGGAGTGCCACCCCCCCACCTGCTGAATGGGACCTGGAACTTTTGACTCAGGGTCCCACCATAGGATCCCCTTTCTTGCCTTAATGTCAAGGATCTTGCTGGACTGGACCTAGAGACAGAATCTATAGGTGCTGAGTGGACGCTGAAAGCGTAAGGAAGCCAACATCATCAGTGCTAGTGAGTACAGGCTTTGCTCCCTACTTACGTACTGCAGTTTCTCCTACCAGTTTTGGTGGGGTATAATTTCCTCCTTATGATGCCTTTATCAGAGGAATAGACATAGAAACCACATTTATGTGGGTAGTCCTTGATTTACAACTCTTGGTGACCATTCAAATTTATGAAGGCACTGAAAAAGGTGACTTGCACACTTATGATCGTTGCAGCAGCCCCAGGGTCACAGGATCAAAATTCAAACACTTGGTAACTGGCACATGTATTTATGATGTGTCCATTTATGATTGCAATGTCTTGGGGCCATGTGATCATCTTTTGCCACCCTCCACTTAGCAAAATCAACGGGGAAGCCAGATTCACTTAAGATAAAAAATAATAAACTAACTGTAGTGATTAACTTAACTGTGGCAAGGAAGGTCATAAAATGGGGCAAAAGTCAACGTCTATCTTGTTTAGCAACACATTTTGGGTTCAATTGTGTTCATAAGTTGAGGACTATCTGTACGCTATTCAAAAGGGACAATAATATCCTTGGAAGGCACTACAACATATTCAGTAGTGGGATTCAATTTTTTTTTTACTACCAGTTATGTGGGCGTGTCTTGGAGGGCATTGCTTGGTGGGCGTGGCAGGGGAAGGATACTGTAAAATCTCCATTCCCTCCCTACTCCAGGGAAAGGTTACTGCAAAATCCCCATTTCTTCCAGATCAGCTGAGACGGGAGGCAGAGAATAGATGGGGGCGTGTCCAAAAGAGGTATTTACCTGTTCTCCGAACTACTCAAAATTTCCGCTACCGGTTCTCTAAAACTGATCAGAACCTGCTGAATACCACCTCTGAACATATTCCTTCCAGGAGTCCACTTTAAGATAAGCAAGGATCGACACCAGACAAACTATTAGTCCAAAAAGAATTCTCTAATCAAGGAACCACCAAGGAGAAAACTACACCACCACCAAAGCAGGTGGACATCAGTCTGTAGGAGAAGCCATTGCCTTCTTCATTGGGATGAGCTGTGACTCCTCATATTGTGCAAACACAGAACATGGAAGAATTCACTAATCCGGTTTAACTGTGTTCTGCAGTCTGAGCCAATATTTAATACACTGCTTATGTGACAGGAAGCTACATTAACACAAAGCAACAGATGTACCCTGAGCTATCCTCCCTGTCGGTGCAGACACAGCTCAAGGATGCTTAGGGCAATGGATACTTGGAAAGCCATTTAAGACCAGTTCACAGGATCAAAGTCAATTATTAACAGGGAAGGTAACTGAATTTCTCTCTGGTACCATGAAAGGCCCATTGGGAAAGTTGGAAAGGGATGCTGTTTTCAGCAACAAAGTTATTTCGTGGGGGATTAAAAACAACCCAGATGCCTAATTTTGCTACTGGCTCCAGATGCTCATCAAGTTCCCAGCAAAGATTGCCATTAGTTCATCCTCCTTTTGGGAGAAAATGCTTGTTTGTTTCAGATGCAGGGCCAGGTCCTGCTTTACAGATGTTAGGCTCTGAATTGGAAACGGGGAGGCTCTGCCTGCTTTTGAAAAGGAATTTTGGTCCCAGAAGCCTCCAACGTGCAAAATCTTGAAAATTTCCAGTCTAGGATTAAGAGCAGTGAGACATCAGCCTATGCAAGAAGCAATTGTCTTATTTGCAGGGGATTAAATTGTATTTAATTTAAAACCCTTATTTTTATGTTTGCATCCACATATATAAATTGGTGGATGCAGATGTTTATTTTTTATTTTATTTGGTTTGTCAAACATGTACAAGGTAACAAGTGTAAATATAAACATGGGCATGAACAAAGGAAATGAATACAAATAAATGGGTACAGGAGGACAGAGATGGTAGGCACACTGGTGCACTTATGAAAGCCCCCTTAAGGACCTTTTAGCAATGGGGTGAGGTCCACGGTAGACAGTTTGAGGTTGAAGCTACGAGGGTTTGAGGATGTAGAGCATTCCAGGCGTTGACCACTCTGTTGCTGAAGTCGTATTTTCTGCAATCGAGTTTGGAGCGGTTTACCTTGAGTTTGTATCAATTGTTTGCCCATGTGTTATTGTGGTTGACAGGTAAGACATTATAGCAGACAATTTTGTGTACTATGTTTAGGTCAGACCGTAGGCGGTGTAGTTCCAGGTTTTCCAAGCCCAAAATTTCGAGCCTAGTGGCATGAGGGACTCTATTGTGAGTAGAGGAGTGGAGGACTCTTCTTGTGAAATACCTCTGGATTCGTTCAATTGTATTAATGTCCTATAAACAGTGTGGATTCCAGACAGATGAGCTGTATTCGAGAATTGGTCTGGCCTTCCTTCCTTCCTTCCTTCCTTCCTTCCTTCCTTCCTTCCTTCCTTCCTTCCTTCCCTCCTTCCCTCCTTCCTTCCATCCATCCATCCATCCATCCATCCATCCATCCATCCATCCACCTCAGAGTTGTATTCCTTCACACTAGGCACTCTTCATTTAGTGACTGCCTTATTTGGCAACTGCTCGCAGTTACGACAGTGATGAAAAAGTAGTGTTGCAATCCACCCTCACCGTATAACCTTTGCAGGTACAGGAGCAAAGGAAGATTATAAGAAAAGTTGTGGTTTCACATTCGGACCGTTTCACACAATAACCAAGTTGCCAGTCCCAGTTGTGATCAGTAAATAAGGACTAGCCGTATTCTGAATCCAATTTGATTGGAATTGGCTTTGCTTTGAATGACCAACTAGCCATAAACACCTGGGCCCATCCGGACTTAAATGTTTTCAAGGAGAGCTCTTCTCCTAGAGAGGAAGATATGTTTTAAGGTAGGGTGGTAAGGGGATTAGGAAGCAGACAGACATTCATTCCTGGAGATGTAACAGATGAATAGACATTAGTTGCACGGGTCAAATACAACCTCCATGTTTGGAAACGGCATAGCTCAGTTACCCAGGAAAAAAAATGGTTTAAAAAAACCCTCTAAGCTCCATGTTCTTTTTACCTGCTTCACTGAATGGACCAAGTGGATTCTCAGGTGAAAAAGTGAAAAAAAATTGCAGATGTGGTGCAGTCTTTAGGACTGTTCTCAAATTTAGCAGCTTTAAGAGGCAATTCCCAGACTTCCACAGCCAGCCGTGCTGCAAAATTCTGAGAATTCTGCTTGAAATACATCTTAAAATTGCTAAGGCTGAGAAACATTGTAATAGAGTAATACAATATATAGTGAAAGAAGACTCATCTTTGTTTAGCATGCTCATGCGCGCGCACACACACAGAGCAGTGATGGGATTCAATTTTTTTTACTACCAGTTCTGTGGGCGTGGCTTGATGGGCATGGCATGGCTTAGTGGGCGTGGCTTGGTGGGCATAGCAGGGGAAGGATATTGCAAAATCCCCATTCCCTTCCGATCAGCTGGGACTCGGGAGGCAGAGAATAAATGAGGGCGGGGCCAGCCAGAGGTGGTATTTGCTGGTTCTCCGAACTACTCAAAATTTCCGTTACTGGTTCTCCAGAACTGGTAAGAACCTGCTGAATATCACCTCTGAAACAGAGGGGAGGGGGAGAGAGAGAGAGAGAGAGAGACAGAGACAGAGAGACAGAGAGAGACTCTAATTTCAGAGGACGGAACAGAATGAATTGAAATTTCCCCTTCACCTGTTGGGGGAGGGATCACCTAATAATCCAATAATGTTCAAACTTCAATTGCCAGGTTGCTGTCCTCCTTCCCCAGCAGTATTCAGAGGCAATATCTGTGCTTCAAGGCCATATTTCTTCCCCAGAGGGAATAAAGCTATTTTAGCAAAGGATATTTTCGAAGGAAGGATTCCCCAGCCTGGTAGCCACCCCCTCATTTTGCCTGAAAGCGCCACACTGCGTGCCATCCCAGATGACACTCTGTGCCAAACCAGAATGACACAAAGCCTGGCAGTATGAATGTGAGTGCAGGCCTTGCACACGGAGAACAGACATTCGTATGATTTAAAATTAAAATCTCCAGGCAGGCTGCCAACGGTGACCTCAGGAAGCTGAAGGGAAGTCAGACAGGCTGGTGGTTGGATTTAGCTAAATTCAGAATTGGCCACAGCTTGGCCTATTGTTATTATTATTATTTAATCCAAAGTTTAGATAGCAGAGGAACACTTTTTTGAATGCCAAAGGAAAACATGCTTCGTCTGGAATGGGTGATTTGGGGCAACCTGTACAGGTAAATTCAAACCCCAGAAAAAATTATCCTGTCTCTAGGAATCTCTTTTTTGGAACGATTTCTTCCTGAAAAGAGAGAAGCCAAACTACAATAAAGATTTGTGGAGGCAGCCGATAAACCTGAATTTAAAATGTTGTTGTTTTAAAGCTCTTTTGAATTGTGCAAGAATTGAACACACTTGGATAAAATGTCTTTCATGCCCACAAGCAATGTGGGGATTATGAGATTGCATTCGGAGTGTGATCTGGCTGCAGTTTTGCAGTAGAATATTAATATTTGTTTTCTTCTTCCTGATCCATGAGGTATCTCTCATTTTAGAGGGTGGTTGAATAAGGCTATCCGACCAATGTACATTGTTGTTGTTAGTTGTGAAGTTGTGTCAGACCCATCGCAACCCTATGGTAGAGGCCTTCCTGTCCTCTACCATCCCCCAGAGTCCATTTAAGCTCACATTGACTACTTCGATGACTCCATCCAGCCACCTCATTCTCTGTCGTCCCCTTCTTCTTTTGCCCTCAGTCTTTCCCAGCATTAGACTCTTCTCCAGGGAGTCCTTCCTTCTCATTAGGTGGCCAAAGGATTTGAGTTTCCTCTTCAGGATCTGGCCTTTTAAAGAGCAATCAGGGTGGATCTCCTCTAGGATTAACCGACAGAATTGTAGACAATATTTTTCTTCTTCTTCCTAAATAGGTTTTGTTAGATTTGGTAATGGATAGGCACACACAGGCTTAACGGTAACAACAGCTCTTTATTAAGTACAACAAGTGAGAACAATCCAGCGAAGGTTGAGTCTGACAGCAGCCCTTTTATAGGGAGCTGTCAGACCCTTTGACCAATACGATTAAACCTCTGTTCCCACTGGAACAGAGGACCTTGGTGGAAACCACTGTAGTTAGAACAAGTATCTAACAGGTTTGATTATAGGTGCTTGATATTGTGACCAGGGAGTTGGTGGCAAAGGACCCATAATCCACAGCAGGTCCCTCCTGTTCTGGCTATAACTCCCTTAATTTCCCTCCAGTGGGGCCAGGGTTTCTCCAGGCTGGAGGAAGTGGCCTTCAGCCTGTGGGCTTAGCAGCTGTTGGGTTAAGAACACAAGGAGGGAGTCCAGTGTCTGAGTTTTCAACAGCATGGCTGGAAACCAGCCAGCTCATGTGGGTCTACATTGGGCTTATTTGTGGGTGTTGGTTAGTTCTTCCAAAGAGGAGGGGACCTAAGGTGGAGCAAGGAAGGAGGGATGAATCTCATGACCCTGCGATGGATACTTCCTGTCTTCTACTGGAGTCCATTTAAGCTTACTCTGACTGCTTGGGTGACTCCATCCAGCCACCTCATTCTCTGTCATCCCCTTCTTTTGCCCTCCATCATTCCCAGCATTAGGTTCTTGTCCAGGGAGTCCTTCCTTCTCATTAGGTGGCCAAAGTATTTGAGTTTCATCTTCAGGATCTGGCCTTCTAAAGAGCAGTCAGGGTTGATCTCCTCTAGGACTGACCAGTTTGATTGCCTTGCAGTCCAAGGGACTCGCAGGAGTCTTCTCCAGCACCAGAGTTCAAAGGCCTCCATTCTTTGGCTCTCAGCCTTCCTTATGGTCCAACTTTCACAGCCATACTTCAATATATTATGCCACAAAGCAAGCCTGTTGTGTCAACACAGCCATATAATAGTGTGTACATATATGTCCTTGTCCAAATGTGTCTAATGGCAAAATGATTGGGGAAATGTGCTCCTTTGGGGGGGGGGGAAGGGAAGTGCTGTGCTGCTGCTTCCTGGGGCCTGCAAATGGATTTTAGAGAAAGCACAGCCTTTTTTGCACGTGAAGCACCACACAGCAACAGGGAGAGGGTGCAGAGCAACGGATGGCTAGAAGAACTGGAACGGAGAGACTCTCTGTTCTCCAGCCAGCAATCAAAATCCAGATTTACTGCATCCAGCTCAAGATGTTTTAAGAATGGACGGAGAGAGGCGCTCCTGGGTATGCGATTTATTTACAACATGCCAAGAACTGAATTTATTTCCAGTCCAGCTATCTTTCAGTGGGCAAACTAGGACAGGCAGGGAAATCCTGGTGACCTTCAGAAGCCCCTGAGAAGCTCCAGGGTGAGGCGTGAGGGGTCCTTGGTGCTCTTGTTTTCTTCATTACTCAACTAGGTAACATTATCAGTGCTAGTAAGGAATGGGGTTTGCTCTCTCTTTATACGCTAGTGGCTTGCCCTATCAGCATTGGTGATGGTCAGTGGTGGGTTGCTAATTTTGTTATTACCAGTTAAGGCGTGCGTGCGCAATGCTTCTGCGCATGTGCAGAAGCGTCTGGGTGGAGCCTCACGCCGCCGCTACTACCGGTTCGGCCAATACGGGCCGAACCGGCAGTAACCCACCTTTGGTGGGGGTGGTTTTAGAGATTCTGTTAGGAATATAAGCTAACAGTTGGGTCAGCAATATATAAACCATGATGGTAGTACTGTAGCTTTAAGTACTGCTGTCATGTGATTGGTTGCTGTTACCTCAAGCAGCCATAAGAGGGAGCCAGAATGGCTCTTAGCTCTCTGTTTGTTAGATGCTGATCGGTGAATACTGCTTGTGAGTTACTGTGTGTTTTGCTACTGTTAGCGACTTTGTGTGCTGAACTGATTATTTGATAACTGACTGACTGAACCGTGTATGACTTGGACTGTTAAACTGGACTTTGAATACCTCTATTTTCCACAAAAGTAAAAACCTATTTTAAGCTGCAGTGTCTCTGTATGCTGGTTTGTTTGTTCTGCAATATCACACTCATTACGCTTCTCTGTGCACTCGCCCTCCTAACGGGGAGCTTACCTAGCAGATTCATTGGTTTAGCTGTTTACTGACAGCTGTCAGTTTGACAATTCTTTGATTGAGGTATTGTTTACTTCTTGATGGTCTGATATTAATCTTGGAGTTAATCTCCGCTCATCTGAGTGCTGATTGCCACCCCAATACCGACAGGGCAAGTCACTAGAACTGTGATGGTGAACCTATGGCAAGCGTGCCAGAGGTGGCATGCAGAGCCCTCTCTCTGGGCATGCGCCCCATCACCAGCTGCTCCTCTTGTTTCAGGAACACACATGCATGCTGGCCAGCTGGTCTTCATGGGTGCAGGACTGGCGGAAAACAGCCCCCCAAATGGCTTGAAAACGGCCCCCAAAACGTCCTGAAAATAGCTCCAAAAATGGCCAAAAACAGGCATGTGTGCGCTGGCCAGCTGGTCTTTGGGTTTCCAGTGCTCCATCATGCGCAAAGATCAGCTGGCCATTGCACACGCATGTGCTGAAACCTGAAGATTAGCTGGCCACTACACATATGTACACCAGCCAGCTTGTTTTGGGGTTTCTGGCGCTCCGGCTAGTGCATATGCGCACACGTTCCAATTTGGACACTTGGTACCAAAAAGGTTTGTCATCACTGCACTAGTATATAAGTAGGAAGCAAACCTCACTTCTTACGGCACTGATGATGTTACCTAGTTGGGTAATGAAGCGTCTGCAAGAAAACAACCAAGCTCAGAGAGCACCCAGGACTCCCTCATTTCAACCTTGAGTTAAAAATATTCTCCTTTAATGGTGGGGTATAATGGGATGAGGTAAGGCAGGAGGCAGTGATGAAAACGGCCAGAACCACCCTTACGATAGCTGCTTTCTGAGACCAAGAATATTCCCCTCTATGTCTTTCCTCTCTCAAAATGTCTGTGATGTTTACGTTTCTGTAGCATCTGGGGAGACTTGGTGGGTTCCTTTGTTTAATAATTAATCATAATAATAATTAATAATCAGCCCTCCTTCTCCCCCACTTCCTTCCCATGAGACGTCAAAGACACATGGACTGAAATAACGTGTCTTCCCTCAGGGTGCTTTCTTCTCACGTGGTTCTTCAGGACTGGGTTGAATTAGATTAAGATTAGTCAAGCAAGAGAAAGAGAGACGTTTTCCAGATCACACCACACAACTTGCTTTTAGGGGGACTCAGGACTTCTGCTTTTCCCCTTTGTGGTTGCCGAAGCATCACCTGAACCCGTAGAGCAGCATTTCTCAATGTGTAGACTTCAATTCCCAGAGTGCCCCTGGGGAATTCTGGGAGTTGAAGTCCACGCATCTTCAAGTGGCCCACATTGAGAAACGCTGTTGTAGACACTTGCTGAGGGAAAATCTCAACTCTCCTTTTTCCATGCCTCTTTCAACCCCCAGAGGTAAAGATAAATGTTCCCCTCGGACTTCCGGTTCCGGCGGCTACGGCGACAGGCAAGCCTTTGCCTGCTCCCGCTCTCCCGGTGGGCTTCCCCCGTTTCTGGGGGGGCACAGGACGCCCCGGAGAGGTGTCCTGCCGAGGGAACGGCTCGCGGAGGGTCCTGGCGTCGGCAGCGGCTGGCGGGGGCTTCTCCGCTTCGTTCTAGGCACCGGGGAGCAGTTTCGGAGGGCGCCCGTGTGCGCGCGCCTCGCCCCATGCCGATCGGAGAATGTGCTCTTGAACGAAGCAGCGGCAATGTGGTGAGAGGCTTCCCTTCTCCATTCCCTCTATCTTGAATTTATGGACCTTTCAGCATTTTTTTTTTTAAAAAAGTTAAACTTTCGGATTTCTGCTAGAGGTGCGGCTAGAGGGAGGGGGATTTCTCCCCCTCCCTTGGACAAGCGGCTTGAGAAGATTTTGCTTTCGCCCTCAGGGGAAGGAGGAGGGGGGAGAGCCAACTAATGATGCCTCACCCTCATAAAAGTGACTTTCATTGGACTTAGCTCCAGAACTTATGGGTGAACTGAGAACTTTCTGAACTTTTAAAATTTCATTATGCCTCTGAGCCCAAAGCTGGCAGGGCAAGATGGCACACTTCCGTTGTCTTCATGAACTGTGAAACCTGACTCCACCTTTAAAATTCAGGCTTCCGGTCTTTGTCTCCGAGTCACCCAGAGGAATCTCTTGTGGATTGTTCTTTTCTGAACTCTTTGGGGAAAAAACTTTCATCTATTGCTAGACTGACTAAAGAAATTCCCATCTGTTTGGATCCTCTGCCTTCTGGATTCGCCTGCCTGCTCTACTTCTCCAGCTGCCCAGTCTCTACTTTGACTGATTTCCTTACTTTAAAAACCATGTCTCCAAAAAGACCACCTCCTGGAAAGCCTGGATTTGCTACTTCTGCCCCAACGTCTGCAACGTCTAGCCCAGCTACACAGTCAAAGATAACAGAACTGATGCAACCCAAGACTACAGAGATAGACTTTCAACAAATGCTTCAACAAATTCTACAGGGCCAGGAGGAAATTAAGAAACAGTTAAGGGAAATGAAAGATGAAATTAAACAGAACCAAGCCCAAATCTTTAAGAACTCACAGAGACTGGACCTTGTGGAGGGTGGGGTGGCGGAGGCGAGGGGGGGGGGTAGAGGCTTTACAGAAGGGGAACAAAGAACTTGACATCCAACAAATGAAAATAGAGTTTGAGAGAATGTCCTTTTATCTTAGATTTCAAAATGTAATAGAAGCAGATGGGGAAAACATAAGGGACATTATGACTAATATTTTAGCTGAATACATACACAAAGATAAACAGCAGATGGAATGGGAGATAGACCTAGCCTATAGAGTGAATTCAGCATATGCCAGAACACATAATGTACCCACGGAGGTTCACATTAAATTCCTTAGGAAAACCACAAGAGATGAAATTCTGGGTGTACAAAGGGGGCAAACATTGATATACTGTGACAGGGAGATAACCATTCTAAAGCAGATTCCCAAAAAAATTAGGGAAAAAAGGAAAAGCTATTCGCAATTGGCGAATAAACTATACCAGAAGGGGGTGTGGTTTAGATGGTTGATGCCTGAAGGTATGCTGATATTCTGGGAGGAGACAAGAATCAGAATTAATACACCCATAGAGGCACAGGCCTTTATGGAAAAAAATAAAGCCAACCTAGAAAAAACAGAAGACACTACAACGGTCATACAGGACACGGGAGGGGCCGGAGCTCTGCCAGCGGGGGGTGAAGGGTCAACACCAAGAAAGCTCAGATCACAAAAATAAATAAGAAAATCACAATGCTATAAACAGACCGAAAGTAAAAATGAATTTATAACTAGACTATATATTATAATTATATAAATTGATTGAAAATTATTCTTTCTAGAACTAATATGCTGATTTTTTATGATCATGTATTAAGATTTGATATTTTGATGTAACCTAGGAGTTTGGAGGGAGGAGGCGTCTGCCACACTTGCAACTGCCAAAATTTGTAATTCCACCTACCCTTTTCCACATAAATGTTTTTAAAAAAACCAATAAAACTTTTTGAAAAAAAAAAAAAAGATAAATGTTCCCCTCGCAGTGCTCATCTCCATTTCAAAGCCGAAGAGCCAGCGCTGTCCGAAGACGTCTCCGTGGTCATGTGGCCAGCATGATGTAATGCCGAAGACGCACGGAACGCTGTTACCTTCCCACCAAAGGTGGTCCCTATTTTTCCACTTGCATTTTTACACGCTTTCAAATTGTTGGGTTAGCACAAGCTGGGACAAGTAACGGAAGCTCACTCTGTTATGCGGTGCTAGGGATTTGAACCACTGAACTGCTGACCTTTCCGATTGACAAGCTCAGTGTCTTAACCACTGAGCCACCATGTCCCTGAGAAAGAAAGTGTTAGTTGGCACCCCGTAGGATAAACGCAAAATTGCCACCGGCATCTATTCAGAAGTACACTTATTTCAGTCTTGATAGGTGGTGCGTGCATGTGTGTAGGAGAGACAGAAGGAGAGAGAAAAACAATATTTGAACACAGCTCAAATGAGCAGGTGCTTTGGTTTAACAGTGCTTAATGCATTGTAACTCCAGGTCACAGTAGGTCACACGCTGGGAATTGCAAGAGAGGAAGCTTGTAATTCCTCCGCATCTGTTGTTCTTAGAGCCGTGTTTGAACCCCTGCCAGGTATTTGAGATCAATGTGATTCTGAGAATCCAGAGAGCGAGAGCCACATATTTAGAATCTAGGCTGTGAGAGCCAGACCATCAAACAGCAACAGCATGCTTCAGAAGCTTACGATGTGTAGCTTAATAGTTCCCATCTCCTTTTAAAAGTGGCAGGGTTGGACTAACCCATCGTTTCTGAGATTCTAGAGTGAACAGAATAACAGAGTTGGAAGGGATCTTGGAGGTCTTCTAGTCCAACCCCCTGCTCAAGCAGAAGATCCTGTACCATTTCAGACAGAGGTCCAATCTCTTCTTAAAAACCTCCAGCGATGGAACAGCCACAACCTCTGGAGGCAAGTCGTTCCACCGATTGATTGTTCTGTCAGGAAATTCCTCCTTAGTTCTAAGCTGCTTCTTTCCTGGATTAGTTTCCATCCGTTGCTTCTTGTCCTGCCCTCAGGTGCTTTGAAGAATAGGTTGAAACCCCCCCCCCCCTCTTCTTTGGGGCAACCCAGTAGACCTGGGGTCTCCAACCTTGGGAACTTGAAGCCTGGAGGATACGATGTAGAAAAGATGGGGAGACTCTAGAAAGAGTGCAGAGAAGAGCAACAAAGAGGATTAGGGGACTGGAGGCTAAAACATAGGAAGAACGGTTGCAGGAACTGGGTATGTCTAGTTTAATGAAAATAAGGACCAGGGGAGACATGATAGCAATCTTCCAATATCTCAGGGGTTGCCACAAAGAAGGGGGAGTCAAACTATTCTCCAAGGCACCTGAGGGTAGAACAAGAAGCAATGGGTGGAAACTAATCAAGGAGAGAAGCAACCTAGAACTGAGGGGAAATTTCCTGACAGTTAGAACAATTAATCAGTGGAACAGAAGTTGCCTCCAGAAGTTGTGAATGCCCCAACACTGGAAGCCTTTAAGAAGATGTTGGATATCCATTGGTCTGAAGTGGTATAGGGTTTCCTGCCTAAGCAGCGGGTTGGACTAGCTTCAACGTCCCTTCCAAGTCTGTTATTCTATTCTATTCTATTCTATTCTATTCTATTCTATGCTATGCTATGCTATGCTATGCTATGCTATGCTATGCTATGCTATGCTATGCTATGCTATGCTATGCTATTCTCCCAGAATTGAAAGCAAAGCTGGCTGGGGAATTCTGGAAATTGACATCCTCCAGTCTTAAAGTTCCCAAAGTTGGAGAGCCTTGCCTTAGACCACGTGATTCACTTAACTGCAGTGATTTGCTGAACAATTATGGCAACAAAGGGCATGAAAGCACCTCTAGGGAACACACCTGTCTCACTTAACAACTGCCTTGCTGACCAATGAAATATCTGGACTCAATTGTGGTCCTAAGTTGAGGACTACCTATATAGGCAGTTTAAAGCATCAAACCGCACAATGAGTTCCTGTGGGGATCGCCCTAGATGGTGGGGTCACAGCACAGCTCAACCTCAGCAGACAGCAAAAAGGAAGACAGGTTAAACTGGGCTAAAGCAGAAGGAAGGGGGTCTCTTGCGCACCGCTTCCTATCAGTTTCCTCTTGATTGTGCCAAGTCTCTTTCAAGCCAACACCGGACAGCTTCGTTCCTGAAGAATTCGGCACGTGTTTGCTCCCTCCCATCGAATTTCTCTTCTTTCATTCCACTGTCGTTTCTTGTATGGGAAGGTCTAACAAGAAGGGGTCTTCCAATTCCTTCCCTTTTGTAAGGTGGGAGAGAAGGGGAGCTCGTTAGGGGGGCTTTGATTGCACAGCACCAGAAACCTTCGGCCTCTGGGGGAAGAGATGCAACCTCTGTGCAGTCCAGACCTTCTCCAGTCTTGAGCATCGGAGCGGCATTTCTGGAACAAATGACAAGCCATTGATGAGTTGTCCAACTGCTAATGATTGTAATGCATCAGGATTGTGTATTTGTTGACTGACTTATTTCCCTTGTTGCCTGGAGAAGTCGCCCATTAGGGACCTGGAATGAAGCCACGATAACCCTATTAAAAAGAGTCAGAGAATTTCTTAGCTTGTTTAGAACAAAAGACAACAATCCTTCTCTTTGGAATTGTTGGGAGGAGGATGAAAGTGTCCCAATTGCCACCAAAAGCGTTCCTATGAGTGAGGCATATAGTTTGTTATTTAACAGAATAATAGAATTCGAAAGGACCTTGGAGGTCTTCTAGCCCAACCCTCTGCTTAGGCAGGAAACCCTACACCACTTCAGACAAATGGTTATCCAACAACTTCTTAAAGACTTCCAGTGTTGGAGCATTCACAACTTTTGAAGGCAAGTTGTTCCACTGATTAATTGTTCTCATTGTCAGGAAACTTCTCCTTAGTTCTAGGCTGGTTCTCTCCTTGATTAGTTTCCACCCATTGCTTCTTGTCCTGCCCTCAGGTGCCTTGGAGAATAGTTTGACTCCCTCTTCTTTGTGGCAACCCCTGAGATATCGGAACACTGCTATCATGTCTCCCCTTCTACAAATGCAGTGGTACCTCGATACTCATCTTTAATTAGTTCCGGGAAGCATGATGAGTACCAAACAAAATTTTCCCATAAGGAATGATGTAGTGCAGGGGTGTCCAAACTTGGCAACTTTAAGACTTGTGGACTTCAACTCCCAGAATTCCCCAGCCAGCTCTGCTGGCTGGGGAATTCTGGGAGTTGAAGTCCACAAGTCTTAAAGTTGCCAAGTTTGGACACCCCTGATGTAGTGAGTCACAAGGCAGCCAACACTGACAATTTCTAGCTTGTGTGTTGAGTGCCGAACAAACAACGAGTCCTGGGACAAGATTCTTGTGTCAAAATGCATTGAGTTTCAAAGCAACCGAGTACCAAAGTACCACTGAAGCTCAAGGTGACCAACATATCCAACACGCCTTCCTCTATTTCCCCCATAATACCAATTTGGTGAGGTGAGGTGGACCAAGAGAAAGTGACTGGCCCAAGGCCACCCAGCTGCCTCTTAAGCCTACGGTGAGACTTGAACTCACAGTCTCCTGCTTACTAGCCTGGTGCCTTAATGCCTAGACCAGTGATGGCTAACCTTTTTGCGTGCTGAAAGTGCCTGTATGAGTGCCTGCACCTGTAATGTAATATGCGTATGACCTCCCCAACCCCACCCCACTTTGGGCATAGTAGGCCTCCCTGCAGCCTTGTAAGAGCAAAAATGGGTTGTTGGGGGGGGTGCCCCCTCATGCTCCCCCTTCCCCCCATGCATGCATGCGTGTCTCTCACATGCATCACATCCCCTGCGCATGCACGGCAGAGACCCGAAAATCAGCCCGCCGCCGGGAGGAGCCGAGCTGGGGTGATGGCTGGCATGCCTGCAGAGAGGATTCTGGGTGCCACCCACCTGTGGCATGCATGCCATAGGGGTTCGCCATCACGACCCTAGACGAAACTGTCTGTCTGTTCATCATTGTAAATTTGGAAAAGGCTGCAAGGACCATTTAGTCCAATGTTTAAGACACGTTGCTGGCTGGGGATTCTTAATGCTGCCAAGTTTGAGAAAGAATGATCTAGTACAGGGGGAACTTTAAGACTTGTAGACTTCAACTCCCAGAATTCCCCAGCCAGCATGATTCCACAAGTCTTAAAGTTCCCAAGTTTGGACACCCCTCATCTAGTCCAAAGCTCTGCCACAAAGGACAACCAGTTAAGCCTCCCAACTGGAGGGTCTCTTCCCAGCTCTAAATCCCACAGCTCAAGTCCTAAACCTCGCCAGCTTTCCCAATTAATTAACCTTCCTCCATCCCTAAGCATTTAAAAATAGATCTATATACAAGTGCTCCTACAGATTTCCCTGCAACAACACCCCTGTAAGGGAGGCTGATCCCCCCTCAAGCAGCTTCTCTGACTGAGCAGGGTCTTGAGCCTGGGTCCCCCCACTCCTAATCCAACTCATAGAGATAAGCATGTCTCATCTATGAGATGAAATCCTAACAACCTGTAAGATTTCATGGCTAAAGGAAGGCTAGAACCCCTCCCCCTCCCTCTTCTTCTTCTTCCTCCTTCTTTGTCATCCTTCCTCCTCCTCCCCTTCTTCTTCCTCTTTTCTCCCTCCCTCTTTGTTTCTCCTTCCTCCTCCTCCCTCTTCTTCCTCCTCCTCCCTCCTCCCTCTTGTCATTCTTCCTCCTCCTTCCTCTTCTTCTTTCTCTTTTCTCCTCCTTCCTCTTCCCTCTTTGTTCCTCCTCCCCTCCCCCTCCTCCCTCTTGCCTCTTCATCCTCCTCCTCCTTCTTCCTCTTTCCTCCTCCTCCCTCCCTCCTCTTGTCATCCTTCCTCTTCTTCTTCTTCCTCTTTTCTCCTCCTCCTTCCTCTTCCCTCTTTGTTCCTCCTCCCCTCCCTTCCTCCTCCTCCTCCTCCTCCTCCTCCTCCTCCTCCTCCTCCTCCTCCTCCTCCTCCTCCTCCTCCTCCTCTCTTCTTCCTTTCAGTCAGTGTTGACTCCTGCCTAAACCAGTCCCTGCAGTTTCCTCAGCAAGATTTCAGAAATGGCTTGCCATTGCTTCCTCCTCAGGGCTGAGACAGAGTGACAGGCCCAAAGTCATCCAACTTGCTTCATGCCGGTGACAAGGTTTAAAAATCTCCTGGTTTGTAGGCTGCCACCTCAACCACTACGCCAGACTGGCTCTATTACCCAGCTATGCTTCTGGAGTATAAAATGATAACGTGGAAGTCCCTGGCTGCATCAATTTGAAATGAGGATCCTGCAAACGCCCCCCACTAGATCGCCTGGGTGAAATTCATCTGCAGACCGGTTGCTCTGCCTCTTTACGCCATCCGCGGCGGAGGCTTAGCACATAATTTTTCTGTAATCCTCCCCTCCCGCCACTAAAATGAAAACATTGCTGCCCCCTGTGGTGATCTCAGAAGCCAAAATGAGTGAAATAAAACAGTCGGAAGTTTCTGTTCGGGAATAGAAAAAAAAAACATATAGGGCTTGGCAAAGGAACTGTAGCTGACTCCCCTGCCCTCCAATTTCCCCTCAATTGAAAGGGTCATAAATATTTCAACCTTGGAAAGTGTCAATATCAAAGCATATACATTAACAGAAGATGCTACAGAATGGTATTTAAAAAAAAACACCTTGAGAACTTTACGCTGGGTGGACTTCAATTCCCAGAATTCCCCAGCCAGCATGTTTTAAGAGGGGTAAACTCCCAGAATTCTGGGGACATCTACCCACTTTAAGGGACGGGGTGGCTCAGTAGCTAAGATGCTGAGCTTGTCGATCAGAAAGGTGGCCAGTTTGGAGGTTCAAATCCCTAGCGCCGCGTAACGGAGTGAGCTCCCGTTACTTGTCCCAGCTTCTGCCAACCTAGCAGTTCGAAAGCAAGTAAGAAATGCAAGTAGAAAAATAGGGACCACCTTTGGTGGGAAGGTAACAGCGTTCCATGCACCTTTGGTGTTTAGTCATGCCAGCCACATGACCACGGAGACGTCTTCAGACAGCGCTGGCTCTTCGGCTTTGAAACGGAGATGAGCACCGCCCCCTAGAGTCAGGAACGACTAGCACATATGTGTGAGGGGAACCTTACCTTTACCCACCTTCATGTTGCTAAGTTTGAAAATACTGCATTAGAAGAAGAAGAAAAATGCTGCTCAGTGAAAGATCCAGCAAATTCAGTCAGATCTTCATAAGCTGTTTAGAATCATACGATTAAGGGGTATAAAGGTTCTCTCAATCAATCAATCAATCCTCTCCGTGTTGAGTGGCAGTTTTAGGACATGGCGTGCCTTGCTTTCTCACAATGCTGGCTTATTGTAAATAGAGGATTTGGTTTTTCAATGCCGCATCCTCAATGCCAAAAACAGACACAGGGGGAAAAAAAAACTGTGCTATTTCTTTATCAAAACAAGCTTCTTTTCTGCATTTCTAGGGAAAGCTCTGTCCTCCCCCACTCCCCACTCTTGGCTGTTTGGCTAGAAGGGGATACCCCCTCTGGCAGTGAGTTCAAAATATGACAGTTCTTAAATCCATCTTAATACTCCCAAAGCTCACCCATTCATCTTTTCCAGCTTGGCATGCCAGGAGCAAGGATGCCGCACAGGACTTTGTGAATTGCACATAACAAACAGACAAGGCTTCAATCTCAACTTCCTGCCTGCCATTTGGACTTTTGAAATAAAATCTGGCGGACGTTCCTAAAAGTGGAACTATTTGGGAGAAGCTATGGAAGACACGAAGGCGGCATCTTCCATAGTGGTGACCAGAACAGGCCACAAAAAACGAGATAGCAATGCAGCAATCTGATGACGGTGCTCGCAGATTCTCACAACCTACGGGTCAAAGTCCCTCTTGATTTGATGTTGTGCTACTGGGAGAAATTGAATTAACTCCCCCCACCTTTTTTTTACCAGTTAGGATGACAGTGTTTTGCATTTTGCAAATGTGGTGCAGCTAACCTAAGCGGCCAATTTGCACAGCAAATTAGTCAGACCCTCTTCAAATCTCTCTTGCCAACGATCAAACTATGTTTGATTACACTCGTGTTTCGCTCTCCCTCCAAGGTGAAAGGGGGCAGGGCCTCAGCCCCATGGGTGTGGCATCATTTTGACTTTTGGGATGCTCCTCCCTAGAGATATCCCTGAAAAAGTGTGAGAATCCCAGGAGGGGGGTTGGACTAGATGACCTACAAGGTCCTTTCCAACTCATCTGTCAATCTGTTAATCTGTTAACCACCAGCTTCAGTCTTTCTACCTGCTGGGTGACTTCTTCCTACTTCTAATTCCCTTTGTTAATTGGACTTGTGTGCCTGGGCTACAAAATTACAAATACAGCTACTCCTTGACTTACGTTCATTTAGTGACCCTTCAAAATTACGACGTCACTGAAAAAAAGTGACTTATGACCATTTTTCACACTTACGATGATTGCAGCATCCCCATGGCCACATGATTAAAATTCAGATAGTTGGCAACCGGTTCATATTTATGATGGTTGCAGTGTCCTGGGCTCCTGTGATCTCCTTTTGCCACCATGTGAAAAACAAAGTCAATGGGGAAGCCAGATTCACTTAACAACCATGTTACTAATTTAACCCCTGCAGTGATTCACTCACCGACAGTGGCAAGAAAGCTTGTAAAATGGGACAAAACTCGCTTTAAAAAAGGCTTGTTTAGCACCATAAATTTGGGGTTCAATTATTATGGTCGTAAGTTGAGGATTATCTGTACTATGTGGGTTGGTGCTTATTCCTGAACTCCTGATCACCCCCCTTCCCCCCAATGTAATGGTCTATGGAAATGACTTTGGAAGACAGCAAATGGGACAACCTGTACGTACAGGTAAAGATGCCTTAAAGGCCTACTGAAGGAAAAGGGCCAGGGGAAGCATTACAGAAGGGACTCTGACTAGTTTTCCGAAAAGTTAAAGGAGAGGAGAAGTACTTTCAGTCCTGCAAAATTCTACAGATTTACAGATTAACAGAGTTGATTAACAGAAGTCTTTAAGAAGATGTTGGATAGCCAATGGTATAGGGTTTCCTGCCTTGGCAGAGAGTTGGACTAGAAGTCCTCCAAGGTCCCTTCCAACTCTGCTATTGTATTATATGCTACTTGGAGAGAAGAAGGGCCATTTAGGGTCGCTGAGGTTAACAGTACACGAACCACTCAAATAGTCCTCGACTTGCAACCATTTGTTTAGTGACTGTTTGAAGTTATGACAGCACTGAAAAAAGTGATTTATGACTGGTCCTCAGAGATTTCCCAAAGCAACCAGAAGGCAAAACAAGAAAGAATGGATGGAAACTAACCAAGGAGAGAAGCAATCTGAAATTAAGGAGCAATTTCCTAACAGTTAGAACAATTAATCAGTGAAACAACTTGCCTCCAGAAATTGTGGGTGCTCGGTCATTGGAGGTTTTAAAAAGAGATTTGACAGTCACTTATCTTGAATGGTATATAATTTCCTGTTTTAGCAGGGAGTTGGACTAGAAGATCTCCAAGATGCCTTCCAATTATGTTATTCTTTTATCTTATGTTTGCACATGTAATTATTTCTTGTAGTCTAACCTTTGCTCTAAGCTTGATGGATGGTTCAGAAATACAAAATATATACCCATTGACAACAAATAGAGTAGGTGGAATAAATCAGAGAAAGGGAAGCAATTGTTTTAGTCAGACATAAGACTGTTTCCTACCACTATTTACTGGCAGAAAATGGGGACAGCTTGGTATGTAGAATAGAATAGAATAGGTATAGGAAATAGATGATATTGACTTGATGCTATTATAAGCTAAATAAGGATATATTTTAGGATAGTGAAATGGAGATAGAATTTTTGTAAATAGGATTGTTGCGAAATATATTGATATGGAAAAGCTATTAAAAGTGTAATTTATGTTTTGTGTTTTGCCTTTTAAATGTCAGAAAATTCAATAAATACTATTTTTTTAAAAAATAGAATAGAATAGAATAGAATAGAATTATTTATTGGCCAAGTGTGATTGGACACACAAGGAATTTGTTTTGGTGCAAACGCTTTCAGTGTACATAAAGAAAAATAAAATAGAATAAATTCATCAAGAATCATAAGATACAACACTTATTGTCAAAGGTTACTAATAAGCAATCAAATTATACTAGGAAACAAATGAAACAATATAAATTGTAGAGATACAAGCAACATGGTTATAGTCATAACTGGAAAGAGATAGGTACTAGGAAGGAAGAATAATAGTAATACAGTCTTAGCAGGTAATATGACAGTGTTGAGTGAATTATTTGTTTTGCAGAGTGATGGCATTCGGGGAAAAAACTGTCCTTGTGTCTAGTTGTTCTGGTGTGCAGTGCCTTATAGCGTCATTTTGAGGGTAGAAGTTGAAACAATTTATGTCCAGGATGTGAGGGGTCTGTAGTTATTTTCACAGCCCGCTTTTTGACTCGTGTAATGTACAGGTCCTCAATGGAAGGCAGGTTGTTATTGTTTTTCTGCAGTTCTAATTGTCCTCTGAAGTCCGTGTCTGTCCTGTTGGGTTGCAGAGGCAAACCAGACAGTTATGGAGGTGCAGATGAGAGGCTCAATGTGATCCCAGGGTTAGAAGGGAAGGTTGTTCCTAGCATAATTTGAGGACAAGGAGCCAATTGAGAACATTTAGGCAAGAATACAAGAAAAGGAAATAATATCACTCTAATTGAGCCTGGCACTTATGGTAAGTTGTGATAGTTGTAAAGCAGGACATCACATGACCAGACCCAACTTTACAACTTTTTAATGGCAGTCATTAAACAACTCTTATTATTCACTAAGGGGTGATTTTTGCTGGAAACTGAAAAGTAAATATTGGTTTCTGGCAAAATTGCCAAAAATTGCAGTCATGTGATCACGTGGTACTGAAAATAGCTGAAAATCTAGGCTGGTTGCCGAGCACCTAAAATATGTTCCTAGGGGAGGTTCAAGAATGGCCGTAAGCAGCTTTTGCTGGAGGGGAAACATTGTAACTTCAACCCATCATTAAGCGACCAGTCGTATGTTGAGGACCACCTATAATAGGACACTTCAACTATCTGGACATGTGTTGGAAAACAAACCTGATTCAGACTGCACACGGTGCTAATTATTCCTTGGTCATTTACTGGTTTCCTTTCCCAAAAGAAGAGACAAGGAGGTCAGTGTTACTACCAAGGGTGTCCGTGGGATGATGGTCAATTAAATCAAGATGGCAGCTCCAACTATCCAGCCAAAGCACTCGTCGTTGTTTTAAGTACAGATGCTCTTAAGTGCAGCCTATCATTGGCCCATTTACTGCAACCTCCCTCAAGTTATTGCTGTTGAGAACACTGAGATCAGGGGTGATCTGCTACAGGTTTGCCTGGGTTTGGGAGAACCCATAGCTAATGTTATGGCCGGTTCGGAGAACCTCCAAATCCCACACCTTGGATGGCCCCACCCACCCGTCCCCTCCCCTCCCAGGACTCTCCACGTGGCCCATTTTGGATGCGAGGTAAGTGGATGGCCCATGCGGAGTCTTCGGGAGGGGAGAAAATGGGCCTCCCAAAGGCCTCCAGAGCCCAGGGGAGGTAGTTTTCACCCTCCCAGAGACTTGAGGAAAGCCTGTGGAGCTTGTGGAAGGCGAAAACACCCCCTCCCCTGCCGTGGTACAGGAGGCCAACTAGGCCACACCCACCCTGGCCACGCCCACCCAGCAAACGGGCAGAGAACCCATTGCTGAAATTTTTGAAGCCCACCCCTGACTGACACCATTACCCCCAGAATCCTCTCCCAAAGTAAGCCATGGAGAGGAATTCCAAGAATGACTCTCCGGAGTCCTTGGGGTTGGAGAAGGCTGTGAGCTGTTGTAGAAGTTCATTCAGCCACAACTCAACCTGCAGAAAAGGTCTGATTTGTTCTGCCCCAAAGTAATGGCACTTGGAAGAGGGATGCGGTTTTCAAGAGATACCTTGGCAAAATCCCTGTTACAATTTTAATTTATTTTATTTGGTTTGTCAAACATGTACAAGATAACAGGTATGTATAAACATGGACATGAACACAGGAAATGGGGACAAATGAATGGGGACAGTAGGACAGGGACATTAGGCACACTGGTGCGCTTATGCATGCCCCATTTATGGACCTCTTAGGAATGGGGTGAAGTCCACGGTAGACAGTTTAAGGTTGAAGCTGTGACGGTTTGAGTATGTAACAACGGAGTCAGGTAGAGCATCCCAGGTGTTGACCACTCTGTTGCTGAAGTCGTATTTTCTGCAATCGAGTTTGGATCAGTTCACCTTGAGTTTGAATCGATTGTTTGCCCGTGTATTATTGTGGTTGAAGCTGAAGTAGTCGTTGACAGGTGAGATGTTGAATGGTGACCAGCTCAACAGAGAGCCAGCTGTTCCCGCTAAAGATGAGGCAGCCAGGAGACAGAACTCTTCTCAACCTTAGCAACTTTGAGGTGTGTAAACTTCAACTCCCAGAATTCCTCAGCCAGTCTGGATAATGGAGGGGGCAGTATCTGCAGAGACAGAATAGGAGGGAACAAAACCACAAAATACAAATATTTGCAAATAGAAGTGGAACAACTGTGTAAAAAGAAAGCAAAGATAGTACCAATAATAATAATAATAATAATAATAATAATAATAATAATAATAATAATAATAATAATAATAATAATAATAATAATAATAATAATAATACCACCACCAAAACAATACCATTTGAACACCAATTGGCATTGACAATATCCCCATCAGTCAGTTGCAGAAGGCTGATTTATTTTGAATAGCTTGAATACTGCATGGGTATCTTTAACACCATCAAACCACATTTGGATATTTCCTAGGTCTTTGAAAAGATGATAGGTGGATAAAAATGCCAGACCCAGGCTAAGCACCTGGCTGGCTATGCAACCAACCATATAAATGTAAAGGTTCGCCTCGCACATATGTGCTAGTTGTTCCCAACTCTAGGGGGCAGTGCTCATCTCTGTTTCAAAGCCAAAGAGCCAGTGCTGTCTGAAGACGTCTCCGTGATCATGTGGCTGGCATGTTCCGATGCCTGGAGGCTGTACGGATCTGGATGGGGACAAACAGGCTCAAGCTCAATTCCTCCAAGACTGAGTGGCTGAGGTTTCCGTCATCCCGATTTGTGCATCTTGTACCATCTTTGATGATTGGGGGAGAAATCTTAGCCCCCTCAGAGATGGACCGCAATCTGGGAGTCCGCCTTTTACCAGGTTCGCCTGGTACACCAGTTGCGCCCCTTCCTGGATAAGGATGCCCTGTGCACAGTCACTCACGCCCTTGTCCTTTCTCGCCCGACTGCTGTAATGCTCTCTACATGGGGCTGTCCTTGAAGAGCACCCGGAGGCTTCGGCTGGTCCAGAATGCGGCCGCGCGGGTTTGTCATGGGGGTATCTAGGTGCTCCCATGTTACACCCCTTTTAGGCGGCCTGCACTAGTTGCCGGTTGTTTTCTGGGTGCGATTCAAGGTATTAATTATGATTTTTAAAGCGCTCCATGGCTTAGGCCCAGGGTACTTGAGAGACCACCTACTGCCACCGGTAGCCTCCCACCGCCCAGTACGCTCCCACAGAGTTGGCCTCCTCAGGGTGCCGTCGGCCAGGCAGTGTAGGCTGGTGACCCTCGGGGGGAGAGCCTTCTCTGTGGGAGCGCCTTCCTTTTGGAATGAGCTGCCCCCGGAGCTTTGCCTAATTCCTGACCTCCGGTCCTTCTGGCGCTCCCTGAAAAGTTGGCTTTTCTAGCAAGCCGGCCTGGCCTGAATAAAATTAATTATTAATTTTAATTGTTAATTTTAATCTAATTTCTAAATCTCATTGTAAATGTCTATTAGGTTTTTTGGATATTCTATTTAATCTTTCTTTTAACTTTTGTAATATGTGTTTTGTATGTTGTATGTTGTCCTGAGTCCTTTGGGAGAAGGGAGGCATATAAGTCCAATAAACCTAAACAAAACCTATGACTAAATGATGAAGGCGCATGGAACGCTGTTACCTTCCCACCAAATGTGGTCCCTATTTTTCTACTCGCATTTTTTACTTGCTTTTGAACTGCTAGGTTGGTAGAAGCTGATCGACAAGCTCAGCATCTTATTCACTGAGCCACCGTGTTCCTTGAATAATAACAACAACAACAACAACAGCAACCCGTATCAACCCTTAGCACCAGTCAATGGTATTTGTGATGCATTTTTGAATGTTTAGTTGGCTGAGTTTCATGTTTAATGAATAAAGTATATAATAATAGCCTTTACTGTAAACAGTGATACCCATTGCCATGGGGGCACTTGATATTATGTCCAAGAATTTTATAAAACACATCAACAAATTGCAGCTTCCTGCAATAACACCAGCAGAAGTGCAAAAGACTGTGCTACTCGGAACATTGTATATTTTAAGAAGATACTTGGTTGATACCTAGGATGCTGGCAGCAACCCATATCAACCATTAGCACCAGTCAATGGTATTTGTAATGCATTTTTCTACATTCAGTTGACTGACTCCCATGTTTAATGAAAAAAGTAATACAATAATAACAATAATAACAATAATGATAACAATACCACCACCACCACTACTACTACTACTACTACTACTACTAATAATAATAATACTAATAATAATACTAATAATAATACTAATAATACTAATAATAATACCAGTCAATGGTACTTGTGATGCATTTTTCTTCATTCAGTTGACTGAGTCCCATGTTTAATGAATAAAGTAATACAACAATAATAACAACAATAACAATAATGATAACAATACCACCACCAGTACTACTACTACTACTACTACTACCACTACTACTACTACTACTACTACTACTAATAATAATAATACTAACACTAATAATAATACTAATAATACTAATAATAATACCAGTCAGTGGAATTTGTAATGCATTTTTCTACATTCAGTTGACTAAGTCCCATGTTTAATGAATAAAGTAATACAATAATAATAACAATAATAATAACAACAGCAATAATAATAATAATAATAATAACAATAATAATAACAACAATAACATCACCACCAGTATTACTACTACTACTACTACTACTACTACTACTACTACTACTACTAATAATAATAATAATAATACCAGTCAATGGTATTTGTGATGCATTTTTGAATGTTCGGTTGACTGAGTTTCATGTAATACTAATACTAATACTAATACTAATAATAATAACAACAACAACAACAGCAATAGCAATAGCAATAACAATAACAATAACAATAATAGCTTGAATAATGAATAATAGCGACCTAATCAATAGCCCTGCCTGCCATGCACATCAACAAGTGGGGTTGAAGGCTTCCCCCGGAGCGTCCTGCGCCACGGAAAACCCATTGCGAAGCTTGGAAGGCGCTCAAGAGGGAGCGACAGAGATTTGGGGAGACGGGGGGGGGTCTTATTCGCTTGCAAGCAGCCGGCCCAGCCCTCTGGAGCTGCATTGGCCGGTCCCAAAAAGACAGGAGGTGGAGGGGGGGAAGAAACCCCCGCCGAGGGCGTGAAAAGCGCCGGCTTCCCTCCTGCGCGCTCTCATTCGCAGCCGTGGCTGGCTGGCTCCCCTCGCGCGCCCGCTGCTGCCTGGCTGCGCGGCCGCTTTCCCTGCGCTTTGCCCGCCAAGGTTCCGCCGACAGCCGGTGCCGCCGCCGCCTTCGTCGCTGCCCCGCGAGCCACGGCTGCCAACGCCGTCCAGCTTTTCAACCCACCGCCGCCTGGTCGCTGCTCCCCGAGGTCAGGTGCCTGCGCTTCTCTTGCTTTCCACCGGTTGGATTCCTTCCCGGGGCAGCTGGCTGGGTTCACACGACCCGCGGACCCAGGTCAGTGAGGAGCTTTCCTGGCTCTGTCTCTCCGTCACACGCTGAGCGTTTTTGTGGGGAGGGGGGTTGGCTTGGCTTGTGGGTAGCTCAGGGCGCAAGCCGAGAAAATAGTTAACTGAGAAAGCGGGGTAATTGAGTTGTGCGAACACAGCTTGACACGCACACTCGTTCTCTGTCACGGACTCACTCACTCCTGTTTCCCACCATCGAGCTGGTTTCTCCAGTTGTAGTGTTTGAGACTACGGCCGCATTCCTCAGTTAGCATACTGGTGTAGCAACATGGGACCTGTAGTCTCCATTTAATCAGCTATCAAATAGCCTAGGCAAATCTGATTTACACAGACTTGAATATGGAGCGGTTTAAGTTTACCCGTATCTTTGATGTCATCATTCTGCATGCAAAATGCTACATATCCTTTCTTCCTGGCTGTTAGAAATGCAAATGCAGCTTCTTCAAAAACAAAACAAAACTTCCTCCAAAGTATGGAAAACTCTCAGATCTTCTGCCTTCACATTCTGCCAGTCCTTGTTTCTCCACGAAGGTCCTGTGGATGTGATTTGTATCCTAGTGCATTGTATATTGCTATCCGGTTGAGCCAGCTTCCCATTGCTAGAACATAAGTCATATATATGGTATATAAACTAAAACGGAGGTTTCTGTCCAAAAGGGAGTTTCAGAATTCACCGTATGGCAATAGAATTCTGAAAGTGTGAAGTTGTCGCGTTGCGAGATGAAAAATTTACCTGCATCCCCAACAGCTACCTTTTCTTCTTCCCCCTTTCTTGTTAGAACAAAACTGGGATAAAAAGGGATTTGGGGCTGTGCATCTGAAAATGTGTGATGGCTTCAGACAGGGGTGCACTGGGAGAAACGCATTCCCCCCCCCCCCCCAGGCAATGTCAATGGAACCCAAGTAACACAATAATCCGACCACGCAGAGGGACTTTGTGCAGGATACAGTAGATGGTTTTCCTCTGTGCGTTTATGCAACATGTTTCATAAGTCGTAAGGCCAGCAAATTCCAGAGATGTTTTAATGTCTTTTTTTCCTTAACGTAAGTGGTACTGAGAAAACAGACACCACCAGCCAAAAGGAAGTTCTTGGTAGACTTGGTAGAAATAAGAGGAGTGTATGTGTGTGTGTGTGTGTGTGTGTGTGTGTAATTGGAGTGGGCAGATGTCCCACTGGAAGGGTTGCCTTGTATTATGTCTCCTCGCGTCAGATAAACATGGATAAACACGTAACTGGGAAAATGGGTTCCCAGGTCCCCATCTGAATCAAATATCTGAGCCATCCATATATTAAAGACAGACTGTAAACATAGCTTGCCTTTGGGGCATTGCACATTGCAAAAAACAGGGTGTGAATTTGAAAAATTAGCCTCTGTGTGTGTTTGTGTGTGTGTGTGTAGAAGTGTGGATGCAGCCTTGGGGATGGCTGGTGGCCTGCTTAGGACATGCCTGTTGCCTTGTTAACCTCCTATTCTTGTGGGATTTTTATACTTTGATTTTTATCTTAACTTGGACGTTTTAACTTGTTTTTAGCCTGTTTTTAATTTAAACTTTTATTTATGGCTTTGTATGGTTTGACAATGATATGAAGTGCCCAGAGTCACTTAGGTCGGTAAAATGAGGACCCAGTTTGTTGGGGGCAATATGCCGACACTGTAAAAACCGCTTAATGAGGGCTATAAAGCACTGTGAAGTGGCATATGTGCTATTGCTATTTTTTCCTTCCTTCCTTCCTTCCTTCCTTCCTTCCTTCCTTCCTTCCTTCCTTCCTTCCTTCCTTCCTTCCTCCCACCCACCCACCCACCCACCCACCCACCCTCTCAGTGGTTAGAATGCAGTATTGCAGGCTAATTCTGCCAACTGCCAGCAGTTTGATTCTCACCAGGCTCAAGGTTGATTCAGCCTTCCATCCTTCCAAGGTTGGTAAATTGAGGACCCAGATTGTTTGGGGAAATATGCCGACACTGTAAAAACCGCTTAGAGAGGGCTATAAAGCACTGTGAAGTGGCATATAAGTCTAAGTGCTATGGCTATTGCTATTAGGTGACTAAGATGGTGGTGCAGACATCGGATAAATATGTATAAAAGCTGCTAAAGCTACAATTTTAATTCTGATGACTAGACGCAGGAAGGAATTTGTGTTGACTGTTGATTGGTTTGGATCCTGACACTTCGAACTCTTTGTTGATTGCCAACTTAAGGCCTCTGCACCCCTGGTTCAAACTGGCATATTTTTGAGAAGGAGCGTTAGATGGTTGGTATTACAGGTTTGTGTTCGTGCGCCACTGGACCGTGGTGGCGCAGTGGTTAGAATGCAGCATTGCAGGCTAACTCTGCCCACTGCAAGACATTTGATCCCGACCAGCTCAACGTGAACTCGGCTTTCCACCCTTCCAAGATTGGTAAAGTGAGGACCCTGATTGTTGGGGGCCATAGGCTGACTCTGTAAACGACTTAGAGAGGGCTTTAAAAGCACCATGAAGCGGTTTATAAGTCTAAGTGCTATTGCTATAGCTGATCGGATGTTGCATTAAGAGCCTTGGTGGCACAGTGGTTAGAATGTGGTATTGCAGGCTGACTCTGCCCACAGTCTGGAGTTTAATCTTTTTTAAAAAAATCTTTTTTTAATTAAGTTATAGAATAAAATACAAAAATATGAAAGCAAATAATAGGACACAGCAGGGAGCAAAAGGAAGAAAGGAAAGTGAGGGGGGAGGGAGAAAAGAAAAGAAGTGTGGATTTCTGATTCTCTCTGTTGCATAAAGCATTAGCACCGCATCTCAACTTTTTACTTTTCCAAAGCAATATAATCTGGAGTTCAATCCTGACTGGCTGAAGGTTGACTCAGCCTTCTATCCTTCTGAGGGGGGTAAAATGAGGACCCAGATTGTTGGGGGGCAAAAGGCTGACTCTGTAAACCACTTAGAGAGGGCTGGAAAGCACTGTGAAGCGGTATATAAGTCTAAGTGCTATTGCTATTTCTTTCTTTTTTTCTTTCTTTCTTTCTTTCTTTCTTTCTTTCTTAATTTCTTTCTTTCTTTCTTTCTTTCCTTCCTTCCTTCCTTCCTTCCTTCCTTCCTTCGTTCCTTCTTTCCTTCCTTCCCTCTCTCCCTCCCTTTCAGTGGTTAGAATGCAGTATTGCAGGCTAATTCTGCCAACTGCCAGCAGTTTGATTCTCACCAGGCTCAAGGTTGATTCAGCCTTCCATCCTTCCAAGGTTGGTAAATTGAGGACCCAGATTGTTTGGGGAAATATGCCGACACTGTAAAAACCGCTTAGAGAGGGCTATAAAGCACTGTGAAGTGGCATATAAGTCTAAGTGCTATGGCTATTGCTATTAGGTGACTAAGATGGTGGTGCAGACGTCGGATAAATATGTATAAAAGCTGCTAAAGCTACAATTTTAATTCTGATGACTAGACGCAGGAAGGAATTTGTGTTGACTGTTGATTGGTTTGGATCCTGACACTTCGAACTCTTTGTTGATTGCCAACTTAAGGCCTCTGCACCCCTGGTTCAAACTGGCATATTTTTGAGAAGGAGCGTTAGATGGTTGGTATTACAGGTTTGTGTTCGTGCGCCACTGGACCGTGGTGGCGCAGTGGTTAGAATGCAGCATTGCAGGCTAACTCTGCCCACTGCAAGACATTTGATCCCGACCAGCTCAACGTGAACTCGGCTTTCCACCCTTCCAAGATTGGTAAAGTGAGGACCCTGATTGTTGGGGGCCATAGGCTGACTCTGTAAACGACTTAGAGAGGGCTTTAAAAGCACCATGAAGCGGTTTATAAGTCTAAGTGCTATTGCTATAGCTGATCGGATGTTGCATTAAGAGCCTTGGTGGCACAGTGGTTAGAATGTGGTATTGCAGGCTGACTCTGCCCACAGTCTGGAGTTTAATCTTTTTTAAAAAAATCTTTTTTTAATTAAGTTATAGAATAAAATACAAAAATATGAAAGCAAATAATAGGACACAGCAGGGAGCAAAAGGAAGAAAGGAAAGTGAGGGGGGAGGGAGAAAAGAAAAGAAGTGTGGATTTCTGATTCTCTCTGTTGCATAAAGCATTAGCACCGCATCTCAACTTTTTACTTTTCCAAAGCAATATAATCTGGAGTTCAATCCTGACTGGCTGAAGGTTGACTCAGCCTTCTATCCTTCTGAGGGGGGTAAAATGAGGACCCAGATTGTTGGGGGGCAAAAGGCTGACTCTGTAAACCACTTAGAGAGGGCTGGAAAGCACTGTGAAGCGGTATATAAGTCTAAGTGCTATTGCTATTTCTTTCTTTTTTTCTTTCTTTCTTTCTTTCTTTCTTTCTTTCTTAATTTCTTTCTTTCTTTCTTTCTTTCCTTCCTTCCTTCCTTCCTTCCTTCCTTCCTTCCTTCCTTCCTTCGTTCCTTCTTTCCTTCCTTCCCTCTCTCCCTCCCTTTCAGTGGTTAGAATGCAGTATTGCAGGCTAATTCTGCCAACTGCCAGCAGTTTGATTCTCACCAGGCTCAAGGTTGATTCAGCCTTCCATCCTTCCAAGGTTGGTAAATTGAGGAGCCAGATTGTTTGGGGAAATATGCTGACACTATAAAAACCGCTTAGAGAGGGCTATAAAGCACTGTGAAGCGGCATATAAGTGCTATTGCTATTTTTTCCTTCCTTCCTTCCTCCCGCCCTCCCTCCCTCACCCCCTCCCTCTCTCTCAGTGGTTAGAATGCAGTATTGCAGGCTAATTCTGCCAACTGCCAGCAGTTTGATTCTGACATGCTCAAGGTTGACTCAGCCTTCCATCCATCTGATGTGAGTAAAATGAGGACCCCGATTGTTGGGGGGGGGGCAATAGGCTGACTCTGTAAACCACTTAGAGAGGGCTGCAAAGCAGAGGTCCCCAACTCCTGGGTACCCATACAGATCTGCAGCCTGTTGGGAACCAGGAGAGTCGAGTGGGCGAAGCTTCATCCGTGCATGCTTAAGTTATAGGTTGTGTATGCAAAATCACCCCCACCCCTGGTTGGTGGAATACATTTTTCTTCTACAACTGGTCCCTGGAGCCAGAAAGATTGGGGAAGATTGCAGTGCAGCCCCAAGAAGCTGTAGTGCTATTGCTATTGCTATTGCTCTTGATCTATCAAGATTTATACAATATACAATAGTAGAGTTGGAAGGGACCTTGGAGGTCTTCTAGTCCAACCCCCTGCCTAGGCAGGAAACCCTATACCGTTTCAGACAAATAGCTATCCAACATCTTCTTAAAGACTTCCAGTGTTGGGGCATTCACAACTTCTGGAGGCAAGCTGTTCCACTGATTAATTGTTCTCACTGTCAGGAAATTTCTCCTCAGTTCTAAGTTGCTTCTCTCCTTGATTAGTTTCCACCCATTGCTTCTTGTTCTACCCTCAGGTGCTTTGGAGAATAGTTTGACTCCCTCTTCTTTGTGGCAACCTCTGAGATATTGGAATAATGCTATCATGTCTCCCCTAGTCCTTCTTTCTCTTAAGCTAAACATACCCAGTTCCTGCAACCGTTCTTCATATGTTTTAGTCTCCAGTCCCCTAATCATCTTTGTTGCTCTTCTCTGCACTCTTTCTAGAGTCTCCACATCTTTTTTACATCGTGGCGACCAGAACTGAATGCAGTATTCCAAGTGTGGCCTTACCAAGGCATTATAAAGTGGTATTAACACTTCACGTGATCTTGATTCTATCCCTCTGTTGATGCAGCCTAGAACTGTGTTGGCTTTTTTGGCAGCTGCTGCACACTGCTGGCTCATATTTAAATGGTTGTCCACTAGGACTCCAAGATCCCTTTCACAGTTACTACTACTGAGTAAGGTATCACCTATACTGTACCTGTGCATTCCGTTTTTGTTGCCTAAATGTAGAACCTTACTCTTTTCACCATTGAATTTCATTTTATTAGATAGTGCCCAATGT